>NC_133405.1:125787553-126987553 GCF_047511655.1 Castor canadensis | reverse complement strand
TTATAGTTTTTTATGTTAGCATGATCCTAGCCATCTTAGATGGCTCTGCTATGTCACAAGCACAGGCCAAGGGCTCTAGCAATGCAAATATCCTATTTGACAGGAATGTGGCTTAATGGAAGCACTGGTATCCTCACAACAGCTAACTGAAAGAATTTCCCCCCACACAGAGTAGCACGTAGGTACTCCCTCAACCTATAACTGCTCCAGCTTGTGAGTGGAGTACAGGCTCCAGCTTCAGCTCCATAGGTTCCCAAATAAACCTACATTCCTGTTGAGCCACCACTGTTTCTTTTCTTCTCTCACCATTCTTGAACCTTTCACTGCCCTGCTGTGGCTCACAGCTTAGCCTGTATGTCTCTATACAACATGGCGAAGAAGCAGGCTAGCCAAACCTGAGCCAAGACTACAGTAACTCATTCAACCACCTCTGAGAAGCCTAGCAGAGAGATGACTCTGACTGCCCCCCTCCCCCCACCGCAAAGAACAGTTTTTGCTTAGTTAGCCCAAGCTAAAACTCCCAGACTTGCCTGGTGGGGGAGACAGGCCTCCACTCCCTGCTCAGACCAGCATGGCCACCTCCAAGAAGCCTCCTAGCTAAGAAAGCTAAATCTGATTGCCCCCTCAGAGAACTCTTGGCCAAACAACCTGAGCTAAAACTAGACTTGCTTGGTGGGGGAGCTGGGCGGCTCCCTGCTCAACCCAGTACCACTACCTGCAAAAAAGCCTCCTACCTAAGCAAGCCGAATCTGACTGCCCTCCCCCTACAAAGTCTTTGGCTAAGCAGCTTGAGTGGCATGCCCCAAACATGCCTGGTGGGGGAGGGTAATTGCCACTTGCCACTCAGCTCAGTCTGTCTATCCTGAGGAGGGGCAGGGACAGAGGAAAGCCTCTGTCTACAGGGATACAGACATGCATGGCTGGGAAGGGGTGCCACCCTGAGGGGTCATATGAGAATGGAAGACAAACCTGAGGACCAGAATTTCAAGGACAGCATCCAGTGTACTGATTTTTAGCACAGAAGAAACCCACTCCTCTCTTCAACAAGGAAGAAATTCAAACTTTAATTTTTTTCCTTTTTGTTAGTTTCTATTTGTTTATGTTCCAATTTTTTTCTGCTTACTTTTTCAATTCTTCCCCTTTTTAAATCTATTTTCTTTTCTTTCTTCTCCTCCTTCCTTCATTTTCCCTGCCACTTCCTTACAAATCACCCAACTAATAGTTTGTTTATTCTACAACCTTCTTATATTGCTCCTATCCTTTCTCTTCTTCTGCAATCCCTGACAATAGCACCCTCTTCCACAACTGACCTATACCTCTACACATATTAGGAAACCATACATATATCTGCTGAAGTAGACCTCAAACCAAAATTAGTCAGAAGAGACGAAGAAGGTCACTTCATACTAATAAAGGGACAATGCATCAATGGGAAATAACAATTGTTAACTTCTATGTGCCCAATTTTGACAAACCTAACATTATTAAACAAACATCACTAGACTTAATAGATAGATCCCAACACAATGACAGTGGAAACATCAATACTCCACTGTCACCAATAAATAGATCATCCAGGCAAAAAAATCAACAAAGAAACTTCAGAATTAAATGACACCATAGACCAAATGGAATTAAATAGACATCCACAAAATATTTCCTCCAGCAGCAGCACAATATACATTCTACTCAGCAGCCCAGGGAACATTCTCCAAAATTGATCATATTTTAGCACACAAAGCAAGTCTTACCAAATACAAGAAAAGTGAAGTAACTCCCTGCATTCTGTCTGACCCCAACAGAACAAAATTATAAATCAACAACAAAAGAAACAGTAGAAAATACTCAAACATCCTGAGACTGAACAACCATGTTGCTGAATGACCAATGGGGGACATCAAATGGGTTAAGAAATCAAAAACTCCTGGAATCTAATGAAAATAAAAACACAACCTACCCGACCTGAGATACAGCAAAGGCAATGCTGAGGGGAAAGTTTATTGCTATGAGTGCCTACATTAAAAACACAGATCTCAAATAAATGACCTAATGCTGCAACTCAAACTCCTAGAAAAACAAGAACACCCTAAACCCAAAACCAGCAGAAGGAGATAGATAATAAAAACTAAAAACAGACCTACCATATGATCCAGCAATACCATTCCTAATTATGTATCCAAAGGAATGTAAGTCAGGATACAATAAAGACACTTTCACACCATTGTTTATTGCAGCATTATTCACAATAGCCAAGGTATGGAAACAGCCCAGATGCCCTACAACTGATGAATGGATTAAGAAAATGTGATATATATATATATATCACATATATATATCATATATATATATGTGACATATATATCATATATATATATCATATATATATGTGATATATATATATATATATATATATATATGTGATATATATATATATGTGATATATATATATGTAAAAACACAAACATATATACACACATATATCCACAATGGAATATTACTTAGCCATAAAGAAGAATGAAATTTTGTCATTCACAGGTAAATGGATGGAACTGGAAAAAATCATGCTATGTAAACTAAACCCTGTTCAGAAAGACAAATTGTCACGTTTTCTCTCATATGGTGAAGATAGATCCAAATATAAACA
Organism: Castor canadensis; assembly: GCF_047511655.1. Taxonomy (NCBI): domain Eukaryota; kingdom Metazoa; phylum Chordata; class Mammalia; order Rodentia; family Castoridae; genus Castor; species Castor canadensis. The sequence continues at coordinate 126,984,909 of NC_133405.1, read as the reverse complement.
CAAGCATCATCATATATATATATACGTGTACACACACACACATATAGAACAGAATCCCAATAGTGGGACTATTAGAGGAGAATAGGGGAGCAGGGAAAGAAAAGAATGCATGAGAGTGAGTAATAGTGAAACACATCGCATCTGTGTAGGAACGAGACACAACAAAATGCACTGAAAACTCCTGCAATACGGGATTGGGAAAAATGGTAAGGAAGAAAAGTTGAGGAGGTTGGAGTGATTGAAGTACAATATATTTACAGGTAAAATACAATATATTCACAAGTGAAATATTTTTACAGGCAAACCCAGACTTAACAATGAACAGACGCTTAAACAATGAAGGACAGGAATGTAAAACAGGTCATGTTAAGGGTACATTAACCTTAACTAGCAGGAGGGAAGGTTAAATGAAGAGGGTAAAGTAGTGTGAATATGGTTGATGTGTTTTCTACACATGTATGAGTATGGAACATTGAAACTTGTGGAAGTCAGTTTAAGAAAGGGAAGGAGAAAGAGGAAGGACAATTGAGTGTATGAACCAAACTGGGGTACATTACATGCATATATAGAAATGTCACAATGAAACCCCCTGTACAACTATTATAAACTAATAAAACATTTAAAAATTGCAAGAAAGTTTAAAAATGTAGGAGGTGTATAATAGTGTAATAGAAGGAATAGATATGATCAAAGAATATTATATGCATGTATGGAAATGCCACAATAGAACCCTCCCTACGTACAATTAATATTTACTACTATATACATGATATATAAATACATTTTAATATACTATATATTTTCTATGATATATTTCAAATACTTATAATACATTGTTACATTATATAAATGTATAAAGCATAAATATACTAAAAATCAGTATTTTTATATACTTCATATATGTGTGTATACACACACAAATTTTATATGTATATAATATATGAAGGCATGAGGCTGTGAGTTCAAACCCCAGATCTGCCCCCCAAAAAGAAAACTGTTCTGCCTGGTGTGGTGGTGCATGGCTCTAATCCCAGCATGTGGAAGATGGAGGCAAGAGGATCAGGATTATGAAGGCCAGCCTGACCTAAACAGTGAGACTTTGTCTCAAATCAAGGAAAAATGTGCAAGCTGGTGCACAACTGTCACCCCAATATTCGGGAAACTGAGGGAGGAGGATGCAAGTTTAAGGCCAGCACTGGCTAAAAGTGACCCTGTCCAAAAAAAAAAAAACAGAAACATAAAAAGAACAGTTTACTACAAAAAGGGTGGTAACTACTGAAATGTAGTTAGTGTACTCAAATGTGTAACAAATAGCTAAGCAACCACCAATTCCAGGGCTAAGGGTAGAGTGAAGGATGAAACACCTAGAATTGTTGAGATTTTTCCAACCCCTCCTTCAACATGAAAGCCCTGCATTCAAATCCTAGTACCACTAAAAAAAAATTACAGAAAAGATTTTAAAAGTGGGGAGGGCGTGTCTCATGCCTGTAATCCTAGCTACTTGGGAGGCTGAACATTAGGGGAATCACAGTTTGAGGCCAGCTTGAGCAAAAATCTGGTGAGACCCCCTTCTCAACCAATAGTTGGGCATGGTGGTGCATGCCTGTTATTCAAAGCTGTACAGGAGCCTGTGATCAGGTGGATCTTAGTCACAGGCCAGCCTGGGCAAAAAAGTTCACGAGACCCAATTTCAATGTAATAAAGCTGGGAATGATGGCATGTGCCTATCATCCCAGTGACTGCATGAAGCATGAAATAGTAAGGTCACAGTCCAGGTGGTCCTGGGAAAAAAGCAAGGCTCTATCTCCAAAAACAAACCATCAAAAAGGACTGGAGGAGTGGCTCAGGTAAGAAAGTCCTACCTCCCAAGCAAGAAGCCCTGTGTTCAAACCACAGTGCCACAGAAAAATTTTAAAAAGAGGGTGGGCAATAAAGAAAATAATAGAGTAGGTGCATATGATGAAAAAAATTATATGCACATATGCAAATATCACAATTAAAACCCTCACATTACACAATTAATGCATGCTACCATATATATGATATATATTTATCTACTTCAATATATATCACAATATATCGATACATTATATGTGAAATGTTATAATACATTGTTACACCATTATATAAATATATAAGTACATCATATATGCAATATAAATCTAAATATATACATGAATACATGTATATTATATATATACATGTGTATATACACACACACATATATGTACACAGACCTGAATTTAAATCCCAGGTCTATCAAAAATAAAAAAGAATTGTTCAAGATGAATGTAGTGCCACATGCCTCTAAATATTAGCATATGGGTCATGAAGGTTAAAATGAATGGGAATTTGAAGCCACTCTGGGGTATTCTACAAGACCCTGAATGAAAAAAGAAAAAAAACAATAGCTCACTCCATGCACACCTTTCATCCCAGCACTTGGGAGGTTAAGAGGAGGATCATGAGTTCAAACACAAGTAATGAAAAAAAAAAAAAAAAAGGCAAGAAAGATTGAAAAAAGGGGAAAGGTAATAGTGAGGTGAATATGATCAAAGGATATTATATGCATGTATGGAATACCACAATGAACCCCTTACATTGAACAATGAACGTACAGTAAAATATATATATATACACACACACATATATATAAGATGTAGTACACATAACTATAAAATATGGACATATAATAAACTATATAAAATATCACAGGTGACTAAACATATAGATATACTTCGTATTATATAGAAATATATAATATATAAACATACATTATATTTTAAGTATGTATAAAGGGGCGAGTCCTGAGTTCAAACTCCAGTACAGGAAAAAACCAACCAAACAAAAGAATTTCTCAAGTGGTGGCTCACGCCTTTAATCCCAACACAAGAGAGGTGAACGCAAAAGGATAGGTAATTCAAAGCCAGCCGGGGATACACAGAGGGATGCTGTCTCAAAAAAGGAGAAACTCAAATTGTTCACTGTTAGTGCACAACCTGTCATCTCAGCACTTGGGAGGTTAAGAGAAAACTGATCAATTGTTCAAACCCTAGTAAAGCAAAAAAAAGGGAAGGGAATAAGAGGAGCGGAATATGATAAAAGAATATTATATTCATGTGTAGAAATACCATAGTGAATGCCCTCAACGTGTACAATATGTATTAATAATTTATATAGTACATATTAATATATAAATGTATCATATTTACAATGTGAAAATATATTATGGCATATTGTATGTGAATAAATGTCTAAATACATATATACACATAACAAGATATGCAGATATATAATATATATACGTTTTATATAGAATATCTTATACATATAAAGACACAAATCCTGAATTCAAACCCCAGGACAACAAAAACAAAAAATTAAAAATATTGCTCAAGCTGGATGTCATGTCCCAGGCATATTAATCCCGGTATGAGGGAGAAGTGGAAGCTGGAGGGTCAGGAAATCCACTACAGCCCGGTGTACACAGCAAGACTGTGCTTCAAAAAAACAAAGAAAATTGTCATGGTTGGCACATGGGAATGTGAGAGAGTAAGGTTATGAGGTTAAATCCTAGCTTAAAAAATTTTCAAGAAAAGATGTACAAAAGGGGAGAGGGATGGCAGAGTATCAAAGGGAGTGAATATGATCAAAGAGTAGTATATGCATCTACTGAAATCCCACAGTGAAACCCTCAGGTACGATTAGTATTCACTAATAAAGATGATATAGATATGAAATAACAATATATTTTTTCTATTACGTAAAATTTATTAAGTTACATTATTATGTAAATATATCAATATGTACGAATGTATTATAAATTATATAAAAGTCTATGTTTTATATATAGTATTTAACATACATATATAGACAAAAGTGCAAGGAACTGAGTTCAAACCCTACTTCTGCAAAGTAAGAAGAATGATTTAAAAAGGGGTGTAAGAGACTAACAGAGGGGTGATTATTATTAAGCAGTAATACATGCAAGTATGGAAATATTAAAATGAAATTCCTTATTTTCCACAATTAATATACAGTAATACATCTGATAAAACATAATATATATGATGTATTATATAGTATTGTGTACCCTAATATACTTAAAATATTTTATTAAACATGACTCTATACAAACATACCTCATATGCATATTATGTAATAAATATACATATATACGTACAAATATATGTTTGTGTAAAGGCATGAGTCAAAGATTTCAAACCCAAATACCACCAAAAAACAAAGAATAATTCAAACTCAGTGTGGTGGCACAGGACTCAATCACTGAACTCGTGAGACTGATAGAGAATGATCTCCAGTTCAACACCAGATGAAGCAAAAAAAAAAAAATTGCATGAAGGTTTAAAAAATATGGGAGGAGAAAAGATGAGAGGGATAGACAATGATCATAGAAAATTTACTAATGGAAACACTATGATAAAACCTCTAAAATGGTGCAACTAAAGTGCTCCACCACATATTATATATATAAAATATAACAATATATATTCTAATATTTTATGCACTAATAAATAATAAATCATACATATACATTTCACTATAGCTTACATTATATTTAGAATTTATAAAAGTATAAAATTATATATCACATATTATAAATACATTCTACATACTATATATATTACATACATATTAAGATGTGAAGCCCTGATTCCCAAAAAAATTGCAATAAAGATTGAGAAAACAGGAAAAATAAAAAAATGAGGGAGGGAATGAATGTCATCAAAGAATATTATATGCATCTATGGAAATAAAATAAACCCTGTACAACACACAATACATAAGTTCTAATATATATTATATAATAATAAATATAAATGTGCAATATAAATTTCTATGAATACATGACACAATGTTCTATTTGCTATGTATTATCATGTAATGTACGATTATTTAAATATGCATGCGAATGTTGTAAGTAAATATAAATTCTACATACTTATAAATATATAAGGCAGAAGTATTTGAAAACCTTATTATTCCAAAAAATTAAAAAGGGTGAAAGACAAATAAGCGAGACTACGTGGGGATGAACTAGTGCACAGAATATTGTATGTACGTATAGAAATGCCACAACAAACTCCCTCACACATTGCACAGTTAACATGGGATTATATATACGAATAAGCTATGTGAAAGTGAGAAAATAATTCTATTAACTTATGAAATTTATGGCATTTACAATGTATTATATGTAAACAAACAGGTAAAAATATATTAGGTACCAATGTGTACACACACACACGGGGAGGGGGGGGGACGGGGGGGGGGGCTGAGTTTAATCTCCAGTACCGCAAAAAACAAACAGAAAAACTCCTTGTTCAAGCTGGCTGCGATGGCCCCGTGTCTCCAATCCCAGCACGTGGGAGGTGGCACCAGGAATTCGAGGCCAGCCTGGGCTAACACATACCTTGCGTGAAAAAAATAAAAACATACACCTAAAAAAACATTTTTTAACTAGGTAAAGGGTGGCTAACTCCTGAATGTATTTACCAAACCGAAAGGTATGAGCAATAGCTTCTGCAGGGGGAGGGGGGGGAGGGGGGAGAAGCGGCTGTTATGAGGGATAACGGAAAACAAAGAGAAGCTTCTAGAAGCTCCCTTCTCTCAACGGCTTAACATCACACTCCTGAGGAAAACATGCGGCCGCTTCTGGAACTTTCCACCTACCTCCATGATGAGGAAGAAACAATGGAATTCACTCAGCAGAACTGTATGACCAGCACAGAATCACTGCGTCCCACCCACAAGCTGAAAATGCCGCGCACCGCGGCACTGCGCGTCGACCCACTCAGGCTCTGGCCACAAGTGGAAGACGGAAATAGCACACCGGAAGCACATCGTCCTCTGGCGCCCCCTATTAGCTGAACATAACCCACAGCTTTATTGGTTCCTTATTAACCTAGAGCCCACCCCGCTGCAGGAGCAGAAAATGTGGTTTGCAGAATTCAGCTCCCCTGCACAACGTAGTGGGGGAAAGGTTAAATTTGGAGTCATAAGCAGAAAATTTTTGATGACCCATGGACTATAAATTTACAACAGAAGAATTTATCTAGAATTTAACACAAGAGTTAAAAAGGTAGAATGAAAGGAAGAAAGTTTAAAAGAGATGATTTATGTAAGATCTATTTTTTTTTCTTTTTGGGGAGACTTTGAGGCCAGGACCCTGTGCATGCTAGGCAAGCACTCCATCTCTGAGTTAATGCCCACCTGGATCTAATGCTTGTTTAATTGTAGCTGTAGAAGGAAAGGAAATAGAATGGAGAAAATATTTAGTGATGCTGACAGAAAAATCTTCCAGACCTGCTGAAAGACAACCACCCACAGATCTTACAAGCTCAGAAAATCCTAAGTAGGAGGAACAAAAAACACATACACAATGCTTCAACCGCAAAGATGTGTTTCTTACAGTTTTGGGGGCTGGAAGTCCAAGCTCAGGGTGCCAGCATGGTTGGTTCTGGTGAGGGCACTCTTGCTGGCTTGTAGATGGTCAGCTTTTCTGTTTCTCACATGGTGCAGATACAAAGTGTGGTGCCTTCCTCCTCTTGTAAGGGCACTAATCTCACAGTGGGGGTCGCACCCTCCTGAGTTTATCTAATCCTAATTCACTCTCAAAGGTCCTACCTACTAATACTGTCACATTGAAGGTTAAGGCTTCAACATATGAACTTTAGGGAGGTTCGTTTAGCCTACAACTTATATACAGACGTAGAAAATGACAGAGATAATAAAAATATGCAAAATGATGGAACATAAGTGCAATGACTATATTATTTTCCATACAATCTGGTCAGTTCTGAGAGTGAAATTGGAAGAAACTGGTAGTTTCACAGAGAGAACAGGCCTAAGTCAGGCTACCCTGGGCAAATATATGTGTACATCGGAAGGTGGGTAAGAGGGTTTAAAGTGTTCTGAGTTCTATCACTTCCAGGGAAAGTAATAAAGCATGACTTCTTGTTGTCATTGTTGAAAATGGCATACATACTTTGTTTTATTTTTCAATATAAATATATTAGTATGTAACATATATAAATATAATGAGTAGTGATTAACTTCATTAGCAATCAGGAAAATGGAAATAAAAACCACAGTAGGATTCCATTACAAACCAATCAGTTTGGTGAGATTCTTAATTTCTAATGTTTTTTTAAAAAATTACCAATTACACATCAAAGAAAAGGTATTTTTTAACAAAGACTAACAATATCAAGTTTTGATGATAATGTGGAGCCCAGGACTCCTCATGCACTGCTAGTACAAGGAGGTTGGGAAACATTTTGACATTATGTTAAAGTGGACTATAAATATAGCCTATGACACAGCAGTTCTACCCTCTGTATATATCCTAAAGAAACCTGTGTTTTCACATTGTACATCAAGATAATCTTTTTTACAAATGTTTAGTAATCCCAGCTACCCAGGAGGCAGAGCTAGGGGAATCACTGTGTGAGGCTGGATCCAGGCAAAAATACAAGACCCTGTCTCAAAACAAACTAAAGGAAAAAGGACTGTGTGTGTGGCTCAAGTGGTATTGTGCCTGCTCCACGGTTCCGAGGCCCTGAGTTCAAACCTCAGTCTGCCAAAAAAAAGTACAAAGTACCAAAGCCCCGGTCAATATAAAGGGAGTAACAGACATCACAGGCCTATTAATGTGAAATAATAAGTGTATAAGGTGGCCTACTTCATATGGCATTCATGTATGGGTATATGGCTATGTTACCCTCTCTTTTGTCTATTGCAGCTTCTGCTAGGCTTGTACCACTTGCTGCCACCTCCTTTGTCATTGTGTTACATGGTCCTGACAATTTTAAGAGAGCTCAATTACTAGGAAATCAAGATTTTTTTTAAAAACCATACACCCTTTTTATTGTTAAGTCATAAAGAGGTATCAAAATTAAAAGCAAAAATTACAGGGAGAGACAACAAAACTACTAGGAGCATCAAAGGAAGTGAAAATGGAACTAGGCGCAGAGCAATATGAATGAATGACATGGGAATGATAGGGAGACAGTAAGCATGTTCTGAAGATTCTAGGGGAGAGGATCTGGTGAAATATTGATCTTAGACAAGCACCTAGGTAAAGAAATAATGGGGTAAGATTTCTAAACCCCTATGTGCTTAAGAGTCATCCTCGCCATTGGCGCTGTCTCTGTCATCCTCTCCTTCTTCAGCCTCCTGGAAATCAAGATTTTTAAGCTTTCAAAGTTTTGAAATTTACTCCATCATATTATTATCGGAAGCCATGAGACAAGGTAGAATCTGCTTCTGTTTTTGATGTCATCACACCACAATTAAGTCTCAGTGAACAGCAAGAGCTGCTGTCTTTGTGGCTGTATCATCTGGAATGTTCTCTGTGTAATACCCAGAAGATTATGCCTGCACTTCTTTTTTTTTTGTGATAGGTTTTTTTGTTTTGTTTTGTTTTATTATTCGTATGTGCATACAAGGCTTGGGTCATTTCTCCCCCCTACCCCCACCCCCTCCCTTACCACCCACTCCACCCCCTCCCTCTCCCCCCCACCCCCTCAATACCCAGCATAAACTATTTTGCCCTTATCTCTAATTTTGTTGAAGAGAGAGTATATGCCTGCACTTCTAACAGCCTATGCCCTCACACCCAGGATTGGTTGGCCAAGACATCAGAACTATATACTCCCTCAATGGCAGCAACATTTCTGGAAAGAGTCTCCCAGACAAGATGAATTTAAAACACAAATTTGAGTTTTCTACATCGAGGAACTGCCTGCAAATGCTCACGAAAAACAATCAATCTCTGTCAGGTTCACTTTCGAATATCAAAGCATAGAGAGGTAGGAGAAGGACTACAAAGTGGCAGTTGTAATTAGATGAAACTTATAATTAATATAAAATTTAAATGAAATCCACAAAAAAGTTGGCCTGCAGAGATTATATCCAGTGAGAATTCAAGCCGCTGTAGTTGGTTTTAATTACATTTCTGAAATAGAAATCTGCAAATGGAGCTTAAATGGATGGTTTAGATGAATCTTTGCTCCATTGACAAATTCTACTAGCAATGTCCTCAATCTACCAAAATTTGAAGGTGTTAAATAATAAGTTGGTAAAAAAGCATTCTAAAGACGACTGTCAGAAAAGAAATACAAAATTAATGTGTGGGCTTTTAGGAAAGTAGATGCCAAAGAAGTTTATGTCATTGGTAGAAAGGAAGCATGAGTATTATTTTTAAATTTTTTTTTGTCTTTCTTTAGAATTTTCATATCAAAATTTCTGAAAAGTTTTATTATTTTAATTTACAAGTAAAAATCGGTATCTGCATTTATACAACATAGGCTAGTTCTACATATTTGGTAGGAAAGGTCAGAAAGAGTGAAGAGCTTTAATTTCTAAATTGTCTCTATTTTTACATCTTCTTTTATATTGAGCCATGATCTGGACAGCTGCAGGCGACTTTCTTTTCTTTCTTTCTTTCTTTCTTTTTTTTTTTTTTTTTGCGGTACTGGAGCTTGAACTCAGGGTCTATACCTTGAGCCACTCCACCAGCCCTTCTTTGTGGTGGGTTTTTTGAGATAGGGTCTTATAAACTATTTGCCCTAGCTTTGAACCTTGATCCTCCTGAGCAGCTAGGATAACAGGCGTGAGCCACCAGTGCCTGACATGCAGGCAACTTTCTAACTAATAATACTATATTTTTTTCTGAGGGCTGCTGTTATTAATTATCACAAATTTGGTGTGTTAAAACAAAAATGTATTCCTTTATAGCTCTGTAGGCCAGAAGTTGGAAATCAGTTCACTGGCTAAAATCAAGGTGTCTCAAGAGAACCTCTGGGAGAGTCTGTATAGCTGTCAGCATTTCTAGACTTGTGGCAATATCACTCCAATCTCTGCCTTGGCGTTTATGTTACCTTTTCCTTACCTGTGTGTATATAATCTCTTTCTGCTTACCTTTTATATCACAAGAACCCTGTGACTGAATTTAGGGTGAAATCAAATAATATCATGATCTTCTCCTCTCAGTCTCCTTAGCTTAATCATAAGTGCCAAGTCTTTGCCATATAAGGTAGTATTTCCAGTTTCAGGGGTTGGACCTAACATTATTGGAGGGCATTATTTGGACTACTATAAATATATATATATAATACTAACAGTCAAGCCAGGTGCTGGTGGCTCTTGCCTGTAATCCTAGCTTCTTGGGAGGCTGAAGTAGGGAGAATCACCGTTCCAGGCCAGCGTGGCAAAAAAGTTTGCAAGATCTCATCACAATGGAAAAAAAAGCTGAGCGTTGTGGTGCATGCCTATCATCCCAGCAATAATAGGAAGCTTAAAATAGGAGGATCGTGGTCCAGGCTGGCCTAGGCAAAAACTGAGACCCTATCTCCAAAATAACCAGAGGAAAAAGGGCTAGAGGTGTGGCTTAAGTGGTAAAGCCCCTGCAAGCATGCAAGCCCTGAGTTCAAACTCCAGTACCACCAAAACAAACATACTGACAGTTAACAATTAATGGGATTCAACTGGGAAGTACTGAGCTGGGGATGACCATTTAATCTTCACTGTCATCCAAGAAGTAGATGCAAATGTTACCCTCAGTTTATGCATGATGAAACTGACTCTTAGAGAGGCAACTTGTCTATGGTCACACAGCTGGCCCCAAAGCCCAAACCCTTGGTAACAGGGAAAACGTAACTTAGTACATTTGATACTTACTCTTTCAGTAGTAGTAAGTAGAGGCTAGACCCAATCCATCACTGAGCTTCAGGCATACCTGGGCAGGTTTGGAGCCCTGGCAGTAGGCAGAACTCCTACTTGCCTAAAAGATAACAGTGGACAGCTGTTACTTTGGCCTGTTCAGCATCCTTTCAAGGATCAGCAAGGTCACCATTTTTCCTGTATTAGTTTCTATTGGGAAACTGCCACTTATCCTACTTGATTCTGTTCTGGTTATGATGGGACATTGAATTATATCACCTGGTTTCCCTGACCACATACACTGGTACATATACTGCATCCTATTGCTGCATCACAAATTACCCAAAAGCTTAGTAGCTTACAACAGCAAACATTTATTATCTCACAATTTCTTTTTTTTTTCTTTTTGACAATACTGGGGTTTGAACTCAGGACTTTGTGCTTGCTGTACACATGCTCTATCACTTGAGCCACACCTCCAGCTTTTTTGTTCTGGCTATTTTTTGGTAAGGTTTTGCTTTTTGCCCAGGCCAGCCTGGACCCTGGACCATGGTCCTATTTATTCTTCCTGCAGTAGCTGGGATGACAAGTGGGCACCACCACACCCAGCTATTGGTTGCCCAGGTTGGCCTCAAACCATGATCCCCTTCATCTCAGCCTCCCAAGTATCTAGGATTACAGGCATGAGCCACTACACCTGGCTGTTATCTCACAATTTCTAAAGATCAGGAATTTGGAAGTGGCTTAGCTGGGTGGTTCCAGCTCAGAGTCTCATGAGGTGGCAATTCAGATGTCAGCTTTGACTACAATTATCTGACATCTTGATTGGGGCTGGAGGATCCACTTCCATCCTCACTCACCCAGCTGTTAACATGAAGCTTTAGTTCCTTATCATGTGGTTCTCTACTCAGGTCATGCATCTGGTTTCTCCCAGAGGGAGTGATCCAAGAGAAAGACAAAGAAGAATATGCAGTGTCTTTTATGACCTCGTGTCAGAAGTCATACCTGCCTTATTCTATTGATCACACTGGCCAGTCTGACACAACGTGGAAGGACATTATGCAAGGGAATAAATACCAAGAGGCAAGATCACTGGGAGTCATCTCAAAGTCACATGTGACCATACCACTTGACTCTGCTACCTGATTCCTTTGGCCTCTGATTTGTTCAAGGGATGAGTATATGAACTCAAGCAAGGCTAGGAGAGTGCATCTCTGAGAATCATATCTACAGGTGCTGGCAATAAGAACCACTCTTATTTTCCTTGAATCTCAAGCTGCACTGTAATAACCCTGAAGGTTTTTGTGGTCGTACTCCCATCCCACGTAAGAAACCCTTATAAACTGGGAGAGAATGAGGAAAAACAGAAAGAAGCAGAGCTAAGAGTTGAAAATAGAGAAAGTCCTGACAACTTTTTATGGACCCCTGGATTCCTCCATGCCTGAAGTTCACCCCTCAATTCCCCAATAACATAGGCAATCCATTGTTTCTTTTCCCTTTTCTTTCTTTCTTCCTACTTTCTTTTCTTTCATTTTTTTCTCTCTTGTTGTTCTTTTACTTCTCCTCCTCATTTTCTTCTTCTTCTTCTTACCCTCTCCTTCTCTTGCTTTATCCAGTTGACTTGGATTTCTGAGTCTTGCATCTGAAAGGAACTTGAATTTATACAAGGCCCAAGGAGTCTTCTAGGAATAAACTTCCTACAAGAATAGAGAATTGAACTCAGCACAGTGACAGAGCCTTAGCTATATGAGGAATAAGTCCAAGAAAGAAATTCATCAAATTTATCTCACAGTCTTGGTCCCTTAAAACAGAGTCTAGGCCCTATGGACAAAGAAGGAGGGGGCTTGTTTTGGTGGTAGTACTGGGTGGGGGGTTGAACTCAGGGCCTCGTGCTCATTAATCAGGCTCTCTACCACTTGATCTAGTCCATCAGCCCTAAGAAGTAAGGTTTTTTAAATGGGAAAATGGTTTTATTATAAATTATGTGGGAGTCTGGGGCAAAAGTATTCCTGAACTTGTCCCCTGTGACATTGGGCTAAACCAAAAAGAGGGAGAGGTGCTTTCACTGCTTATGCACAAAACATGAACAGGCTTTGCAGACTTATGAACCCAGACTCAAAGTCACAGCTGATGTTGTGGTAAGAAAGGCCGCCTGGTTGCTCTTAGCACCTCCATGGCCAGGTGCCCAAGTGCCCAGGTGCTGGGCATGGACTGTAAGTGTTCCTGAAAGGTGCTTACTTTCTGGACTTGGCTGGGAGGAAGATGTGCCCCATCCCATGTTCTTTTCCATACATGGTACCAAGAAGTCTTTCTGAACCCCTTCCTACCCCAGCTGGATTTTGTACTGCTCCAGCCCTGTTCCCAGTAAGCTTCACCCTTCAAAGATCCAAACACAGAACTCTTCCCCCAATAGACACTTCAAAAAATACTGATGGGATGAAAGCCTAATCAAATAATCTTGCACCATCAAATGAAGACATGATAAAAGTAAAAGCTGTAGGTCATTGAAGTACTCACAAAAATTTTAAAATCCTTATTTAAATTTGCCTAAAGAACTTTAGGATTTTTAAAAGTTTTACTTACATAGAACTTTAGAAGTCCATTTGTGTCATGAATCAGAACAAATCCTCCTCCCCCATTCCCCATGATTTGTGTTCCCTTCAAGAGAAGAAGGAATCACTCTTACAAAATACTGTAAGAGGTAGTTACTTTCAGGTGCCTGCTATTTCAGACACTAGATGGCACTGTGTTTGCTTGTTTTTTGAGACAGAGTCTGTGAAGTGAGACAGAGTCAGAGACTGTGAAGTGGAGGCTGGCCTAGAACTAGTTACACAGACAAGGTCAAGCTGGCCTTGAACTGGCAATCCCCCTGCCTCTGCCTCCTGGGTCCTGGGATTACAGTTACATACCACCATGCCCTGTGGAAGAGAGTGTTTTAACATAGCTTGGAGGAGGACAGGAAAACTCAAACGCAACAATCTTCTGCTTGATCTGGACCAATTTACATCTCCAAGAACAGAAGATTAAGAAATTGTCTGGATAAGGAAAGATAAAATCACCTTGTGGAGGAAGAGGAAGAAGTTGTTTCTACAGTGCTAATTGTCTGAAAGGCCCCACAGAGTGGAAGGGTGGAAAGAGGACCTGTGTCCAAGTACCTTGAGCATGTTCCTCAACCTTGGTCCATTGAGATGCCTCATATGATGGTCTTGCTTTGGCAGCCCCTGAAAGTATTAAAAAGTGGACCCAGGAGAGTTGTTCTATAAAAGTTCCCTGCCCAGGGGTGTATGCTCCTCTAATCTATCCCCTTCATTCTGATATATGGCTTTATATCAGTGGCACTGGCATCACCTGAGAGTTCATTAGAAATGCATGGTTTCAGGCCCAGACCCCTTGAGAATTCACTTACTCGGCAATACTGTCTTAGGTGAACTAAAGCTTTTAAAAAGTTGTCAGTTGTATAGAACCGGAAGCTAATCAATGTTAGAAAAAGAAAAGCAAAGCAAAGCTAACCGAACCTGACCTAACCTAATCAAAGCAATAAATGATTCCTATTCTCTAAGAAAAAAAAACTGGTCTTGTAAACTACACTGTAAAGTAACTTATAAGTGCCTGCTATTTTCAGCCAGCAGATGGTACTATGGGACAACTAGAAACAACTTCAGTGGTTCATGCAACTTGGTGGGAGCAGGGGCAGGCGGGACACAGGATGAAACAGTTTGATCCAGACCTTTTTAAAATCTTCATCTTCAGGTAATTCTTCTGGATGAGGAAAAATAATATAAGCTTGTGGACAAAGTGGTGAAAAAGAAGACAAGGACTTTCCTCTGTAAAGTTGCCTTTATATGTGTTAAGTACCACAAAGTCCTCCTAAAATAGCCTTAAAATTCAGCTGTTTGCATTACTGATTAAAATACAAATGCTCTCAAATTCTAGGTACTCACGTGGGCCTGGAAATCGGCCTTCCTCGTGAGAGAGCAGGAACCCTGGGCCTTCATGGCCAGGAAATGATGAGGAGTGAGATGAAAGGTTATGGAAAATGGAAGGGCTATTCCTAAGATTCTTTCAGTTTTAGAAACAATTAACAAATTATTAGCAGCTAAATATAAATATAGCTATATATAGCAGCTAAAACTTGATTCATTCCTAATTCAACTCAAAATATTAAATTAAGAAGATATTTGATTAGCCTTCAAGTTACAAGTCTAGGTTGTTTAAACAGATAGCCAAAGCATCAAAAATTATTGAAATAAGCCTTCTTGGAAACTGAAATTTCTGAATAGACTGTTCTGTACCAATGGAGAACAGAACAGTTTTCAGAACAGAGGGACCTAAAAAAAAAAAAAAACAAAACAAAAATACAAATGCTCCCAGGAGGCAACCCATTTCACCATCATTAATGTCTTTCTAGGCAGTAATCTGTCTCCTTGCTTTGTAATACCCTGACAGCAAAGAAACTTCTTCAACCAGGCAAGACTAATCTGGGAGATCAAATCTGATACTCAGGGGCTGTAAGACTGGGAAAGATGGCAGAGTCAGGCCTCTGAGCACTGGGTCCCTGGGATAGAGGACTTGGAATGGCAGAGACCTGGTTCCAAAGACAAATTCCTGCTGGTTTGCTCAGAGGCATGTGCCAGTGTAAAAATGAAGGGGAGACTGAGTCCAGAATATGCTAAGCTTGAGGCAAGAGCATGTTCCTCAGTCTCCTTCCTGGACATACCTCATAGGTTGGTCATACCCACAGTCCCAGGGAGCCATTGTCAACCTACAAACCACAGCACCCCCCCCACTTCCCTCTCCCTGAAAAGGATGACTGTCCATGCCCTATTAAAGACCCGATACGGGCCACAGGTAACTGAAAACTGGATTGAGGGTCATCTTAAGAACATGAAACTAAATCATTTATAATTAACAGAACCAAAACCATGCTGGAGATATTATTTTAGGAAATAATAAACACAATAGAAATTCCTGTTCTAGGAGTCTCTCCTGATTTAGCAAACAAACAAACAAAAACACCCAAGACACCCAGTTCAATTTTATTTTCAGATAAATGATAAATGGTTGTCTAGTGTAAATATGGCCCATGCAATATTTAGAACAAACCTATACTGAAAAAATATTAGGCGTTTATCTGAAATTAAAATTTAGCTGGGCAGCCTGTATTTTATCTGGCAACCTTTCTGGTCTACAGGAGCAGGGCAGGGCAGGGCTCTCTCATCTCTCCTCTCATCTTCTGCCATGCCTCTCAGGGGCACAGCCTCTGGAAGTCAGAAGGCAAAGGAGCCTGGAGATTGCCATCTTTAGCAGTCAGCATCTTGGATGTGATGTGTGGGGGAAAGGGAGATAATGGAGAATGAGTTTTAACTGTTCTCTATGACATTTTCTATTTTTTGTTTTCTTTATTTTTAAAATTTCAGAGACAAATTTGGTTCAATATTTGCATCTGTTAAATATGGGAACTGGTAGTATGGCTGTCTGTTATATTGGTACATTTTCTATATGTTTGAAATAATAAAAAATTTAACAATGTTAACTATTGTGCAGACAGGTGTCAGATGTAACTTTATATCATCTGTCAGTACTTGGTTTGGCACTGAACATACAAAGATGTACAGAAAACTGACAATTTGCCATGCCAGTGCATCATCCAATGATGGCTCTAGAGGATTGATCCTCGAATGAATGGCATTAAAAATAAAGTGATATAGAGATGTTTGGAAGAGGGAAGGAACACTGGGCTAGAGATCTTGGGAAAGCTTTGAAAGAGTTGGAATGGAATGGGATATTGGAGGCTGGCTGGAATTTGCATAGTGAATGTGGAAGAGGGATAGCATCCTATACATTGAGAAGTAATTTTGTGAAACACAGTGGGCCTAGAGTGCAGGGCCTCTGAATGGCAGCAAAGTGTTTGTGGGTCCACAGAAATGGCTCAGGACAGAGAAGCAGTTTGAGCAAGATTCTGTTAAGCCTGAGATTTCTCCCCATCAGGCTTATTGTGCTTGTTCCTTCGCATACCAGTCAAAGAACAGCCTCCAAAAGGCCCCCAAAGTCCCAGGAGGAGCCTGCATCTTTCTTTGTAAAGTGTGGGCAGTCATAAAGCTTTTCTTAGCTAAGCAGTGACACGATCCAAGCTGTGATTTAGGCAGATTTGCTTGGCAACTCCACACATGATGGACTAAAGGGGAGAGAGAACCAGAGATGGGAGAAACCATTTGGAAGCCAAAACCATTGTTGGGAGACTCATAGAGGTAAGAGCCTGAGGGAGGATCAGGGCCTCAGGGTTGAAAAGAAGGGAAGAAATAAAAAGAAACTAAGAAACCACTGACAGAACTCAGCAACTGTTTCATCCAGAAGACTAAGAGAAATTAAATAGGGCTCCAAGGGTTGGGAGGACAGTGTTTTTCTTAAGGACAGTAAGTAGCCTTGCAAAGGAGGCAGACAGCTTTTAGAAAATCAGTTCATTGAGCCAGACATAGTTATGCATGTCTGTATTTCAAGCTACTTGGGAGGCTGAAGCAAGAAGCTGACTGAAACCCAAGATTTTGAGGCCAGCCTGGGCAACATAGTGAGTCCCATTTCAAAAACAAACAAGAAACCAAAAAGGTTCATTTATATAAATTTTGAGCCTAACATAGCATCTAAGTAGCCAGTCCATTAAGCAGGAGATTTGAGACTGAGGGATGAGGGTTGGGGATAGAGGGTGGAAATCAGGGGTGTTAATTTCCAGTTCAGACTCAGATGCTATATGCTTTTTTGAGACAAAAGATTAAGAGAGAAAAAGGAACCGGGCACCAGTGGCTCACGCCTGTAATTCTAGCTACTTGGGAGGCTGAGATCTGGATGATTGTGGTTCCAGGCTGGCCTGGACAAAAAATGAAACCCTCTCTCCAAAATAACTACAGCAAAAATGGTCTGGAGGTGGAGGGAGGGAGGTAGAGGGAGAGGGAAAGAGACAGAGAGAAAGGTGCACCAAAGACCTTTCCTGGAGAATAAAGAGCAAGAAGGTACAAGGAACGAGGGAAAAGAGGAAGAGGTAGAATTGTATTAAAGGGGGCCATGTGGATCCACACAAAAGGAAATCCAGTTTTCTATGGTCTTTTGGCAATTGCTTGCCCACCCAGCATCCCTTGTACAGGGCAACATCAAGTCCAAAAGTGCTCCTACTGGTCTCTAGGTTTCTCTCAGTTCTGGCCAGTCATAAATGCCCAGGACTGGAAATCTTTGCCAATCTTTAAGTTTCTCAGGAAGCTGTTATTTTGCCAGTTCTCTCTTTTCTCATCTTTTTCCCCCTCATCTATCTTGAGATGACCCAAATAATTAAGTGTGTCATCCTCTACATTCCTATAGCATAATTCCTAACCCTCTACTGGCATCAAATAATTCTGCCAAAGGACACTCTGGAGTCACATGCCTGGGCTTTAATGTGGATTCCATCAACTATGACTTTGAACCAATTACTGAACCTGCCACATTTGATTCAGTTTTTATCCCAGGGGCCTAGAACAGTGATGAGTGTAGTTCATATTTATTGAGTTGAATCAAATTTTGCAAAACCCTGGGCTCTACATGTTACTCTTGCTTTGCTTCCATGTTTTCCTTCTTTTTACAGTTAGTACAATATATATATAATTTCATTTTTAATTTATTACCATACATTAATTGTACAAAAGGGTTTATTGTGGTATTTCTATTACATGCATATAATGCACTTTGCCTCCATATTTTCATTCTGTCTGCACCATGATTTTTTTTAGCAGAAAAACAGGTATATATTGATCACGTGTTCAAGAAGTCGAGCAGCGAAGAACAGAGAGAAGTAGCATGGTAAGTTGAAGAGGCAGTGAAAGGCTTTTCCAGAATAGTGAATACCTTTGTGTGGTTGAAAAGTGGAGGAAAGAACTGACGTATGTTCAAAAGCTGGAAAGGAAAGGAACCTTGTAGGGCTAATAGGGGCTGAAGGGATAGGGAAAAATTTAAATCATGAGTACCAAGAGAAGGAGTTTGCCTTTTTATATTAAAATATATTTTGTACTTCTTTCAAAACAGTAATTTTTTTAAATTATGTTTTATTTTTGAATTAGTATACATAAATAATCTGAAGGGAAGATTTCATTGTGATAATTCCATCCATATGTACAGTGTACTTTAAACAAGTTCACACCTCCATTACATTTTCATTCCTCCTCCCTTCTCCCCCCTTTTCAACAGTATTTGGGTTTCATTACACTGTTTTCACATGTATATATGAAATGTACTTCAATCCTCTTTGCCACTTAGTATCCTCTCCTTTCCTCATCCTCCCCCCAAGATGGTCCTGAATTTACATTCATGCCCCATTATTATTATTGTTGTTGTTGTTATCATACTTTTAGGTCTAGGTTCAAAAAATGAAAGAGAACATATGCTATCTGGCCATTTGAGCTTGGCTTATCTCATGCAGCATGATGATCTCCAGTTCCATCCATTTTCCTACAAATGACAGAATTTCATTTTTCTTTATCCATTCATTGGTTGTTGGGCTCCTCAGCTCTTGTGAAAAGTAGTGAAATAAACATGGGTATCAAAGCAATAAAAATCTTAAATAACAATTAGCAGTAAAGCCATCATGCCAAATATATCATTATTTAAACTGATCCTTCACTGAACCCTTAAAAATTTCATGCATGCATTGATAAAAGTATATGCATTGATATAGTACACACACACTTTAAAAAGGATTTAATAATTTTAAAGCCAATATGACATATCAACTGAAAGAAGTAATTGAAGTGGAAGTAATTGTTTATGATGCAAAAAAAAAAAGAAATTCAAATTCCCATACTGCATGATGCCAACTAAAAATTGAGTGATGGCTGACTGGGGGTGTAGCACAGTGGTAGAGCACTTCCCTAACATATGCAAGGCCCTGGGCTTCATTCCCAGCACCAAATAAATTAAAAACTGTATTTGTCCCTCTGGCTTATCATAATCAAAGCCATAGACACTTTACAACTTGCTTTGCTTCCAAACTCCCAAGGCCCCCCCATCAGTGACCGTCTACCTCAGTCTTGCCAAATACTCTTGGGAAACCTAAATACATAGTAGCTCAGGAATGAGAACCTTGCTTCCCCAGGACTCTCATGTCTGATAAAGAGAATATTTATTTATTTATTTTAACTTTGTCTCTTACTAGTGAGTGGGAGCAGAAACTTGTGCTTCATGCTCGCTGATTAAATGGCAATATGTTAGCTCTCTGAAAAAGGCTGGCATGTATCTGTCAATCTTCGCATTTGACTGTGTGTGTGTGTGTGTGTGTGTGTGTGTGAATGCGAACACATACAAATGTGGGTGGCATACATTACACACACACACACACACACACCCCTGTCCACATTTCCACCTGCCTTTATTTTTTAATTGTTTATACATTTATTCATATGTGTATACATTGTTTGAGCCATCTCTCCCCCTTGCTCCCTGCCCCCCAACTCCCCTCCCTTCCAGGCAGAACCTGTTCTACCCTCTTCTCTAATTTTGTTGAAGAGAAAACATAAGCGATAATAAGAAAGACATATTGTTTTTTGCTACTTTGGGATAAAGATAGCTATACAGAGAGATTCCTAGCATTGCTTCCATGCACATGTGTATTATAATCCGAATTGGCTCATCTCTACCAGACCTGAAGAAAATATTTAGAGGCCTAGGGACATGGTGTCCTAGCAGATGCAGGTTTCAGCAAAGGCCAGGAGATAGAGATAGGGAGGGAGTACAGAAATAGGTCTAGAATGCAGAAGAACTGGCCTACAAAGAAGTGGATAATCACTGGATAATCACCAGGCCCTACAGGGGCACTTCAGGGATGAGTTGAGTGAAATCAAGTCTGAGATGAAAGTACAAGTAGTGACAACAAGAGGGGAAATGCCAGGGAGCCCCATTCCTAACAATGGTGATAGATGACCATGGGAGATCTCAGACCACTGTAGTACTGCTTGGCAGGGGAACCTGGAGTTCACTGTTTTGTCTCTTCTGGACACAAGCCTTTTATTCTCTTAACCAGAGTTTGTAACTCTTGGGAGTCCTGGCCCCTTTGAAAATTAGGTGAAAAATATGAGTTATTCCCTAAGAAAGGCAGAGGGGTACATAAAACCTCTGCATTTTGCAAATAATTTGGGGGAATTCCCTTGGGAATAGATCCTAGCTCTCAGGATACGAATTCCTGCTTTAGAACTTTTTTTCTTTGTGGTACTGGGGATGGAACATAGGGTCCTGTGCATGCTAGGCAACTGCTCTACCACTAAGCTATATCCCCAGCCTCTGCTCACTCCCATGCAGCAGTGAAATGGAAGTAATTCATTCTCATAAATTAGGGAATATTTGAATTAGAAGTGTTCTCAGCAATCTATTGCTCACCACCATATTCAGAGCACAAACGAGAAACTGAGATGTGAAGACAATATGTTCACAAATCCTCTTTTAAAATGGTACGGTCTCCCTACCATTGATTTTTCTGCCATATCCCCTTTTTGTCTTTAACTCCTGGGAAGGACTAGGGAGAAACAAATGGGTTTAAAGTTCTCTGGGACCCGTCAATGATATTTTTGTATAAGATAGGCATTATACTTAATGCAGAGATACTAAAGCAGATACCTTAAAGCAACTGAGGCCAATAGGAAAAGGGGACCAGGAACTAGAGAAAAGGTTAGATCAAAAAGAATTAACCTAGAAGGTAACACCCACGCACAGGAAATCAATGTGAGTCAATGCCCTGTATAGCTATCCTTATCTCAACCAGCAAAACCCCTTGTTCCTTCCTATTATTGCTTATACTCTCTCTACAACAAAATTAGAGATAAGGACAAAATAGTTTCTGCTGGGTATTGAGGGGGGGAGCGGGAGGGGGTGGAGTGGGTGGTAAGGGAGGGGGTGGGGGCAGGGGGGAGAAATGAACCAAGCCTTGTATGCACATATGAATAAAAAAAAAATAAATAAAATGTTAAAAAAAAAAAAAAGATAGGCATTATAGGTTTGATTGTGCTGCCTAAAATCCATATGTTTAAGTCTTAACTTTCAACCCCTCGGAATTGGACCTCATTTGGAAATAGGGTCATTGCAAATGTAATTGGTGAGATCATAATGGAGTAGGGTAGGATGGGCCCCTAATCCAATATGACTGCTGTCTTTATTAAAAGGAGAAATTTGAATGCAGACAGGAACTCAGAGAGAACAGCATGTCAAGATGAAGGCAGAGACTGGAGTGATGCATTTACATGCCAAGAAATACCAGCTTGCCAGCAAATCACCAGAAGTTAGGAGACAGACATGGAACAGATTCTCCCTCAATGTCCTTGGAAGGAACCAATTCTGCCATCACCTTGATGCTAGACTTCTGGCCTTCAGAAAGGCATGGCAATACATTTTTGTCCTTTAAGGTAGTCAGTGGGTGGTACTTTGTTACAACAGCCTGAGCAGATTTATACAGGGGAAGAGTATCTTCCACTCTCATGTGAGCACATTACTATCAGGACATACACTGACTGCTGAGTCATATGGCCCCTGTATGTGAGCATTTCTTTGATGGAGAAGAAGCAAGAGGGAGGAAACATGAAGCATATGAAAGACAGTTGTCAAAGACAGCTAGCTATGTCAAAGGGGTCAGGAGACAGGTTTGCTTGGTTGTAGGATTAAGCAGGCTTCAGAATGGGGAAATAATGGAAAAATGAGGCCACAGAGTGGAACAGGTAAACAGCTCAAAGTAAATAAGATGGTTTTTAGATGGAATTGGTCATGGAAACGGGAATCTAGGAATGGGGGAAACTTTGACACCACAAATAATCTCTTCAACCCTCAACTCTGTGCAAGCTACTTTGAATACATATGAGAATGTAAATAAAAATGGTATATTGGTATAACATACAGTCTTTAGGAGAGGGTGCCAAGATCAACTTGTTGCCCTAAGTATTAGTCTGTTAGGGATGCTATAACAAGCTACCACAGAACTGAGTGGTGTAAACAACAAAAAATTATTTTTCTCACAGTTCTGGGAGCTAGAAGTCCAAGATCAAGGTGCCAGCAAAATCTTGGTTTGAGGCCTGTCTCCGTGGTTTGCAGATGGCTGCCTTCTTGCTGTATCCTCACATGGCCTTTTCTCTGGGCCAGCACATCCCTGAGTTCTCTTCCTCTTCTGATGAGGATATCAGTTATATTGGATTAGAGCCCCTCCCTAGGAGTCTTATTTAATCTTAGGTACTTCTTTAAAGGCCCAGTCTCCCAATATAGTTGCATTGAGGATTTATGGTCTCAACATACATAATTCAGTCCATTAACACTTTTCCTATGAAAAAACTTGGGGCTCTCTTTGTAGTTAAGAGAAAGGGTTGTAGAATTGTAACAAATACAACTGTCTTAATAAGATAACTTGGCAAAGGAGAGCAAGAGCTGCTAACAGGCTGAACAAGGTAGAGTCAAAAAAGAAGACAATTAGGTTAAGGATATAGCTCAGTGGTAGAGTACTTGCCTAGCATGTGCACGACCCTGGGTTCAATCCCCACTTATGCAAAAAACAACAAAAAAGGAGAAAATCATGAAGGTTAGTTGCTGTAGAGGAACTTTGTAAAATTGCAAGTGGAGAATGAGAGATTGGGAGCTTTATGACACATACGTGATGGGAAAGCTATTGCAAGTGAGAGGAAAAAGAAAAGTGCATTTTTAAGAAGTATTGTGGGGGCCGAGGTGTGGCTCAAGTGGTAAAGTGCCTACTTAGCAAGCATGAGACCCTGAGTTCAATTGCCAGTACCTCCAAAGAAGAAGGAGAAGAAGGAGAAGAAGAAGAAGAAGAAGAAAGAAGAAGAAGAAGAAGAAGAAGAAGAAGAAGAAGAAGAAGAAGAAGAAGAAGAAGAAGAAGAAGAAGTAGTAGTAGTAGTAGTGGTAGTGTGAAAGTTGCAAATTGGGCCTACCCTGGACCCTTCAACGTGCAGAGAATTGGAAAGGTGTATGGTCAGGGTTCTATCCATGTTTACACATTGTTAGGACTCAGGTTTCTGAAGAACAGATACCACCGCAACTGAATGCTTTAGACAGGACAACATGCAAAGCAAAAAATGTGAATAAATTAAACATTAAAAATAGACAGGATTTCCCAGCTGGCATCAATTTGGCACCATTGTTCCCTCAAATTTTTTAACTCTGACTAATTCTTTCCCCAATTTGACATTTTAGAGCCATATTTAGGGTGCAATAGAGGGAGGGAAAATTTTTGTTGCTGAGTAAATACAGGCCTGGCTACATCCATGTCAGTGGTAGTCACATTGTGTTAACAAAACATGATACTTTATGAACTCTAACTAGTCTAAGGAAAAAACCAAGGCTTAAAGAGATGAAGGTACTTGTCTAGGGTCACCCTGTGGTGAGCAACAGAGCTTGTGACAAAGGTGAGAGTATGTGTGTGAAATCTGAATATGGAACCATATGGATGGGCCTACAAGAAGTTTTCTTGCATTATACATTCTCGAAGACTAGAAATTTGTCACACCATAACTAATAAATGAAGGAATTTAATACACATTATCTGAAACTTAGCACATATCAGTTATACAGAATAATGGGTTTCATCGTGACATTTTAATACATGCATATAACATACTTTTATCATATCCACCCCTTATTACCCTCCCTTACTCTCTCCTCTCCCCTCCTCCATCCCCTTCCTCTTCTCTAATAGTTTTTTTTACACTTTCATGTTGTCTTTCCCCCCGCACCCAGTTTCTACAAATGAGAGAAAACATGACGCTTGTTTTTCTGAGTCTGGTCTATTTCACTGAACATGAAACTCATAGTTTTAGAAAATTATAAAGATCATAATCTTTTATTAACAACTGATACATGTACATATATGTATGTGTGTACGTGCAGATATCTATCTATCTATCTATCTATCTATCTATCTATCTATCTATCTACCGAGAGAGAGGAAGAAAAGAAAGAGGAGAATGGGGGAAGAAGGAGAAGAGAGACTTTCATTTACAAAAGAGGCTTTGTTCCAGAGTTTATTTTTTAATTAATTAATTAATTTTTTGGTGGGACTGGGGTTTGAGTTCAATGCTTTGCACTTGCAAAACAGGTGCTCTACTGCTTGAGCCACACTTCTAGTCCATTTTTGCTCTGGTTACTTTGGAAATGGGGGTCTCGAGAACTATTTACCCTGGCTGGCCTTGAACCGTGATCCTCTCAATCTCAATCTCCCAAGTAGTTAGGATTACAGGTGTGAGCCATGGGCACCCAGCCAGAAGTTTATTTTTTAATTGATGCCATTTTCTCTAAGAAACAGGTTATGGAGTTTTATTAAGGGTCAATGTTAGGCTGGAAAAGAGAAAGTAACCAATGTTCCAGAAGCACAGTCATAGAGTCCAGACAGTTATGACAGTAGTGTTCCTGTGGAAGAATGTGTTGAAGGTGCTGACTTGGAATGCCAGGGATTTTTCTCTCCATGACCCTCCTTCTCTCTTCTGACCATAAGGGCAGTGAATAGGGTCCCTTCTCTAACACCAAGTCACAAATGGAAGCTTCTGTACTCCATAGCAGGAATGGTCAGGGATGGACTGGCAGCAGGCTTGGAGACCCTGGGGGAAAAAGCAGGGAGTTGTGACAGGGCATTTTATGGGGCTTGGGATGCTCCCCAACCCCTTCTTGGTTCTTCAGCCATACCTGGTAATGGCTTACCTGCTTCCTTTCTTCATACTACTTACTGATGCTTCCAACAACTTTCTTTCCTGGTCCATCCTGGAGTAGCACATGTCCCCTATATCAGGCCTTTATCACCTTGCGTATGTTGGTGTTGTACATGCAGGTCACCTGGGCCAGGTGGCTTTCTGCAGCTTAGTCTTTTCTGGAAAGGGCTCCCTGCTGCTTGAAGTAGTATACCAAAGTGTCTACCATGACACATAAAATAACAACAGATGACAAGTATGAATTAA
Source organism: Castor canadensis (assembly GCF_047511655.1). Taxonomy (NCBI): domain Eukaryota; kingdom Metazoa; phylum Chordata; class Mammalia; order Rodentia; family Castoridae; genus Castor; species Castor canadensis. The sequence continues at coordinate 126,959,275 of NC_133405.1, read as the reverse complement.
TAATGTAAAAACAACAGGTACACTTACTTAAATTATTATTCCCTTCTGTACCGATTCTTCCTTAGCAAGACTTCAAAGAGAAAAACCTATCCATTGGTGGTCACTCTTCAGTTTCCCCCAACTTTCGGCAACCATCAGTCTACTCTTTGTCTTTATGAATTTGCCTATTGTGGATATTTTATATAAATGGAACCATATAGAAGGTGGTTTTTTGTGTCTGGTTCCTTTCATTTACTATAATGTTGTCAAGGTTGATCAACCCAGGATTTTATTACTGGGCTGAGAGTGCAGGTCAGTGGTAGAGCACTAGGCCCCTGGGTTCAATTCCTAGCACTGCAAAAAAAAAAAAAGGATTTCATTCTTTTTGATTGCCTAATAATATTCCATTGTAGGGATATACCATATTTTTATCCACTCATCAGAAGATAGACATTTGAGTTGTTTCTACTCTTTGGCTATTATAAATAATGCTGGTAGTCTCACTGAATGTTGGATTTAGGGGGTCAGTACTAGGGTTTGAATTCACAGCATTGCACTTGCTAGGCAGGTACTCTACTACTTGAGTCATGACTCCAGCCCTTTTTTGCTTTAGAAGTTTATTTTATTTTTTGATGGGACTGAGATTTGAATTCAGGGCTTCAAGCTTGCAAAGCAGGAGCTTTACTACTTGAACCACACTTCCAGTCCAGTTTTGCTGTGGTTACTTTGGAGATGGGGGGTCTTTCAAACTATTTGCTTTGGCTGGCCTTGAACCATCTTCATGGGATGGATGAACTCAAGAAGCCAACATAGTCATTTTCTAGCAATTCTTGTGAAAAAGAAGGTTTCATATGCAAGAGACTAACAGAATTTGTTTGAGTGAAATAGTTGGATTATTAATAGATGTCAATTGTTTTTCAAACCTCTGTCTCCTACTAGACCAGTAATATGGTTGTACACTTCATTTTGGAAGGCAGCATTGCAAATCTACATGCTTTTTTCTTAGGCATTGTATCAGCTGTCACTGCATAACAAATTACCCCTAGAATACAATGGCTAACAACTATTTAATTTTATCACAAGCCTGCAGTTTGAGCAGGGTTTAGTAAGGCATCAGGGGAAAGTGGTTTGCCTGGGGCTGGAGAATACACTTCCAAATGTGGCTCACTCACATGCCTGGGAAGTTGGGAATGGCTGTTGGCTTCTCTCCATAGGGTAACTTGGGATTCCTCACAACAAAGTGGCTGGGTTCCAAGAGAACCAAGTGGAAGCTATGCTGTCTTTTGTAACCTAGCCTTGGAAGTCACACGATGTCACTTGCACCATAGGCATAATCCCACCCAGATCCAAAGATAGGGAACACAGACCCCCATATCTCCATGGAAGTAGTATTAAAATCATATTATAAAAAGGACATGTGGTGGTATGGCTCAAGTGGTAGAGTGACTGCCTAGCAAGCATGAGGCCCTGAGTTCAAACCCCAGTACTGTGGGGAAAAAAAAAAAAAAGGACATGTGGGCCACGCATGGTGGTTTGAATCTGTAATTCTAGCTATGTGGGGGGAGAAAGTAGGAGGATCACATTCCAGGCCAGCCTAGGCAAAAAATTCAAGACCCTATCTGAAAAATAACTAAAGCAAAAAAGGGCTGGAAGTGTGGTGGCTGAAGTGGTAGGGTGCCTGCCAATTAAGCACTAGGCCCTGAGTTTAAACCCTAGTACTGCTAAAAATAAAAAATAAAAAAGGAAAAAGGATGTGGATGAGAGTATTATTCTAGCCATTTTGGGGAAAACAGTCTAACATTGGAATTATTTATAATCCTTCCCCATTACCCCCAATTTGCCAATTTTAATCTTCCTTCCTTCCTTCCTTCCTTCATCCTTCTTCATTTTTGCAGTGCTGGGGATTGAATCTAGGGCCTCATACCTGCTAGGCAAGCACTCCTCCACTGAGCTATACCTCCAACCCTGAAGCTAACATTCTTTGAAATAATTTATGATGTGGCAGATTGTACCTTTTCATTTTCTTATGCATTTTGGAACTTTACAGTTTTATCTGTAAAGTTGGTTAAGAATTTCTCTGAGAGAGCTTTCGGAGTGGCTCAAGTGGTAGAGCGTCTGCCTAGCAAGCATGAGGCCCTGAGTTCAAACCTGAATACTGCTAAGACAAAAAAAAAGCAAAAAGAATTTCTCTTAGAATAAGTGAAATCACGACCTGAGTGTATTAATCAGGGTTCTCCAGAAAAACAGAGTAAATAGATATATAAAGGAAATTTATTAAGGGAATTGACTCAGACAATTCTAAAGGCTGAGCATTTCCCAGATATGCCATCTGCAAGCTAGAGAACAAGGAAGGCTGGTGGTGTAATTTAGTCAGGGTCCATTGGTATAAGTCTTAAGAATTCAAAGGCCTAAGATTCATGTCTGAGGACAAGAGAAGATGAATGTCCCGACTCAAGGAGAGACAGAATTGAGTTCACCCTTCCTCTTTCTTTTTGTTCTATCTGAACCCTCAACAGATTGGATGGTACTCATCATATTGGTGAGAGTGGATCTTTTTTTCTTTTTCTTTTTTTTTTTTAGAATTGCCATTTATTTCCAAAGTTGCCAAAATCATCACCAAGGATTCACCAGGGAGTGTGAAGGAGAATTAGGAGGTTTGGTGAGGGTGGATCTTTTTTATTCAGTTTACCATTTTAAATGCTAATCTCTTCTGAAAACACCCTCACATCCACAAATAATATTTTATCAGCTATCTGGGCATTTCTTAACCCTGTCAAACTGACAAAAAATTAATTATCACACTTGAGACATAGGTGGATCAAGTTCACTCCACAACTCCCATGCCTTTTTTTATTGCAACTTACCTCCTTCAAATGGGATAACTTCAATTCCTCTGGTCATTTTGTGTTCATCTTTCTTTATCTTCTTCTTTTTTTAACTTCTTCTTCTGGATCCCTAATGTCATTCTATTGTGCATCAACACAGCATGAAATGATGGGGAACTCACGGATGAGTTCATTCATTCATTCATTCATTCAGCAAATTGATTGTCATGTCCATACTAAGCATTGGGAAAACAAAACCAAAAATGAATAAGATGCAATCCTTACTTGTAATGCAAAATATTATATTATACATCAATATATTATACACCAATCAGTAGAGGGGATGAAACTACATAACTGGGATCCATTGGAAGATTTTCTCCCTACTTTTTTAATGGCATTTTTTTTTGCCGTGTTGGGGCTTGAACCCAGGGGCCCATACATGGTAAGCATATGCTCTACCACTGAGCTATAACACCCAGAACCCCAAGACAATAACTACCGTTCTTTATCAAGCTCCACTTTGTTTTACATTGTGTAGATACTAACTAGGAGTGCACACAAAAGACTAATGTTACGCTAATTATTAATTATTATATTAGAAACTTTAAAAGAGCAAGAAATGTTTCACGGATTCAAGAAGAAGCAAGATCAATATGTTTTCCACCGTTTGTGTTTTTTATATAACTTTCCGAGATGCCTTAAAAAAAGCCTGTAAAATTGCATTGAATCAGGTCCGATATTAAAACTAGAAAATGAAAGCCACAGCTATTTTATTACTTTTTAGTACTTATACTCTATGAACTCATTTGTTTCCCATATAAATTAAATGCTGTTTTTAAAACAATGCTTTTCCATTTTTAATTAAAATCTTCCAACCAGGTAATATATTGTATATTATATCTTTGTCTGTCTGCATATATTCAAGGGGGAGGCTTCACTTGGGATCATTGCAAATTATCAAAACCCTTTGAGAGAGGGATTTAGTAAGATGCTTATGAAGCCACCTTGCACTTGAGCTCAACAAGTAAGCAAAGGACAAAACTGTAATGGACAACAGTGACATCATTCTCCCCACTAATATGCCTTCATGTATATCATTATTACTTGATGTTCATAAGAAGGTAGTAGCTTTATTTTGATACCTTCGAAAGGCAGAAAGAAGTCTTCCTTGCAGCGCTCTTGTGGAAGTAAATGAGGCAATGTAAGAAGTTCTTGGCACACAGTAGAATTCCATAATGGTTTCTACTGATGAGAGGGTATAACTTAATGGTTAAGAGGTTTCAATCAGGCACGGGTGGCTCATGCCTATAATCCTAATTACTTGGGAGACGGATATTGGGGGGATGGCAGTTTGAGGCCAGCCTCAGCAAAGAAAGAAAAGAAGAAAGAGAGAGAGAGAGAGAGAGAGAGAGAGAGAGAGATTTTGGCTTCTGGAGTCAGTCACCTGGGGTCTGGTTCCACTGCCTACTGCCTGGACAGGTTACTAAAACCTCATCTGTAAAGTGGAGGTAGGAATCACTTATATTAGTTACTCCTGCTGCATAAGAAGTTACCCTAAAACGGATTTGTGTGTCATCTCATAGTTTCTGTGGGTCAGAAATTCAGGAGTAGCATAATTGTGTGTTTCTGGTTGAGGGTCTTTCATAAGGTAGTGATCAGGATGTCAGCTGGGGCTGCTGGAGAAACTGTATGGCTACTCCATGGTCCTCTCCATAGGGCCTCTTGAGAATGTCCTCAGGACACATATAGCTGTATTCCCTCATAGTGAGTGATTCAACAGAGAGAGCAAGGAGGAAGCTGCAACATCCTTTGTGACCTTGTCTCAGATTAGGACCATCTATGTATGGCCATCACATCTGTCATATTTTGTTTGTTAAAAGTGAGTCATGAATGTAGTCTCCATTCAAAGGGGCTTTCACGAGTTGTTAAGCCAAGAGCTGATGACCCTTCTCCCTCTGTTTCCTACCAACACTATGATCAGAGGAGTTACATTTGGTGAGGGAACTGGCCACACCCTCTAAGGAACTGGAGTAGAAGTGAAAGGACCCATTAATTCCCTCATCACTTCAGGCGCCTTGAACTATCAGCCTCATCGATGATGATGTTAGTTAGGAAGGAAAAGAGGGGATTTAAGCACTCGAGTTTTAAACCAGATTGATTTTGAATATCTGACAAAGGCCTAAAAGTCAGAAAAATTACCTAAGATCTGAAGGAACACAAAGGCAAAATTGCCATAAAAATAGGTCTCAAAGTAGTGATTAGAGGAAAAAAGTGCTTCTAGTTTATAGCACATGGAATTGAGCCTGTTCAGTAACAGGTCATCCTTATAAAGTCCTTACTATGGGCCAGGAACTTTTCTAGGCATTTCACAAATAGTTATTCTCTTCAACCTATGAAGTAAGCAATATTACTGTCTTCATCATCCCCATTTTCCATAGGAGGAAACTGAGGCATAAAGAAATTGAGCAATGTGTCCAAGGATGTAAGTAGAGCTAGCATTTGAACCCAGGCCATCTGGCTCTATGGTTTTAGCTACCAAGCTGTACTGCCATGGTGACAAACCACTTTCATATGGCATTCCATTCTGGTGTGGCTTTCTTTCTTGGGTCTTTTGATGCTGACATTTTCCTTCCTTCCTTCCTTCCTTCCCTCCTTCTCTCCTTCCTTCCTTCTTTCCCTCCTTCCCTCCTTCCTTCTTCTTTTCATCCTTCCTTCTTTCCTTCCTTCCTTCCTTTCCCCCTTTCTTCTCTGTCTTCCTCCTCCCCCTTCTCTTTCTGACTTTTGAGACGGTGTCTCTGTGTAGTCCAGGCTGGCCTTGAACTCATGATCCTTCTGCCTTGGCTTTCCCACTGCTGGGATTATAGGTATGTAGCATAACACTCAACTATTTTTTTTTTACATAGAATAGAAAAAATGTTTTTGTTTACTTTCTGGTACCAAACTCCTACAAGACATTAGTATTTAGTTACTATTTATAGTTCTTTTGTCAACTTTTATTGTCTAGGAGGGTGGGAGTCATTGAACAGCTCAGAGATTATAGCTCATTTGTTCAGAGCAACAATATCTTGGAAATTTTTTTAAAAGACATGATCACAATTTAAGTTTAAAGGTGCAAAAAAGAATCAGTTAAAGTGTTGAGGCTGACATTTCTGCTTTCCACACTGTTTGTGGTTAAACTTAGTGCCTGGAGGATAGGGATAGAGGCTTCAAAAGTTTAAAATGAGGTACTGGACTCCAATTTCTAAAACGACATTTTCTCAAATGGTATAAACTTTAAATGAAAACATATAAGATCTGACAGTATGATTTATGTACAGAGCCAAGGAATTACTAATGCTTACCTCTTCCTGCAAACACTACAAATTTATACATTGATTTGGTTCTTAAGCTTTTCTCCCACATCCTGATATCATTATGAAGTTTAGGCCCAGATGGGCATTTCATAAATGCTTTTTTTGACAATGAATAGAAGGCTTATTTAGTTTTCTAGATGTGTCCCAATAGCTAGGATAAAAATGTCTTACATCTTAATTACCACTTTGCTTATTTATTTTTGAGAGCCATGTGAGTAGCACTCATGGGTTCTGACATCTGTAGCAAGATGCTTCTGTGGCATCTAAAAGAAACACTGACTCAAACTGTCTTAAACATAAGAAAAGGCAGAATATGTTTAATTAGGCAATTCAATGGTGTCATCAAAAACTTATTTTTCTATTTTTAACTTTGCCTTACTTAGTGTATAGGTTTTGACCTAAGGGTGATTCTCCTCTTAGTGACAAAATGACTGCCAGTTGCAACCAGTTTACTTGCTTCCTTACTCATTCAGCAGGACACGACAGGAAAAAAATCTCTTTTAAATCATGGGATGTTAAGAGGTTTTTTTTCCTTTAGTCTAATCAAGCCATACATTGATTGAGATTAATTGGGACTCAGTGAATACCTGAACCCAGTAGGAATTTTGTTAAAAGGGAGAGGGAACAAACAGAGGCTGAGGGGGTTCTGAAGCTGGTTTTTCATCTGAAAAATAGTGAAAATCTTGCAGAGAATTTTGAGGTTATAGATAATGTGTGTAACATTATTGGATTGTCAGATTTAGCAAATAAAAATACAGGATTCCCAGTTAAATTGAATTTCAGGTAAGCAGCAAATAATTTTTTTAAGTACAAGTATGCTCACGTCTTTCTACAAACACTACAAATTTGGTTTTGTTTTTAAGGTTTTATCTTACAATCCCAATTGCATTATCTCTAGGCCCAGAAAGGCATTTCATAAGTGTTTTTAGACAATGACAAAAGTTTACTTAGTCTTCTAGCTTTGTCCCACATCTATCTAGGATAAGAACACATAATTACATTAAAATTATTTTATCTGGCAGCCCTAAGTGTATGTAGAGTTCTTAGCACATGGCAAGCATTCATTCAGTGGTAAATATTAGTGTTCTTTTTATATCAGAAAAGTGTTCAGTTAAATTGCAGCATGGTATTTTAAAAAATTCTTACTAACCTTCTAGAATGGTTAATTTTTGCTCAAAAGAGGAATTAACTGGATGTGGCTCCAAGAAACCCTTCATCTCTCCTCAAAACCAGATCAAAGCAAATGCCCCTAAGTGGAAGGTCATATTTGCGCATATGGGATGGAACATTATAAAACATCAATATTACTCCTTAAAACTACATTGGACCTATATCAGTGGATATTCAGTTATTGTTTTTTCCTTATCTTGTTCTAAATCTGTATAGATAAACCATCTTTCATTTTATTCAAAGGCAATGCTGTTGAAATTCTAGTACAAAGGCACTGACGGGTGAAAATGGAGAAATTGTCCCAGAATTCTGGCTACACATGGGTAGAAGCCTGAGGTCACAACACTGTTACTTTGTATTTGGAGGAGGCAGGAGCCTCTGCAAAGCCCTCTGCTGTTGCTTCTGACTCCATTTTTCCCTCACTGCCAATTCACTGTTCCTACCTGTAAAATATTCTAATATGCTTCCTGAAAAGCTGACGAAAAAGCAGGTACCGTCATTTCCTCATCAAATATTCACCATGTTATGAAAAAAGTAAACGTTATTGGCCTGGAACGGAGTGGCCAAACCCATCATATTGCTACATGTCGCTATCAGATTTGAGGCAAGAATACATTAAATGGATTTCATACACGATATCTATTTATTATAATACTGCATATTTCTAATTGGCTAGCTGGCTGTAGGACCTCATATACTGCCTATCTTCTGTGCTTTCCCTAAAATCCAGATAATACACGATTTTTCCTCTTTGCCTTTGTAAGTGGAAATCTTTATACAGCTTTATTTAGATGTTTGCAATGTCTCTTCAAAAAATAATATTTTTCTTAATTTTAAAAAGTGGTATTGGAAATATGTCTCCTATCTCATCACCTCTTCATCCTCTCCATCTTCATTGGAAACTTTATCCACGGTGGCTGTTAAGATCTTTACATTTCTACTGACCGGGCGATGTCTTCATTGCTTTCACACTAGTTGGGGAATCTTGTATGGCAGGAAGTAGAGCTACGGGTTTGCTGCTGCTTGCAGCAGCCCCCTTTCACATGTGCCGAGTTGCTGTGTAAGGACTCCTCGCGCTGCTAGTTCTTTTCTCCTAAGCCACCCAAGGGATCGCAGGTAGCGGGATGAGTGTTGTGGGTGAATATATGTGTATGTTGGTGTGTGCCGTGTGTGTGTGTGTGTGTGTGTGTGTGTGTGTGTGTGTACGCACAGCTGCAACAGTTAGGCAGCAGCTGCAGAGGACTTCGATATCATTTTTAACAACAGAGATAAACCACCCTCCATCCTTTATTTCTAAGCGGTGCCTCGGCTACCGCTCTAAATGTTCTCTCCACCCCCCACCCTCACCCCCGCCTCACGGGTCCCTCCGAAGGGAGGCCAGGATAGCTTGCGCTGCAGGCAGGATTCCCCCTTTTTTTCCGCAGTGACAGGCGGATCCTGGCCCCCACCCCCACCCCCGCAGCTACCCCTTTTTCAGTCACGATCTCCCCTCGTTTTGTCCCCCGCCCCTCTCCCCCCACCCCAAGCGTCAGCTCTCAGCTTGTGCCCCGCCTCTCACATCCTCACAGCCCATGTTGCTAGGGCCTGGCGGGACAACCAAACCTGGTGAGCCAGGAGGCGCGGTGCGCGCGTGCGCGCGCAGGAGAGCTTGTACAAGAAACCAGCGTCCTTAGACTTTGGGGATTCGAGCACGAGCAGCGCGGGCGGGAGGCGCGGGCCCGAGCCTGAGGACGAGCTCTCTCTCTTCATTGGTTTCTATTAGAAGTGGGCGGGGATGAGGCGGGACCTGGTGGGGCTTGACAAGCTTTTCTATTGGTTTGAGTGGACAGGTCGGGGCGGGGCAGTTAGCAAATTAGGCTGCGCGTTCGCCTCTGTGAGAGGGCGGGGCTGGAGGGTTCGATTAGTTGTCGCTGCCGCTGGGGAAGGTAAAGCGGTGACGGCGGCCTCTGGAGCTGTGAGGTCCCTGGCTGCAGGTGGGGGACTCTAAGGGGTGAGTAATTGTGCCCGCCCTCCAGGCCTTCTTACCTTCACATGGGCCTTGTGTCCGCCAGCTTCTCCCGAGAGAGAGGACCCACCCGGTCTCCTTGGGCGGGCGAGAGAAGCGGCGGTGGTGTCAGTCGCTCCAGAACGGGGCGACTGGGCGAGGGCGTCCCAACCCGCAGTGGCTCTTCCTTGGCGACACTTGGTTTCCCAAGGGGCTGGGGCCGTATTTTGTGGTGCGGGGAAGCGAGAGGGTGTGAAAGAGGGGCGGCGGGTCGAAGCCACCCCGCGGGGCTCCACTCAGCGACGGGTCTGCGGCGTCCCCGCCCCGCCGCCCCCGCGGCGCGAGCTCTCGGGGGCTTGCGACGAGGGAAGCCCTTTTCCGCTGGCGCCGAGGAGGGGCCAGAGTGCCGGAGCCCCCCGCGCAAGATTCGAGAGAGCCCGGACCCGCCAGGGGTTGCGAATTTGCGGCCCCGGTCCTCCTGACCTTGGCTGCCCGAGAGGGTGGGCGAGCGACCTGCCTCCAACCCCGAGGTTCCAGCAACCTTCCCGAACAAGTTTTAGCATTGCTATGAAGTTCACGACTGGCCTGGTGGGGAGAAGCAAAAAATTGGCCCCTTCTCAGACCTTCATACTTTTGAACCCTCATCGAAATTGAATCCCGGGGCTTGGAACCGTCTCCCAGAAAGAACAGGTCCTTCTCTCACTGACACGTTTTGTGCCCACGTTGGGGTAAAAAATAACCTGAATATATTTCATTGTAAAGGCAGATCTTCCTCTAGGGTTTTGTTTCTCGCTTCACTTGAGTGTTAAAGCACAGATGCTTGAATAAGAAAAGCCTTACCTTAGTATCTCTACAGAGATTGGACGGATGCTGTGATATTTAAGTTGTTGCACATCAGTATTCTGCTAACACAATTTATTTTAATTGGCTGAAATTTAAGCTGATTTTAGAAAGTATTGTTGACACAGAATAATTTCTTGACGTGCATCTGAATTAGATTTGTTTGAACGTAATGCCTGTGTAGTTAATGTAAAAGATTACACAAATTAATTTGAGAGCATTTGACTGAAAAAGAAGACATAAATATGTATAGAATATAGAATTATGGTTTTAGGTAACATCTGCTGGATCAGTCCCAGCTTGTTCCTTTCTTGCTGTAGGGTTACAAAAAAGACAGCTTCACCGACACTATTCGGAATTACACGTGAATGCCATTTAGATGTAAATTTGTTTTTAATTCCTTTAAATGTTTTAAAATCTTTTCATAAAATGTGGAGGCTGCATTTGCTTGTTCATGTATGTTTCGTGAAGTGGATAGTGTAATCTTGTATTTAACAACTCAATTTGAGTTCATCAATAAAATATTTAAAAGGTGTGCGCTTTTTGAGAATATGATATTTAATAGCCAGCTAACAAGCCTTTTAATTTCTTTATTAACGGTACTATTTTAGGTTTAAGCATTTTTGGTGTTGACACTGGAACCGGAGTAAGGAAGCCTGCAGCAGTTATTACCAGCTTGACACCACCAGTGGGTGTTTCTGTTGACAAATGCAGGGAAGAGAACATTTGGGAAGGAAATCTTGTTTTTGGGGAGTGAGGGGTGGGGGGTGGAGATGGTGGTGGTGAGTGAGAGGGGAAGTAGCCAGAAGAGAGAAGCTGTAGAACTAAAGCTGCCAGCACTGTGTATGCTGAGCATTTCACAAGTACAAGGAAACCTAATTAGGGGGAAAAGATTCTGTTTGGCTGTATTAAATAATAGAACTCCAAAAGAAGCATACTAAATAAAGTTAACCATTCCAAGAGTGTTAAATAATCTGCCGGTTCAGGGTAGTTAGACGGGGGTCCTCAATTGGAAAGGGTATCAAATCCCTTTGAATTATCTTGCCTTTTTAACCTAATCCGTGCAAAGGCTAATTTGATATATATGTACAAATAAAAGCAGTTTAGTGTCCTAATTTTGTTTATTTAGCATATTTCCTAAGCCTAGTTTTTTATAAAGAAAATTTGATATATTAAAAAACATTAGAAATAGTATTCTTTCTCCAGAGAACATTAGTTTTTTCCCTGCTCAGGCGTATAATTTCTCATGCTTAGAAGCTTGTAGGGAATTTTTCCCCCTTATCTTGAGTTTTTGATTTTTACTTATGCAAGTTCCTTAAGTAAATCGTCCATTGTTTTCATTGTAATGTTCTTGGAGTTTAAATCAGAGTGGCATCTACTGTGTTTTGGATTTTAAAGGAAAGGTTCCCATTGGAAGAAATTGCAAGGCCATCTCACATAGATGAGTAATAGAAGGTTGATTGCGAGTAAGATGTGTTCTGTTCCAAATATGCTGCATGGGGATAAGGCAGTTTTATTTAACAGGAACCAGATTTTACATGGTATTGCTATTTTGAAGGTGCAGTATTCTTACATTACAAACTGAAATACAGAGATGGAGAAATTCCTTTAAGTATGCTTTTCTCCCCCAGCCTTATTTTCCCACTGTGGCCAAGAATCTATGAGAGACTCTCAATAATAGTTGCATTGTTGGACACGACAGTGGCTTCTTTTGCAGAGTTAACCTTTCATAATGATTTATGTTTTAGTTTACTGTGTAGTAGAAAATTCAGCTATATCCAAAAATTGGCTTGAAGGAAATTTTTAAATAAGTGAACAGGAAAAAGTAAGTTTTTTATAGCATGTCTGTTAGAATTTTACCTTTCCCCCTTTCCACTTTGACAATTTTGGTGGTTATCTTAATTTCTTCTAAAGATTAGAAGGTGTGCTAATATAGTACTTTATTTTTGGAAGTTAGCGTGGGGATGTGACTTTTTCATGTAATAAATTGATGTCAATAATGAGGTGTTTAAGAACAAATGAATTCACATGCATAGACCCACATGTACCCTTAACGTTGGTACAAAAATAGCAAAATTTGAAATATTAAATTGCTCTGAGTAGAAAAGGCTGTTTACTTAGAATTAGATATTTTAGATTTTGAAGTTTTATTTGGGCAACATTAAATAATTCGACAGCATCAAATGTCTTGATAGAGGAGATACAAACTCAAAATTCTTTATCATCTGATGATGGTATCAATTGGACCACATATTTCAATTAAGGAGGGCTGAGATGTAGCTCAGTGGTAGAGTGCAAAGCCTTGGATTGGATACTAGGGGAGAGGGTCTACATTTAAACTCGCCGGAGGCTTTTCTACTTTTCATTTCTTCATGCTGAGATGAACTTGGGGGCAATTCTTCTGTCAGTGAGTGTGAAAACTGAGGGTGAGGACCTTCTATCTAAAGAGACGGATAACATTCAAACATTTTAGATTTGGGTATTAACAGAAAATTATTTATTATGTTAAAAAGATCTAGCCCATTCAGGTCTTTGAATTTTATTGTCAACACTTTGAATTAAGCTCTTCCGTAAGAAACATTTGTGTTTGAGATAGTTCTAATCAGGGTGAAGTTTTGGGTCTTTTTTGCATAGTCTTCTGAATAACTCTTACAATATTGCATTTATTGAACCTTACTAAATAACATACTGTGGTAAGTTATCTATTCGCTTGAGTATATGTGTATGTATGTGTGTTCTCACAGCATCTCTCTGAGGTAGATGTTTTTCTGATTTCATATATATATATATATATATATATATATATATATATATATATATATAAAACAAAAAGGTCCAGAGAAATAATTTGTACAGATTAGGCAGCTGGTCGGTAGAAGAGGCAAAATTGTCATCCAAACCCGTCTGACTTGAAGTTGTACTCTTCAAAACCATGCTTTCTGCTTCTCTTTAGGAATCTGATTCCCCAAAAATGTTTTGTGTTCCCACTGTACATCCTAACAGGGGAGATAGTGTAGGTGTAAATATGCTTCCTGGATTTGATGGATTACATTGGCAAGGCTGTCTGACCTTTCATGACATGTGGGGCTGGACTCAGATCCATCAGGATGGCTGGATAGGAGAACTGGAAGTGCAGACTCTTCTAACACAGGGTCATTAATTCTGTGTCTTCATAAATAAAGGTTGTGCATAATCATTATGTCCAAAATGAGGTAACTTTCTAATTAACCACTTAGTATTTCATGTTTCCGCATGTTCCATTATAACTTTTGACTCACTTTGATTAAATTTACTATACCAATAAAGATGTATCTATGAAGATACTCTTTGAATTGAATTTTGTGGTTTAGACATACTCTTGAAGTAAACTAGCAGCTGTTACAATTTCCAGGAGGGCATATTTTCTGTAATTATGCCCAGTAAAATAAAATCTGAATGTGAAGACTACAAAGATATGGTATTGTTATTCCTTAATACATGAAGGTTGAACTCTGATGAAAATTTTTGTACTTGAAGGTAGAATTTTATACTTAAAGCTTCTTGTGATTATTTTGTTTTAACAAGACCCATCATTAAGAGAGCTAACAGTTACTTATCCTAAAAGAACACTTAGAGATCCATGAGAGAGAGGAAAAGGACTAAGCATCTTTTTCTGTAGTTGATAAAAATCACTATTGTCACTTATTAAAGTTGGAAAGTAGTGATGAATATCATTAGAGCCTAAGGGCCAGAAATCCTCTTGGCCAAAGCCAGACAGATATTCTACACAGATGGGGCCTGTATATAAGTTTTTAAAAATTTCTTTACAATGTACAGTTTTCCAATATGCATTTGAACAGTTTTATTGAGGTGTGGTTTTCATGTTATAAAATTCACCCTTTTAAGTGTACTAGTTAGCTAGTGATACTTTAGTAAATTTATGGAGTTGCATAATCATTACTATAATCTAGTTTTAGAACATTTCCATTATCACCCCCCCAAAAAAAGATCTCTCCTGCCAACATGAATTTTTTGTAACTTTATTTACTTACTTAACCTAGATCCTTTAATCATCTGACAATGTTAAAGAAAATCATCTTAGATAAATAGATCATAGATCTTAAATTATGTCTTTTAAAAATGTCTTATACAAATTGTCATTTTTTTGTATTTTCAATATTTGGCCTAAGTATAACATACTCTGAAGTAGCTAGGATTACAGGCATGAGCCATGGGTACCCTGCTCCTTTTTTTGCTTTAGTTATTTTTCAGATAGGCTATCATGTTTTTTGCCCATGGCTGACCTCTGACTGTAGTCCCTACGCCTCCCAAGTAGTTGGGTGACATGTGTGCTTCCATGTCTGGCTTATTTGTTGAAATAGGGTCTTGCTACCAACACCCCCCCACACCCAACACACATTATAGGCCTGTACCACCATGCCTAACTTGATTTTATTTTGATTTGTTCTTTTTTTTTTAAATGGCAAATAACAATGATCTTGGGGATATATTGGAAATGCAGAGGAAAGAAATCAAGGTAAAGTAATGAAATTCTTGTGCAAGGAAAAGTTATTTTCAGATTTAAGACCATGTGCAAAATCATTGATTTTCTTGATTTTAAACCAATGACATTGTGCATTTTATTATTTGAGCTCTAACCTTCCTTGACAGATCATGTCTACTGTGCATGCTGTAGAGTAACCTTCATCAAATTCAAGTATTCAAACACATTATATACTTTCTGCATTGCTTCAGATTGTTGTGAGTTTTAGAAATTGTCTAGAAATGGCTTTCCTGCTTGCATCATTTTCTTAGTTACTTTTTAGTGTGGGCTAGGTAGTAAAGCCAACTTGGGAACATAGAGCATGATAAAATTGTTTCATACACAGGCTAATCTCTGCAGTGTTGTGAGGTGTTTGTCTTTGCTCAATGTATTGCTTGTGTAGATGGGGAATGCTCATAGGATAACTTTAAGGGATGTTATTTTGGGTACATATAATAGAGGAATGCAATGGTTGGTTGGAAGTAAAGTGTTTTGAAAATTGTCTTTTCATTGCTTTTAGATGAACATTTCTATAAGGGAAAGTAACCTTTACAAGTGTTAGGCAGGTGAATCAATAAATCTTTGGTAGATTGTATCAAGATTTTGAATATCAAACAGATTAGATATACTGTACTGGTCTAATATTAATAGTTTACTGTCAATTCAATCATAACTGGTTTGAAATAGGCTTGCTTTTTAACAGTTATGTCTATGATTTTTTTTATTACTTTGTATCCTCTGTAAGAGAGAGACTTAATATCCAATAGTAAGCTATGAAGTGCTTTTTGACAATGTAATTTGTTTATTTTTTGGTGGTACTAGAGTTTGAACTCAGGGCCTTGTGCTTGCTAGGAAGGTGCTCTACCACTTGACTCACACCTCCAGCCCTACAGTGTAACTTTTTGATATAGAGGAAGATAGTGGTTTTGATATTAAGAACAACTGTGAAAACATATGAAGGAATACATTATGATTTTTTTTAAAAGATTGCCTTAAATTAGGTAACTTGTAGTTTCAGATCTCAGTTTTGGGTTTGTATTATGTCTAAAGATTAGGTTCTTGGCAGTGTGAGATTATATTATAATAATCTGAGCAAACACACACACACTCATATGAAGATATGGCAGATAAAAATGGTGATAAGTAATAGCTGAACAACTTACTGACTTAGATTTACCCAATTACCCTGACATTGGCCAGTTGTAGGAACTAGTTTTCTGATGAATAGAACCCTTCAGAGATTAGCAGAGCTGGTTCGGATGTGACATATCCTAGAATTTATCCCCAGAGACTCCACCCTGGTTTGTCAGCTTCTTGTGGGACATATTAACTTCAAGTGCTAGTAATTATTTTTAATAATAATATCAATAAAATCAAGTTGAGCAATGTACTCAAAAAGAAAAAGGTGAATCTTAATTGTACTCACCGAAAATGGCTGAAATAGACAAAAACTGATTTTGTACAAATTGGTATTTCACATTTATTTCTAAAGCAATGTCTTAAATCCTGAGGTTCTGTCCTTCTTTCATTAAGCAAATATTTAATGAGTACCTACTGTGTGCCAGCCAGTGCTAGAGGCTGCATCAAGTAATAAATAAGACAGAAGTAGGCCCTGCTCTCCAAGAATCTACATGGAGGCAGAGGGAAAGTACAGGGCTGAATGGGAGTAAATAATGGGTTATGGTGGAGAATCTGGCTTCTGCATTTGGTAAAGAAGAGCCACCCTGATGAAGTAACCTTTAAGCAGAACTTGAAGGATACGAAGAGTTTGGTCTAGTTGGGGAAATAAGTTTTCCACACAGAAGGTACAAGTGCACAGAGACAAGGTGAGAGAGCTAGAAGCTTTTGAAAAACAGAATCTTTTTTCTTTTTAATTTTTATTTTATTCATATGTGCATACAATGTTTGGGTCATTTCTTCCCCCTTCCCCCCCAGCCCCCTCCCTTACTCCCCTCTCACGCCCCCCATCCCCCGCTCCCTCCCTTACCCCCCCTTACCCGTCCCTACCCGGCAAAAACTATTTTGCCCTTATCTCTAATTTTGTTGAAGAGAGAGTATAAGCAATAATAGGAAGAAACAAGGGTTTTTGCTAGTTGAGATAAGTATAGCTATACAGGGAGTTGACTTGATTGATTTCCTGTGCATGTGTGTTACCTTCGAGGTTAATTCTTTTTGATCTGACCTTTTCTCTAGTTCCTGGTCCCCTTCTCCTATTGGCCTCAGTTGCTTTAAAGTATCTGCTTTAGTTTCTCTGCTTTGAGGGCAACAAATGCTATCTAGTTTTTTAGGTGTTTTACCTCTCCTCATACCTCCCTTGTATGCTCTCGCTTTATCATGTGATCAAAGTCCAATCCCCTTGTTGTGTTTGCCCTTGATCTAATGTCTGCATATGAAGGAGAACATACGATTTTTGGTCTTTTGGGCCAGGCTAACCTCACTTAGAATGATGTTCTCCAATTCTATCCATTTACCAGTGAATGATAGCATTTCATTCTTCTTCGTGGCTGCATAAAATTCCATTGTGTATAAATACCACCTTTTCTTAATCCATTCGTCAGTAGTGGGGCATCTTGGCTGTTTCCATAACTTGGCTATTGTGAATAGTGCTGCAATAAACATGGGTGTGCAGGTGCCTCTGGAGTAACCTGTGTCACAGTCTTTTGGGTATATCCCCAAGAGTGGTATTGCTGGATCAAATGGTAGATCAATGTTTAGCTTTTTAAGTAGCCTCCAAATTTTTTTCCAGAGTGGTTGTGCTAATTTACATTCCCACCAGCAATGTAAGAGGGTTCCTTTTTCCCCCGCATCCTCGCCAACACCTGTTGTTAGTGGTATTGCTAATGATGGCTATTCTAACAGGGGTGAGGTGCAATCTTAGTGTGGTTTTAATTTGCATTTCCTTTATTGCTAGAGATGGTGAGCATTTTTTCATGTGTTTTTTGGCCATTTGAATTTCTTCTTTTGAGAAAGTTCTGTTTAGTTCACTTGCCCATTTCTTTATTGGTTCATTAGTTTTGGGAGAATTTAGTTTTTTAAGTTCCCTATATATTCTGGTTATCAGTCCTTTGTCTGATGTGTAGCTGGCCAATGTTTTTTTCCTACTCTGTGGGTGTTCTCTTCAGTTTAGAGACCATTTCTTTTGTTGAGCAGAAGCTTTTTAGTTTTATGAAGTCCCATTTATCTATGTTATCTCTTAGTTGCTGAGCTGCTGGGGTTCCATTGATAAAGTTCTTGCCTATACCTATTAATTCCAGAGTATTTCCTACTCTTTCCTGTACCAACTTTAGAGTTTGGGGTCTGATATTCAGATCCTTGATCCATTTTGAGTTAATATTGGTATAGGGTGATACACATGGATCTAGTTTCACTTTTTGCAGACTGCTAACCAGTTTTCCCAGCAGTTTTTGTTGAAGAGACTGGTTTTTCTCCATCATATATTTTTAGCGCCTTTGTCAAAGACAAGTTGGTTATAGTTGTGTGGCTTCATATCTGGGTCCTCTATTCTGTTCCTCTGGTCTTCATGTCAAAACAGAATCTTTTTAAATAACTGGAAGAAATCCCAAAGGGCTGGAAAATAGGAAAGCAAGTGATAAAGCAGAAGTAGGTAGAGGCCAGATCTTAAGAAGGCTTAGTAGGCCCAGTGTTGGGGTTTTAAACTTGTCCTGTCTCCTGGGACTGTTTTTTTTTTTATTTTTCTTTTGATGGTATTGGGGTTTGAACTCTAGCCCTCATGCTTGCTAGGCAGGCACTCTACCACTTGAGCCACTCTGCCAGCCCTCTTCTGTGAAACTATTGAACGTTGTAAGCAGGGATATGACATGAAATGCTACAAAAGGTCAAGAGTTTTAGCTCAATGGAATCTTAATAATTTGCCAAAAGGTCATAATCTCTGCATGGTAAAATATTCTTCCCTCATGTCATTAAAATTTTTGCAACTGCTTCCTTGATTGTCATTTATGGTAGTCTTTTTAAAATTGTTTTTACAGAAATTAACTTTAGTTTTTCTAAAGATTCCTTTTATCCTTCACCATTCTGTTAACCTTATATAGGAATGTCATTTCTATTTATAACTGAATTAAAATAGTTTTTCTAACAGTTTTAGCTCTCTTCCATATTTAAACCTAAAACACCCCACCCCCAGACATCTTTAATCTGTTGAAGATATTTAATATTTTAACAAAAATCTTTCATTAAATATTAACATTAAATTTGCTTTATTTTTTGTTTTTACAAATACAATGTCATAGATCTAGTTTAATATTTTTCAGCGTGTATGATATTTCATACTTTGTGAAGTGTTTTTAGAGAATTTTGTTAATGTTTACAAGCACTGAGCTTCTGTGCCATTTTAAAGTCTGGTTCACTTTCTGTGACCTTGCCTTATTTTTGTGTTTGTGTGCCAGATTGGGGTTTGAACTCAGGGCCTCTCACTTGCTAGGCGGGTGCTGTACCATTTGAGCCATGCCTCTAGCCCCTTTTGCTTCGCTTGTTTTTTGAATAGGGTCTTATGGTTTTTGCCAAGATTGGCCTGGACCACAGTCCTCCTACTTACAAGTTCTGTGCAGCTGGGATGGCTGGCACATGCCACCATGCCCAGCTTATTGGTTGGGATGGGGTCTTGCTAACTTTTTGCCCAGGCTGGTCTTGAACCTTTATCCTCCTGGTTTCTGCCTCACAAGTAGCTGGGATTATAGGCTTGAGCCACTGAGCCTGGCCTGTGAACTTATCTTTTATATTGAACTGTTCTCTGTCAAACTTTTTGTTTCAGGCTAGCTTATATATATATGAAAGTTCTCTAAAAGCATTATTTTGTATATCCTGATTTCTTTCTTTCTCCTACAGTAATATTCCCAGTGTATTCAGTTTTTTTTAAGGAAATTTTCAGTCATGCTAAATTTTTGTGTGCCTTGATGATTGAATGAACATTTTTTCAGGTCTTCTTTGGTGTAAAGTTGTTAGTTCATGCTGGTATAGAATGTTGTTGCCCACTTTCCCTCTCCACATATGCAAAAAATAACCACAGCATCACATCCTTTTTCAACTATTTCCTTTGAAACCTACATTTTGATGCACCTTTAACTTAGTTCACTTTTGGCATGAGTTCTTAGGCTCTTTTGAATCACTCTATACCTGCTCAAGATTCTTTTGTTGTTTTAATCTTTTTTTTGGTGTTGGTAACTTGAAGAGTTTGAAATGGTTTGTGTCATTACTTTTTTCCACTTTCTGTCCAGTCCAGGCCATTTGTTTGGAAAGAGTTGCCCCATTTCTGATTTTAGAGTTTGAAACTGATTTTTTTTGCTAGGTTTTCTCTAGCATCCAGAGGTACTATCCTTGGCTTAGAGGTGTGTTTTCAAGTCTGTACTATATATAGGGTTGATAAATGAGGTCCAGACTGTCTTTTTTGGCCAGCCTAATGCAAGGGTAATGGTTTGGTTATCTGGGAGTCAATGTTACTGTTTAGGCAACTCAAAAAGATGTCCGTATCATGGTAAGTTATAGGGATACAGAGTCAAGCTATTATGTTCTGCCCTTATGGTGTTTGTAAGCCATCAGAAGAGGCCAAAAACAATGAGTAAAGTATTGGGTAGTTTACATGTTCCAGTGGAAATACAGGGTGCTGGTCCCCTAGGTGAGAAGAAGCAGACTTAACACAGACATGAAAGGATAGCCAGTGATTTCTGAGTGTGTGTGAAGAGTCTTAATGGAGATCCAGAATGTTAGGTGAAGAGAAGGGGTTTTCAAGCAGAGGGTATATTCAAGACTTGTGAATGGGCATATAAAGCTGGGAGAATTGTAAGAAACAATGTGAATTTATTCATTACATGCCTCGTTTTGATGCTTATTACCACAGCTACATCTCAGGATCTTGATTTTTTTCTTTATGGCCCTTATCCTGTCGATTTTAACTTTTACCTGAGAGTATCTGAAGGAAATATTAAAAACAGTAGTTTAAATAGGGGTAGGTCTTAGGAAAAATGGATAATCAGATGGTATTCATTTTCTACTATAAGCTCTGTGATGGTACAATGCCTAACTAGCATACAATAAATACTCAACAAACAGTTCTCTTGTGACGGGTGCCCTTTTCCTGCACCTTCCATCTCCTCATGCCAGTACCTTCTTCCTTGTTCAGTGGCTTCTATATCAGGTACCTATCTAGTAGTTCTTCTTTTTGCTCATCTTGTAGACATACCTGTCTTGTGTCTAGTCATCTGTCTAGGACATAACTGCTCTAAATTGGCTCTACATTGATACATGAACCAGTACTAATGGCTCCCTGTGGGGCTTCAGAAACTTTTGTACCAGTGTTTACATGTGAGGGGTGGCCAAAGTTGACAACTCTAAGGGTAACATTTTGATTTTTTTTTTCATGGTTTATTTCACAAGTTCATGGAAATGCTAAGTTCTGTTCCATAATAAGCTCGTGTGTGTGTATATACACTTATGTGTATATATTTACCATTAAGCAAAACTGACATTTGTGAAGATCATGCTTATTTATCATGTGGCTTAACACACACACCCCTAGATTACTAGTTATTTCCCCTAGACTGTGAAACTGGTTTTAAATATGTTACCACACTAAGGTAAAATATTGACCTTATGACAGTGACTTCACCAAAGAATCTGTCATACAATAGATAACTTTTTAGTTAGATGGAGCACTTTTTTAGCATGCTGTGGTAGACTTTTGCCATTTTGAGTTGCTCAGTGCTTTAAAAATATCCTTTCTACTTTTTGATAATTTTTCGAATTATAGGTTACACTTTCCCAGAAAACTTACATCCCAACTCTGTCTTACAGCTGGAATGCAGGCTTATGACCTGGATTTGATCAGTAAGTTACAGAATGGTGACTTACATACAGAAGTGAGCATTGTGAAGTGATGGTCATGTGCAGTTGAATTGATGACCTGGTGATCATGTTGACAGAGGAGTTTGGTGTTGAAGGAGTGGTAATAGCAGGGCTTATGAAATTCATTCTTGAGTGTTGTTAAGTGATGGTGGCAATAAAGTGTGTATGCAGTTTTTATTTACTGTCTTTTCTTTTCTCCCATTAGCTAGGATTTGTGGTTAGATGTCTGATAACAATTTCAGAATATTTTTAGCCATTATCTCTTTAAGTATTTCTTCTGTGCATTCTTTCTGTGATCTTAATTATGGTGTGTTAGGACCTTTGATTTTGTCCCACAGATCTTGATTGTTCTTCTTCCCCTACCCCAATTATTTCTTTCTCTGTATTTCAGTTGGGGAAACCTATATTGACCCATGGTCATGTTCACTGATGTCTTCCGTGGCAAGCCTGCTAAAGGCATTCTTGATTTCTCTTAAATGTTTTCCATTTGTAGCAGATTTATTTTATTCCTTATTACAGTTATTGTGCCATTTCTGTGCTGAAATTATCCATCTCATTTTGCAAGTCATTTTTCTTTTTGGTTAAAGTCCCAAACATAGTGATAAACAGTATTTTTAATTCCATTTTAGATGTTTCTTACATCTACTTGTGTCTGGTTCTGATAAGTTCTTTATCCTTTCTGAGTGTTTTTTTCCTTTGCCCTTTCTTATGCCTTGTGACTTTTAAAAATTGCCTGAAGCCTTATTGTGTAGAATACTAAACAGGTTTATAATTTTTATGTCTATACATGAACATGTTTTTCCTTCTGCTAGGCCTTTACTGCTGGTATTTGAGTTGATCTAGTTAAGAGTTGGTCTGGGTTTGAGTTTTTGTGTTGTATGGTTACTCCCAGTATACCTTGGGCTTCAGATTCTCTTATAGATACATTGTGTGTAGAATGGGAGTTAGTATCAGTGGAGATCAGGCTGGCTGTGCCCTACTCCAAAGTTTCTGTATTATATAGAACAGTAGCTTTCTGGCTGTACCTTGCCCTGAGTGACTCCATTTTATAAAACAGCAGTTTGCTCCATTTTGACTACAAATGCTGAGACTCTACATTTTGTATATGCAAGTAAATAATGACCATCTGTCTAGCAGAAACCATGAGGTAGACTGATAAATAACTTATTTATGCAAATAAGAGATTACCACCTATGAACTTAACAAATTAGATCAGGAACAAATTCATATTACCCAGAACATATCAGAAAAACTAGGCCCATGAACTTATTAGACACACCAGACCAATGAATGATGTAACCACCCCACTTGGATTATATAAAAGGAGGAATACCTAACACTGGGTATGGTGACATCCACCAACCCTTCATCAGACCATCTGATACATCCATCATAGATGGACAGATGATGAACTTCTGACTTGGATTCAACTCAGCATGATCCCCTTGCTTGACATGACCCATTAGAATTGCCAACTGCCCAGACCCAGTAAATTTGAAATCAGCTCTGTGCCTTGAACCATCTCTACATTTTGACACTGCTTTGTGTCAACAGCATTTTGTGTGGATTGTTATATGTCAACATCTAACCACCTACAGTGACTCTCTGCAGCTATATCATCTCTCTGCTGTTGCTTTTAGCAAGGGCCCTTTAAACCCCACAGCCACCTTAACCCTTTCTTAGTCATTCTCTAACCAATATATCATTGTATCAATTGTAATGTGTGATCTGAGTTAATAATTAAAATCTGAATAAAAGAACCTGTTTGTCAGTGACTCATGGCTATAAAGTAAAATCAGTAGCACTTGGTGAATCAAGGCAAACAAAATTGGTGAATTTGTTGTTATCTTTTTTTAGTGGCACTGGGGTTTGAACTCAGGGATTTATGCTTGCTAGGCAGGAACTCTTACTGCTTGAGCCACTCTGCCAGCCCTTTTTTGTGATGGGCTTTTTCGAGATAGGTTCTCCTGAACTATTTGCCCAGGGCTGACTTTGAACTGCAATCCTCCTGATCTCTGTCTCCTGAGTAGCTAGGATTACAGGCTTGAGCCACTGGTACCTGGCTAATTTATTGTTATTTAATAAATTTTGACATTGTGGAAAGATAAGAGTCCATTTATGTTTCTGAAATAGCTTGCTTGTGACACTGTTGCATTTTGAATTTTAGGTCTCCTTCTTTGTGCTTTAAGGAGTGTCTTTTTACATGTTTTTGTTCTCTTTGTCTCTTTTCTATTTTGTTGTTATTGTTCCTTTATTTCCCATTAAGCCTTGGGTTTAGGCCAAGTTCTAAGGTCTTGCCATTCCCCTGGCTATTGTGGTGTGCTCAGTGTGAAGTCTGCCCCTCTTTGGAAGTGATCATTGTCTTTGATTTCTGTGATAGATGGGGGGATTATCTGGGTGGAGTGCCCTCCTCCTCAGACATGGCTGCTATCGCACAGGTCTGCATCATAACTGCATCATAATGGCACTCTTAGGGCTCTTTCCTCTGCCTGACAGTCTGTGAGGTTGGGTCTAGGAGGCTAGCTGAGGAAGATCTTGCAGAAGGTTGGGGGCTTCCCAATTTCTGCATCCCCCAGTGGTTTTTCACGGCTGCTTTAGCAAGCCACACCAGACTTTTACCACTTTGCTTATTGTCTTACCTGAACTCCTCTTTTTGGTATCCATTTGTAGTCTATCCATGTAAACATACAGCCGTTTCCTGTCTCTCTGCAGGCACTCTCTCCTTGCTTTTCAAGCCAACTGGTTGCTCTATATAGGGTTTAAAGAAAGTCCTGAATTTGAAATTAGCCAAACTCTTCTTCATTGTTTGGGGGTGGGGGGCAGCTATGCTTCTTCTAGCCTTCTTATTTCAGTGTTGAAGCCAGAAATTTTAATATGCACATTTATTTAACTCTTAAGTATTGTTCCTAGTCTACTAAATAAGACCAAGATTTGAACTGGAGTCATGGCTATAGTTGAAGAGTGCCTGCCTAGCAAGTGCAAATCCCTGAGTTCAAACACAGTATGGCCAAAAAAAATTCTTAATCCCTTTTCCCCTCTTCTAGGTTAATGCTATTTATGTGTTAGTGTTGCCATATTTAAGCCATCTTAAGCCTGTAATAGTAGAAAATATTTATTCAATGTATTTTTCAAATTTCTATGCTTGCCATTCTTATTCACCCTATTCCTTCCTTCCTGGTCAGTTTTCTTGTGTTGATGTAAAAAATTACAACTCTGCTTTAAGGAAATAAGAAAATAGTTTATTCTGAGCCATGGGAACACAGATTCAAGTTATCTTGAATGACATGTTCCACTATGAATTATTTTTTTGGCAATACTGAGATTTGAACTCAGGGCCTCTTGCTTGCTATGTATGAGCTATACCACTTGAGCCAAAACTCCAGTCCTTTATGAACTTTTATAGCCACAGAGAAGAAAGTCATAAATCAATTATCAATTTGTTTATAAAATATGTAGGTGGGGTTATCAAATAGGTGGTCTACAGAAAGGTGGGGGAAATCTATGGCCTTTAGATACTGTCTTTATCACATTCTTTGTTTTAGGGTCGATGCACACTAGGTGTACCATGCTTAGACATACATTCCAAGAGGCTTATCTGAAAGTTCAGAGGTTTTAGGTCAGATACTGAGGTTGATAGCAAATGGCTATTAAAAGGGACTAAAAGTAGCCCAAGGTAATTTTGGCTCTTGACCTACAACATTCCATCTCTCCACGGACAAAATGTTCTACTCATCTAAAGTCAAGCAGTCTGTAGGAACTTTAATGTAGATGCAGCTTCTTCAGAGAATGTCAGTTCACAATTTTTTGTGGTACTGGTGTAAGAAAAATGATCTTTTCTATCAAAGTGTTTGTTACCCTCTTAGATTACTTAAAAATTCCTTAGGTCACCATCTTAGGAGACTTGCATGTTTAAAGGGTCCTTGCTTCTTCTTCCGGATTCCTGTACGATTCCATTGCCCACCAAACTGCATGCCCTAACCTATCTCCCAAGCCTTTTAGCCAGTTGGGAAAGACTGTGAACCTTTGACCCGGACAAATCCCAGGTGAGGGGCAGGTACAATTGCTTCAGGGATATAAGGAGGAGCCACTGTCAGCCATTTTGTGCTTATGTGTTTGCTTAGCGGGAGTGAGCACATGTTCGTACTCTCTTGACTAACAGAAATTGCCTTGTCAAGATTTTCTGTCTCTTGTGTGTGTGTTTTCGGCACTGGAGGGTTATTAATTCCAACACTGGTGATTGAACTCAGGGCCTCATACTTGCTAGGCAGGTGCTCTACCACTTGAGCCACTATCCAATCCTCAGTTCACATTCTTTATCATGTTCTTTCACATTCTTTAAGTAGTTCTTTCTAAAAGGCTCAGTTAATAGTAAACTTGATCTTGGTGTTTATGAACATGTCTTTACTTTTTCTCTTGAATGATTGTTGAACTGGGTACAGAATTTTGGAGTGACAATTTTTTTCCCTATGCACTTTGGTAATGTGATTCTTTTTTGTTTTCACAAGTTTTATTTGTTAATGAGAAGTCTGTTGTTCACTTGTAATTTCTTTGTAGGTAGGTGATTATATTGTCTCTTGGGCTACCTTCTATGATTTTTTTTCTGTTTTTCGTCTCCAGTTTATTTGCAATATCTCTAGGCATGGACTTGTTTTCATATCCTGTGTGGTATATTCCATCAGTCTTAGGATTCCTGATGTCTTTACTTGTGGAAAAAAATCTTTTAAAATACTGTTTCTCCTTTATTTTTCATTTCTGGAACAATTATTTAGATTTTGGAACTTCACTGTATATTCCATGTTGCTTAAATGTTCTGTAATATTTACATTTTTACCTCTTCTGGGTGATTTCTTGGCATCTACCTTACAAATCACTAATTGCCTCTTTAGCTGTATCTACCTTATCTGTTAATCCATTTTTGAGGTTTTCATTAAAAGCATTTGGCTGTATTTTTATTTTTTTCAAATGTATTTTTTTATTGTACTGGGAGTACATTATGACATTTACAAAAGTTCTTACAATATATTATAGTTAAATTCAACCCCTCCACCATTTTCCTCCCTGCTCTCTTCCTGGAATAGGTTCAACAGGTCTTATTTTGAGTATATTTTTAAATTTAAGAATTTCTGTTTTATTTCAAAACTCTTAAATTTTTATAAAGAAATTTTCTTTGAATATTTAAAAGTATATTTAATTCTCTTTTAGATTATTCTCTCAACTATTTCTTGAGGAATGAAATCTTTTCAACTGCCATCCTTCCCTTCAGTCTTTTTTTTTTTTTTTTTTGCAGTACTGGGGCTTGAACTCAAGGCCTACACCTTGAGCCAGTCCACCAGCTCTTTTTTATGAAGGGTTTTTTCAAGATTGGGTCTTGTGGAACTATTTGCCAGGGGTGGCTTTGAACCACAATCCTTCTGATCTCTGCCTCCTGAGTAGCTAGGATTATGGTGCCTGGTCCCTTCAACTTTTTTGCTTGTTTCTTTGTGGTTTGCAATATTTGACAACTTAGGAAGTGTTTGCCTATGCTGGTGTTATAAGATGGTCCTTTGAATACTGTCTGAATGCTCAGGTGGATTTTTTTTCCTCCTCTGATTAAAGAATTAAAAGGCAGGAAATAAAAAGAGATAGCAAAGTAGCAAGGTTTATTTCTCAAGCAAGAAGCGGACTGGAAAGAAAATCAGTAGTGCCACCCAAGTGCCCACGGGCTTTCTTTTTATTCCCCCAGTCCCTCTCCTTCTTTGTTTCTGATTGAACTCTGTACTGTCCATGCATGGCATGTAGTTTCTGGATTGGTCCCCCTGCTTTAGGGGCACGAGGGGCTGTCTCCTGTTGATTGATTTCTCCATGGTGTTCATGTGTTGACCATGAGTACGGAAGAGGTCCAAGAGGATTAGTACTTATGTCTTCCATCATCCTCTCAGTGTTTTCTGGGAAGTCCATGACTCCCTCAGTAACCCCTGATCATCATCTTTAGGGAAGCTCCAGCAGTTCCTCTTTCACTTTGGGGGTTTTGCCTTTGTCTGTTATGGGACCTTTTGGATATAGTGCTTCTGGAAACTTTTTTGACCTATTCTCAAATGGAACTCTTGTACCCCAATTGTGGTGTGAATTTGGACTCTGTATGTATGTAGACCAAAGATTTGGGTATTCTCTTCTGCTTTCATCACTCTTTCTAGGTACAGTCTTGGAATGATGTGTGTAGCTTTTCTTTTTCACCCAAGGACAGCTTCTTTCTCATGCACAGACTTGAGGCAACTTTTTCTTTTTCTTGGTTTTATAGTCATTTCAGTTTGCAGCCCTTGGTGTAGAGAGTAGAAGTGAGCAGGTCTTTGTCCTGTGAAGAATATCAATATGCTTCCTGTCTTTGCACTACTCCTTTCTGTTCTAGTTTTCTTCTGCCAATTGGTCAGGAAGTAGTTCAGCCAACTAGTTAAGAACCAGGAAAAAGTTACAACACCATATATTCTCTATCTTGAACAAGTTATTTATCAAATGTTCATTTAGGTGTTGATTGTGTAGAACACAGTTCACATTATCTAATTGGAACCCTCAAGAGTTTGTTCTTTGCACTATGTAGTTGAAATTTGTATAGACTGTGAGTCTTTTGGGACTTTAATCAATATACAGGAGGTGATTTCTTTGGGAAGGTGGATTTTAAGATTCTCAGTTAAAAGGGAAGGGAGAAAAGGGAATATAGGAAATTTCCAACCTCAATTGGTGTCTTAGTCCATTTTCTGCTGCTATACACAGAATACTAAAGATGGGGTGAATTATAAAGAAGTTTATTTGGCTCATGATTCTGGAAGAAATTGGAGAGCATGGCTTTGGCTTCTGACAAGGACCTTAATGCTGTGTTATCTTGTGGAGGAAGGGCAAACAAGTACCTGTAATACCAAGAGAGGAAATCAGGCCACTCTCATTTTTTTAAATCGGTAATCCATTCTCTCAACAATGGTATTAATTCATGAGAGCGAGCCAGCATAACCTAATAACTTCTTAAAGGTTCCATCTCTTAATACTGTTACAATGATTATTACATTTCAATATAAGGTCTGGAGGAGACATTGAAACCATAAGCTGTTGGTTTTCCCTATTGCTACTGCCATCTACTAGTCCCTACTGTTCTCAATCCTGTCATTAAATCATCACCACTCATACTTGGCACATGACCTTGCCTGCACTCCACTGAGATGCTTGAGCCTTCTGGCTGGTTTTCTTCTGGAACCATCTGCAAACTTATCAGTTCCTCCCTCCCCAGAGCTGCCCTTTCCCCCTGTCCCAGAAGATTAGATGCTTTGGATGCTTGACTTGATTGCTGTTGGCCTTCAACATCACTGCAGCTGCTTTGACCATCTTTATCCATTTGTTATTCCCTCTCTTCCTGTCCTGTTCCCAGCTGTTCTCAGTGGGGGAGGCAGAGGACAGTTAGTGCTCCCAGAGGACATCTTGTGGGTAGAGGCCAGGGATGCTGGCAAACATCTTAGCAAGCATAGGAAGACTACCCATAACAAGGAATTAACCTGGCCCCAAATGTCATCTGCCAGGAGGTTGAGTAACCTTGCAACATTCTTAGAGTTTCACTTTTGACTCCTTTGGATTTTGTTGTTGTTGTTCTCATTAACTATTCCTGAAGTTTTCATCCTATAAGCCCTTCCTTGAACCACACGCCCATTTCTCTCCTAGCTACCTAATTTCCCCTCCTAAACTGCTCAAAGAGTGATCTATACATAGTTTGTCATTCACTTCTCAAACTTCAGCTGTTGTTTTTGGCTTCCCACTGCCATCACCACTTACTTTGTCTTCTTGTATGCTGCATGTAGTGGATTCATTTCTTCGCCTAAACAAAGTTTTGGATTCTTTAGCTCTGTTGGCGTTTGCTGTCCATACAATTTTAACCTGCTTCACAGTTCCTTAGAATTCCTCACTGATTTTTCTACTGGGGAGTACCTCTTAGGTTACCAGTGCTACTCTGAATTTATTTTATTTTTTAATTTCATTGGGTTTTAGTGTGGGATGAAAGGCAAGGATGTGTATTTGGTCAGCCATTAAAGTAGAGCTTCAGAGCCCCATACCTCAGATTTCCCCCTTTTCTCTATCTATAGAAATCATGGCAGAGAATGTCCCTTAAAGTAAATTCATGTGTATGCCTTTGATCATTTTCTTAAAGCACTGGCCTTATAGCCCCCTTGAGAATTAATGTGGGTGACAGTAGAGGTAGATGATTGGGATAGGAGTGTGCCACACCTGTGAAGGCTGTAAAGAAAATACTGCTGAGTTACCTGAAGGAAAGTTACCTGTTGTATTGTATTGGCCAATCTGGCCAAATGATTTCTCATTATTGTTCCTTGGATTTTTAAAATTACTGGTAAGGATAAACATTTACATGATTCATCTATTAGACATTTATATTTTTCTTCCTGCATTTTCTTTTTTTGTTGGTGGTGGGGGTACTGGGGTTTTTTTTGAACTTAGTGCCTCACACTTGCTAAGCAGCCACTCTAACACTCGACCCACTCTGCCAGTCCTTTTTGTGTTGGGTATTTTTGAGATAGGATTTTGCAATTTATTTGCCAGGGGCTGGCTTTGAACCTTGATTTTCCTGATCTCTGCCTCCTGAGTACCTGGATTACAGGCATGAGCCACTGGTGCCCAACCTGCATTTTCTTTTGATAAAGAATTGGGTTTTTTCCCTTAATATCCTTTTGTAGGGTTCTGTTAATTCTTTCAACATGAAATAAGCAAATACTACCAAGTGTAAGATATATTGCTCAGTTTTTTCAGTTTACACTTATAATCTGATTCTTGGAGAATGAAAACCCACTCCTTTTTTTTTTAAATTAGTAT
The DNA here is from genome assembly GCF_047511655.1 of Castor canadensis. Taxonomy (NCBI): domain Eukaryota; kingdom Metazoa; phylum Chordata; class Mammalia; order Rodentia; family Castoridae; genus Castor; species Castor canadensis. The sequence goes on along the minus strand of NC_133405.1, from coordinate 126,928,903 downwards.
ATAATACCTAATAAGGTGGCTGTGAAAATTAAATGAAATAATGTAGGTGAAGTGCCCAACACAGTACTTTGTACATAGTAGGCAACAATAAACATTAGTTCCTTTTGTTCATTCTTCTATTTTGCCTTTTTTTTGCAGAGGCAGTATTGGGGTTTGAACTCAGGGCCTCTTGCTTGCTAAGTAGGCACTCTACCACATGAGCCACTGCACCACCCTTCCTTTTGTTCATTCTTCTTTGCTGGATTATCAAAATAACTACATAATTCCATACCTTAGAAGAGAAAAGGAATCACATATATTTACTGAACCCTTGTCAAATGAAGGGTAGTATGCCAAATTACCTTGAGGAATACAGAGATGTTTAAGGCTGCTTTCTGTCCAAGGATAAACATTGACTTACCATATATCTTTTTTACATTTCTAAGTGCTTCTCCCTTTCTAGTATGTTGTCCTGAAAATGTCCTTCACATGTATTATTTTGAGTACAGAACACTTTTAAAGGTTGGTTTGCCACATTAAAACCATTACATCTCTATGAGAATAGAGATTAACTCCATTTTATATATGGGGGCCCTAAAGAGTGATCTGCCCAGCTTTTGGCAGAGGTAAATTGTATTTCTAACCTCAGTAGTTACTGAGTAAATATTAAATGAATGAATGAATAATCTCTTATTAAATGTTATGTTACATCCATTCTTAAATCATATCTCAAGTACTTATTGTTTTACTAAGCCTCCTTTATATTTTGGAGGTTAAAATAAACATGAAAATTCTATGGTCAGAGCCAGTCATGGTAGTTCATGCCTTTAATACCAGTTTTCAGAAGGCAGAGGCAGGAAGATCACTAGTTCTAGGCCAGCCTGGGCTGTGTAACAAGACTCTATGATGTTGAGCAAGTTACTTATTTCGTTCTTAGTCTTCTTGTTGGTAACATGAACTTTTCTGGTAATAAACGACTATGAAGTGTTCCTGGCAATGTTAAATAAACTAATATAAATAAGACAGAACAGTGCTTACTTAGCACAAAGTGCCACTTATTTTAGTTATTATTTTGTTACATTTGAAAATCTGGTGTGTTACCAGATTTTAAAATTTGAAATATTTTGCTCCACTGGATTTTTTTTTTTGCATTGTTTATGATGATTGTAAGCTCCATGAGGGCAGGGTCTGACCTGTTTAATCACTACAGTATTTCTCACATCTGGTATAGTGCCTAGCATACTTACCTACTCAGTAAATATTTGTGAATAAAGGAATGAATGATAAATGTTCCATTTTCCTTGAATTGTATTTGCCAGTATTCTAGAACAAGTGGTTTTCATTATGCCACTGGAAAAATTGCAACAAAACTTGTAATAATTTCCTAATGTTCACCATCTAAAATCTAAGTTTTTAAGTTTTCCATTCAAAAATCTATAGAATCATATCTAATATATGCTGAGAAAAATATTTTTTAAAACTCTCTGTGTAGTCACTGATTAGCAGTTTGGCCAAATCTCTGTTTATCTGGAATGCCAAAACAAGGGAATTTGTGGTTGTCCTGTGAAGGAACAGCCCTATCCCATGTTAACCAATTCCAAATATTTGGGTACTTTTACTCTCCATATAGAATATTTTCACCCCAGTGGACCAAGAATAAGCATTTCATCCAAAGTGTATTCTCTATCATTGGGTATTTTTGGTTAATTATTGAATGAACAAATGAATTGATGGACTTGGCTGACACTAATCTTTGGAATTACATCAGAGCTTTCCACTAACTACTTGGTCATGATGTTTTGCTTATGGTTTGGATGTGTTTTGTTCCCTCAAAGTTTCATGTGTTGGAATTTTGGTCCCTAGTGTGACAGTGCTGAAAGGTAATGGACCTTTTTATTGCATCTCTTTAAAATGTTTTTTATCAGCACTTATTAATTGTACAAAATGGTTTAATTGTGACATTTTCATACAGTATATAGTAATACTTTGATCATGTTCGCTTTCCATTACCCTGTCTTGTCCCTCTTTCTGCTGGTTCCCTTCTCTTCCTAAACGTAAAGGTAGAGCCTAGTCCTTATGTCACCAGACTCATGTTCTCAGTAGGGATTATAGAACCCCTAGTCCCTCTCTGGCTTCCTGTTTGGTTATCTGATTTCTTCCTCCCACATGTGCTTCTGCCACTGCCATCATACTGTGATGCAGCCAAGGAGGCCCTTACAAGGACTGAGAAGATGCCAGTGCCATGCCCTTGAAACCTCCAGAACTCTGAGCTATATAAGCCTCTTTTCTTTATAACAATAGTCTATTTTAGTTATTTCATGATAATGATGGAAAACAGAAAAGTATAGTGACTAAGGATGGACTTTGGAGTTATCTCTGGTTTAAATCTCAGCTTCATCATTTACTAGTTCCATGATCTTGGAGGAGTTAAGTAATATTTTTGTTCTTCACTTTCTATACCTGTGGAATAGGGAATATAGTAGTTACTGTCTTAGAGGGTAGTTATGATTTATTTTATATGAGATACTTGAAACATGATATAGTTTCAGTTGTTTTGTGCTGGCTTGCAAGGACTGATAAACTGTATATCTTTTATGACTCTGCAGTTGTCTCAATTTGCAATCCAGTGACATCATACAGGTAGTTTGAAATTAGTTAGCCATGATGGGAGTATTTATACCGCAGAAATTAGTAAATACTATATACATCCAGGACTGGCTTGCCAGCATACCAATGATTAAATGAAACCAGTAAGTTGTGAGTAAATGTTAACATTATTATTACCCACTAGGTACTTCTGCTCCCTTATGGTTTTGACAAGGGATTCTGTTAATTAAATAGGTAATTTTGAGTTAAAATAATAGTGATGAGATTTCCTTAACAATTTATTTCCTCAGGGGAATCATTGCATACATTTTAACCCATATATTTAACCTTTAATTCATTTGAAATGGTTTTTGGCTCAGTGAAAATAGGACTTTTTCTCATTGCTGTAGCCTTCATACCTAGCACAGGCCTAGGACTGAGTAGGCAGTCATAAATAGTTATGTAAAAAAATGAATGGAATTTTCCCTAACCCTGGCATTTTCAGAAAGTTTTCATATCTATTTTTTTTCTCAAAACTACCTTTTGACATTGATAGATTCTGTTTGATTCTAATTGAACACATAAGAAACCAAAATCCAAAATGATGCCTAATTCCTGATTTTCCTTCTTTCACCATGTTTGTCCATTAGATTTGTGTTTCTCAAAATGTGTTCTGTAGATTCTGAATTATATTATTTGTTATGTGTTGGTAAGGGGCATGGAGAAATAAGTTTGGAAAGTAGTCGAGTTAAAAAAAAAGAAGGAATCTGTTTTGGTTTATTCATTGCAAGTTTTTTTATGTGTGTATATGTGTGTGTGCTAGGGATCTAGGGATCTGAACACAAGGCTTTGCACATTCTGACATTCTGGGCAAGGACTCTTTCACTGACTATACCCTAGCCCTACAGGTTTTATCAGAACCTTGTGATTGTGAGCCCTGAGGTTGCTGTTTGTTTAAAACAAACAACCTATAGAATCTTAGGGTTGAGAGTGGCTCAAGTGGTAGAATGCCTGCCTAGCATGCTTGAGGCCTTGGGTTCAATCCTCAGTGCTAAAATCAACAGAGAAACAACCACAACCACCACCAGCAACAACAATAACAACAATAATAAGACACCAAAAAAATGAGCTTGGTATAGTGTAGCACAACTGTAATCTCACTACTCCAGGGGCTAATGCAGGAGGATCACAAGTTTGAGGCCAGCCTGGCCTACATAGTGAGACCCCCATCTCAAAACATAACAAAAAACAAAATCCCAAACAAACCAAAAAAATGTATAGAATCTTACTGTACCCAGGTTTCTTCTCATTTAAAATGTGAAGTTTTGACCAGATACTCTTTTTATGTCTTTCATCTCAAGTGTATGATTCTTTGGGTTGTGAATTCATTGGGTTGTTGTGATGTCCAGTCTGTGAAATGGTGAGCATGAAAGCATTTTGAAAATGACATAAAACTATTCTCATCACTTTATAATAACCCTTGAGTTTTTAATCAATTTTTGCACTCTCTTCTTTTCTGTCACACAATTTAACTGTAATCCCATCTATTTTTCTGGACCTAGTTTGCATCCTATCTCTGGTATAAAACATGATGGTCCCAGTCTGAAAGGGACACTCTTTTGTTTTGAACATTTGTATTTGTATAGTTCACTTGGTAATTATGGGTCTGAATTACCTCATCTTGCCTGTTGTCTTACAGTAATTACTTAGGATCTTCAGATGTTTAATGCTTAATGAAACAAGCAAACATTTGCTGAATACCTATATTGTCCTAGTCTCTTGAGTAAAGTTTTCATGTATTCCATTCACAACTATATTGTAAGATACTTTAAGGAAAAAACTGATGTGTAATTCTGTGCTTCATGAATGATTCCTTTATATATGATAAAATGTGATAGTGGCGATTAGTTGATGTATCATCAATGTTGAAATTGAGTTTAAAACATTTTCCTTTTTGGCACTTGTCTATGATGACTGGATTTTTGTTAAACTTGGTTCATACTTATTTACGTCCTTCATTGTCTTTTCAGATTCTTTGACTTATTTCCTATTTATTTCTCCTTTATCAGGTAGAAGTACTATCTTAAATTGCTTAACTTTTTCACAGCTCTTTTAGAAAAACCTACCGTCTCACATGTATGTTGTGATTGTATGATGTATCTTTGCAGTGATTTATTGAAATCATTTTGTTTTATACTGCCCTTTTCCCCAGTGATAGGAATCAGACCTGCATGGTAGGTAAGTGTTACACCACTGAGTATATCTCCAACCCCATTTTGTTTCACTTTTTGAAAATTGAGATCCAAAGAAGAAAGTAATAGAATTTTCATTATCCATAGTGAATTTGGATTCTAAAACTGGCTTGAGGTTTAAACCAGTAGTAGTGTAGCACCAATTGAAGGTATTTTGAAGAGCACTTTTAGACTTTTCTTAGAAGGTAGCCTTTGTGCAGAGACTTGAAGGAGTAAGTATGCAGAATGTTTCTTGTGGGATCCCCATTTATTTGATGGATGGGAGTCAGTAACTGGAAAGTTAATTTTTTTGAGATAGAGTCTCACTGTGTAGCCTAGACTGGCCTTGAACTCTCCATTTTCCTGCCTCAGCCTCCTTGGGTGCTGGGATTATAGGTGTGTACCACCATGCCTAGATAAGTTAATTTTTAAAATTGGTAAAGTTCTACATAATAAGCATTCATGTGTAACTATTTTGCCATAAAGCATAAGTTTCTTCAGGAGTGTTTTGATGTAGTTCCAAGGCCTTTTTCAGCTGACCAAAGCTCAGTGTTGTCTTTATTGTCTGAACCACACCAATAATCTGACTTATCACTGCAGTAGGTCCAGTTTTGATTTCATATACATGAAGCAATAATTTAGACAACCCATGAAACCATTTAGTGTAAATGATAGGTTTTTACAGTTCTCTCTTGTCTTTTAATTTAATTTGACAGCCACATTTTTAAAGTAACTCATCACCTTTGTTGAATCTTGCCAAAGCATCCAATGTAATTTTTACCAAAAGGGCAATTTTTAGTTGGTTTGCATGCTATTTAATTGAAAAACATGTAATGATTATTAAAAGAGAAGTTGACAGTTTTATGGAAGAAATGCAACAGATTTTTGGATGCTAAGTGTATAACTCATTTTAAGGGAGCAGATTTGTGAAGTTGAATGAAGTAGTTACCTGTTAGCCAAAACACAGTGGCTCTATTGGGATCAGCCAGCCTATTGTACAGAGGTTATGGGGGGTTGGTAACAGTTATATCAGGTCTGTTAGACCTGCTGGAGGCCAGTGTGGCTTGAGTGCTCAGTGCAAATAAATGGGCTTTTGTAATACATTTTATACTTTTCAAAAGTCCATTAGTCGTGAATGACATGCTTTTTTTTGCATTCTGAAAAATAACTGTTGTTCAGTATTCCTGGAGAAAATCACTTTGTTCACCTAAGATCTCTGTGAAGCCTTTTTTCCATGTAGAGGCTCCCTCTTCTCCCCAGCCAAAGGTGGTTTCTATCTCTGGGCATGTGAAGCACCTTGCATATACCTTTATTTTAGCACTAGTCATGGGAGTTATTTAACTCCTTCACCTTTTCTATGAGCTCTTTCTGTGAGGAACTTTTTGTACATACTGTGATCCGATGTTGGTCCAGACCAACAAATTGAGTGAAAGAGATATTCTGCCTACTTGAGCAGATGTCACAATCTAATCTTGCTAAGATACAGTTTTCATTGATGGACTATTATCATTGTAAGTTCATTCCACAAAATATTTTAGTATAATTCTACTCAATTGAATATATTATATTCCTTACATCTAAGATACTATGCTATGTCTACAACATCCTGCGTTGATTCTTTTTTTTTTTTTTTTGGTACTGGGGTTTGAACTCAGGGCCTACACTTTGAGCCATTCCACCAGCCCCTTTTTGCAACTTTTATTTTTTTGAGATAGGGTCCCTCAAACTATTTGCCCAGGGCTGGTTTTGAACCGCTATCCTCCTGATCTCTGCCTCCTGAGTTGCTAGGATTATAGCTGTGAGTTATTGGCATCCAGCCTGCATTAATTTTTATCTGCAGACATATGTATTATTATTTTTTTGGTGGTACTGAGGTTTGAATTCAGGGCCTTGCACTTGCTAGGCAGGCATTCTACTACTTGAGCCACACCCCCCAGCCTGGACATGTGTATTATTAATACAGTGGGACTGTGTGGAGGAATAATTAGAGCCTGGAGGAATCCAAAAGGATTTAATAGTAGATAGGAACTGAAGTGGTCTGGGAATGGTAATGACAGCATTTACTGCTTTATGGTATTTGATGGTCTATATCTTCTTCAAACACAATTCTTTTCCATGATTATACTCCTAGTCTTGCTACTTATATTTCTGGCTTCTTTCCCCTACATTGTGTTTATTTTCTTTAAGAATCTGCCTTTGGACATTTTCTTCCTCTTTCTGCTCTTGGGAGAATGCTTTATTGTTCTAACCCTAACTTTGTGCTTTTGGAAATATGTTTTCTTGCACCCACAACACTTCATCAGCATCTCTCTTACAGCACTCTAATTTTATACATAACATACCCTTTACTGGACTGTAACTCTTTTTTTTTTTTTGGTGGTACTAGGGTGAACTGTAACTTCTTGAGAACAAGTAAGTCTTTGTAGGTCTTAAAGTATCTCGCACATCACTTTCTAAGTAGTAGGCACCACATTACCATTTGTTTGTTCTCTTAAATTTAGCTTCTTTCCCCAAACTCAGCTCCTCATCCAAGCTTTCCTTTTCTGTTCATGGTACTAGAGTTCTTCCTTTAATTCCACATTCAGTTAGCCAAGTTCCACTGATTCTGTCTTCAAAATGGTCTTTGTAGCCACACTATTCTTTCTACTCTCCTCAAACCCAAATATTTAGTACATAGTATATTCTAAGGACTCTATAGGTGCTGGAAGTACAAATATTCAGACTCAGACCCTTGTTCTTAGAATTAATGCGAGAAAGAGAGAGACATTTTATTTGGCACTTTATTGAGCAACTGTTTCTTGAATATTTCTCCATGCTACTATTGTAGGCATGTATACATTATAATTAGAGTTCTTTTCCACAGGCTGCTCATCTTCAAGGAGAAGGCCCCGATAACATAGCTACCGTACTGGATTTTCCTTTGTTTGAAAGTGCATTTTCCTCCCCATGTTTTAGCATTTCTGAAATCCAGAAGGGTCCAAACCCTGGCATGTATGTTTAATGGGGTTTTTAAATCCCCCCTTCAAGAGCTATTAAATTGACTGTGCTTACAACTAGTAGAACTTCATGACTGGGGAATTAAAGTATATTTTACTGGTAAGTATTACAATAGAAGTATGTATAGAATTACACTGCCAATATAGCAGCTGCTAGCCACATGTGGCTGCTTAAATATAAATTAAATTAATTAGACATTAAATTTAAACTTAAATTACTTAAAATTAAAAGATTCAGTTCTTCAGTTTCATTAAACACAATTCATGAACCCAATAGCCACATCTGACTGGTGGCTATTCATTGGGCAGTGCAGATGTCACCACAATTGCAGAATATTCTTTTATATATCACTGGTTTAGAATGTGGTTCTACAGTTGTACCTGGAGGGTTGGAAAAGCTTTAGTTTGTTGCTTTTTGGTATTATTATTGCATGTATTTCTTCCTCTATAGAGGTCAGGGAATCTCTCTTTGGTTTTACCAGGGCCTGTGATAGTAAGTAGTATAAACACAGAAAAACAAACAAAAAAACCTGGAGCATTAAAGAGTTTGTATAGAAAGGGAGGAAAGCAGCTGTATATTTTCATAACAGGAGCTAGCTTAGCTAGCCTTATTCAATGTGTATCCTGATGTCTTCCTTCCTCCCTCCCTCCCTTCCCCTCTCCCTCTCCTCTCCCCCCCTCCTCCCATCCCCCTCCCTACCTCCCTCCCTTCCTTCTATCCCCTTCCTTTCCCCCTTCCCTTCTTGACAGAGTCTAGTAGCTCAGGATGGCTTTGAACTCATGATCCTCCTGCCTCAGCCTCCTGAGTGCTGGGAATACAAATGTGAGCCACCATTCCTGGCCTATTCTATTTTGCAGAGCTTTAAAAAATTTTATTTATTTTTAACTGTAAATCACTTTTATTCAAAGGAACATTCAAGTATTGGAACTTTAAAGTACAATTTTATGTGAAATAAAGTGAATGCAATATACATAGGAAAATGATGAGAAGGAAGAACATAAGAAAATTAGGTGATGGATGAATTTGGCTTTAACTGTATATTGCATCTAATATGTTACTGATATGTCAGATGTTTACTATTTATTGTTATATTAGGGTGTTATTTTTAGTATGTAATATCAGCTCCAAGCTGTGCTGTCCTTTTTGCTACACTAGGGGAGCTAAATAACCTATCATTAGTATCTCAGAGATGAGACCATCTCCACATCCAGCATCTTTCCATCTTCAGAAGGTTATAATTTTGCATTGAGGACTATTTCTCAGAGTTCGCTTTTGAAGCTAGGGCCAGAGGCCCTTTTGAAAGCCCACGGCAATCATGAGGATATATTCAAGTGGAAGTCTTTCAAACCTTATTATATTTAATGAATTTTTTTCTCAGTCAGGCACAATGAAAATTTACAAATTAAATATTTCCCAGAGAAGTTATAGCTGGACTTGATGGATGGAAATATTTACATGAACCTCTGTTAATTCCCTTCGATTTATTTCTCTTTTGGTGAGTGTGGTTTGCAATGATTGGAGCAAAGATTTCCTAAACCTTTTTCTTGTTTCCATTTTATTGTGTGGTAAAACACAATCTATCCATTGTGTTGTTAATGAATGTCTAGATAGTTTCTTGCTTTTGGCTAACACAAACTATGAATGTTTTTGTACAAGTCTTTTGGTAGGCAGATGCTTTCATTTCTTTTGGGTACATACCTAAGAAGGAAATTGGTAGGCCATAGCATATGTACATAATGCCAGACAGTTTTCTACAGTAGCTGAACCAATTTATGTTGCTTTTTTTGACACCAAAAAAGATTAAAGTTTGTCATCTATGCATTCTTACTATCTGAGTGTTTATTTCCTCTGGGCCGGTTTAAATTAAGTCATTAATCACTATGTGTCACAGACCTTTGGAGTCATTTATAAATAAAGCAGAAAATAATACAGACTTAGCATCTCATTCAAATGGTCTTGAAAGAGTACAAATACTAAGTGTTCTTTCCCTCTGTTGGCAATCTTGATTATTTTCAAGACACATAATGTGGTCTTTTGAAGAAACTTGTTCTTGCCTTTGTAATTTGAGTGTGTTGCTGGATTCCTGTTGCTTTCTGCTATAGGAAGTAGTGAAGCAGTGTACTTTGCTTGTTGATACCAGTAGCAATTATTTTGGGGACTTGCAATACAAAGTGTATAACAGAATAAAGGACAAGAACCTCCTGAAAGTTCCTTCTCTTCCCCCATGCCAGGGATTAACCCAGGGCCTTGCACATGCTAGTTAAGTGCTCTACCACTGAGCTATACCCTTATCCCCTTCTGAAAGTTTAATTCAGCCTAGTTCAACATCTTAAATTGACAGGATTCAAACTGAGTTCTTGGTATTTGTAAGGTTCTGTCCCAGGCATTTCCGTACCTAAAGACCAGTAAGAATGAGTCTCCTAACCTCATAGTTTTGTCTAATGGGGATAGGAGACACCTAATGATATAAGACCAACAATAATTGTCACTAGCATTGTAAGTAAGATGCTCTGGAGCTTCCATATCACATCATAAATATTTGAGTTGTAGAGAAGGGATGGTAGCCTATAAGACTTCATGGGAGGGGGATAGTGTATGAGGTCAATTTTGAAAGGATTTCAGTTATGCCAGGTGAAGGGAACTGCATGAAAGAATATACTGCAAGAAAGCATAGAGAACAGTAGCATCAGCAATTCCTGGGAACTTGTTAGAAATGTAAATTCTTGGGCTCCATTACAGATCTACTTAGAAACTGGCAAATCCCACAAATCTGGGTTTTAATAGGCCCTTTAGGTGATTTTGATGCACTAAAGTTTGAAAACTGTTTTCTATGCTTTCTTGGTAAGAGAACAGTCAAATTGTCTGAGGTAGGAGAGTAGGGATTGAGAAAGGGTATGATGAGAACAAAAAGGCAGAAGCCAATTTCAGAGGGCTGCAATGTTGGAGCAAACACTTAGAAGAAAGGGACCACCTAGAATGAGTGGAAGAGTAAGCTGGCAGATCTTTGTAAGGTTAGTTAAAACTGAAGTATGTTGGAAGAAGTGAGATAAATTAAGGGGCTCGGGAGCCTTGGAAAGTAGAAGACCATTTACTAAGGAGCAGCACAACTGGGATGGATCAACCTTGAGTCCTCTGGCCCAATGTAGAAAAGAGGCAACTTGTAGGCTCAAGATGCAGATAAAGTGTGAACCTGGGTGTTAGGAAAGGATGTTAGGGCCTGCAGAAGCCACATGGTTTGGGAAGTAAGATGTGGGAGATGATACAAGTTCAGTGTAGGAAATTTGGACATTCAGAGACGGTGAAGAGGAAAGCAGAATTGCTTTAAATTCTTTCCAGAGATAAGCAAAACATTTTTTTCTGTTTAATTATTTATGAATATACATTTGTTTGTTTAAATTCAGTTTTTTATACCTGAAATTATACAGTTCTACAACCAAAATTTCTTAGGCAAATGGTCTTAAACACATGTCAGTGTTCCACACATGAGAACATATTCAGATCAGTGTGTATTTTGAAATAGGTGAATTTTATATTTGGGTAACAGAATGTTTATACAAGCAGCTAGTTGGTAAAGATTGCAGTTTCATTTGTCATGACCATAAAAACATCCTATCTGTACCAGTTTTACAGAGGAAATCTGGGGCATGACAATCTAAGAAGCCTGATGTGTCAACTATTGGCCTGGGAGAAGAACTACAACTATATTTATTTTTATTGTTTGTTATTATGAATAGCACTGTATCAGTCTTTGTCCATTTGTCAGATAATTTACTGAGGATAGCTCTCTAGAAGTAGACTTTTAAAATCAAATGGCATTTATACATTTAAAATGTTGATACCTGTTGCTGGATTATTCTCTGGAAACCTTTATATTCTTACCTACTATGAGTTCACATTTTTCCATACCTATGAGAAAGTAGTAGATATTTGTCAGTTACTTTAATCCAGCCTGATAGGGTAAAAATGGTTTCTTATTTGTTTTTGCTTTTTATTTAAATGACTACTTGGTGAATTTGGACAGCTTTTCACAAATCTTTTAGATAATTGTATTTCCTTTGTTAAATGCCTGTTCTTTTGGGTTATTTAAATCATACTGATTTGTAAGATGCTAACATATTAAGGATATTCAACCTTTCTTTCTCTCTCATCATTTTGTAAGTCATTTACTCATTGAATTTTTAAACTTTATAGTGACACATGACAAATAATAGGTATAAAAGACATCAGTGAATTATCACAAAGACAGCACTAATGGAACTGAACCCAGGTAAAGATGTAAATATTGGCAGATCCCAGAAATCAGTGGTGTACAAAAGGCTGGGATTGATGGTGAGGTCCACCCTAGGTTCAGGAAGTAACAGTGCATTTTCTGTGGAGAATTTAAAATCAATAAATTATTGACTAAGAGTTGGCCTCCTTTTTATTACCAACCTATGTAGGCCATTTAAAATGCCAATATGTATAATATCCACTTTGCTCTATGTCTTACCCACTCGCTCTCTTTTTGACAAATAGAGGTGCTTTCTTTTAATATAGTCCAGTTTATCTGTGTTTTCCTTTATTGTTGGTGCTCATCATATCCACAAAGAGCTATTCTCTATAATCTTTTAAAAACTTTATGTTTTTACTTTTACATTTAAATCTGTAATCCACCTGAGTTGGAGGTCATTTAATTTTGTCTTCTCTTATGGACATCTAAATGACAGTATCATTTATTGAAAAGACTTGACTTGTAGCACCAATTTTGTTGTACAATAAGCATTCATTTCATGTATGACCTATTTCTGACCTTTCTGTTCTTTCCTTTCATCTGGTTGGTCAATATACTATCTTCATGACTAAGCTTTATAATACACCCATTGATAATATAGAAAGAAAAAAGGATTGTATCATGTCTCTGGATCAGCTTGGATATAATTGATATCTCAACAGTGTTAAATCTCAACATCAAATAGCCCTTCACCTTTTAAGTCTTTAATTAATTGATTAATTTTTTTGTACTGCCAGAGATTGAACCCAAGGCCTCACACATGCTAGGTAAGTTTGTTTTGAAGTTTAGCATGGGTTTATTTAATAAAGTGGAGCAAAGCAAGGAGAAATAGAAATAGAGAAAGGAACATTCTCCCCCACCCCCAACAAGCAGGAGGTGGGAGCAAAAGGCACCCTGATTTTCTTTTTAAAATAACTTTCTGTGTAGAGGTTTTCCATTTTTCTTTTTGTTTATTAGAAGAATGTTTTGTGATACCGGGATTTGAATTCAGGGCCTCATGCTTGCTAGGCAGGTGCTCTGTCACTTGGGCCATGCCTCCAGCCCTTTTATTTTTTAGGTAGGGGCTTGTATTTTTGCCTGGGATGACCGTGATCCTACTATGCCTCCCACATAGCAAAGATATCAAGCATGGGCCACCACACCTGGCTTATTGGTTGAGATGGGGGTCTCACTAACCTTTCACTCCAGCTGGTCTTGAACTGCAGTCCTCCCGATCTCCAGCTCCTGAGTAGCTGGGACTATGTGCATGAGCTACCATACCTGGCAAGAATTTGTTTTGTTTTTTTTTTTTTTTTTTTTTTAGCAGTACTTGAGTTTATACTCAGGGCCTCACACTTGCACTTACCACTTGAGCTACTCCTCCAGCCCAAGAATTTGTTATTTTTCATGGTATTATAAATAGTATTAAAGTTTTATTTTTTAAATTTATTGCTGGTATATAGAAATACTGTTGATTTTAAATATTAACCATTATCCTTTGTGTCCCTTAGTTTTGATAAAGTTTTTCTACTAATTTATTTGTAGGCTATTTTTAATTTTTTATGTGTACAATCTGTGAGTAATTACAGCTTTTTTTTTTTTTTTAAGCGCGACAAGGTCTCATTTGGTCTCCAGCCCAGGATGTTCTCCAATTTGCCATCCTTCTGCCTCAGAGCTTGCTGAGTGCTGGGAAGTATAGTTGTGTGCCACCACACCTGATTATGATAGCTTGTTTTCATCATTCTCAGCCTTCATGTTTTTGTCCAACTTTTTACTTGTTTGCGGTAGAAGGATTTGTCTGAATTACCTAGTCAGCATTATTAGAAGCTGAAATTCTCTCTGAATCCAAAATTAAAACTGTGTTCCATTTTCATTTTTGAATGTCTTTGAATTTCAATCCAAATCTCTAGGAGCCTCAACAGGGATTCGGTGCAGTGAATACAGTTAATAGGTTCTTTTGTGATAATCTCATAAATGTTCCTTAAGGTATATAAACAAATCACATGAAAGCTTTGTTTTTAGTGTTTAAAATTTAATTTGGATGGTGAACACTTTGAAGATGTATCTCAAGAACTTATATATGAAAGCTTATCAATAGTTAAAAATTTCTTCCAAGTAATGACTAGTGAAGCCACAAGATACCTCTTGATGTACCCATTTTCTTAATCGTTTTTCTTAACAGCCTCCCACAGAAGTAGCCCAGGGAGTTCTCTACATTTGTAGAAGACATCGGCTTGCTTGGGTAATGCTGTGTGGTATGAATAGAGATAGGAACTGCAGGAAGAACTCTGGAAACTGCGTGGGGAGAGAAGTGGCATATGAGTGTCAATGTTGGCAAGTGTCAGGTGATGTTTTACAGTGGAAAATTCCAACTTGACTAATAATTTGGTGAGCTTCAGCTGAAGGATCAGAATATTATCATAGGTTGTCCTCTAATAATGTCATGCATGTTCCTGTGAGCTTGAGGATTCTGTGGGCTGCTACAGTCAACAAGTCAGTAGATGCTGGGCAGCCTCAGGAAAGAGGTTGGACCTTAAAACAGCCCACTGCTCTAGGTTCATCTGTAAGGACTTTGGCCATCTTGGCTGTGACCTTTCAACAAAAACATAATGGAAATGTACAGATGGACCAACAAAGAGCAATTTTAATGAGCAAGCACTCCAGTGACTTTGACAGTTATAGGAGTGGGCAAGCAAAAGCTAACTGTAATTAGTGTTGTGGAAGGACAGTAATTTTTTTCTCACCCCTCTTTTTTTTTGTCTCTCACAGCTCTTTACACATGATAGGTATTTGATCAATGTCATTTGTATGTATGAATCATCATTAAGACTTTAGAAAACTTTTAGAAGCTATTAAGTGATAACTCAAATGAGCACAATTAAAATTTTTTTATTATCTTTGACCAAGACAGCTGGCTAAATAATTTTATGCCTCTAGATTAAAAATTTTAAAATAACAAGTTTAGAGGAAAGCCTTCTAATTTTAGAGGACAATATATAAATATTTTTTTATAATTGTATTTATATATTTGCGGTACTGGGGCTTGAACTCAGGTCCTACACCTTGAGGCACTCCACCAGCTCTTTTTTTTATGATGGATGTTTTCGAGATAGGGTCTCACAAACTATTTGACTGGGCTGGCTTTGAACTGTGATCCTCCTGATCTCTGCCTTCTGAGTTGCTAGAATTGTAGGCGTGAGCCACTGTTGCCCAGCGAGGATAATATATTTGAATTCAACTTGTAGTTTTCCAGTTTGAAGAAAAATAGTTAAAACTGTAATTATGATCAGCAGATGTATGGGATGTGAGACTCATTTAATTTAAAAATGTGACTTTAATTAATTCAGACTGTTTTGGATTCTTTTCAGAGTATGCTAATATTTTCCTTTATAGTAAATGTAATCTAAATGTATACTCCATAGTTAACTTAAAGAATGCTGTAGGAAGCCACATGGAATAAAGTGGTTTTTCTTTTCCCAGTGGTGTTTTACTGAGCCATGTTATTAGTTGTATGTGTCTTTCTGGAGTTGAGAATTTATGCAGGGAGCTGAGGAAATTCTTCCCACACCAAATATAGATTCTGTATGGTTTTGTGGGTAGGGATTCAATGGTGGGTGGGCCTTTAGTAAACACAAATATTGGCTTTTATACTTACACTTGTTTTTTTAAAATTTATTTTAATTTTTATTTTATTCATATGTGCATACAATGTTTGGATCATTTCTCCCCCCTTCCCCCTGCCCCCTCCCTTACCCCTCCCCTTACCTCCCTTACCCCTCACTACCCAGCAGAAACTATTCTGCCCTTATCTCTAATTTTGTTGAGGAGAGAGTATAAGCAGTAATAGGAAGGACCAAGGGTTTTTGCTAGTTGAGATAAGGATAGCTATACAGGGAGTTGACTCGCATTGATTTCCTGTACATGTGTGTTACCTTCTAAGTTAATTCTTCTCGAACTAACCTTTTCTCTAGTTCCTGGTCCCCTTCTCCTATTGGCCTCAGTTGCTTTAAAGTATCTGCTTTAGTGTCTCTGCGTTGAGGGCAACAAATGCTATCTAGTTTTTTGGGTGTCTTACCTATCCTCATACCTTCCTTGTGTGCTCTCACTTTATCATGTGATCAAAGTCCAATCCCCTTGTTGTGTTTGCCCTTGATCTAATGTCCACATATGAGAGAGAACATACACTTTTGGTCTTTTGGGCCAGGCTAAAACTCACTCAGAATGATGTTCTCCAATTCCATCCATTTACCTGTGAATGATAACATTTTGTTCTTCTTCATGGCTGCATAAAATTCCATTGTGTATAAATACCACCTTTTCTTGATCCATACATCAGTGGTGGGGCATCTTGGCTGTTTCTATAACTTGGTTGTTGTGAATAGTGCTGCAATAAACATGGGTGTGCAGGTGCCTCTGGAGTAACCTGTGTCACATTCTTTTGGGTATATCCCCAAGAGTGGTATTGCTGGATCATATGGTAGATCAATGTTTAGCTTTTTAAATAGCCTCCAAATTTTTTTCCAGAGTGGTTGTACTAGTTTACATTCCCACCAGCAGTGTAAGAGGGTTCCTTTTTCCCCGCATCCTCGCCAACACCTGTTGTTAGTGGTATTGCTAATGATGGCTGTTCTAACAGGGGTGAGGTGGAATCTTAGTGTGGTTTTAATTTGCATTTCCTTTATTGCTAGAGATGGTGAGCATTTTTTCATGTGTTTTTTGGCCATTTGAATTTCTTCTTTTGAGAAAGGTCTGTTTAGTTCATTTGCCCATTTCTTTATTGGTTCATTCGTTTTGGGAGAATTTATTTTTTTAAGTTCCCTATATATTCTGGTTATCAGTCCTTTGTCTGATGTGTAGCTGGCAAATATTTTCTCCCACTCTGTGGGTGTTCTCTTCAGTTTAGAGACCATTTCTTTTGTTGAGCAGAAGCATTTTAGTTTTATGAAGTCCCATTTATCTATGCTATCTCTTAGTTGCTATGCTGCTGGGGTTCCATTGATAAAGTTCTTACCTATACCTATTAATTCCAGAGTATTTCCTACTCTTTCCTGTACCAACTTTAGAGTTTGGGGTCTGATATTCAGATCCTTGATCCATTTTGAGTTAATCTTGGTATAGGGTGATACACATGGATCTAGTTTCAGTTTTTTGCAGACTGCTAACCAGTTTTCCCAGCAGTTTTTGTTGAAGAGGCTGCTTTTTCTCCATCACATATTTTTAGCTCCTTTGTCAAAGACAAGTTGGTTATAGTTGTGTGGCTTCATATCTGGGTCCTCTATTCTGTTCCACTGGTCTTCATGTCTGTTTTTGTGCCAGTACCATGCTATTTTTATTGTTACTGCTTTGTAATATAGTTTGAAGTCGGATATCGTGATACCTCCAGCATTGTTTTTTGACTGGGTATTGCCTTGGCTATTAGTGGCCTTTTGTGTTTCCATATAAATTTAACAGTAGATTTTTCGATCTCTTTAATGAATGTCATTGGGATTTTGATGGGAATTGCTTTAAACATGTAGATTACTTTTGGGAGTATAGACATTTTTACTATGTTGATTCTACCAATCCATGAGCATGGGAGATCTCTCCACTTTCTATAATCTTCTTCAGTCTCTTTCTTAAGAAGTTTATAGTTTTCCTTGTAGAGGTCGTTCACATCCTTTGTTAAGTTTACACCTAGGTATTTGATTTTTTTTGAGGCTATTGTAAATGGAATTGTTTTCATATATTCTTTCTCAGTTTGTTCATTATTAGTGTATAGAAATGCTAATGATTTTTCTATGTTGATTTTAAATCCTGCTACCTTGCTATAGCTATTGATGGCTTATACTTGTTTTTATAGAGTAGTATCATCTTGTAAAAATGGTTTGTTCTTAGAGTTTTTCTAGATGGAATAATTTCAAATATGCCTTAGAAATTTCTTTCAAATAAAGTATGAAGTTAATTCTTTTTTAAAGTAAGAGTTCATAGGGCTAGAGTGTGACTCAAGTGGTCCAGCACCAGTACTGCCAAAAAAATAAATAAAAATTCAAATGAATTCATTTATTAGCATAAATATCTTCTGATCTTCCTCCCCCCCCAGCAATACATATTCTAGTCCTTATAGGGTAGAAGTTTCATATAAAATAAATTTTCTTAATCACAAGTAGTACCTTAGAAATCAGTACTTGACTCTGATACTTAATTATGGTTCTTACTCATGGCTGAATATCTTCAATTTTGAGTTGTTTTTATGTTTGCATGTGGCAGACTAACTATGGGATATCTAATGTCACAGATAATGAAGGAAATAGTTGATAATTTGTAAAAGTGGTATGAAAATGTATTAGGCCATTATGGTTGTTAAGGTCCAAATAGAACCTGAGGAATCTGTAAGAAAAGGTGACTACAAAAAAGAAAAATCAGTCAGACCTACCAGTATGTAGTTTAGGATTTGAGTGTTTAATGTATATTCATTTCTTTTGGGGGAAGATATTTCTAATGATTACTTCATACATTTTATGTTTTATAATTTTGTAATTAGAATTCATAGGTTCGTTTCACAGAAGACTTCTTTAAAAATCACTGATTTTTAGTCCATTTGTCTTTTCTCTTAGCAAGTCCTCAAATGAAAAATTGGTTAAAAGGCCAATTAAAATTAAAATGTTACTATTTTATTTATGTTAAAACAACTTAGAGTAGATACTATAAGTTAGATAATTTGATAGGTATTTTATGTGTTATATATAAGGAAATGATTAAAGATAAAAGTAATGGAGCAGACATTTTTAAGGATTACCTGCAAGAAAGAAAAATGGAGCATATTTCTTATGTATGTGAGTAAATAGTTGAAGTAAACCTGGTTATCTCTAGAAAAATTCAGGTTAGTAGTAAAGGATAATGACTTTTAGTGTTTAAACACGTTATGTTGATATTGCTGGATTACAAACTAATTGCTGAATTTTGAGTGTGTTGGGATTCAATGAGAGAAACAGAACCACTGTGAGTGCTGTGGGATAAGGCATTGATTACTGTAACCAGACTGTATACAATAGTAGGAGGGACTGAGGATGGGAATATATGGGAAAGGAAAGATTCAGAAGCAATAGTCACCAAGAGATCCTTTATAAGCACTGGTACAGGTTGATAAATCAGGCTTTACTGGGAAAATTTTAAGAAGCCAACTACGTACAGCCACCAAAGTGGGAATGTAAAGAGCCTCTGTGCCGAGATACCTATGGTAGTCTGTTTTCTCTGTGGGTCTACTGCCCATAACCAATGCCATATGTTGTTGGATCCTTGGTTCTTGTTGGTCAAGTCAGCGGAAGGGCTGGACACAAAGGAGATAAGAATGATCTAGAAATTGCCAAGCACTTATTTGTCTTTACTGTCTGACCCTGAAGACTTTCTAAGAGTTTGGCTTTCTCTAACTTGGTTTACCATACAGGGAAGGGAATTCCAGGAAACAGTTCCCAGCTTGACCAAGCTCTCAACAGAACAATTTGATGCATAAAATTCCCCATTTGGGGCATCTTTTTTGGCCTTGTCTCATCAGTAGATGATGGAAATGTTATACTACTTTGGGCTTCAAGATTCTATTTCTGGACTGGGATATAGCTCAGTAATTTTCCTAGTGTTTTTCTAGTATGGATGAGGCCCTGGCTTCCATCTCTAGCAATGAAAAAGCAGAAAAAGAAACAAGCTCACCATTTCCTTATGTATTTATTGAGGACATGTTCATAACCTATCACCACTGGAGAATTTTAAATGCTGTATTTTGGATAATTTTTCTTTTTCATATTAACACCATGGTCTTTTCCTAATACACTTTACTATATAATTTATGTACATTTTATTTATTATTTTCTCATTGTTAAAAGTTTTTCAATGCCAGTAAACAAATCTAGATCAGATAATATCCTTCCAATTTTCAAGAGGAAAATGGGTACAAAATTTAAATATGAGTAACTTTACATAGTCTTTGGTAGATTTGGGTTAAAAATAACAAAGCATGTACTAAGATTCATGCAGTCTTTCTAAAATGTTAATACCTTAGCCATAGTGAATAAAAGGAGATGACCTTTTGCAAAAGATTTTAATTTGAGAATTTCTAGGCCCTTTGAATTATAGAGCTTCAAAATTTTGTCAGCTGTATGTGTAAATTCAGCCCTCAAATTTAAGTGGTTTCCTGTTCTTGGACTCCTACAACTTGGGATTTTTTTGGTCTGTCTTCTGCAATATGGATGTAACATACATTCCTGCTAATTTTGTACTCTTTTTTCTTTTAAAATGGATGATCTGGTGGAGGAGGGGAGTAATGGCAAGATAAAAATATAGAAAGTGCTAAAGATAGTTTTCATTTATATCCTTCCTATAGTCCATAATGACAGATGAATTTGTCTCTTTTCCATTTTATTTCCCCTCTCCTCCTCCTCCACCAGGATTGGAGAATCACTTTTTAATTTCTTTTTTAAAGAACTTTTCCTGACACTGACTGAAGCATTCTGGAGACTTACATGTACCTCTTTGAGTAGTTTTAGAATATTTAGTATATTCTAAATAGGCTTTCTTGTCCAATAAGTTATTGCCAAAGGAGCAGTGCCACCCACATGATATGGACGAATGGCATCTGTGACCATGGGTAACTTAATTTTTTTAAGTGCGGCTAGGGTGAAAATGATTGTTATCTTCTCTAGGCAGAAACTTAGTCAAAGGTTTTTTGAAATGTATTAATACTTTCCCCTTACTGCCCAAATTGTTCTTTAATTTTTTTAACATTTGAAAAGGTAAAAGACTTGAAATGTTGCAGGAGGCCTCTTAGTGTAGCATGGTTGTTAAGTTCTAAAATAAAATGCTAACATTACAATAATATCATGTAAGTGTGTAATACTATCATGTAAATCCATAAATCATACACCATGCAATTTCTTTTACTTGACAAGACAGAAAAGATAGAAAACTGAAAGAGTTTGGTTCTTTTACACTATTTATCTCATTAGATAATATATCTTTCTTATGTTTTATAACTTAATCTAGAATAGTTTAGATAAAGTTGGCACTAAAGTATCCTTCCATACTATATTTGTGTTCTTAATTTTGGAATATTACTTGGCCTTTGTCTCTGTGGCTATAGAACACATATTAAGAATGCTATTTAGACGTATACATAATATTTTGTGGGGAATTAATGTTTTTCATTTTATTAAAAATTTCTTTAAATGCAAATCAAAACTAAATTAATGTGACAGGTGCTTTCAGATGCTTTCGTGGTCAAAGAAAAAAATAAGACCTACATAGAGCACATTTTTTGAAAAAATATAGGGTCTCTCTGTATAGCCCAGGCTGGGCTCTATCTCACTGTGTAGCCCAAGATGACCCTCCTGCCTCAGCCTCCTAAGTACTGGGATTACAGGTATGCACCCCTAAACCTGGCTCAGTGTACTTATTTTGTGTGCTGCATTAGTCACACAGTTGAATACCATATACTAAAATATGTGAGGTAGTTGTTACTGTGAATTATATACTTTTCAAAAGAAAACTCTTGAGACAGGCAAGACCCTTGCTTAGTGTTTGTGAAAGTACTTGGTAATGCTTGACATTGTCTTAAATAGAATAAAATACTATACAAAATGTGATTTCTTCAGGCAAATGTTCCCCCCACCAACCAGAGTGGGCACCATTTCATTTGGATATCTTATCTTTCATTAGTGGTTCAGAAAAATCCATTTTAGAAGTGAGAAGTGAGAAACTTAATTTTGACTGATTATAATGATGCTTTGAAACAAAATATATATTTGATTTTTGGGGGATTTAGTCTCTGACATTGAATTTTACTCAAGTTTAAGGATTGTTTGTGGTAAATTTTAAAGACCTGGGAATGAGTGAAAGGATGTTATATGAAAACAGGCTATCAAGGGAATTTTGATAGTAATGGAATAAAATCTCTACAAATTAAAATCATTTTTGTTCCCTTGATAACATCAGTCTAGATTTTGTCCATTTTGTAAGCCATTCTTACAGTGATTATTCATGGTCTTTTACAGAAAACTTGTGCTATATCTTATTTCCCTAAGAACCATCAATTTCCATCTCTGTTGCCACTACCTTAATTAAGGTCTATGTCCTTTCTCACTAGGCCTTTTTCACTAAAACCCTGTCTGTTTTGCTGGCCTCCAAGTTTCTACATGTAAATCATACTTTCTATTGCCAATGATGCTTTCTAATTTGCAAATTTAGTGATATTACTGCATTCTTTAGAAACTTTTTTAATGCCTAAGCATCGAACTGTATACATATGTATGTTCAAATCCAGCAATGTTATTAAAATTATTTTATATAATTTCATCTTTCAAAGAAGCTAAGAGAATAAAGGAGAACAAATATATTTGTAGCTTATTATATTAAACTTATTTATCAATTCTGCTTCTCTTCTTTTCTTCCTGTGAATTTGAGATACTTTTGTTATTTCCTTGTTACAGTAAAGCTTTGCTTCCATCCACTGTGCTGTGCTTTAAAGGCCCTTTAAAAAAATTATGTGGATTCACATTACTGTCTTGTGTCACTTTTCAGTATAAAAAACTTCCTTTAATGTTTCTTGTATCTTGGGTCTTCTAGCAGTGAATTCTCTTTCAATTTTTTAGTCTATGGAAATGTCTTTATTTTGTCATCGTTTTTTAAAACATAGTTTGTTGGATATGAGATTGTTGGTTGACAGTTCTATCACTATTTTAAATGTGGCATCCTACTGCCTTCTGGTCTCTATTGTTTCAAATCAGAAATCACCTTATATTAATATCGAGGATCCCTTATATGTGACAAGTTTTTTTTTTCCTTTCAAGATTGTTTTTGTCCTTTAGCATTTTGACGATAATGTGTCTAGGTGTGGTTCTCTCTTTTGTTTATTCTATTTGGTGTTTGTTGAGCTTCCTGGATGTGTAAATAAATGTTTCTTATCAAATGTGAGAATTTTTCAACTTCATTTTCTTCAATATTTTTTCTGTTCTTCTCTTCTTGTGGTTCCCGCCCCCCCTTACATGAATATTGTTGGTGTGTATTAGTCTAGGCTCTCTAGGGAAAGAAAACCAATAGGGTGTAGGGGGTGGGGTATGGAGGTTACTAGGCACTCTACCACTGGAGGCATTCTGCCCTGTATAGTTTTTTAAAATAAGGAATTGAGTCACATGATTATGGAGATGGAAAAGTCCCAAGATCTGCAGTATTAAGGCCTGAATACCAGGACAGCCAATGGTGTAAGTTCCAGTTTGAGACCAAAAGGAGGAGAAAACCTGTTTCTCACCTTGAAGACCAGACTATCAGGCACAATAAGAGAAGTCTTTTCTTGCTTTTTATTCTCTTTAGGCCTTCAGCAGATTGACAAGGCTGCCCATGTTGGAGAAGGCAGTCTGCTTTACTCAGTGTAGGGTTCAAATGGATTCAAATGTTAATCATTCAAAAACACCTTCATTGACACACCCAGAATAACATTTAACCAAATTATCTGGGGACCTTGTGACCCAGTTAAGCCAAAATGATTTCACTAATATTTCCATAAAAGTTACCTACTCTGTTTATTAAAGGAACTCATTGGAACTCCTTTTGAAACTGGAGTTTTGGACCCAAGACTCAAACTCCTAAGGTCTAGCTACCTGTCCCTAAATGCCAAATAAAGAAGCAAGGTGAAGGCAGAGAAAGGAGGTTTATTAAAGGCTCAGGATATGCTGTGGGCTAATACATCTAGAAAGTGGGATTTATCATCCTAATTAGAAGCCTGCACTTAAGAGGATTCCTCAAATGAGATAATTTATGCTAAGACCCAAATGGATAATAAATCCATGAAATAGCATTTTTTGAGTCAGGTCTCATTGTGTAGCCCAGGCTGACCTGAATTCATGATTCTTCTTCCTTGCCCTCCTGAGTGCTGGGATTATAGGCATGTATTACCACCTGGCTTTTTTGTTTGGTTTTTGAGACAGTCTCCCTTTGTAGCTAGGCTGGCTTTGAACTTCACCATCCTCCCGCCTCAGTCTTCCAAGTGCTGAGATTACAGGCTGCTGGGATTATAGGCATGTACCACCTGACTGGTCTCATTAGCATTTTTGGCATTTCTGGAGTTTGAACTCAGGGGTTTGTATTTGCTAGGCAGGTGTTCTGCTTGAGCCACACCTCTAGCCTTTCACTAGCATTTTTTAAAGCATTATTTTTTAACAAGAAAAATAAAGCATTTTTTAAGGCAAGGGATATTTTAGTTTTGCCAGTTCTGTTGACAAACTATTTACATGGCACCATTATTTTATTAAGTTGAACAGCATTATTGGAAAGTTTTTTACTCAGCCTAAATAATTACATACCTTCAGGGAGGAGAAGAGGGCAGGAGATTTGAGTTCAGTCACCAATAGCCAATGATTTCATCAATCATAGCTATGTCACCTCCTAAATGACACGTTTGGGACCTTTTGGGTTGGGACCACATAGAGGTTCTGGGAGGATGGCATGTCTCGAAAAGGCACCAAAGCTCTGCAGCCCCCTGTCCTGCATTCCTTGCCCTGTGAGTTGTATCCTTTATAAGAAACTGATAAACATAAGTAGCATCTCCTTCAGTTTTTAGAGTCATTCTAGCAAAAATTGTCAAACCTGAGAAGTGGAGGTTGTGGGGATCCGTGACTTTGCAGTGAAGTTGGACAGTAGTGCCAGTTGCCTGGGGGCCAGGGACTTGTGACTGATGTTGTAAGTGGGCAGTCTTACTAAACTGAGCGCTTAAAACTGTGGATTGAATTATAGGACACCCAGCTAGTGTCAGACAATCAGACAATTGCTGTTGGAAAAGGTGCCATGTAGTTGCTGTTGTGGGACATCCCCTCAGGTCAGCACAGGTATCTCCAGTTTACAAATGGACATAAACCAAAGCTTCCAGAGACTACTCAGCACCACAGGAAGTTAGTGTGTGGGAGAGCAGTAAGCCAAAAGTGCTCTTAGCCACTGTTTTGTTGTTTTGTATGAAGTTGTAATCTCTCTGAGGGAAGGAACCTGTTCAACTTTTCTTTTAGCATATTAAATCTTTTTTATTTATTAGTCAGGTGCTCATTTTGCTTGACTTTAATTGAATGCCTTCATCAGTTAATGGTTTTGATGAAATTGCTTATATTTTTTGACTATTCTTTTTCCCCCTCCATTATATTTCCTTCCCCCCACACCTTTTTCAAACAGTGTTTGGTGGGTTTCATTATGTTGTCTTCATATGTATATATGAAGCATACTTTGATCCTCTTTGCCCCTGTGTATCCTTTCCTTTCCCCCCTCCCTCTTGCAAATCCCTCTAGACAGTCCCTTTTTGACTGTTCTTTATTCAAAGTAATTTCACTTATCCTTCCAAAGTTAGCAGCACAGACAGCTGAGGAAGTGTAGGATTTTTCATTTAATTTTCTTCAGATTCTTCTGGATTTTAAATAGGAGACAAACATCTCCATAAATAAAAATAACTTCTCCCATTCCATTTGGAAAATATCCCAGACTTCCTCTCTATGCCTTGCAAAGTTGCTGCCGTCTAGTTATTACTGCTATTTGTTTTTTTTGTCTTTAATGTAAGTGACCCTCACAGAAATAGCTTAATCACCAGCTGTTAGGCCATCAGTATTCCATTTATTCTAGTTTTTCTATTTTTCAAAAAGCATTCTGAATGGCATTCATTCAATTCCTTCTCTTGTTCTAAAGTGATTGTTGCAGACTTACCTCCCTAAATGATTTAGAACCATAATGAAAAGAGAGAGGGTAAGCTATATATATTTTATGTTGGTCTGTTATGTGTTGATATTTATTAATTTTTGCACCTATTTTCAATTTGAGAGGTTCCATGTGCTTAAAACTGAATTCATGCTAAGAACCTTAGAGCTCATCCAGCAGAGGAGCCTTATACTTTAACTGAGGAGACAAAAGTTGTCAAGATCAACCATAAATCTGATAACTTGTCTGGGTGAGAAAAATCTAGATTTCAGAATCTTTCATCTCATTTCATTCTCCAAGTATAAGGACTAGGTGACTGGAGACTTGATGAAAATGTCAGTTTGTTCAAGTATTAATACCATTTAGCCTGCAAACAGACTTTTTGAATCTTCTGTGTCATTTACAGTGTTTGGAATTGTGTGATAGCTCTAGGACCAATAACTTCTACCATGTAGTTTTATACTTTTCACTAGTAGAATTTCTTTTTTAATTTTAGTTAGTAGATTTTAAAAGTTTTAAAATCAGCAATATCCTCACCTTTCAATATATTCTTAGGTAGAACTTCAGTACATAAAATATAAGTGACATTTAATTAGAATACAGTTTTAGCCACAATATTAATTTATTGGAAAATAGAATATAACTCAAACTTATTAGATGCTATGTTAAGAGTATATATGTATTTTACTCCTATCTCTCATTTAAAATAATTGAATGGATATACCATAATTCATTTTACCAGGCCCCTGTTAATGTGTACTTGGGCTATTTCCATTCTTTTGCTTTGCTTTTTTTCTTTTATGTTTTTTTCAGTGCCAGAGATGGAACCCAGGACCTCACAAATGCTAAGCAAGCACTTTACCAACTGACCTAGATCCCTAGCCCCATTCATTAGCTTTTATAAGCTATGCTGCAGTGAATAATGTATGTGTGCATTGTGTGTGTGTGTGTGTGTGTGTGCACATGCTTCTGAGGATAGAGTTTTAGAAATGTAATTGCTGTGTCATTAGAATGTCTTTAATTTTGAAAGTTATTTAAAAATTGGCCTCTAAAAATTATATCAATATACATTCCCACCAGCGTTGTATGAGCAAGCTTAATTCCTGCATATTGTCATTAATATGTTATATTATTTTTCCTCTTTGCTAATCTGAAAAATTATATGTGTGGTTTTAATCTTCAACTTTTATATGCAAAGTTGAGTACCTTTTATATGTTTAAGAACCATTTGTGTTTTTTTTCTGTAAACTGTTTCTTCATATCACTATGCTTATTTAAAAAATGGGGTTTGGCTCCTCTTACTGAGCAGTAGGAGCTTTTTATTTATAGGATATTAACTCTTTGTGATATAAGTTATAGATTCTTTTTCTCAGTTTTTCATTTTTGTTTTTTCCCTTTGATTTTTGCCTCTTCCTTTTTTTTGTGGATATATAAATTCATATGAAACATGGCCAAAATGGAGTACTGGATTTCCTCCTTTCCTTTAATCTGCTGCTTTTCTAGTATTCTTCACCTTAAGAAGCAACAATTCTTGTGCCCCAAACCAAAAAATTACCCTTGATTCCTCTTTCCCTCCCTCCTTGTTCCCCAATGATATTGACTTCCCCTCCACATATACCCTGATTCTGTCTTTCTTCATGTCCACCAACTTAGTCCATCTTGTGATACCTTTAAACTGGGTTGCTGTGATGGCTTCCTAACTGCTCTTCCCTCAAATTGATATCTCCCCTTCTAGGCATTGAGCTACTCTATTCTGTAGCTTATATGATCTTTTCAAATTGTGAATCACCAGATTGTCATACCAACTGTGATCCTATATCTCCTATTCTTGTTCAGAATCCTTCAGTAGGTCCTTATGTCCCATGATGGAAAGTTATACTACTTAAAATAGTCCAGTTTGCCATTTCTCCAGCTTCGTATTGTACTAGGTAATTCATCACCTACTACCTTTAAAGACAGTGTCTGCCATGCTTTCTCATAACTTGAGGTATTTGCGTAAATCATTTTCTCTTGGAACATCCCTCCTCCATAAGTTTATGTCTAATTATCCTACAGATCTCAACTCACTCATTGCTTTCTCTGGAAGTGCTGATCCTCCCTAATTAGGTGGAAAAGCCCTGTCATAAGCCCTTTTAGCATCTTATGTCTCTTTCATAACACTAGTATTTGCCATTTTGTACTTATTGTGTGATTTTTTTAATTAAATTCCATGAGATAAGAAATCTTTTCTATTTTCTTTACTGTTAATGTCCCCAGAGTCTTTCATAGTGCCTGGCATATGATTACCTCTAAAGAAGTATTTATTAGGTGATTCGATAGCTTAATTATAAATTTTCATGGGTAAAATTTATAGTATGTATTGTTTTACCCTTTCTGAAAAGTATGAGTACTTTTCTTCTTTGTTTTCATCTCTTTTTCCCTGTGACTTTCCAAAGATTACTAGCTGCAACCTCTTCTTGAAAGTCTCAAAGCACTTTCAGGCGTGAAATATATCCAGGCACATGGTCTTGAATCCACTTAAAGCCTGTTGGTTTTCTTTTCTATCTTTCTTTTTTTTTCTGGTACTAAGGATTCAGCTCAGGGCCTCGTGCTTGCTAGTCACTCTACCACTTAAGCTACTTCTTCAACAGTCTTCAACTTCAGTTCCTTCATCCTTTATCATCTATAAAAGATTGTTTTTCCAGTATAGGCCAGTAACTTAGACCACATTTTCTAATGCAAATCAATGTAGCAAAATCTAGGTGGTCCTCAACTTTTGTAAGTTTATTTCAAATTCAGTTATTTAGAATTTGGAATTCAGAATATATTACTTTGTGGTAACCATGTTAAAGTTGACTCTTATTTTTCACACAAGTATCTTCAAAAGTTTTTTTTAACCAATAAGTCACCTTAAATAGTGCAATATGAACTATTGCACTCTGAATTTCTCTCATACCATTTTAGCCCTCTCTTAAAAATCTGAACCCCAAGGCCCTCTGATTCTTAGGAATAGCTGGGAGTTTAGTAGGATTGGCAGTGCTGGGAGAAGGAGTATCAAATTGCTATTGGAGTTCCTTTCTTGTATAAGAGGTTAAGTATGATACATGTTTGGTAGTTTGAAATTTTTGTTCTAGTAAGTTTTGTGTTACTTCTGATAATTATATGTTTGAATTATAGTTTGATTTAGTAATAGGAACTGAATTATAGAGGATGGACTGATAAATCAAATTACTCTCTAGAATTGGGAGAATAAAGCAAAGTGAAGATCCTGTTAGTTATGGGTCAGATGGTCTCACCTAGTAAGAAAACTAAGGAAGAGTTATTATCTCCTTCCTTGCATTCAAGGTAGAGAAGTCTCTAAAAAGAATAATTAGGGTGCTTTTCAGAAGGCTGTGCTTTCCATAGAAATGGTTTTGTTCCATACATGGATCCTGAGTTTAAAGATACTTTCAAATCATTTGAACTCTCTTATTATGATAGAATTTAGTCACGTACCAAGTTTATTCCTGTGCAATTTTCAGTGACAAAATGCTTTCTTATTTGTAAGTAAAAAAACAATGACAGGAAGTAAAACAAAATCATGATTGAGCTGATTTTGTACTTTCTTTGAGAAGAAAAAAAGGCCTGTTGAGATGAAGATTATAATTTCAGCAACAAAGGGAAATACTCAAGGCCCAGGCAGCTCTTAAATTCAATGTCAATTTACGAAGTTAAGAATAAGCCTTATCTTTCTGTCACTTCTTGTAGTTACCTGCTTATTTGCCAATGCAGATACAAGATTATTTAATTCTAGGTGTATTTCTTAGTTTGAGACAGACCCACTTTAAAATGAGTTCAGTTATTTGTTTACAAAGTTAGTAATCCAAAATCTTCAGTGTGGACGTGTAGTTCCCTACAAGACTCCTTTCTATGAGGGACACACTGTTTACAGCCACTCCTCTCTGCCACTTGCTGGTCTCCTCCCTGTCTGCTCTGCTTCATGTATAAAGGCTTTCTCTCTTCCTTCAACTTATCAAACTCTCTTAAGACCCTTTGTATTGTGTTGAAAACTCTTCTCACAGCTCTGTTCTCGTGGCTATTTTCTTTACATGAAACAAATTTCTCTGTAATACTGCCTCCTCAGACCATTCCCAGACCATCTATCTAAAGGATCCTCACTAGCCCCCCATCTGTTACTACTTTCATGACTTGCCTTCCTCTCACCCCCATCCTTCCTTTCCTTCTTTCCTTCCTTTCTTTGTTCCAGGTTGAAATCAGGGCCTCATGCTTGCTAGGCAGGTGTTCTATCACTTGAGCCACAACCTCAGCCCTTCGCTTTTCTTTACAACACTTGTCGCTGTTGGAAAATGATCATGTTTGTTTATTATGTACCTCTGCTTAGCTCTGTAAGAGCAGGAGCCAAGCCTGTTTTGTTCACCGCTGTATCTTGAAATTTCTATGGCTGGTTAATTTCAGGCATGCATCAAATACGACAAATATGAGCATGGATGAATAACTTTTTTTTTTTTGTGGCACTGGGGCTTGAACTCAGGGCCTATACCGTAAGCCACTCCACTAGCCCTTTTTCTTTTTTTGTGAAGAGATTTTTTTCAAGATAGGGTCTTATGAACTATTTACCCTGGCTGGCTTCCAACCACAATCCTCCTGGTCTCTACCTCCTGAATAGCTAGGATTACAGGTGTGAGCCACCAGCGCCTGGCCATGAATGAATAACTATTGATGGCCAGTCATTGTCCAGTCACTACTGAACTGAAATCTGTTTCCTTTTCACTTCTACCACTAATGTTAGTTCTTTCCCCTTAAATAAATCACCTGCTCTACTCCCTCTTTTTGAGAGTCTTCAGACATTTGGATGTCAGCCATCTATCATTGTGGTCAAACCCAGTTTCCTAATGAGCTCTGGTGTGGTTTTAGGAGAGTGGGCTCTGTCCAGGTTACCTGTCACTGAGAGTTTTTGGTTTTATTGTTGTGGTACCTAGCAACAGGCATAGTTGCTCCACATTTTGTGGAGTCTGAACCTCAGATAGTACACTTAAATTCTTTAGTTTAATGTAATACTGCAATGTCTATTTATGCTAAAAGTTACCTCAATATAAATGACCATATGATTCCACTTTCAGAATTATTGTGAGTTCTTAAAAATTTGTTTTATTTGGAACATAAGAACATAGAAATACATGAAACATGAATGTACATTCTAATGAACAATTACAAGTGTTTATTAAGCCAGCAATGAAGAAATAGAAATAGTGTTCCAGAAAGCCCTTGTATACATCTTTTCTTAATTACTGCTTCCTAGAGTTAATTAATATCCTGATTTTATAATAAACACTTTTTAAAATCAACTTATGGCTTATATACATCTACTGAACGTAGTCTGTCATTCAGTTTTTCATGTTCTAAAATTGAATATAAATGAAACAAAGCTGTCATATTACTAGTTTTCTGTTATGTAATTAGTTACCACAAGCTTAGCTCCTGAAAATGACTCCCTTATATTGGCTTACAAATCTGTGGGTCAGAAGTGTGGCCTGGAATGGCTTGCTGTTCAGGACATCCTGAGGCTAAGGCCAATCTCTTTTTTAGTTTTTTGATGAATTGTTTTTTTCCCCTTCTGTAAACAGGGTCTCTCTATGTAGCCCTAAATGACTTTAAACTAAAGATCCTTCTGCCTCAGCCTCCCAAGTGCTGGGACACCAGGTGTGCACCACTGAGCCTGACTTTGTGTGTGTGAGTGTGTGTGTGTGGCGGCAGGGGTGGGAGGTATGAATTCTAATGCTGATTTCCAAAATAACTGTGCTTTTCTGATCTCTTTATTGTTATATGTTGTCTATTTTATGAATTTCTGTTGTGATTTATTTCTTCATTTATGTTTTTCATTAGATTTGTTTTTGTGGTTCTTTTTAACTTCTCAAGATTGATGCTAATTCATTTATTTTTTAGTTTTTTATATTTTCTGGCTTATGCATGTAAGATTCTCAATTTTCTCCCTAAGCATTGCATTAGCTTCTTCCCATAAATTTGTAGCTTTGTTATTTTCAAGTGTCTCATGATTTCTTTTTTATCTCACTAATGGATTCTTTTGTGAATGTATTTATTAGTTTCAAACATGAATATTTCCTAATGATTTCTTCTGTGATTGATTTCTTACATATCTTAGTTGTGGAGACAGACTGTTCTCTGACTTTAATCCTTGTAATTTTTGAATTGCATTATGGCTTACCATATGATCAGTATTGTAAATGTGTTTTTGCTTGGGGATTAAAAAAATTATTCTTACATTTCTTTGCCATCATTTATATTGTTCATTTGGCCAAGTTTCCAAAACATGTTTAAAATCTTCTGAATGCTGATACTTTTCTCTTTCATTGGTTTCTTTTTGTGTTTGTCTTTCTAACAGTCTAATTTATTTTTCAGAATTTGTCTTTTACCTTTTGGACCATTTTGTTGTGTCAAAATGCTCAACCCCCTGTTTTTTTTTTTTTTAATACCTTAATCCTATAGTTGTTTTATAGGCTATTCCTGATCATTCTAACACTACAAAAGTTTCTAAGTCATTTTCTGTTTCAGTTGTTTCTCTTGTATATCTGGTCATCTTTGTTTACGTACTGTGTGCTGTAAATGAGAAATTATCTGTAACAAGGTCTAGGTTTATGCAAACTTCACACAGAGAATTGCTTCCTTTTTTCCTTTGCTTTACCCAGACAACTGGTGGCACTACCAATCTGAATGTGGAACTATCTTAATCCAAAATGCACTTAAGAGGTTGTATCTAGATCATCCAGATAACATAAAGCTACAATTCAGTTCCGTCTTCTGGTTTCTTGTATTCTGGAA
Organism: Castor canadensis; assembly: GCF_047511655.1. Lineage (NCBI taxonomy): Eukaryota > Metazoa > Chordata > Mammalia > Rodentia > Castoridae > Castor > Castor canadensis. Next base: position 126,896,353 of record NC_133405.1, on the reverse strand, counting down.
GTGTAGCTTTTGGGCTTTCAGTTTCAAGTGAATGGTGACTTATCAAATTTTCTCCTTTTGAAACACCCTTGGCTTTGATTTTTGTGCTCTTGGATCTATAAGTGTTTCAAGAGCAGCTCATATTTTTTTTTCTGGATCTTCTCTTCAAATACCAAAAGGGATAAAACAGTTTGGGAGTGGTTTTGATTACCTCTGGGCTCTATTCTTTTCCCTTGATTTTGTCCAGGTAATTCTTCACAATCTTGTTAAGTGTTTGGAGCTTTTAAGCTGTTTTTAAATAGTATTTCCTCCAGCCATTTGTATTTTTACTCAAAGGGACATTTCATCCAAGTTATGTAATTTGCCATTACCAGAAGCTAAAGTGTCTCAGTTTCTATAACTTTTTTCTGTTAAAGATTAATCAGTGTTACTCATACAAAATTGCAGCTAACTCCAATTTAGTATAAATTTCTCTCAGTCTGAATGCTGGTAGTTAAAAGACCATTCTTGATACCTATATTATGTATTCACTCATATATTTAAGTTTTGATTCTATATACATTACTCTGTTGTGATTGTCACAGAGACTAAGTAGGACCAAATGTTCTTTATATATACTTAAATATATAAGTATACAAGTACATTCTTAGTGCGAATGATTTAATTTTTATCTCTTTTCCTTTGAAATGAGCCATAAAAATATTGGCAGAGAATAAAATATTTAAATGTTTCCTGGGTGTTTTTCCAAACAAGCCTTAGAAAATTAAAGGAAGATTCATTTCTCAGAAGCATTTTGACTGCTTCTGGAATATGACCGATGTAGATTTTCATATGGCCGGTTTCTTGTTACTGCAATCTCAAAAGTCACCTTTTTAGAAAAGCTCTCCCTGTCTGATCAGTCAATCTCTTTTACTTCTTTGTAATATGGGTCAGTATTTAATAATAATCTTGTATTTTTCTCCCTCAGCAAAACATAAAGCTTCATGAGAGCAAGGGCTTTTCCTGTCTTATTCACCACTATCTTGTGTAAAGTTTTATTTATCAATTCCCAGCAACATGGGAGGCAGTCAGGAATTATTTGCTTAATGAATGAATAGAATAAATTTTTTCTCAAATTATAACATTTTTTCTAAATGGCACAATAATCCTTTGAAAAATGTCATTGCATTGAAATAAAGTTAAATTTTCTTAAATTAGTTATAGTGAAAGGAGGTCATTGTGGTTGGAATGAAGCTAGTGAAGGAAGAGTGGTATCCGAGGAGGAGAAATAAGGCCTGTGACTAAGGTGGATTTTGACTTTTGTCCTTAGGGCCATTAGAAGGTTTTGAGAGAGAAGTGACACGACCTGACTTATGAAAGATTACTCTGACTCCTTTAAGTACTAAGAAGCTGTGGTAATGTTGAAGTATGGTTTATTCTGGGCTCTCACATCTGTTCCACTGGATAATTGGTCAGCCTTGGTGCCCAAACCACCATGTCTTAATTTCCATAGTTCTGTCATAACCCTCCACAAACTCCATGGGGTATCCTGCCAGATCCTACTCTCAAGGCCAAACCTCCATTCTTTTCTTAGTCTTCTTTTCTTTTTTTTCCATTTTTCTTATAGGAAGAAAATGCTGCTTATACTTGGAATTTGGCTTTTCCATATGTATGTTAAAATTAACTTGTCTTAATCCCTCAGAAAAAATAGGGGTTTTGATTAGAAGTTACACTGACTGTATGGATCAACATGGAAAGAACTGACCTTTTATAGTACTGAATCATCCTTGCTTAAAATTTGGATAATTTGATTTATTTAGGTCTTCTTCAGTTCCTTTGAATAAAATTTTATACATTTGATTAGAGATCTTAAATATTTTTTGTCATGTTAAATCCTAAATGCATTTTTGTTGTTAGTGTAAATGTGGTTTATAACAGAACAGGAGTTACAGTACTGTTTCTTCTTGATGTGTACAAATATAATTGATATATATTATGGTTATGTTTGACCACCTTGCTAAACACTTACAATTCTAATAATTTGTAAATTTGAATTTTCTTTTCTTTTTTTTTAATTATTGTCGTACGGGGGTGTACAAAAGTTCTTACAATATATCATAGTTGAATTCAGCACCTCCATCATTCTCCTTTATCCTCCTTCCCCCACTGAATTTTCTATGTAGATAATGATATTAGCAAATTCTAGTTCTCTACATTTTATTTGATTTTTCCCACTTCACTGGGATGGCTAGAACCTACCAAGATGTTTAATAATGTTAATAAGTATTAATAGTAGAACTCCTTGTCATCTTATTAATTTTTAAAGAGACTGATAGTTCACCTTTAAGAATGTATGTTGTACATTTTTCTGTTACATCTTTATCAAAATATCAGCATTTTAAAATCATTTAATTATGTGCATATTCCCATCATCCTTGTTTGAAAGGATACTTCTTGTCAATACTTACCCATACCACATGGGGCACTCTTACTTTATAAAAGTTTAAAGTTTCATAGGAAAGAAAATGTCTTTAAATTTACTTCTTCCTTTTAAACCAATATTTTGTTACTTTTTGTTCCTCTTTTATTCTTTGTAGAAGTAGGATATAGGTTTTTTGAAATAAAATAACTTGTTTTGAAAGCATTTCAGATTTGGAGAAAAATTGGAAAAGTAGTACAAAGACCTTTGTATTTCTTATTGCCTTCACCCAGATTCCCCAAATGTTAACATTTTATTATATTTGTTTTATTTCTCTCTTCTCTTCTTTCACATACATACAAATTTTTTTCTGAGTGGTTTACATTGCAAACATGGTACCTCATTACCTCTAAAGACTTTGGTGCTATTTCTTAAAAACAATACCATTGTTTTTTGTATCCATAGTACTATTATCTAAATCAGTACTTTTAGTTAATCTGTAGACATTTCAATTTTGTCTGTTGTCTTTGATAAGTTAAAAAATTATTTTTTCTTTTCCAGGATCTAACTCAAGATCGCACATTGTATTTATCATGTCTCTTAATTTTCTTTAATCTGGATTAGTTACTGAACTTTTAAAAATTAATACAGGATGGTTATTTAGTAGAATGTCCCTGGGCCTGGGCTTGTCTATTGTTTCTTGTGGTTAGATTCAGGTATTACATTGTTCGCAGAAATGACATAAAGTAATAATGTGTGATGCATCCTATCAGGAGGTATATATTATTGGTTTGTTCCATTATTGATGGTGTTAACTTCAATCACTTAATTAAAGTTCTGTCTGGCAGAATTCTTCACTACAAAATTAGTATTTTTCCCTTCATAATTAATAGTATCTTGTAGGCAGATACTTTGAGAATAGATACCCTGTTTTCCATCAAACATTCAACATATTAGTTAGCACATATTGATGATACTTGCTTGAAAAAATTATTACCAGAGTGCTTGCCAAATGGTGATTTTCTAATTCCAACACTATATTTATTATTTGGAGCTAAACTATGAAAAAGTTTTCCCTTCTTCCCTATTTGTGTCATTAGGATTTGTGCCTTTATGCTGTATTCTACAAATTAGAATCTGTTCATATCCTTATTTATTTTGCTGCTCAAATATGACCTATTAGCCCTGTGGAAGTCACTTTAAGCTGACTCCTATGTTCATTTGACGTGACCTATCCTTCTTTGAGCATTTTTTATTTTCTGGCACCCCATAAATATATCCTAGGGTCATTTTGTACTTTTCCTGCTCTAGCCTTTGAATCAGCCATTCCTTTTATTGGATCTGTGATCATGGTTATTGAGGTATCATTGCTCCTAGGCCCTCCTGGGGGGACAGAGCTAGAGAACATATGCATGTGAGTTGTATATGCATTTACATCTGTTTCTATCGAATATATTTTGTTAACTTCACCTCCAAGCCTCACCATTCCCTTTTTTCAGTCCTGTAAATTTTGATTTATTTTTCTCAGGTTATACCTAGGCATTGTTCTTTTTAAAAATTCCCATTATGCCAAGTGAGGTTGGGGTTGAAAACCATAGTCTATAGCTAAAGTTATTTTCACAAGTTTTTCCCCTTTTCATCTTGACGACTCTCTATTATGAGAATAAAAAACTAAGGTCTCATTATCTGTAATATACTTGCTTATTTATTCAGGTTCTAGAATACAAATAAAGAAGTTTCATTACTTGGTTGCTGGAGATAGGAGATCACTGTTCTAGCCAGCCCAGGCCAAAAAAAAAAGAGAAAAAGAAAAGTTAGTGGGATCCTGTCTCAAAAAGCATGCCAGGCATGGTGGTGTATAACAGTAATCCCAGCTGTGTAGGTGGCATAAGTAGGAGTATTGCTACCTGAGGCTGGACTGTGTAAAAGGGCAAGATCTAATCTTAAAAATAACTAAAGTAGCTGGGTGCTGGTGGCTCATGGTGGCTCATGGAGGCAGAGATCAGGAGGATTGTGGTTTAAAGTCAGCCCCTGGCAAATAGTTCACATACCAAACACAAAAAAGAGTTGGTGGAGTGGCTCAAGTGGTAGAGTGCCTGCCTAGCAAGTGCGAGGCCCTGAGTTCAAACCCCTAGTACCACCACCAATAATAATAATAATAATAATAAATAATTAATCATTAATTATTATTATTATTAATTTAATTAAATTAAAAAATTAAAGCAAAAAAAGAACTTGGGATGTGTGGCTTAATTGGTAAAGTGCTTGCTTAGCAAGTACAAAGCCCTGATTTCAAACCCCAGTACTACCAAAAACAGTTTCATATCAGTGTAAAAGCAAATGTGTAAGTAGTTGAATACGACATATGTTTTTATTTTTGTTTTTTGTTTGAGGACAGTAGGTAAAGTACTAATTTCAAAAGTTACCTGGGGTTAATTTTTTGTCTCTGGTCCATTTCATTATGGCTGTTATTCATTTCAGATTCTGTAAGGTCCCTTCCATTTTGGGTTCTTTTCTCTTATTTCTTTTTAGCATATGAAATAGTAACATAGATTTAAAAACTATATAAAAAGTTAGAATGGATTATTAGAATACTACAATATAAAACTAATGACTTTTTAATGTTTCTTTTTTTTTCAGGGATTCATTTAATATTTCACCATTAGAAGAAATAATGTAAAAGATTCTGTCAATCATTGAGAATTTCTCCCTTTGGACATTTTTAGTTCTACTTACTGTATACCTTTCTCAGAGATTTCTTTTTTGATGCCATGTTCTGTGGCTTACATCAAAAGAGGAGTTTGTCTTCATGAAGATTCCTAACATTGGTAATGTGATGAATAAATTTGAGATCCTTGGGGTTGTAGGTGAAGGTAAGTTGGAATTTTCATATTCCTTGAATTTTTGAGCAGTGTACAATTATACCTTTCACAAAATTTACTTCAAATCCTGTTAATTCAACCTATATAATTTCAGATGTACATGTAAGAAAACAATGTTGAAAATAAAATTACTTAAACTATTTGAGTCTTAGTCTTCAATTGAAAATTAATAGCATTTTAAAACCCTTTAAATTTTAATAAATCAAGGATTTCTTAAGACTCCATTTCATTCTTTTCAGTAGTAGCAATTGTGGTTTCCTTAGTCTATGTATGTATATTTTGTTGAATATTATATCTGCTAAACTTACTTTGAATAACTTAAAATTTATTTGTATATGTTAAATTTTATTTAACATGTGTCAAATAAATGGATAAATAAGTGACAAACCGGTTTATAAATTTTCAGGGCCATAATTTGGTTATATTTTAACATCTGAAGTCAGGATGTGTCTTATAATCAGTGGCATGTCATTGGTTTAATTGGCAGTATTTTTTCCTTTCTTAGTAGTACATAAAATGCTTATAACCAGTGATATTATTGGTTTGATAAAGTATGATAATTCATATTTTACAAATTAACTCCTAGAAAAAAATCATTTCTCTCTGGTTTTTCCTGCTTAGTAATTTTCACTCTTGACTTAAAGATAACCATATGGGAATCTTGATAAATGATTTTAAGAGGGTATAAATGATTACAATTACAGTCTCTTAGCATTTATATCAGTAAAGCAAACATTATAAAAATTTCATATTTTTCAAATTTTGAATTTCAAAAGAAGTTTTAAAAATTTATATGAACAACAAAGCTCTTCAAGATTGTAACATTAAGTTGGCAAATCTTTTTCAAATAAATAAAAATTATTAGAGTCTAATTATCAGGTGCTTGTTTCAGGGTCTGAAAGTTGAAAGCATATAAAAAGCATATAAAAAGTCTTCATATAGTGAAGACTTCCTTCACTAGTCAACTTTTTCCATATGTTCACTGATACTAATTATGTAAATAAAATTCATTCTCAATGTCTTACCTACTGTGTCTGTTTTATAATAGCTGCCTTTTAGAGGTACTGGGATTTGAACTCAGGGCCTTACACTTGTTAGGCAGGTGCTCTGCAATTGAGCCATGTCCCCAGTCTACAGCAGTTTTTTAAAGTTTTAGTTTTCAAAAGTATTGCAATTATAAACTGAGGCAATAAAGCTGCTGTTGACTAGAGAAGGTCAACATTTAGGATGTAACAAGGTTGGAATGTTTTAAATTCTGGGCCTAATTTTTTTCAGGATAATAACCTTGTTTTTCTCAGTAAATCAATAGTTGCTAATCTTCTTTGGTATTGGCTCAGATTAACCAAAATTGCCAGACTGTCATGTAAATTAGAATTATGTTAATTTAAGTTACAATCAGAACCAAGACTGCAATATTATTTTTTTCCTTGTAAACCATCTCTGGTATTTTTTGGCTACAAAATACATATAAAACATACAAAAATCTGTCAAGCAAATTCAACATTCCTATGGCCAAGATAGTGCGTGTTCACCTCATAGAAAAATGGGCACGGGCTGTTGAGTAAGGCTTGGATGATTTCCTGGTGATTGTCGAGTTACTTTGGCTGGTTCTCATCGCTGGTTCCATTTTAATGATGATAATAAGATTCATCCATTTCCACCAAAGCCAGGGAGACTTTTAGGTGCCCTAGACTCTGTTACAGACACATTCCCCAATTTCTTTTCAAAAGTTGGATCTTTTCAGGTTTAGTTTTACCACTAATGAAAATGTTCTTGATGTTTCTTCAAAGTTCTGTTATCATACATTATATTTGATTCTTTTAATTAGATTTTTCACATTATAACTTTAACCTCAGTTTCCTGGATACCATGCTGTCAAGGTACTGCCTTTGTGTTCCGCTTCTAAGAAAGCAAGTTTACTGCTTATACAATAGGATACGTAACCCAAAAATTAAGAGTGGATCTCATCAATCTATACTAACGAAAGTGGGAGTGCTCTTGGCCTGTGCCCATAAGCCGAGTTTTTATGATACAGAGGTAGCAAATCCTACTAGTCATTATTGGATTGCTGAAATTTGTACACATGTGTGTGTGTGTGTGTGTATGTGTGTATATATCCTTCCCTCTTTCCTTCTCTCTTCCTCTCGTCCCCTCTCCCCCTCCCTCCCTGCCCCCCTCTGTCTGTGTGTATGGTGCCTGGGGATGGAACCCAGGACCTTCTAGGCCAGAGCTCTACCACTGAACTACATCCCCAGCTCCGATCTGTACTTCTGTACTACTTTGCAAGTTAGGAAAGATATTCCAGTATCCTAGAAGAGAATTTAAGTGACTCCTAGCCTTACTTGGGTAGATGTTGTGCTTGAGCTTACTCTTAAGGAAGTTACTAGCTTAGCTTTTAAGTTTCCTAGAACCTTTTGAGTTAATTTTAATTTACTTACAGAGTCTTGTGATCCAGTCTTGTCTGCAAAAATTTTTAAGTTTAGGTTAAAATGTCTCATGAACTTCTCTTTAAAAGGAGAGCTGGGTGCCAGTGGCTCATGCTTGTGATCCTAGCTACTCAGGAGGCAGAGATCAGGAGGATCAGAGTTTGAAGCTAGCCCAGGCAAATAGTTCGTGAGACCCTATCTTGAAAAAACCCAACACAAAAAAGGGCTGGTGGAACAGTCAAGGTGTAGACCCTGAGTTCAAACCCCAGAACCCCCCCCCCCAAAAAAGGAGAAACATCTAAAACTTCTTTTTGGGAGAAATAACTCATTTATACTCTTGGTTTATAAAAAAATATAATAAGAGATCCATGCTGTATTTGTGTGTGGCTCATCTTTGCATTATCACTCTAGAGTAATTTTCATTTTAGATATCGTTATTATAACATACACTCATAAGCAATGTAAATATAGCAGACCTCTGATTTCTTCAAGAGCTGTAGTTTGGGCGACAGTGGATCACACTGTAATCCTAGTGGATTGGGAGGCTGAGATCAGGAGGATTGCAGTTGGAAGCCAACACAGGCAAATAATTTGTGAGTGAGACCCCCATCTCCAAAATAACCAGAGCAAAATGCACTGGAGGAGCAGCTCAAGTGCTAGAGTACCTGTTTGACAAGCATGAAGACCCAAGTTCAAACTCCAGTACAGCTCCCCACCCCTGCAAAAAAAGAGCTGTAGTTTGTATACATATCCCTGATTGTTTACTTCTTTTTTTTATTATAGGTGCCTATGGAGTTGTACTTAAATGCAGACACAAGGTAAGTACATGGTTTTTACAAGGAAAAAAGTCTGTATATGTTTCAACTGTTTTGAAACTAATGCAGTGCTCTGTAAATGTGGGAATATAGTTAAAACTGTTAATGATTATGACTTTTAATGTAGTAAAATTGATATGTGAGCCCAGACAAAAGAGAGAACTTTTGGATAAGCTTCATCATGTAAGTAGTTATTAGCTTTTTTCAATTGGATGCTATTTTTTCCAGTCAATATATGTATACATGAAAGGCCGAGTGATGGGAAGAGAGAAAAGGTGGTAGAATGGGAAGAAGAAAGCAAGATACTGACAAATTTAATTTATATTCGTGTACTTAGGACAAAGAACAGTTTTGTTCAGTATTTTTTCTGTAGCTAATCATCCTTGAACAGCCTTAAAATGAATCTCATTATAGATTATTTGACTACAATAATAATCACAAATTATTCAGGAAAGTTATTTGAATTTTCCATAGCAACCGTTCAGTGGTGAGCATGTTTTACTCAGAGAATAACTTTAGGATGGCATATGTTGAAACTACAGAGATTTCAAACATTCAGTAATTTTTCTATTAGGATGTACCTAGTCCATGTATTATTGTTTGGCTTCATGTTATTTTGCATATAATTTGTTAAGACCAATGAATAAAAAAAAAAACAATGATTTAAGATTTTTGTGATTTTTATACTGATAATAGTTTACATCTGAGATGAGCTTAGCAATTTAACTCAAAACGTTTAAACTCTCAAATCTATCATCTGTCAATAGTAATATATATGTGTAAGTAAAAATGGCATTATTTTTGTTTGCTTTTTCTTTCTTATTATAAATACTACCCACCCTTTGGATTTAAGGATTCATGGCAGTTAATGTGTTTTTGTGTTGCAGTGACTTTTCTATTGTTGAAATTGGATGTTTGAATTATTTTTATGTTGACAAGTTATCTGAAGGTCTCTTCACCAGTCAATCCTCAAAAATTGAACACTATTTGTTCTTGATTAAAGATGATTAAGAATTTAAAATAATAAATATAATCAAAATAAATTAAGTACCTTTGCATATCTTGTTTAGAAGTATCACTCTAGTTTGAAATTAAATGAATAGAATGCTTCCTAATGAAATACTATTCTATTAAAAGAGTTACCTTGAGCGACAATAGATTTCTGATGCTTAAAAAAAGTAGAAATCTTGGATGAATATTACTTAGGGGAAATAAACAGTTTCTAAGTTAAATTTGATTGTTTTGTGAATATAATAGTTCCTTTTATACTATGGCTGTGTTTGTACATATGCAATGTTTGTACAACATTGCAAGTAGAAGCTTCTGTTCTTAATCTTGGGTCTTAGAAAACTAAGGATTTCTGAGCTATATACATATCTAACATATGCATGGATGTACATATATGCATGCATACACATATATATGACATATATAATGCAGATAGTCCAATTTTTTTCTCTCAATCTTTGTCATTCTTTGACCTGTGACCCTTTTCTCTGTACTTTTTTTGATTTTATCTAAGCTGTCCTTCTACCTTTTATGTAAACATAAAATTTATTAGTTGAATATATTGTTCTTATTCTGTTTACTGGTTTGTTAAGATATAGTTGTTATGTGTGCTTGGTTTTCATAATACATACTTTTAGCACCTGCAAGATAGACCAGAAGGAAAGTAGATGAGAATGGGCATCTCTAGGCCCTTGGGAAACCTATTCTTTACATGAACTCTGATTTCTAGTGGCCATGTGTAGGTTGTTTTGAGTTACAAGGATGAATAAACCATGTTTTTATTAGCATATAATAGTTGTACAGGGGGATACATTGTGACATTTTCATATATGCTTAGAATATGTCATAATTAGATGCACCCCCTCCATCATTTTCCCCAATCCCCCCTCCCCTCTTAGAACAATTTCAACAGGTTTCATTACTTTATTTTCATACATGAATATAAAATATATCCACCATCTTATCTCACCTTCACCCTTCCCCCCTCCCATGGGTATCCACATTTCTTCGGCTATATGCCCAGGAATGATATCGCTGGATTGTAGAGGTTTTTTTTTTTTTTTTGTGGTACTGTGGCTTGAACTCACGGTCTTCACCCTGAGCCAATCCGCCAGCCCTTTCTGTGAAGGGTATTTTTGAGATAGGGTCTTGCAAACTATTTGCCTGGGCTGGCTTTGAACTACAATCCTCCTGATCTCTGCCTCCTGAGTAGCTAGGATTACAGATGTGAGCCACTGGCACCCAGCTGTGTTTAGTTTTTTTGTGGACTCTCCATAATGCGTTCCATAGCAGTTGCACTAATTTTCATTCCTATCAACAGGGTATAAGGGTACCTTTTTTTTCCCCCATATCCTTGCCAGCATTTGTTGTGTGTGTTATTGATGATAGCCATTCTGACTGGAGTGAGGTGGAATCTCGTTGTTTAATTTGCATTTCCTTTATGGCCAAGAATGTTGAGCCTTTCTTCATATATTTATTGGCCATTTGTACTTATTCTTTCAAGAATTGTCTGTTCAGTTCATTTGCCTATTTATTCAGTGGGTTGTTGATTCTTTGTGGGGTTAGTATTTTGAGCTCCCTGTATATTCTGGCTATAATTCTTTTGTCAGATGTATAGCTGGCAAAGATTTTCTCCCATTCTGTAGGCTTATCTCTTTAGCGACTGTTTCTTTTGCTGCGCAGAACCATGGTTTTCTTGTCCTCATTTGGCTTAAAGTCCTTCTGAAGAGATAGAAGAATACTTTAAAAAATAACCCATGAAATTGTTGTAAATGAAGATACATCTAAAATTTTTCTCTTTTTATTGACTTTCACTAAATGAGGGACTTACAAACCTGCATTCTAAATATTGTTGCTTTTTCTTTTCATGCACCTAAAAAGATATCACAGGATGGAAAATTTAAAACATAAATTAGTGCTTAACTCAAAATAATATAAAACTCTTTTTAGAATCTGCAGCTGCTTAGTCATTAGACTTGTTATAGTATATCCTTTTCCAGCTAAAATCAGACCTTCAAATCTATGTCCCATTGTACAAAAGTAGAGAATTTGATGCTTCTTGTAAGATTTACAGTATAGGATCAAATGAATGAATTATACATCCTTATTGTACCCATTTTATATAAAATAATCATGCCAATATATTGTGTATACCTTTAATATTTTAGTGAAATGCTTATAAAATGTATGATTAGTTACAAATATGTCTGTTTGGTTACTTAAGCATAGATTGGGTATCTTTTTGAAAAGGTTATGTGTGGGTGTATATATAATTACATAATTCTTAGCATATTGTATATTTGAGCAAGTATGAAAGAATGTCACTGTTTTAATCTGTGTAATAAGAGTTCAGAGGTCAAGTTTATAAATGGGTATGGTCTTGTCCTTTGTGAACACAATACAATGGGCAATGGGCTATTCCAGGCCAAAGACCATATTTCTTAATTTACTAAAATAAATGATGTCCAGTTAAAAAAAGAAAAATACAGCTAGTACTGTTTTTTGACAGCTTCTGTTTATTGTTATATATACATACTTGGCATGTATATGAAAACTCTTACCAATAACTTATAAACTTATATTTATGATTCCTTATGACTATTCACATTTGGAAGATAGTCTGGTTTGGACCTTTACCCTACAGATACTCATTACTAATATTCTTTTTATTTGTATGTGTGTTTTACCTATGATAGGGGAGGCATGCTTTATAGGACACTTCTGAGCAGAAGCCCAAACTAGTCATGATCACAAGTTAGAGAGAATTGAATGAAGTCAAAATAGGGAGATTCAGGTCTGGAGATGCAGCTTCAGCATGCTAGAGCACTTGCCTAGCATGCAAAAAACCCTGGGTTCCACCCCCAACACCACCAAAAGAAAAAAGGGAGAGATTTGATTAGAACTTGAGTAAAGAGAGTTTGTGCAAAGAAAAATTGGAGCCTATGACAGGTAAGTGCTGATTTTTGTGGCTGCTTTCTTGTGACTATGAGAAGCTTTTGTTTGTTTTGAATAGTAGGTGATATATATTCTCAAGATAGCTACTGTTACAAAGCTATGAACAGTCCACATATTGGGAGATATTCTATGAGTGTTCAATAAATAATAATACTGAATTAAATTAGAGAATCAAAAGCAAAGGACAAAATAGAGAGCTGTTGCTCTCCCAGTCTGGGAGTGTCTTTTGATGCACAAAAGATTTTATTTTGATGATGTACAATTTATCTTTTTTGTGCTTATGTTTATGTAAATATTGCCAAGTCCAAGGTCATGAGTGTTTGCACCTGATTTTTTCTTATAGGATAGTAGTATAGTTTTAGCTCATATATATATTAGGCCATTGATTTATTTTGAGTTAATATTTTTATGATTTTTGTATGTGGTGTGATATAGGGATCCAGTCTCATTGTCATCTTTTGCAGGTGGATATCCAGTTGTCCTAGCACCATTTGTTGGTGAGACAATTCTTTGGCTATAGATGTGGGTTTATTTGTGGACTCTCAATTTATTCTAGTGGACAATGTACCTATTTCTATGTCGGTACCACTGTATCTTGATTATTGTAGCTTTGTAGTAACTTGAAATAGGGAAGTTTGAGCCCTCCAATTTTTCAAGGAGCCTTCTGGCTACCGAAGGCTCCTTGAAATACCATATAAATTTGAGGATTACCTTTTCCATTCTTGGAAAAAACGCTATTGGAGTTTTGATTGAGATTGCATAGAATCTGTAGATTGCTTTGGAGTGATATTGTCATTTTAAGTGTAAATTTTGCTGATCCATGAATATGGGATCTTTTAATTTATTTAAGTCTTCTTTAACTTCTTTTTAGCAATTTTTATTTTGTAGTTTCCAGGATGCTAGTGTTTCACTCCCTTGGTTAGACTTATCTCTAAATATTTTATTCATTTGGATGCTATTGTAAAGAATTTGCTGTTTTAATTTCCTTTGGGGGGGGTTGGGTTTTTTTTTTTTGCTAATGTGCAGCAATACTGCTCTTATTGTGATTATATATATTATATACATCATATCACATAATATTTGCCATTTTAACATTTTCTGCACATAGAATTCAGTGGCACATTTACAAAGAATATGTAAAATCAACACTATTTTCAAAACTTTTTGTTACATTAAATAGAAACTTTGTACTAATTAAGCAATAACTTCTCAGTGCTCCCTACCCTAGTACCTAGTAACTTCAGTCTACTTTCTGTCTCTATGATTTTGCTTATTCTTGGATATTTCATGTTATTGGAATAGTACAAATTTGTCCTTTTGTGTCTGGTTTCCTTTACTTAGCATGATGTTTTCAAGGTTCATCCATGTTGTAGCTAATATCAGAACTTCATTCCTTTATTGCTGGATAGTACTTCATTGTATGTATACAATGAATAAACATTTTGTTTATTCATTCATTTGCTGATGGACACTTGGTTTGTTTCCATTATAATGCTACTATGAACATTCATATATAAGAATCCAAGTACTTGTTTTCAGTACTTTTGGATATATATATACCTAGGAGTAAAATTCCTAGGTAATATGATAACTATATGTTCAACATTTTGAGGCCTGCTTTTTGTGTTTTGATCTTGTATTCTGCAATTTTGCTAAATGTGTTTATTAGCTCTAATAGGTTTTTTGGGGATATTTAGGATTTTCTGTGCATAAGATAACATTTGTGAGAAAGTATAGTTTTACTTATTCATTTCCAAGTTGGACCCTTTTTATGTCTTTGCCTTGCCTAATTTCTGTGGCTAGAATTTCAAGTGCAAAGTTGAATTGAAGTGGGGAAACTGGGTGTTTTTATCTTGTTTCTGATGTTTAGAGGAAGGCTTTCAGTTACCATTACCATTACCATTGAGTGTGCATGATGTTATTTGTGATTGTTAAAAAGTTTCCTTAACCAGGCATGGTGACATATGCCTTTAGTCTCTGAGGAGCCTGAAGTAGAAGGACCCCTTGAGCACAGGAGTTCCAGACTAGCTTGTGCAACATAGCAAGACCTTATCTCAAATAAAAAGAAAGAAAAGAAAAAAGAAAAATTTTTTATCAGATTGACGGCATTGCCTTCTATTTCTAGTCTCTTCATATGCCATAGATATAGTATGTGGGGGAAGTTATGTAGTTTAAAATGGACAGCACTTTCTTATCACAAGCAGCAGCCTCCTTCACTAAACCTTTCCCTGATTCTTATAAACTTTTCAGTAGAAGAGTTCTGGAAAATTTGGTTCTTATGCTTCTTTGAGGCTCATTCATTGTTTCTGTGAAGGGGTGGAGTCCTAGATTTCCCTATTGTGCTATTTTCGGTGGTAACACTCTCTAGAAATGTGTTTTGTACATATTTTCTCCTAATCTATAGCATATCATTTCATTTTTTCTAATACTGTCTTTAGCAGAGAGTTTTTTTTTTCATTTTTCTTTTATTATTCATATGTGCATACATTGAATGGTATTTGGTTCATTTCTCCCCCCTGCCCCCACCCCCTCCCTTACCACCCACTCCGCCCCCTCCCTCTCCCCCACCCCTCAATACCCAGCAGAAACTATTTTGCCCTTATTTCTAATTTTGTTGTAGAGAGAGTATAAGCAATAATAGGAAGGAACAAGGGTTTTTGCTGGTTGAGATAAGGATAGCTATACAGGGCATTGACTCACATTGATTTCCTATGCGTGGGTGTTACCTTCTAGGTTAATTCTTTTTGATCTAACCTTTTCTCTAGTTCCTGTTCCCCTTTTCCTATTGGCCTCAGTTGCTTTAAGGTATCTGCTTTAGTTTCTCTGCGTTAAGGGCAACAAATGCTAGCTAGTTTTTTAGGTGTCTTACCTATCCTCACCCCTCCCTTGTGTGCTTTCACTTTTATCATGTGCTCATAGTCCAATCCCCTTGTTGTGTTTGCCCTTGATCTAATGTCCACCTATGAGGGAGAACATAGATTTTTGGTCTTTTGGGCCAGGCTAACCTCACTCAGAATGATGTTCTCCAATTCCATCCATTTACCAACAAATGATAACATTTCGTTCTTCTTCATGGCTGCATAAAATTCCATTGTGTATAGATACCACATTTTCTTAATCCATTCGTCAGTGGTGGGGCATCTTGGCTGTTTCCATAACTTGGCTATTGTGAGTAGTGCCGCAATAAACATGGATGTGCAGGTGCCTCTGGAGTAACAGTCTTTTGGGTATATCCCCAAGAGTGGTATTGCTGGATCAAATGGTAGATCGATGTCCAGCTTTTTAAGTAGCCTCCAAATTTTTTTCCAGAGTGGTTGTACTAGTCTACATTCCCACCAACAGTGTAAGAGGGTTCCTTTTTCCCCACATCCTCGCCAACACCTGTTGTTGGTGGTGTTGCTGATGATGGCTATTCTAACAGGGGTGAGGTGGAATCTTAGCGTGGTTTTAATTTGCATTTCCTTTATTGCTAGAGATGGTGAGCATTTTTTCATGTGTTTTCTGGCCATTTGAATTTCTTCTTTTGAGAAAGTTCTGTTTAGTTCACGTGCCCATTTCTTTATTGGTTCATTAGTTTTGGGAGAATTTAGTTTTTTAAATTCCCTGTATATTCTGGTTATCAGTCCTTTGTCTGATGTATAGTTGGCAAATATTTTCTCCCACTCTGTGGGTGTTCTCTTCAGTTTAGAGACCATTTCTTTTGATGAACAGAAGCTTTTTAGTTTTATAAGGTCCCATTTATCTATGCTATCTCTTAGTTGCTGTGCTGCTGGGGTTTCGTTGAGAAAGTTCTTACCTATACCTACTAACTCCAGAGTATTTCCTACTCTTTCTTGTATCAACTTAAGAGTTTGGGGTCTGATATTAAGATCCTTGATCCATTTTGAGTTAATCTTGGTATAGGGTGATATACATGGATCTAGTTTCAGTTTTTTGCAGACTGCTAACCAGTTTTCCCAGCAGTTTTTGTTGAAGAGGCTGCTATTTCTCCATCGTATATTTTTAGCTCCTTTGTCAAAGATAAGTTGCTTATAGTTGTGTGGCTTCATATCTGGGTCCTCTATTCTGTTCCACTGGTCTTCATGTCTGTTTTTGTGCCAGTACCATGCTGTTTTTATTGTTATTGCTTTGTAATATAGTTTGAAGTCAGGTATTGTGATACCTCCTGCATTGTTCTTTTGACTGAGTATTGCCTTGGTTATTCGTGGCCTCTTGTGTTTCCATATAAATTTAACAGTAGATTTTTCAATCTCTTTAATGAATGTCATTGGAATTTTGATGGGAATTGCATTAAGCATGTAGATTACTTTAGGGAGTATCGACATTTTTACTATGTTGATTCTACCAATCCATGAGCATGGGAGATCTCTCCACTTTCTATAGTCTTCCTCAGTCTCTTTCTTCAGAAGTGTATAGTTTTCCTTGTAGAGGTCTTTCACATCTTTTGTTAGGTTTACACCTAGGTATTTGATTTTTTTTGAGGCTATTGTAAATGGAATTGTTTTCATACATTCTTTTTCAGTTTGCTCATTGTTAGTGTATAGAATGCTAATGATTTTTCTATGTTGATTTTATATCCTGCTACCTTGCTATAGCTATTGATGATGTCTAGAAGCTTCTGAGTAGAGTTTTTTGGGTCTTTAAGGTATAGGATCATGTCGTCTAGCAGAGAGTTTTTTAATTTTAATGAAGTCCAACTAAACCATTTTTTCTTTTATGGTGAGTCATTTTGCTATTGTTTGGAGTAAAATGCAAAATTTTACTTTGAGTGAGTTTTTGTGGAAGTTAGATCTGTGTCTAGCTTCTTTCTTAAATGTACAGCTCACATCATTTGTTAAAAAGAAAAGACTGCTTTTCCATTGGATTGCCTCTGCTCCTTTGTGAAAGATCTGTTGAGTGTATTTATGTTGAGTCTATTTTTGTGCTGTATTACATTTCATTGATCTATGTGTCTCTTATTCACCAATACCATGCTGTTTCATTTTTTGTAGTTTAATAGTAAGTCTTAAAGTTGGATAGTATCACTCCTTTGACTATGTTTTATTCAGTTTGGGTTGGTCACTCTGGGTTTTTTGCCTTTCCATATAATCTTTAAAATCAATTTGTTAGTATCCACAAAATAGTTTCCTAGGATTTTATTTAGAGTTTCATTGAATCTTTATCTCAAGTTGGGAAGAATTGACATCTTAACAATATTAAGTCTTCCAAACCATAAGCACTGAATATCTCTCCATTTACTTAGATCTTCCTTGATTTCTTCCAATAGTGTTACATAATTTTCACATGCAAATGTTTTATTAGGTTTATTCCTAAGTACTTTCAAATATTTCTTGTCTCATTTTTCTCCATTTGATATTCTAATTATGCATATATTATACCTTTTGTGATTTTTCTTCCATGATGCTTAGATTTTCTGCTGTGCTTTTTGAAATTCTTCTCTGAATTTTAGTTTGGGAGGTTTCTATTGATATATTTTTAAGCTTATTAATTCTTTCCTTGGCCATGTCCAATCTACTGATGAATCCATTAAAAGATATTCTTCATTTTTGTCATAGTGATTTTGATTTCTAGTGTTTTCTTTTAATTCTTCCTTAGAGTTCTATATATTACCTACCTGTGTTGCATGTTGTCTGCTTTTTCCATTAGATCTCGTAACAAATTAATCATAGTTTTTGTTTTTGTTTGAGACATGGTCTTGCTCTGTAATCCAGTCTGGCTTTGAACTTGTGATCCTCTTGTATCAGCCTTCTGTGTACGGGGATTTCAGGTGTGCACCACCAGACCTGGTTTATTCATAGTTATTTTTAATTCCCCATGTGATAATTCCCAAGTCTGTGCCATATCTGAGCACAGATACTTCTTTTGTCTTTTTCAGACAGTTTTTCTTGCTATTTTGCATGCCTTATAATTTTGTAATGTTGGATATGATGTATTGGGTAATAGGAACTGAAGTAAATAGGCCTTTAGTGTAAGGTTTTATGTTAAGCTAGCCAAGACCTGAGCCATTCTTAATGTTGGTGTAGGTGTGGTTACAACAGGCTTCAGTTTCATCTAGTGCCTTTGGATTTTTGTTTTTTCTTTTTCTTGCCCTGTTTTCAAATTTCTTGAAGAACAGATTTTTTTAATAGAGTCTGTGTCTTGCACCTATTTGAGTTGTGATCCATTTTTGCTGCACTGGAATCCTGTTGAAATGGTGGAAGAGTATGGGGAAGAGAAAGTGTTCTGTAGTCTCAGCCGTTTTTATATTTTTATGAGCATATATTAGTTGTATGGGGATTTCATTGTGATATTTCCATATTACGATGTACCTTGGTTGGATTTATCCCCACCATCATTCTCCCTCATCCTCCATTCCCTCCTACTTAAAATGATTTCAACAGGTTTTAATGTTCATTCTTCATTTATGTATTTAAAGTTCATTGACTATATTCACCTTCCTTTGCCCACTCCATTTACTCTTCCCCTCTTACTGGTAACCACCCCCTAACTGGGGCTGTTTTACGTTCCTGTCCTTCATTATTTAAGTGTATATTGTTCAAACACGTTTCACCATGGTATTTCACTTGTGAATATGTCTTACCTTAATCAGTCTAACCCCTCTATTACTCTTCCTTACCTTTTCCCCCTATTCTCTATTATTCAATAGCTTTCCATGTGTTTTGTGATGCCTTCTTCCTACATAGATGTAATATAGATGTGATCCACTCTCTATCATTCTCTTTTCCTCTCCCTTCTACCCTTAGTCTCCTCAAACAGTCCCACTATTGGAACCATGTGTATTTATCTTTTGGATCTGTCTTGCACATATGAGAGAAAACATGTGACCTTTGTCTTTCTGAACCTGGCTTACTTTGCTTAACATGATGATCTCCAGTTTCATCCATTTACCTGCAAACAACATAATTTCATTCTTCTAAAGAACAATGGCTAAATGATATTCCATTGTGTGCGTTTATGTGTGTGTGTGTATGTGTGTGTGTGTGTGTGTGTGTATCACATTTTCTCAATCCATCCTTAGTTGTAGTACATCTGTGCTGTTGCCCTAGCTTGACCTTTTTGATAGTGCTGCAATAAACATGGCTGTGTAAGTGTCTTTATTGTATCACTACTTACATTCTTTAGGATATATGCCCAGGAATGGTATCACTTGATCTTAGGGTAGTTCTGGTTTTAGTTTTTTAAGAAGCCTCCATACAGTTTTCCATAGTGATTGTACTAATTTGCATTGCCACCAACAGTCTATAAGGGTTCCTTTTCCTATGTGCTTGCCAACATTTATTATTGTTTGTGATCTTCACGATAGCCATTCTGACTGGAGTGAGGTGAAATCTTAATGTAATTGTGATGTGCATTTCCTTTATGGCCAAGAGATGCTGATCATTTCTTTGTGTATTTATGGGTCATTTGTACTTCTTCCTTTGAAAATTTTCTATTCATTTCATTTGCCCACTTCTCCATTGGGTCATTGATTCTTTGGGAGTTTAGCTCACCTAAATGGTTTGTTGGCTGGTCTCTCTTGTACCTAGGGCAGTTCAGTGGCCAGTGAGTGTCCTGTGGCTCAGAGAGACTCTGTGGCTCAGACAAAGCTCTTTGTCCTGTGTGTTGATGTTTAGCATGTTGGGTGGCCCTTATAAACAGGAAGCAACTCAGGTCCGGACAGGAAAAACAAAACTAAACTAAACAAAAAACCAACCAACAAAACTTCTGGTTGTGGCATGGGATTGGAGTGCTTCCCTGTCAGCACCCACACACTTGTAGCAGATTTGCGCTTTTAGAGGCTTATTTAGAGGTGGTTCTCTCTAGCCACGGGTCTGTCCTTATACTGGCAGCATCTTCTTTTTATTTTTTTAAAGCAGACTAACTTGGCCACCTATCCATGCACCCAGGAACTTGAGGTTTTCTTTCAGGTTTGTGAGGACTCGGGCCTGGTGACTGTCAGCAAACCACCATCTTTCTAATCTCAGTCTTTTGTTGGGTTTCTTCTTCAGAAGTATTTCTTAGGGCTCCCCCTTATTTTATGTTTTTACTTTTAGGTGAAACAGGAAGGCTTGAGGGCCTATAGCTAGTTAATTTCTACTCTCCCAGGACATATAAGACTATGATAAATTTTCTCTTGGGGCTTGACTTTTGTTATGAGGAACATTATGAATTTATTTCAAAACTGTTACTTTTTCCTTGAATGCATTTCAAAATGGTTAGTTTCCTCCTCCCCCTACTCAAAAAGAGAGGAGATTTTTATTGGCTCTTACTCCTGGGAATATTTCAAATAGTTAGTTTTTCTTTCTTCTTAGCCAAAAGGGGAGGAGATTTTTTTCTTAGATCCTCACAAGTAGAATCTGATGAGATTCCTAGAAGTAAAACTGCAAGACTGTGGAGGGCTTGCTGAGATTAGATCTCTAGTCACAAAATTGTCTCACTTAATTTTTGTCAAAATCATTGTTCAAGTTTTCTTACTAGTATGTTACTCCATTGCCCTCTGCTCCAGGTCGGCTGATCTTGGGTTGCTTCTCTGTATTAGCTAATCTCTACATTTCAGGAGGCTAGTTTGCTCTGTGTCCTCAGTTCTGTGGTGGGTCTAAGAAAAGTTGCTGGTTTTCAATTTGTTAGGAATTTTTTTTTCTTGTAAGGACAGGAGTGATAATATCTAAGCACTACATGTGTTGGAGCTAAAACTGGAAGTCCTATGTTTATATTTTAAAATTAGAAATATCTTGTCCAGTTTAAAAATAATGTTCTGTAAGAAGTTTTAAACTTTCCTTTGAACCATTTGCTTAGCTGAGATGACTCATCCTTAGTTATTTTCATCCCTTTAAATCTTAGATCTCTGTATTTTCATGTGCTTAGTAAGAACTTTTCAGAACAAAATATTTGAAAAGCTTAAGAACTTTATGTAATTCCTAAAAATTGCTAATAATGCTACCCTAAATTAACTAGAATTACTATACCTATTGATTCCCCCAACAGTGTTTCTTATTTTATCAGATACCTTCTATAACCCATGTTAAAGTATTTTATTTTATCCCACTTGATTTAGAAATAACTCAATTTACAAGTCATTTGAAATCTCAAGACACCAAGCACTATTTAAATGTGAAAAATGAATACAAATAAATGCAGAACTCTTACGCTGCCAATGGTTTATTTTCAATTAACCTTGATGAATACATTATAAATTACAGATCTTGATGACTTTAGCTTAATAGGATTACTTTCAGAATCTGTGAAATAGAGGACAGTTTAGCCAAAATGTGTTATTCAAAAAAACTGAGAAAGTATTATGTGTACTTTAATGCCTTTTAGTAGTTTGATTACTTGCTGAAAATTTTCATGGTGAGGGGGTGGGGACTTTTTAGTCCTTATCCTTGGGTAATAGTTGTAACCAACCTCAGGTGACTGAAACATTGTAAATTTTGTTAACCTTGCTATTTTCCTAGGGTTCATTTTAACTTTCATTTTTCTTACTGAATCTACCCTAAGGAATAACCATTAAGCCAAGAAACAAACTAGCTGTATGATATTTAAAATTGCTTACTAGTTGGCAAAGCTTGTGTTTATGTTAATAAATATTTTTCTCTTTTAACATTTCCAGTTTTTAAAATGAATTTCTGTAGTTGGAAATTATTTTTTGAAGGAGAATTAAAATGTTAAATATTATGAATATAATTTTCATATAGCAACTAAAATTATTTAAAATGATTTGCCATATTGAAAGGATTTAGTTGAAAATTTTTGCCACACAATAAATATCTGTGGCCCATTTTAAGGTGAGATCCATTTGTGTAGCAAGCTCTGAATTAGGGGCAGAAACCTTTCAGTCTGCTTTTGCTTTGAGACTTTTTCTTATAAAGAAACACAGAATGAGGTGAGAAATAAAGATTAGCAGGTTCCCAGTAGAGATGTGGTTTTGTGTTATACATTATACCAGGTTCTACCCACCCTTAGCAGATTAGTGGATGATATCAGTGTTGCGCCTCCTGAAAAAAATTTTTTGAGTTCTTTATCTATTACAATATCCTAGAAGAAACCTGCAAAAATGAACACAGTGTGTCAGTAATTTAATTTAGTTATAACAAGAAAGCTTCCATGTACTAACAACTCCACTGAGGGTAGATAGTATACATTCAATAAATATTTGATTTTGGACTCCTGTTGTCAGGGATATGACCTCCAATTCCCAGATGAGGGAACAGCAGCTTTTTATTTTGTCCTGATCTTGCTACTTACTGCTTCCTGGGCTGGCAGCTTCCTTGGAAAATGCCACTTCGTTCATCAAAGCATCCAAGACCACAGTGCCAGGAATTAATTGTCTGTTCCCCTCTCTAGCAATAGTGAGGAACAACCCCATAATTCTTAATATCTTCTTTTACTTTGTATAACCACCAAAACTGACTCCCTAAACATTAGCGTAGAGTATCCATCCCTTTATTGCTCTTTCCATTTCTTGCTCTAATCTAGGTCTCCCCAACCCTCCCAGTTACCCTGGAGCTCCCGAACAGCCATTTGTAATTTCTCCCATGGCCCCAGTCTTGTCCCAGCTCCACAACATAATCTTGGGCTCTGCCCCTGGGTTTTTCTGTGTGAATGCCTGAGGTAACCTCCCTATGGCACTAATTTCAGACCGTGCTATTTCTTCCTTTGCCCACTACCCCATAACTACACTGCCTGCCTTTTAGTTCTTTGACTACAGTAAGTTCTTCCCCTTAAAATTTTTACATCAGCTGCTGCTTTCACATATAGCAACACTTTTTCTACTTTTTGCTTGGCTGACTCTAATCAGTCTGGCCTCCTAGTTGTTTGTTCTTGGCACTTGTTTAAATTTGCAATTGTATGTTCACTTGCTCACTGAGCCTTTTCCTTTGGATCTAACATATAACCCCCGCCCCCATTTCTGGAATTGGGATGTATCTTACACTGGATACCTTGATTACTTTCTGAATAGTAAGTGTAATTATGGTTTATCTTATAATCAATTATGTCTTAGATCTAAAATATTATATTTTTAATTATCTGTTTCTTCCAGTTAGTTGTAAGTTCCACAAGTACCAGAATTTTGTCTGTTTTACTCACCAGTGGGAACCAATTCCTATTATAATACTTGGCACCTGAATAAATAATGGTTGAATGACTATTACTACCTCTTTGGGAGATGTCGGCCCTAATATTTTTGAAGATAAATTAGTCCATATATGAATATGAATTGTTAGTGTACAAACAATTGACTCATTTATTTTTGGAGATTATTGTATTCTTGAATTGAAGGTCTTGAGACCTTTAAATTTGTCTGTTTTGTTCTCCCATTTATATAATTTGACCTATTATAGATATATGTATATCCTTATGTAGAAGTACTTACCATGTATGAAAATGAATCCACATACACTTTTACCTGGTGTCAGAGGTTTTCTTTCATTAAGGGAAGGAGTGAGAAAGGTACCAAACAGCAGCAGGCTTTTAAATTTTAGACAGTTATTCTTGAACTTAGTTTTTCTTTCTACTTCATTCTCCACAGTGTGCAATCACTTGGTGTGCTCACTTCTTTTAAGTGAAAGAACAGTTAACAGGCAACATGAGTGACTAGAGTACCTTAGGGCCAACTTCTGGATAAGGTTCATGCCTACTCTACCACTGGCTCTTAGTCCTGGAATGATTAGCGATTAGCACTTTGCTTTTTTTTTTTGTAATACTCAACAGCTTGGTTGTGAAAATGTCTGCTAGGTGCAGTCTTTCCCAATCTCTTATGTGCTTCTGAGTCCTGCAGATCATACTTCTGTGTGTGCCCACACTCTTGTATTTGGTACCTGTTGTTCTGTGTGGTGTGCAAAAAAGAGAAGTTGAACAAGCAAGAGGGGGAACTCAGAATTGCCCAAACTAATAGTGTCAGTATGGAGGTGCATTAGCAAGAAATTGCCTTGAGGAAGCTCAAGTATGGTGCTGAAGAACATAGTAATGTGAAAATGCATGGTAAGGGGATTGCTGTGAACCTACATCATCAGTATCTTCAAGTCTATCATCAGGGTGGCCTTCCTGCTGATCCAGTGGTACATTTAGGGGTTTAGCCCAAGTGCAGTTTGCACTTGGAAATGGGACCCCTGCTCACATCACTCACATCAGGTAGACTGCTTCCTCTCTGGCTTCACAGAGAAAAGCATCTTCATCTTTTTCATGGTGGTGCTGTCCATGCTGTTGCTTGCCTTAAGCATCATTGAGCTGTTCTATGTCTTGTTTAAGAGCATTAGGAGTCATGTGAAAGAGGAGAGTGATCCTTACCATGATGCAGCTGATCTGCAGAGCCCTTCCCAGTGGTTCCTCATCAATTGCTCTGCTACCATGTCTCCTTCTGGGGACCAGCTGGTTCCTGGAGACAGAAATAGTTCTTCCTGCCACAGTTAAAGTGAGCAAAATCATGCCGGATACAGTGCATAGCAGCATCAAAAGGGGCAGGCAGGAACCAGCTCTGACATCTACTCAGAGCCTTTTGTTTTCTCTGCTGATAAGCAGAATTTTTGAGAGACAGGCCGAAAGGGAGGGAGGGTGAGGGAGAGAGAGGGACCCTAGATATGCAGCCACTGTAGGCTAGCAGCTGTCTGGCAGAACCAGTAGTCAGTGCCAGCAGCAGCCTGATGACCTAGAGATTGAGATATGTGCTTGAAAACATCACAACTCTGCTTGATTGCTAAAGAAAAGAAGGTGCAGTTGAAAATGTGCCTTGGCTTCAGGGCAGATGGTACTCAACAACCTCATTCATGAGACTTAGAGGATACAAAAACATTATTAGATCACCAGGGTTCCTTGGGGGATGTCTGGGACAGGTGGGTGGGAAGAGATGGATTAGCAGAAGTATGTGTTGGTATTTAAAATGGTTGACTTGGGCCGGAGTTTATAGCTCATTGGTAGATTGCTTGTCTGCCCTGGGATCAGTCTGAGTACCACAAAAATTTAAAAATTTGTATAATTCCTGTTACATAAGTAGAGTATTTTCCCCGAAAATAGCTGCCCCTATATATTGTATTATGTATACTAGTTCTGTTAATTATTATTAGTTTTTCTTTTTTAGAATATAGCAGTGATCCTATTGCTGACATGAACAATTTCATTTTTATGAGATATTCAATTCTTGAATGGTAGAATTTTAGTATCATAAAATAGCACGAATATGAGACACTTAAAAGAAATGCTTAGAGATGGACTATTAAATGTGCTTACATTAATTTGGCATTAACTGATCATTTTGACTTTTCTCTACTTAATGCGCAATTAATTCAGATTTTGTATTTTGCTATGAGTTTAGCATTCTTTCTTTTGGAATGACTAGTATTTTTGATGTTTCTATTAAGATTTTATTTGGAAAGCAGAAGAAGTTGGAGGAAATTTGAATAGTACCTGTGTAACTAATTTTTTTGAAATGTGTAAAAGAAATCTTAACTTTTTTCAATTGCCTTTGTTAAAGCTCACCACACATGATTGGTGAAAGTGCTGAGCTTCAAACTTTTGTTCTTGCATAACAGCTATACACAGTTTTATACAATGAGAATTACTAACTTGCTTACCTTTTGATGTTAAACTACTCTCATGTTCAACTTCATTACATGTAACACAGACCTAGTTCATCATATCTTGTTCTAGAGAGTTCTTCATTCAATAAAGTTTGGAGAGAACCACCTGTGTATGTGCCTCCTCAGAATTTGCTGCACTGATCTTTCATAGTCTTTTGAAATCTTTATTGGTGCTTCTTAATTTAAGCAAAATACATTGGAATCAGAATTTTAGAAATGCAGTTGGAGTGACTGCATAGCAGAGGATTCTAGTATTAGCATCTTTTCTTACATGTAGCAGGATCTCAGATACATGCGCAACATTCCATTCAGATGTGCAAAAAAACACATAGCTTCTTTTTTTTCTTTCTTTTACTGGATCTGCTCTTTTATCAGAAGCTTCTTCCCACCCAGGGAACCGGGGGAAGTAGGACATAGGGATAAATAATTGAACCTGCCAATCCATATCATCTTCCTCTGACAGTTTACAGAGTCCCATTTAGAAAGCTTAGTCTCTCAGTTCAATGATGATCATTTCACATTTCCTTCTCATAAATGTTCTGTGAATTATTTACTAATGGAGTATGTGTGCCTGTTGACTACTACAAAATGTCTGGAGCCTTGGAATCAGATTGGATGCTACCCATGTTCACTTTCTTTCCTGTGTTCATTTCTGCATATAGATAATTATAGATTCACATGCAGTTGTAAGAAATAATAGGTTCCATATACCCTTCAACCAGATTTTCCCAATAGTAACATCTTTTATAATTTTAGTATAATTTCATAAGCAGAAAACTGACTTTGATATATTTATTCCATTGACCTTATTCATGTTTTACCAGTTTTACCTGCACTCATTGTATGTGTGTTTAGTTATGTGTATATTTTATTACTTGTGTAGATTTATGTGTCCACTACAGTAAGATAAAGAGCAATTTTATCACAAAGATTACCTTGTACTAATTTTAATAGCCACAGCACATCCTCCCTTCCCTTCTTCCTTACTCCTGGCAACTACTAATGCATCCTTTCTTTTACTGGATTATAATATATATATGTATACATATATATATATATTTATGTATAATTTTGTAATTTCAGGAATGTATTTTAATGGAATAATATAGTATATAACCTTTTGGGACTGGCTTTTTTCATTAGCATAACTCTATTGAGATATACACCCGTTTTGTGTGAACTAGTTTGTTCTTTTTTATTGCCAAGTAATATTCTATACACTGAGGTTCCATAGTTTATTAACCTATAGAACATTTGCATTGTTTTCAGTTTGGGGCCATTACAAATAAAGTCGCCATGAACATTCATGTGCAGGGTGTTTGAGTGTGTGTGTGTGTGTGTGTGTGTGTGTGTGTGTGTGTACGTAAGTTCCTGTAATTAACACCCAAGATGTACCACAGGGTTGTATGGTAAGTGAATAGATAGCTTTGTAAGGAATTGACATACTCTTCCAGAGTGGCTGTACAATTTTACATTCCCATCAGCTGCGTATAATTAACCAGTTTCTTTGCAAGCTCATCAGCATTTGGTATTATCACTGTTTTTAATTTTACTTATTTCACAGGTGTGTAGGTAATCTCATTGTAGTTTAATTTGCATTTCTGTAATGGCAAATAATGTTGAACATCTTTTGTGTGCTTTTTTTGGCATCTGTATTTCTGCAGTGAAATGAATGTCTTTTGTCCATCTTTGATTTGGATTGTTTTATTTTACTGTTGAGCTTAAGTTCTATGCATTCCAGATTTAAATTCTTAATTGGATACATTTGAAGATATTTTATCTCAGCTAATAGCTTGTCTTTTTATCCTCTTAACAGAGACTTTTGT
The DNA here is from genome assembly GCF_047511655.1 of Castor canadensis. NCBI lineage: Eukaryota > Metazoa > Chordata > Mammalia > Rodentia > Castoridae > Castor > Castor canadensis. The sequence goes on along the minus strand of NC_133405.1, from coordinate 126,868,511 downwards.
CACAGAGCCAAAATTTTTGATAATCTCTTTCTTATTAATTTTTTTCCTTTTATGGATTGTGCTTTTGGTGTCAAGTATAAAAACTGCCTAACCCTCGATCCTGAAGATTTTCTCCTGTTTTTAAAAGTTTTATAGGTTTATATTTTGCATTTAAACGTATGATCCACTTTTATTTCATTTTTATAAAAGATAAGAGATACATGCCGAAGTTCCTCTCTACCCCACATAGATGTCTCGTTGTACCACCACCATTCATTGAATTCCTTTTGCAGTTAAAAATCTCTTGGGCAGATTTATGTGGCTCTATTTCTGAGATCTTTGTTCCCCTTCTAATTTCTGGAAGAGATTTTGTAAGATTACTGCTGATTCCTTGTTTGATAGAATTCTCTGGTGAGCCTGCAGATTTCTTTTATTGGAAACTTTATAGTTACAAATTCAATTTCTCTAACAATTATATGACTATTTCAGTTTGTTTCATCTTGGTCGAGTTTTAATGTTTTGGGTTTTGAGGAATTGGTTCATTTCTTCAAAGTCATCAAATTGCTGAGTGTAAAGTTTATAGTCGTCCTTCATTTCCTTTTGGTGACTGCAGAATCTATAGGGATCTCCTGTGTCATTCCTTATATTGGTGATTTTGTCCTCTCTTTTTATCAGTCTTGATAGAAGTTTATCCTTTTTTTTCTGGTGGTACTGGGGTTTGAACTCAGGGCTTCACAGTTGTTACAAAGGAGCTCTATCACTTGAGCAATTCTTCCAACTTTTTTTGCTCTGGTTGTTTTGGAGATAGGGTCTTGCTTTTTGCTCAGGCTGACTTGGACTGCAATCCTCCTATTTTACGTTTCCTGTGGTTGCTGGGATGAAAGGCATGTACCATCACACTTAGCTTCTTTTTCCTGTTGAGATAGAGTCTCACAAGCTTTTTTTTTGGCCTGGCCTCTGCTGGAACCATGATCATTCTAGTCTCAGCCTTCCATTCACCTTGGAATGACAGGCTCATGCCACTGCACCCAGCTATTGGTTGGGATGGGGTCTTGTGAACACTCTGCCCTGTCTGGCCTTGAACCATAGTACTCCCAATCTCAGCCTCCTAAGTAGCTAGGATTACAGATATGAGCCACCAGTGCCCAGCTAAAGTTTATCAGTTTTACTTTTTGAAGAATCAGCTTTTTGCTTCATTAGTTTTCCCATTTTTTTCCTATTTTCAATTTTAATTGATTTCTGCTTTTATCTTTTTATTTTCTTCCTTTTCCTTGCCCTAAATTTATTTTCTTTTTCTGTTCTTGATGTATGAATTTAACTTATTGATTATACATTTTCTGATGTTGACATTTTAGTACTATAAATTTACTTTTTAGTACTGCTTTAGCTGTACCCACATATTTTGATATATTTTTATTTTCTTAAAAGTTCTATGAAATTAAATTTTCCTTTCAGACTACTTTGACTTGTGGCTTATTTAGATATGTTTTAAGCTGGTGGAGTGACTTAAGTGGTAGAGCGCTTGCCTAGCAAGCATGAGCTCCTAAGTTCAAACTCTAGTACTACCAAAAAAAGAAAATTAGAAATGTTTAATTTCCAAGTATCTGGAGATTTTCCTGTTGTCTTTCTCTTACTGATATTTAATTGCATTCCACTGTGTTCATAGAAAATACTCTGTATAGGATCAGTTCTTTAAAATTTGTTAAAGTTTGTTTTGTGGGCTATGATGTATTTTATCTTGGTGAGCATTCTATGGGTTTTTGAAAGAAACATGTATTCTACTGCTGTTGGATATATAGTGTTTTATATTTGTCAATGAGATTCTGTTGGTTTCAGTTTCTTTTTTAACCTAATCTTTAGGAATTTTATATAAGATTTGTATTGGTTTGGAGTTTATCAGTTTGTATTTTGCTCTTAGTCACTGATCTAGGTATTATAATGTAATGTGTGACTTACCACAATCTATTATTACTATTTTATCAATGGTGAAATATAGGAAGTTTGCTTTCATTTAGATCTCTTTACCCTCTCTTACTTTTTAAATACATGTGTCAAATACTTCCTGTACATAATTGAGTACCACATCAGATGATGTTATAATTTATGGTTTTTTGCTTTGATTATCAAATATGACTTAAGAAACTGATGAAAAAAAGGCATACCTTAAATCCCCATCCCCTTATTTTTTAACCCATTCTGATACACTTTTTTTCTTAGGTTCCAAGTCTCTTTGGCTATATCATTTACTTTCTGTTTAGGAGACTTCTGTTAGCCATTCTTTAAGGGTAGGTTTGCTTGCAACTCCTTTTACTTTTTCTTCTTCTGAGAATGTCTTTATTTCCCTATTATTCCTTTGTCTAATACAGAATTCTTGGCTGGCAAGTTTTTTGTTATTGTTGTTAGCACTTGAAATTTGTACTGCCACATCCTGTTAGCCTCTGGTTTTTGATGAGAATACACTGCCATTCAAATTGTTTTTTTCCTATAGGTAGGGTGCTGTTTTTCATTTTTCATAAGTTTGACTATGATGTGTTTTGGCAAGGATTTCCTTGGGTTTATTCTGTTTAGAGTTTGCTTAATTTCTTAAATCTGTAGGTTTGCTTTTTGCTAAATTTGGAAATTCTTCAGTCATTATTTCTTTGAATATTTTTTCAGGTCTGCTCTGTTTGTCCTCTTTCTGGAAAACCACAGGCATGAATATTAGGTCCGTTGTTATAGTTCCACATGTCCCTGAGGCTCTGTTCAGTTTTTTCTCACCATCTATTTCTTCTCTGTTGTTAAGATTGAGTAATTTCTGTTCTACCTTTAAGCTCACTAATTCTTTTCTGTCTTTTCCATCCTGTTGTTGAATCCATTCATTAAGATTTTTTTTTTAATTTTTTGTGTGGTGCTGGGGGATGAAACCCAGGACTTTGAGTATGCTAGGAAAGTGTTCTACCACTTGCGCTATGCCCCCAGCCCTTAGTTTGTTTGGTGGTACTGGGGATTGAACTCAGCCTCTTGCTTTTTTTTTGGTACTGGAGTTTTAACCCAGTGCTTTATACTTTGTTTTTATTTTGTTTTTGAGACAGAGTCTCAGCACTTCCTTGGCCCAGACTGGACTCTAACTCGAAATCCTCCTGCCTCTATCTCCTGAGTGCTGGAATTACAAGTGTTCACTACCACTCATTATGGTTTTTTAAATTTCAGTTATTATACTGTATTTTTATGTCATCTATGTCTTTGTTGAAAATTCCTACTTCTTTTCATTTGTTTCAAGTATGTTGGTAATTGCTTATTGAATTATTTGTATGCTGTCTGCTTTGAAATCCTTGTTAAACAATTTTGACAATTCTGTAAATCTCTGTTGACAGCTCTTATTACTTATTTATTTTTATTTTTGCACTGCTGAGGATCCAGCTCAGGGCCTCATGAGTGATAGGCAGACACTGTGCCTCTGAACTACATTCCAAGCCTTGTTGACATCTTTTGAGAGTCTTTTGTGCACTGAGGTTTTCTTAGTATGAGTGATTTTTCTATTGAAACCAGAACAGTTTGGTCATTATGTCATTAGACTCTGGATCATATTCAATCTTCTGCTTTTTCTGTCTTTCTCTGACTCTGCTTTGGCAAGGAAGAGGGTGTGCTAGGTGAGGGTGGAAGTTCAGCTTCTTCATTCGACCTTCTTAGCTCCTTGTTATTGCTTGGTATGGGTAGGAGTTCCAGCACTAGACCTCTGCTGATCACTTTGGCTGGGAGCACCAGCAGTGCCTTACTACTGGCCTGCACTGATGCCACCCAGGCAGGAGGATGGGACAGACCACTCAGCTTTTGGTGGCATGGCTGAGGCCACAGTTCTCACTGTTTCATTTGGCTGGAGTAGAGTAGTTATTGTCTTAAGTTTTTGATCCTTCTGATGGTTCTTTAGCTAGGCACAGCAGGCCTCAAACTCATGATCTTACTGCCTCAGCCTCCCTGGTGCTGAGATTACAGGTGTGTAGCACCACACCTGACTATAAACAACATTTTATATGATAATAACATTACTTCATTCTTCAAATATGTTATGTGTAAGGCACTGTAATTAACCCTTTAGCACTATACATAGGATTAAGACATAGTCCTTGCCTTCAAATAGCTCACAGTTTTATGGAGTTCAGAGACTGGAAAAATAAATTTAATTTGTCTCATGACACTAATGTACAATTTTTTGGCAGTGTTGGGCATTGAACCCAAGGACTTACATAAAATTGTTTTTTTTTTCTTTACTTTTGTGGTTCTGGGGTTTGAGCTTAGATTCTCAGTGCTTCACACTTTGTTAGACTGATGCTCTACTACTTGAGCCACACCTCCAGTCTCCCAACTCTTTTTTTTGCTTTTGATTATTTTTCAGGTAAGGTCTTGTGTTTTTGCTCGTTGTGAGGGCTGGGAGGGTGGGGGTGATTGATTGGCCTAGAACCTATGACCTCCCATATGGCATGACAGGCATGTACCACTGTGCCTAGCCAGGGCTGGCCTTGAACTATGATCCTCCGGATCTGTGCTTCCCAAGTAACTAGGATTACAGATGTAAGCCACCATGCCCAGCTTACACACAATAATTCGCTTTTGAAATAAAACTAAATCTAGTTTTGTACTACCTGGCTTGTAATACTGGAGCTATTTCCCATCCTGTTCGCTGATCCAAGCCTCTTTTGGTTTGTGAGGTTTCAGACAAATGGGAAAGAGGCCTAGTGCTTAGTGCCTTGTGCCTTGTGGTTACTCTGGTTACCATTGCTTATTACTCTGGTTGCCATTAAGTGCTTTGCCAGGAGCTGCCATCCAGCAGGCAGTGCTTCCCAGGACATGCTTAGTGGTCACAACACAGGAGAAATCACTGCAAGTACTACCAGTCAGAAATCCTAGAGCCCCTCAGTCACATGCAAGTGCTGCAGCCCTGGGGCCTGCCTAGTCCTGGCCCAACTCTGACTCTACATGATCTATTGGAATGGAAGTTCAACTCTACTGCTGTTGTGAGGCTCAGCTCACAAATGACAGGACTGGACTGGCAGTTCTCACCAAGGTCAGGAGAAGACAGACCTCAGACATACAACTCAAAGCCCTTTTGAGTTCTGTTGAAACTTGTTTTTCATGATTTGGGAATGCCTAAAAGGAGGGCTTTTGATAATGGTGATATCAACCATTAACTCAGGTCTGTCTTAAGCATTTTACTTCTATCTTCTCATTAATCCTAATAGGAAACTCAGAAATATGTGATATTATTGGACCCAGTTTTCTTAACAAGGAAATTGAGGTACAGAGAAGTTAAGTAATGTCCCTAAATGCACTCACTCAGATTGTAGGTGGAGGAGCCAGGATTTAAATCTAGACTGTCTGGCTCTGAAGCTGAAGTACTTATCTTTCTTTTGGAGATGTGACAACCTTTGAATTTTACTTTACTTGATTATTATTTGCTTGAAATCAGGAGTGATTTATCTAAAAGAAGTGCTTCTGGGCTTCTAAAAGGTATTGCACAATTAAATGTTATTGAAGATGTTTCTAATTAGAAACAGATTTTGTTTTCTTCCTTAGTGGATAGACTTATGTGAAAAAGAACCAATATTTAGCTTACATTTTCAACTGTTTGGAGTATAGCCCTCTAATAATCAGATTTCTTAGTTTGAAATGATTTTGTTATAGTTCAATGGAAATTTAATAAATTGTTTCTGATTATGTACTTTGTTTGGCAATACTGAGGTTTGAACTCATGGCCTTGTACTTGGTAGGCAGGAGCTCTACAACTAGAACCATGCCCCTAGACCACGTGCACTGTTTATATATTATATTAACACTTGAGATAATTTCTATTGTTTTAGTCTTCTTTTTTTTGTTCAAATACAACTAGTAGAATAACAGAAGGGACATGATTTGCAAACCACTGTGTCATTATTACCCGTGCCAGTAGATTTAAATTCTGTTTTGGGGACTTATTTGTAAAACAGTTGTAATGTCACCAAGTTTCTCTGTTAGAAAAGATTTGTGCTTCTCTGGCTGCATTAAAAAACAAAACAAAAAAAGATTTGTGCTGCCATTTACCTTTTTTTGGGGGGGGTGAAAATATTTCAATTTTTTCATTCATTTGGAATGTGGAATCAAGTTCCATTTACATACATATTCTGTGTACTTGGTATTATAATCTTACAATTTGTTCTATTCCATGTAAACACAGTGTTGAATATAATTTTTCTGCTGTGTTTTGTTAGGAAATAATGTATAATTTCACCTAAAGTCATCCATTAATTTGCATTTTTTCAAGCACTTAAACATTATGTGATTTATCTGAAACAGATATTTTTTCAAATTCATGTTGCTTTATCATCCATGCCATTTGGATACAATTTGTTGATATAAAAAGATTCTTTGTTAGTTCTAGCTCAAGAGAAACCACAGGAGTGAGCTTTAAAATTTCAAATGAATTCACAAAGCAGACATTTGTTAAAAGCACCTGATGTGTAGTGAGTCTTATTTGGAACAAAGGACAAAAAGGGCACGGTTAGTAATTCTAGGCCCTTCTAGAAGAAAAAGTCTCCTGACAGCTCAGTGATGTATTGTTCTTTGCCCCTGAGTAGGTCATAGGCTATCAGAGAACATCAATATTAAAAAAAAAAAACCACATTAATTTCAAAACTTAGGTAGGGCTCCTCTTAACAAAATAATATTTCAGTGTTTACTTTTTTCACATAGTAGGAGCTTGAGAAATGTTTGTTAAATAAATGAATGATTAAAAATGGATCAATGATTGAGGCAGAATATGAGCAGATGAAAGCAAGTATATGCAAATACTCAGTTGAGAAACTGCAAGTAATTAGGTGTGACAGGAGGAAGGGATAGGAGGTAAAGAAGCATAAAATTAGAACTTCATCCTGAACAATTTCAAAAGCCACCAGGCTGCATGGTAAGTAAGATAAAATGCTGTGTACTTGGATATAGAAACTAAATAAGGCTCTTTTAAAAAATATTACAGTCTACTGATTTATATTTTAATGCTTTGTTCTACAGTAAGAGAAAGTAAGTCTGGCATTTTATAGTTTTTCTCCACAATGCTTAATAAGATATAAAGGGTTTTCACTGAACTAACTAGACACTTTGAAAAGAAGTTTTTATGGAAAGAAAAGTTGTTACTACCTATATTGAATGTAATTTTTAGTTTTCCATGTGGTTATAGCTATGGCAAAAAGCAGTAACTTGGAACTTTGTTCAGGTTTTGATTGTCTCATTTGGTTTCCTTGTTGGCTTATTTGTGAGCACATCTGTCAAAATGCATGCGGTGTTTGGATAGGGAGTTTCTGAGTTTCTCTTGCTGTACCTCACAGTCTTTCTTGTCTTGGCAGTGTCACAGTGGTTGTGCACCTGAGGTCTTTGTGACCAGGTAGCCTGAAGATACCATACAGAACATAAAATTTGTTTCTTTTAAACTTCAGAATTTCAATAAGCATGCCTCTGTTATAAAATCCAGCCCTATTTCTCCTGAATTATAGAAAATGAATCCTTATTGTATTGGCCTTCTTTACCAAATTTCAGTATTCATATTGTCTTATTTTATAGGAAAATGTAAAATTAGGGTAGTTTGGTATTTGCCAAAATCCATACTTAATAGATTTTACACACACACACACACACACACACACACACACACACATGATTTATCAGCATGATAGCAAGACAGAATCAGAAATTCTTCTCTAAAGCATTAATTTATAGCCATTTTAGCTCTGCTGTCTCCAATTTCAGTAGAAAGTATAAATATATTCATATTCATGGATCCAGTTTTTTTTAGGGCTTCCCAGGAAACAGCACAGTAGCTATCTGTGCTATTGTTAGTTATGTGTATATTGTTTACCAACAAATAACTGCTAAAACTAAATATACTGACTTCAATGATATCTATATAATGTACTGTGAAAATTGGTAATAAGAAAGTTAGGCACACTCAGTACTCCCTTAATAAAGAATCTTCAGGAAACTGTACTTATTGCTAGCTAGTTCAATAGAACAATAAACTTTTTGTTTAGACCATGTTTTTTTATGATTATCATTAGTCTATAATTTGGGCTTTTCTTTTTATCACTACACCTAAATCTTTATATATTTAATAAGGGTGATAATTTTGGAATAGCTGGTGATACATCTTTGATCAATAAATTGGTTTTTGCCTCCTGACCTTTTCTTCCATGGCCCCAGGAGAGAGAGTAGCATGAATGCTACTTTGTAGGATAATTTCCTTTGAGAATTAAAGGAAAAATGAATGACAGCCCTTTCAGGTGACAAAGCATCATGGGGAGAAGGGCAGAGTTAGAGCAGACAAGTGGTCAGGTATGAGTTGACATTCCCCAACACTACTACCTCAGAAAAGTCAAATTCAGGATTTGCAGCTGGGTGAAGTAAAGCCAAAAGTGAAGGAAGCTTATGCCTCATTCCCCTCTTGGAACTTGTGGAAGAAACTTGATCACAATTGAAGCAGTGACAGGAGAAGAAAACAAAGTATTGTGTGGTTAGGTGGAGAAACTCCTCCTGGACCTCCTTCAACATGTGAGTGGCTTTCTAAGGATCCCAAAACTACCACACATCCCAAGTAGTTGAGTTGAGAGCCAGGGAAGCTGTTTTAAGCTGATATGTGGTAATAATACATTCCATCTTCAGGATAGAAGTTATCTCTTGGGAGAGGGAATGTGAATGAATGAAGCTATATTTATGACAAGTTACAGAATTCAGAAGGTAAGAGAGAAATCAGAAGCAAATAAGCAAGATATAATCAGTTGCTAAATCTGAAAGTATAATTTTTCTATGTATTTGTATGATTAATCTTTTTTAAACTCCTTTTTCATATCATATAACATTTGTAATTTTCAACTGTTGTCATGCATTTTTAATTCACTGTCATGCCTTATTACATACTAGGTTGTAAGCTTTTGTGTATATGAGACAGCTTCATTTACTCATGTCGAAAACAGGTAACAGAAAATCTTACAAAAAGCAGGGGCCCAGTTGACAATTGTTAGTCGACAGAATGCTCCCCTTCTTGGTTTTACTAGGTTTTTTTACCTTCCTGATTTGATCTGACATACTTAAATTTAGCAGCAAATCTGACTTTTAATATTGACAAACTATGGTAGTTTTCAAGTAATAAATAATTTAAGTCACAGTCTCTAAGGAATTTCTTAGCAAAATCTAGCCTTTTATCATTGAATATCATGGACAATATTTTGTATTTCTATGGCACTTGGCAAACATTTATCAGCTCTGTTGTGATCAACCTGCTATGGAATGTATCCTGTACTTGAGTTTACTCCTATCTTATGATTTTACTCATAATGGAAAAAGTAAATAATTTCAGTCCAAGTTATTTTAGAAGGCTTCTATAAAAGAATATAGATGGAAAAATGAAATATTTTTATGGACTTTTAACTATGTAAATACTATAACAATTATTAGAAAACTATTTGGATATGTTTTTTGGGTACTAACATGATTTTTCAGAGAAAACATGGAAGCAAAATAATGAGCCCTCCTTGGTAGAGTGTATTTTTGTAGGCCTATTATGTGTGCATACATACGTGTTTCAGAATCTCTCCTTTTCTGCAACAAAATTTACACATATAGCTTCAAAAGACATGATAATATCATCATGATTGAAGAATGGTATCCAGAATAAGTTTGCCTGGGTTAATAATCTCAGCTCTAGTATGTCTTAAGCTGTGTGATCCTTCGGCACATTATGACACTTCTATACTATGAAACTCAGCATCCTCATCTCTAAAATGAGCATGGTAAGGTCCTCCTGAGAGTGGCGATTTGTGGATTAAATGAGATAATCCATGGGAAGCAATTCTTATGGGGCCTGGAACAAAAGTTATTAAAATAAATAATCTAAACTAATTTTTCAAGCACCATACTGGCTTTTAAAGTATCAGTATCCGTGTTTTTAGGATTTTGTTCTGCCAAAGGGGCATGTGAGTGCGTGAAAGCAGTTACACTGTTGAGATCTTTGCATATGAAATGTGGATTGACATATTTAAAATACTTTAGTTTCCAAGTTGTATTTCTTGGTATTCTGATGAAGAAATAACCATTTCTCCTAAGGAAAAGCTTCCTCAGAAAGTACTTAGGAATTTAATTGTCGAGTATAACCTGTGAAATGGCTTAGTTCACAAATAGTAGAATAAACAACTTAGTAAATTTTATAACTATTAATACCAATTAGGTGCTTTGCCAAACATCTTAAGTAACAAAAAATTAATACTGAAAATAAAGCAATGACTTGTGAACTTTAGATAATTAAAGGAGTGAGTTTATGGTTACAAATCTCTCTGTCCAGTATGGTTGGTTAGTGGTTGAGGCTTGATTTTTATGGGGTAGATATCTTGATACTAGAAGAATTATAGGTCCTCCAGATATGTTATGTTCACTACTACTCATAACACATATTATTTATTTTCTGATTTTTTTTCTTTCAGCTTACACTTTGGGAAATGTTAAATGCCTTAATATGGTTTGTTAAATGCCTTAATGTAGTTTATTCACTCATGGAGATGATATAATCCAGGAACCTTTTTCTAAGTTACCTAGTTTTTTTTTTTGTATTCCAAAGTAATATAATTCCAATTTTGAGGTAGAATTAAAGGTGAGTTATGGAATTATTAATAATGGATAACATATATTTTATCACATTCTTAGTTTATTGCTTAAAATGTCAGCTTTTAACTACCCCAGTATTTAAACAAAGCAAGACACTGAGGCAAGTAGCAAATTATGCCTATCTTGCTAACTACAGCTGGTGACATTCTGTTGTAGACGTGTGGGGGCAATGTCATGCTTTTGTGAATAAATTGAATTTAAAACACAAGTTCTTCAGAGTTTTTTTCATGTATTTTTCTTCTTTGTCTTATATTATGTATAGCATCTCAGGGTGGTGGTAAAACAAGCAATGCTTGGTCTCTCATCCCCTGCCTCGCAATTAAATACCCAAGAGGATATTTAAAAAGAAAAATAGAAACTTATAATAGTTCTGTAAATTAAAAATAAAAGATTTTTGGCAAAGTCCAGGGAGAATTTATTTCATTTGCAGGAATGGACTTCCAAGCTTAATCTTGAATGCCATGTTATTTTACTTTGTGAATCTAAATTAGGTCAAAATGTCCAAAAGGAGTAGAAAAAGACTAGAAGCCGTGCTCACTCACAGAAGCTGGACAACAGGCAGCCATGTCACCAAGGAATTGGAGTTCTCAGACCCCCCACTGGGGCCCACATTAGCACCTATATTTCCAGATCATTTCAGAGACTAAAATGTCCCAAACACAAAAAAGCAAGAAATAGAGAAGGTTTGGAAGAGGAATGTAGTATCCATAGAGAAGTACGTTGTGAGCAGGCTGTGCTAGGACATGTGCTCTCTACAGCCTACACAGAAAACAGCAAATGGCATGTGTTCCTCTGGCTTCCTGTTCAGACATCCCTGCTTGGGCAGTCCATCTTCAGATCAGTTCCAATGAGAGCAGTGTTTGCTTGGAATCCAGGTTTTAGGAACATGAATCTGTTTTTGAAGTTTACATGGCTGAAAAATCCAACTACTTTTTTTTTTTTAAATGCCAGATGTCAGTCCTGGTGAATCTGTTTCTATCTTAGTAAGGATGAGAGTTTTTAAAAAGAGAAATAAAAATTGAAGGGGCACTATGGAAAGACATGGGAGGATAAAATGTTGCCTGAAGATTTAGAAGAAAATGATTTTTTTTCTACCAAGCAGATGAAGTTAGTGTCCTCAAAGAATCATGAGGATATGACCTCTGCCGAGATGGGACAAGCTAAAACAAGGAAAAAATGCAGAAGTTTGCTGAGATAAGGAAAAAAGATCAAGAAACCTAAAATGGAGCAAGTAAAGAAAAAAATGATAGAAAAGTTTTTAATAATTCACTCAGTAAATGTTCATCATTAAATATTGAACACTTACTATGTGCCTTCTATTCTAGCCATGATGATGCTGTATTGAACAAAACTGATTAAGCACTTATGAAAGGCCCACCTAAAAGTTGTTAAGACTTATCATGGAAAGTACTAGAAAAGTAGGAGTAGGAGAAAACTTTTTTTTTTCTTTTTCTTTTTTTTGAAAGTACTGGCTGAACTCATGGTCTTCAAGCTTGTTATGCAGGCTGTCTACCACCTGAGAAACTCCACCAGCCCTAAGAGAAAACTTTTCTAATTTCATTGACTTGGGGGTAATATTAGTTCAAAAAATTCACACACACACACACACACACACACACACACACACACATACACGGAGCGAGCTGTTTCTCCCGCTCCCTTGTTATTACTGAACCTAACTGGGCTTAACTGGGGGAGAATGGAGATTCGGAAAAGACACAGGATAGACAGACAGACAGAAAATGGGATTGGGTGTGTTGGGCGCTCGGGTGGAGCCGCACAACCTTCATTGCTTCTTTTCTCTATTATTCTCTTCATTTTACTGTGCTTCTTTTCTCTGTCTTTATTCTTTAAGGCCTTACTCCTTTACAGTTCTTTAAAACCTTGCTTCTAAAGTCTTCCTTAAAACCGTGCTTCAAACCTCTTTCCTTAGACTCTCTCTGTCCCATGTTTTCTCTTAGCTTTTCTTTTTATAATCTCTCTTAGTCTTTGCCCCCACACTTGCACTGTCTCATGTTCTCTCTTTAGCTTTCTTAATGTCTTGGCCCTCAGGCTTGCTAGCAATTGTCCTTCAGCAGTCCTCCCTTCAATTCATTTTCCCCTTTCAGCAGTCTTCCTCCAGCACTTTTCCTTCAGCAATTCATTTTCCCTTCAGAATTCCTTTTCCCTTCAGCAATTCTTTTCCCTTCCAAAGCCTCCCACACCAAAAAGCCAAAATCCCAAAAGCCCCCCACAAAGCAAAAGCCTCTTGTCCTCCTTCAGTGAGTCTTTTCTATCCAGTGGTAAACAGGGTGGAGCAGCGGTTCTCCCTCTGGGAGGGGCATGACATTGTAACAGGAGAAATCTGAGTTCCTGCTTCTCTGAACAAAAACAATTTAGGAGAAGCAGCCAATTGGCTGCGCCAATTTCAGCCTACAGATAAACATTTTAGGAATAACAGTTGAGCTGCATCTCGCCTTGCTTATGTCCAGTTCTCATAGGCTTCTCATAATCTGCTCTACACACACACACACACAAACACACTCTAGATATATTCTAATAATCTCAAATTTTTATTTCAAGGGATAGGGAAAGTAGTAATATCTAGGCAGTAAAAAGTAGTTGTCTATATTGGAACAAAAACCAATTTGGTCACAGAATTCTTTTTTACTTCATTAACTATACCAGATACCATCAGAGCATTGCTCCTGGTTTAGAGCCTTATGTGCTCATATTATAATTTCTTAATGTTAGAAAACAGCAGCACATTTTTTAAAACCCTTAATTTTCTTCCTCTTGGAAAAGCATCTAATGTATGCACTTGTTGCAAGACTATTTATTCCTATCTGCTTTAAAGTTATTTTAATAATCATGTAGAGTTACAGTGTTGATGTGAGTGGCACCTTCCAGGGCTTTGTGGTAAACATAAGTTTACAGCGAATCCTTAAGAATGTAATGTTTCCATCCCAAAATTCTGTGCTTGACAACTTGCTGTGCAGTGTGAGAATGTTCAAGTAATAGGAAACTAGGGGTATTTCCTCAGAAAATCAAGCACTGAGAAAAATCGTAGGGAAGAGGGCTGTTGGTAAACAAAGAAGCCAATTGAATATGTAGATAAATATAGATGAAATATAATAGCCTGTGTATATAATTATAAATTAGATTAATTACCAAAACCTATTCTCAAAATAAATTTATTTAACCAAGTGACATAAGAAGATCATGATGTATGACCTAAGATTTGAAAGTTTAAGGTCCCAATAGTTTAAACTGGTTCTGGCATAAGAACAGATGAATGGAAAGCTCTGAAAGTGGGTCGGGACATGGTTCAAGTGGTACAGCACCTACCTAGCAAGCACAAGGCCCTAAGTTCAAACCTCATTACTTAAAAAAAAATCTAGAATATGTATGCAAGTATGGTAAGATGTAATAGCTAAAAAAAAACTCCATGTTAAAAGAGAGAGGGAAAATTGGTTCAGTATTTGGAAATTATATTACATCTGGATTCTCTCAGTGTATAACTTAATTAAAATAAATTGCAAGTGGATAAAGATTTAAGGAAAGAAGTTAAACCACTAAAATATCAAAGCACATACATGTGGGTAAAGATAATAGCTTTGGGCCCAGAGCTGTTGGACATAATTTAAAAAGCCTATTTCAATAAATTTGATTAGTGATAATTTATATTCAACAATAACAAAAACCCTAAATAATTCAGTGATCATGACAACCTGAGGATATTTTAGCAATGAGTTTTTTCATCTATTAATCAGTAAAAAAAATTTACTTTCATAGTTTTTATGCCATATGATAGAAGAAAACTTTTCTAATCTCTTTGAATTAAAAAAATCTTTAAGTAATTATATGGTGTTTTGGCACCAGTTATAGACTCTGTGTTCTTAAACACTGCTGAAGGGAACTGTGAAATGTTGTATTTTTAGATGTCCGTCTGGCAGTATATATTAGGAACCTTTAACATTCATACCCTTTGAACCAATTATATCACTACAGAATTTGCTCTGTGGGAATAAAGATGCAGTTGTTGAAGCATGTTCATTGATAGAATGGTTAAATAAACAACCATTAAAGATAGTGGTTTTAAAAATTATTTAATGACTGGTCAAAATGCTACTTATACAATATCAAGTAAAATAACATGTAAAAAGATATATTATGATTCCAATTTGAGAAAAATTTACTAGAAGAAAATATACTGGAATGTTACGAAGGGTCATATGAATATTTCTTGATGTCTTTATACTTTTTGTTCCTTTTATATCCCGCACTTTTGAGTAACCTGAAGACATAGACACTTCTGGTTTATGATTCATGCATATTCTATAACCATTTTTGTTCTTTAATTCCTTCCCTTTTCCCTTTCTCCCCCTTCTTTCCTTTCTCCTACTTCTTTCCTTAACAATGTCTGAAGGTTGGTAAGAAAAAGAATTTTGTAACCAAGAAATGGGTGGCTGTGGAGGAAGATAATCTATTTTTTCCTGTCTGGTTTCTTGCTACTCTGTTCCCCAGGCATTTGGATCCCCGATTGGAAAAACATTGGAGAATGACTTTCCCTCTGCCTCTTTCTTTTGCAGGAAACACATGAAATTGTGGCAATCAAGAAATTCAAGGACTGTGAAGGTATGTCTATATTTTTTGTAAATAAAGTGTGGAAGGGTGGGATTTAGCTGGTTAGACTCTGTCTAACTCTGACTCAGGTTTTAAAGTCACATAGTCAGTGAATATGCTTTGCTTTAAAACATTTAGTTCCTTGTATGTGAACTTTATTATATCTCATGATATAAGAAAATGTGTTTTGTGTTTTAAGGACAATTAGCATTGTAACTCTTGGCCCAAAGGCTGAATAGAAGTCATCTTTAGCTCTGCTGTTTCCAAATAAATTAAAATGAAGAGCTGAGGCACATACTTTTTTTTGTGGTACTGGAGCTTAAACTCAGGACCTACACCTTGAGCCACTCCACCAGCTCTTTTTTTGTGATGGGTTTTTTCAAGATAGGGTCTCATGAACTATTTGCCCAGACTGGCTTTGAACGGAGTTCCTCCTGATCTCTGCCTCCTGAGTAGTTAGGATTACACAGGCGTGAGCCACCGGCATCCGACCGGCACATACTTCTTTAGTTCATACAAGTAGAGAGTGCTGTGTGAAAGGTCTCAGTATTGGTGACTGTGAACTTCAGTTCCTTGTCAGAGTTAGAAATATAAGGATAAGTGGGAGACAGTATTGAAGGGGTGATTTTATATTTAGAATCTATGACTGGGGAATAAGTTTTTCAAGAAGATATACCATGCTTGGGAGCCTCAATTGTACAGCCAGACCATTTTAAATGAAGTATGAAAATTACTCTTTGCTGGACAAGGTTTTAAATAAAGCATTTAAGTAGTTCATTAGTTTTTATATATTTACCTTTGTCCATCCAAACTGATAATGAAAATCTGCATGTTTTAAGGAACCCTAGTTTTTCTCAAACTTTTTTAGACAGAGACTCCAGTAGAAATATTGTATGTCCTAACCCATTGTACACACACATGCCATCCTATATATAACTGAAGCAAAAGTGTCACAAACTACTTTATTGTACTAGAATGATGTACTCCATTTTTTTGTTCTTTCCTATTATATAAATTCATATAAATACCTTTGTGGTATCAGATACAGTCACAACCTGTCATATGAAAAACAATGGTCTAGGGGTAAGAGGTACCAGCACAGCATCAGCCTTCATATCTAACAAGAAGTATGAAGATAGCTTTTATAGCCTACCTTTATCAGCACACATTTACTAAGCACTGTAAGATACCAGCTTCTATATTTATGAACAGTTTCATCACCCTCACCTCAGAGACATAGCAAACATGAAATAACAAAAAAGGCTTGCTAACAAAAAATTCTCAGGATAGATTTAGTAGTATTTGATGTGACCAAACTCTGATGTGCTGGTTATGTGGAGCGCATGCATATCAGTTGGGAACTTTGGCAGCCTTTTTGAAGGCTGCCTGAAAGGAAGGCAACAGAAGCAGTAGCCCTGGGCCAACACACTGTGAGACCATTAGAAATAACCGCTTTGAATAGTGACTTTGGGCTAACAAAAGGTGGCCCAGAGATAACTGGTGATCTCCTTAAAAGGGTAGTTTCAACAGTAGATCAGAACACCACCCTTGCATGCATGTGGAGATTTCTGGCTGTGCGTTCATCTTGCAGGGCACATCAGCGAACATCAGTTACCACTAAAAGTAATAATTGTCATCACAGTTTTTAAAAGGAATGTAATCTAGGCCATGTATACTACTGCTTTTTAAAAAACTAAGTGCTATATTCACAATTTACACCCTGTGCATACCAATGGAGCTTAGCTCCAGTTATATGACATATATTTACTTCTGTTATAATAGCTTTGGAGTGGTAGTAAATAGTGTATCCATATAAATTAATTGAATACTGAGCCAGGTGCTATAACAGCAGTTATAATTCAGGAGTACACGCTCAAGAAACTTATAACCTACTAATAGAATTAAGACCTTTAAATAGATAATGATGAAACAGAATAGAAAACAGTTAGTGCCTGAGCAGGGCATAATGGGACACGCCTATAATTCTAGTACTTGGGAGATAGAGGCAGGAGGATTGCGAGTTCAAGGCCAGCCTGAACTACATAGTGAGACCCTGTCTTTAAAAAGAAAAAAGTTAGTGTCTGAAATGGAGATGTGGAACTTGGATCACTTTGAGGCAAGAGAGCTTGTATCCAGTTGTGACATCTGGGAGTATATATGTAATCTCAACATGGGAAACATTCGATTTGCCCTTATTTCACTGAGTGGACAAGACATTCATATACTCTTCCAGGCCATTATTGTTTGCATATCTCACTGGCATACAACCTTATCACCCATCCCACCTTGTTAATGTATACTTGTGTGATGCCTACACATACTTCTAGAGGTACCCTTCCAAAATATCTCTTTAATAAAATCTGAAGACTGAGGCGATTATTTACAAAATTTTAATTTTTTCTTTTGAAAATCTTCTTTATTAAATGTTTCTTTTTAAGAAAATTTTATTAGTGTTTTTATTGTGCTTGGGTACATTGTGACATTTACAAAAGTACTTACAATATATCTTAGTTAAATTTACCCCTTCCATATTTGTCCTTTATCTCCCCTGCCCTGCTTCTTAGAATAGTTTCAACATGTCTCATTGTTCCATTTTCATATATGAGTATATAATATTTCTATCATATTCACCCTCCTTCACCCTTTCCTTATTTCCTCCCCCATCCCACTGGTACTAACCCCCAGACAGAATCTGTTTTACTTCCTGTCCTTCCTTTTTAAAGAAGACATTTTTTGTTTAAGATAGCTATACAGGGAATTTGATTATGACAGTTCCGTGTATATATGTATTATATCCCGAATTGGTTCACCTCCTTCATTTTTTGCCTTTCTACCTTAGTCCCCTTCTTACAGTGATTTCAACAGATTTAAACATTATATAGTCATTCATGTATACAAACTACATCAACCACATTCAAAAGTTTTAGTTCTAGCCCACACTCCTACTGTTTCCATTTCTCCCTGGGAAATCTAGTAATATCCTCTTGGTCTTTACCCTCTTCTTTCTACCAGAGTAGTGTCTTACTTAATGCAAAGAAAGGGTACAAGTATGATATACAACCATTTTGAAATAGGAAGTATACATAGATAGTTACCTACAAGTAAACATGTCCATTGAACTCCTGTATAAATCGTTTAATTCTGAATCAGTTTACTATCTTAAATTTCAGCCAAGCCTGTTAAAATAAAAAGTAGGCTGTCATGATAATATTGCCCTTATTGGCTTATAGCTCTCATCCATTCCTCTTATTAGTTACTCCAAAAATACTCTTTTATATTGTAATACTGACTATTCTAATCTAATATTTTAAAACTTTGTGAAGCCAGCTGTGGTAGTGCATGTCTGTAATCCCAGCATTTGGGAAACTGAAGGATGAGAATTACCAATGAGGCCAGCCTGGGCTACATAGTGAAACCCTGTCAGAAAAAAAAAAATCTTTGAAGATAATGAAATAATTCTGTAAAAGCAAGGTTAAACTAAAATGGATCTATACTTGGTCTGACCCATGTTCAAGCTAACAACATGTTTTCTAACTGATGATACCAAGACTATTTTGCCAAAATATGTTGTACAAATTATCTCCTGGCAGCTTTGAAAAATTATGATAATGTCCTACTATCTTGTTAAATTCATATGTATCCACAAATTTGTGTAAAACACCTTTGAGAGTACACTGTAAAGTCAACCACTATTTCATGCCAGAGGTCCGTAGTATCCCAGGATAATTAATCATCATTTAAAATGAGAACCAAAATTTCATAGTAAATAGAAGGGTATATGGGTACTTTAAGCTGGAAAAGTTAAACTAACATTATGAAAATAAGTTATCATTAACACAATTTAGCAACTATGTGCTAGTTCTCTTAGGAGAATCAAGTGTCATCTTTTGGGAAGAAGGAACAATTTTTACAGTAAAATTGCTCATCAGTTCAATGAATGACTTCCACAATATAAGATTTCTCTTCATTTTTTTGTTCCAATTTTGTTTTTTTTCCTTCAACTTTCTCTAAACCTTAGGTCAGTGATTTTAGCTTTCTTTCTTTTTGTTTTTGGTACTGAGGTTTGAACTCAGGACCCTATGCTTGCTAGGCAAGCCCTGTACCACTTGAATCATGCCCCCATGCTCTCTCTTCATTTTTTATCTTCCTATCTTTCTGTCTTTATCTTCTTCAGGTTTTTATTCTCTAGTTACTAGCTGATACAACTTTGTCAGATAATTTATTATTGTCTTTGGTTACAATTCTCCCTGAAATATTTTGATGCCCTGGGTGGAAGCAGAAACTCCTATTAAGAGGAATGAGTGCTGTCCGAGTGGCTCGAGTGGTAGAGTGCCTGCAGCAAGTGTGAGGCCCTTAGTTCAAACCCCAATACCACCAAAAAAAAAGAGGAAGGAACATGAACTGGGGGTGTGGCTCAGTAGTAGGGTGCCTGCTTAGTATATAAGAGGCCTTGGGTTCAATCCGAGTATCAAAAAAAAAGGGATGACAATGAAAAATTTTATCTGAGAGCCACTTTATTGTTAATTTTTTCTTGTTTTAAAGACTTCTGCTTCTTGACACTTCATCATAAATTCAGTCTCAGACAGTGAATTCTTAGTAATACTCTGAATAATGGTATTACAAATTTGTCCATTAATGTGAGTTTCTACAGAGAAACATTAACTAGTAAATACCTAACCAAGCAGAAGTCTCTATTGAATTAGTTCTACTCATTATTTGGATTTTCTGAGAAGAAAAAAGACCACAGACTGTAAAAGACATTGGAGATTATTTAGTTAATCTATGTATAATTTTTCATTTAGCCTGATTCTGCTACCCTTTTTGTAACTCCAGTTTTATACAGTGAGATTTGATGTTCAGATGAAAATCTGAAACTATTGGATCATCATTCTCACACATAGACACATACAAGTGTCTACTGTCCCAAATTTGTTAAATAATCCATGAGCACTGATTTTGTTTATAAATCCAAGTGTCAATTTATTGATATGCCCTGAGCATCTTAATAATCATACCAGCTAGAAAAGTGAGAAAAGTGCTTGAGAAACTAAATTAAACTTTAAAAGCAAGAGTGCTGGTTTAAACTAGATTGGCTTTGGACCAGAAAAAATGAAAAATGTCTGTAAAACCTTTAAGAGAACCTGTGGTCTAGAATTTTGGCCTTTTGCTTCTTTGAACTTTACATTCTTTCCTTTAAAGCATAGATGATGAGATGAGGAGGGCTCCTCCCTACTTGTCACTGGTCTCTGTACATGGCAAGAAGGCTGACTCCAGGGATTTATCTGTGCAGCAGTCCATGTTTAACATGGAATTTAGTTTGTGTCTCTGCTGCATTTTATATTCTGATGCTGCTTATGTTTTCTATAAATAAATATTTTTCTCTTGAAATGGACATATCTACCCTTCCTTTCTTTTTTTGAGACAGGATCTTCCTATGTAGCCAAGGCTGTCCAGGAACTTGCTATGTAGTCCAGGTTGGCCTCAAACTTGAGATCCTTCAGTTTCCCAAGTGCTGGGATTATAGGCATGCACCACTATGCCTAGCTATTCTTTTTTAATTATTAGATAAATTTTAATTGGTCATCTAGTCTTTTATTCTATATTCTTTTTTTAATTTGTTTTGTTTTAATGGTACTAGGGTTTGAACTCGGTCTTGCACTTGCTAGGCAAGCACTGTAGCATTTGAGCCACACCTTCAGCCATCTAGTCTTTCCTCCAGTTTCACTCGTATTTTTACCCAGATGATAAAAAAACTCTGTACTGATCTTTTATTTTGTATAATGGTACAAAACAAGAGCTCATAATCTTGAGTCATAAAATTCAAGAGATCAAATTCCCTGCAAGACAATCCTTGGAACAAAAAATTCCAATCTTTGATTAAATAAAGAATTCATTTAATTAAGCTTGAGCATCCTGACTAGTCTTGATTTTACCATACTTCTTTTTCATGTCCAAAATAGATCTCTTTCAAACCTCAGGGATTCTTCAGCGTTGGTGACTGCTTTTCACCTTTTGTGATTTCATAAATTTCTACTGACCTTTTACCTGACCTTTATCTCTGAACATTGAAGGGGCCTCATCTTTTTTAGTACATAAAACAGTAGCACCAGCATTCTAACCTCCCTGGCCATGTTAATTGCCCTGCTGCTGATGTTACTTCTTCAGACAGGACAACTAAAATCAAACATGGTACCCCCATGGTTTTGTACCAAGGGTTGATTGACTTTTCTTTTTTGGTATATCTGTTTAAAGGTCTGTTTTGAGACCTATGGCTATACAAGAATGTCAGGTTTGTGATTTCATAAAGTAGGTTACAGCTATTCCTGGATTTCTTTTCCAAGCCCACAGTTCTTTAAAAATAGAGTTACAATAGAGTTTCTGCTGATCTTTAGGTTTTTCTTTTTATCACTGAGTTATCTTTGAATTTTTTTGCTTCTGTGAGCTTTCTTCTTAAAAATTGTTACCTTTTCCTTTAGTGAATCTCTCCTGATTTTTAGGTGTGTTAACTTGACTCACTGGTAAGCCTGTAGAAGTAGGTCAGATTTCTGTTTGTTCTTTTTTTTTTTTTTTTTTGTTCCATGTCACTTGTCCTCACTCAGGGGAATTTTAGATTTATCTGCACATAACTTTGTCAGAGTTGCTCCTACCTTCATGGTAACTGATGATGATGTCTGTCAGCATGTCCTGTAAAAGTGTTGACTTGAGCTGAAAGATACCGTTAGAATTATCCAGTATAACCCCAGCCCCAATTTATAGATGGCAAGCATTAACTTGAGACTAAATGCAGACCCAGAAGGCTTCAGAGTTTTTCTTCCACTCATACTATATTACTTGGCCACTTGGTTTTAGCAGCAAGCCAAGTAGCCCAGTCTAGTAAGACTCTGTACCTGAACCAGGTGTTGTGACTCATTCTTCAAAGCTCACTATGTTACACCATGCCACCTAAGTCCCTAAGTCCCTATGTTCCATTCAGGCTATGAGGTTTAATGTGATGCTTGGTCCACTCACTCTGAGAAAGTTCGCTATCATTTCTAGTCTTGATTTCTTCATTTCTGAACTGGAATACCTAGCCTAGACAGAGAACCCACAAGGATTGTTTCAACTAGGAGACAATGATTTGGGGGCTCATTTCAGTTGTCTGTGCTACCACCTTTAAAAGGTACCTTAAATGTTTTTGCTACTTTCTATACCTCTGAGGAGAGAAGCATGTGTAATTGGAGTATGTGTTCCTTTCCCCCGTCATCTCATCATGTGATACCACAATTTTTATCATGAAGTGTAGGACAAACTGTGACCCTTAAAAGTACTTAGAAAAACAAAGTGTAGAATGCTCCAAGTGATGAAGAGTGCATATTTTGCTTGCACTTCAGGAATTAATAACTTAATTTCCTGCCTATTCCCAGTCATTACAATCTTAATGTTCAAGGGCTTACCTCAACTTTAATACTTATGGCTGGCATAAAGTAAAGAAGCCTTCGTTTCCTTAAATGGACTCAGTATAAATTTGATGATGTACATATGACAACTACCAAAATTCAGTGAGATTTAGGATTGTAACCAGTAAGATTTTAATGCAAGAAAATCATAGATTAATTATTAGATTTAGAAAAGGTCATAGGATTTGGGGAAGGAGGATTTATTTATTTCCTTTATTAACGAAAAGTTAAGACTTGCCCAAAGTTATATGCCACACTGTTAGTTGTTTAAAAGGCTGAGTCCAAAATCTAGATCTCTGTAGTCCTAGTCCAGTATACCTTCCATAAAGGCCATTCTCTCTTGTCTTGTCTTGTCTTGTCTTGTCTTGTCTTGTCTTCTCTTCTCTTCTCTTCTCTTCTCGATCTCACTGGGGATCAAACCCAGGGCCTTGAGAATGTTAGGCAAGCTCTCTCCCACTGAGCTATACCCCTGCCTCTACTAAGGCCATTTCTGATTTTGTGGTAGCTTTATCCATTAGCAAAGTGAAACTGCTACAAATTGATAATACAAAGCACCCTTTTCCATTTGCTTTTCATGTACCAAGGATTCACCAAGGAAGACACATCAGCTGTATTTACTTAGCAACTTTGTACCTAGCTCAGCAAGGCTTGTCGATGTTCTTAAGGATTTTATACACAGAAACGTATACACCTGATCCCAAGTACTATCATTTTTTTTGGATCTTCCATTTTTTCATAGTCACATAATATAGAAAGGGACAGGAGAATAAGGGCAAATAAATTCAGTTTGTCTTATTTCAGAGTTCTTGCATGCTACTCAAAACAGAGGGCAAAGTGCCCGTTGTTTGCCATCCTGTCACTGCTTCCCCTCACATCTAAAATGAGGGAGAGCTAGCCATATATGAGCAAAGATTTCCTTACAGCCCCAGCTCTTTGTGCTAGGTATAGTCTTTGATGGTTGGCTATATATTGGATCAAAAGAGCTTATTGTATCAGAGTTGGCTACACAGGTGGTAAACCCTTAAAGCAGCAAGTACACAGGTTGAGCATCCCTGATCTAAAATCTGAAATGCTCCAAAATCCACAACTTTTGGAGTGCTGACCTGACAGTTTGCAGTCAAAACTGGCACACTAAAAATACTGTATTAAATTGCCTTCTGGATATGTGTATAAGGTATATAGGAAAAGTGAACACATTTCATATTTAGAATTGAGTCATAATCCTATTATTTCATTAGGTATATGCACATGTTCCATCTGAAACACTGTTGGGTCCCATGCTTTTCAGATAAGGCATACTCTACCTGTATCAAGAAATATGGTGAGCCAGGCTGTGGAAGAAGAGCCCAGAGTACTGTGATAAGAATTGTTGAGGTGGAGGACTGCTTGCTTTTACAGTCTGTGAAAGACTGGTCAGAAGTGAGATTTAATTGAAAACCTAAAGGAGCCAGTCCTTCAGGAACCAGAGTAAAGGCTCTATAGCTGACAGAGTTTAGGGCTATTTTGGGAACCAAAAGACTAAGATGAAGAAGGGGGAGAGGAGCATGAGATGGGGTCCTGATACAACTTATTGTGAAGAATGGCAGTGTGCACTAACTTGCACAACAACTGGCCCTTTGTCCCTTCACAGTCCTCTAAGCCACCTCAGGAAATGCCTTGATAGAATCTCACCCATTCCATTGTCATGGTCTTCCTTTGACATGGGACTGGATCACTTGCTTCTGCCACTGTTGACCTTCCTTACTGCTGATTTTTATCTTCCCATAGGCAGCATTTGTATCCTTTCCTAATCTGTGTTCCAGCAATCTCCAACAGTTTTCTGGGCAAAGTAGAATACTTCACTTGTGTAATCAGTTCAGAAAGGAATGTTGACTTTATGTTCATTTGTTACAGATACTCTAGTATTCTGGAGCCTCTCTTTCTATTTCAGTCTCTTCTTTAAACTCAGTTTGAAAAGGGCAGTTTTGTTTTTTTTTTTTTTTTCATTTTTCTTTTATTATTCATATGTGCATACAAGGCTTGGTTCATTTCTCCCCCCTGCCCCCACCCCCTCCCTTACCACATGCTCCACCCCCTCCCGCTCCCCCCCTCAATACCCAGCAGAAACTATTTTGCCCTTATCTCTAATTTTGTTGTAGAGAGAGTATAAGCAATAATAGGAAGGAACAAGGGGTTTTGCTGGTTGAGATAAGGATAGCTATACAGGGCATTGACTCACATTGATTTCCTGTGCGTGGGTGTTACCTTCTAGGTTAATTCTTTTTGATCTAACCTTTTCTCTAGTACCTGTTCCCCTTTTCCTATTGGCCTCAGTTGCTTTAAGGTATCTGCTTTAGTTTCTCTGCGTTAAGGGCAACAAATGCTAGCTAGTTTTTTAGGTGTCTTACCTATCCTCACCCCTCCCTTGTGTGCTCTCGCTTTTATCATGTGCTCATAGTCCAATCCCCTTGTGTTTGCCCTTGATCTAATGTCCACATATGAGGGAGAACATACGATTTTTGGTTTTTGAGCCAGGCAAACCTCACTCAGAATGATGTTCTCCAATTCCATCCATTTACCAGCGAATGATAACATTTCGTTCTTCTTCATGGCTGCATAAAATTCCATTGTGTATAGATACCACATTTTCTTAATCCATTCGTCAGTGGTGGGGCATCTTGGCTATTTCCATAACTTGGCTATTGTGAATAGTGCCGCAATAAACATGGATGTGCAGGTGCCTCTGGAGTAACAGTCTTTCGGGTATATCCCCAAGAGTGGTATTGCTGGATCAAATGGTAGATCGATGTCCAGCTTTTTAAGTAGCCTCCAAATTTTTTTCCAGAGTGGTTGTACTAGTCTACATTCCCACCAACAGTATAAGAGGGTTCCTTTTTCCCCGCATCCTCGCCAACACCTGTTGTTGGTGGTGTTGCTGATGATGGCTATTCTAACAGGGGTGAGGTGGAATCTTAGCATGTCAACTGCCCTTTTCAAAAATATGGAAATAGCCAGGATGCCCCAGCACTGATGAATGGATTAAGAAAATGTGGTATCTATACACAATGGAATTTTATGCAGCCATGAAGAAGAACGAAATGTTATCATTTGCTGGTAAATGGATGGAATTGGAGAACATCATTCTGAGTGAGGTTAGCCTGGCTCAAAAAACCAAAAATCGTATGTTCTCCCTCATATGTGGACATTAGATCAAGGGCAAACACAACAAGGGGATTGGACTATGAGCACATGATAAAAGCGAGAGCACACAAGGGAGGGGTGAGGATAGGTAAGACACCTAAAAAACTAGCTAGCATTTGTTTCCCTTAACGCAGAGAAACTAAAGCAGATACCTTAAAGCAACTGAGGCCAATAGGAAAAGGGGAACAGGTACTAGAGAAAAGGTTAGATCAAAAAGAATTAACCTAGAAGGTAACACCCACGCACAGGAAATCAATGTGAGTCAATGCCCTGTATAGCTATCCTTATCTCAACCAGCAAAACCCCTTGTTCCTTCCTATTATTGCTTATACTCTCTCTACAACAAAATTAGAGATAAGGGCAAAATAGTTTCTGCTGGGTATTGAGGGGGGGAGAGGGAGGGGGCGGAGTGGGTGGTAAGGGAGGGGGTGGGGGCAGGGGGGAGAAATGAACCAAGCCTTGTATGCACATATGAATAATAAAAGAAAAATGAAAAAAAAAAGGGCAGTTGAGAGAGGGGGCTGGAATAAAATATAAGCTGAGAAGCATTCCTTACTCCGAATTTCCACTCTCCCTTTGCCATCCCCTCATTCAGCCTTTTCCCTCTTGTACCTTGCTTAGCAAGTATGTTTTCCCAGAAGGCATAGACTTTCTTGCCCCTATCCCCAAATTCCAGTCTTGAAGACATGCCTAAAACTGAAGATCACAAAACTTAACCTCTCAAGCTAGGATTCCCAAAGCCTTGAATCCAAATGTGCTTTAGAACTCATAACTTTGAGATTTTAGAATGGAACTATGGCATATTATATAGCATCCGTAACCAAGTAGTATTTCTATAGCACAACATGAATATTCATATTAAGAGGGTTAAAGAAAGACCATATAAATGGTCTCTTGTCAATTCAGTTTTGCTTCTAAATGAATTTGTCACAAACTTAGGAAAAGTTTCAGTTTTTAGATTGTTATAGTGATTTGAGAATTATAGATGAAGAATTATAAACCTGTGCCCTCATACATACCTATGAAAAGACAGTAGTTAGAATTTCCCAGCTTTACTGAAGCTATCATGAGCACTCATTTAAAATGAAATATTATCTTCCTTATTTCTCTGCCTATTAATCCTTTAGAGTTAATGTAACTTCTGTCCTTCTTCCATGTCTGTGGAGGCTATCACAGTGAAATTTATGGTATAGAAGGGCGGATATTGGTTCTGTATAAGTTCTACATCCCAGAACAGCTATGCCATCTGGAATGGGCAGATGGACATGCCACAGGAAAGCAGCAGGAACCCACAACAGTTGCTATTCAAAGAGAAGATCAAACACTCTTAAGAATTTTCTGCAATTTGGCTGTGAGCTGTATTGTGGATGCCTGGTGCAAGACCTTTGCTTACTAAGGTGACTCATATACAGCATGAGGAATAAAATGCTCTTTTAAACCAAAGCTAGAAGCCAACTGTAAGATAACAACTACTACAGATGCTGGCTGCAGAGAGGTTCTCCTACATACTTTTATGTGTTGATTCTTATGACCCTTTTAAAAGCGTTTTCCCTCAGTATAGGGTTAGAGTTAAAATGAAAGTGGATTCATATGTCGTATCTATAAATGTGTGTTTTTGCATGAGGAATATAAGAAAATACAAGCAGAAAGTCAGGTTCATGCTGATTAAGCAAGCCTTTTTCTTTAAGTTTCATATTCTTGATTTTTTCAACAAGAAAAAGTGTTACTTAACATTCTATCCAAGCACGTCTTAAGTAAAAGTACTCAAGGTGAAATTGGGATGTTTTCAATGCTCTTAAAATTCTTTGAACAGTAGCTTAAAAGCTTTAATTTTTCTCTCTTCACCATTGTTTACATTTTAGAAAATGAAGAAGTCAAGGAAACGACTTTACGAGAGCTTAAAATGCTTCGTACTCTCAAGCAGGAAAACATTGTGGAGCTGAAGGAAGCCTTTCGTAGGAGAGGAAAATTGTACTTGGTGTTTGAATATGTTGAGAAAGTAAGTCATTAATTGCCATAGTGCAGATTTGCCTGGATCTTTTATTTAGGGCCATTTCTAACATTACTGAAGAAAGCATTACTTAGTATAACTTGTCAAAGTACTTATCTCAGGACTTTTAAAATGAAAATATTATCCATAATCATTAGAAGTCCTGAAACAGACTTAAGGATTTTGTACAATTTATCAGTACACAGATAATCTTAAGTTTGAATAATATACTGGTGTGGCTTCTGAAGTCTTAGAATCTATGTACAACAAGTAATTTTTAAATTAGATTTATTTTAATTAAACCTGAAGACAAAATGAGTGAATGAATGAACAGTCTTGGTACAGGTACATGTCAGACCCACATAAGCATGGACTGGTGCCTGAATCAGACCTAGTGTAATGAATGAATGAAGCTTTTTGTGAACTACCACTGCTTTGGCCAGGAGGCATAAGGTGAGGCTCGAGGCAGTAGACAAGACCACTAGTAAGGAATTGGAAGCATGGGAGAAAAGAAGAAAGTATGTATTGTTTGAGTTGTCTGCTCACTTGCTTTAGCTCATAAAAAAGGTCAACTTATTAGTGATAATTTTAACCCATTAATAAGTTTGTGTGTCAGTCATTCTTTCATGTAAAAAATAGTATGTCACAAAATAGCAGCTAGCTCAGCCTGCATCTCAGTCAACCTAGTGCTTTGCCTTGAGACAATCATGGTTTAGATGACCCAT
Source organism: Castor canadensis (assembly GCF_047511655.1). Classification (NCBI taxonomy): domain Eukaryota; kingdom Metazoa; phylum Chordata; class Mammalia; order Rodentia; family Castoridae; genus Castor; species Castor canadensis. Next base: position 126,839,943 of record NC_133405.1, on the reverse strand, counting down.
GTGTAGCACAAAGTGGATTTTTCTTTTTATCATGTAAATTCTTAAAAAGATGATATTTGATAATCAAAATCAAGTAAAAGTAATATTTTTCATTGCTGCATAAGGACATCCTTAACTAAAACTGCAGTTCTGTTCTTTTTTAATGGTAAGTGTGAATTGAAGATTCCACTGCCTTGATTCAGGCTAATGTGCCAGGCAGATCACCCATTGTTGCTTTGTACCATCAGTGTAAATACTAACAGAGTGAAAAAGCAAACATCCGAATGTTATGATCAATACAGTTTGGCTTCATGGGCTCTCTGCAATGTCTGAGACCCCTGTAGATCCCCTGGCCACACTTTGAGAACTGCTGTCCTGGATGTTTACCTTCAAACCATAAGCTACGATTGTGCTGTGAGCCTTATTATGCTCTAAGGAGGAAATGAAGAATGTTTGGTTAATCTAAATTTCAGTGGAGACTCATTAAGTTTCTACTTAAGCAAAAAAATGACATGAATTTTAGAATGGTCTCTGACTCCAAACTAAGACTTTTTTAGGGAAGGAGTGGCACTGGGGTTGTAACTCAGGACCTTTCACTTGCTAGGCAGGTGCTCTGCCACTGGAATCACTCCGCCAGCCCTTTATTTTTTGTGTTGGGTATTTTTGAAATAGGGTCTCACAAATTTTTTGCCTGGGCTGGCTTTGAACCACAATCCTGATCTCTGCCTCCTAAGTAGCTAGGATTATAGACATGAACCACTGGCATGCAGCTAAACTAAGATTTTTGAACATTGAATTGTTTGGGGTCTACATGTTATTTCAACAGTATTTTCTAGCCTGTTTTAATTTTTGTACTAAATGTATTGATAAGTTCTAACCTTAGGGACTTTTTCCTTTCCTTTCCTTTTTTTTTTTTTTCATTTTAACAATATTACCCAGATCTCTCCCAGAAACATTTTTAAGTCTTAACTTTATTACAAAGTTCTATCATGGATACACAGAACACTGTGTTAAAATCTCTGTTCCCCCCTTTATACATTGCTGTTATGTCTCCACATTGTATTGCTTTTCTTTTTTAAATTATTCTGAAATGATGCTTGAAAGTCTTTAGGGGGAGTGAAAAGTGCACATAGTTATTTTGGGGGGGGCAGAAAAGAGGAGTAATAAAAATGGTATTTCTTATAAAATGAAACCTTGATTTAATGTAGTAACCTGATTCACCATGAAGTCAGTTGTGGATGAAAACAAAAAAAAATTACATGCTTTTAAAAATTATTAATATATAATTTATGGGCCTACTTAATTATGGAGAGGAATGGTTCTCTCCTTCATTTTTAGAATATGCTTGAGTTGCTGGAAGAAATGCCAAATGGAGTTCCACCTGAAAAAGTAAAAAGCTATATTTATCAACTAATCAAAGCTATTCACTGGTGCCATAAGAATGATATTGTCCATAGAGGTGAGTATGGAATTTTTAAATGGGAAATACTCAAACCAGTCAAAGTTAAATATTTACTGTCTTAAGAATATTTCTATTTAAATTAAGTATATTTTGAAAGTATAAAATATGAGAAGTCATTTGCCCTCAAAAACTCCTTTTGTACCATTAAAAGATCACAAATTTATTTGGATGTTGCAGTGAGATCTCTATTTGTATAACCAACCCACTGTGAACTATACAAACACCTACTGATATAAAAGAACAAAGGTGAATTTTGAAGCTTACTGGGATGGGAGGTGGGTGGCAAAGGACAATTTCCTTAGCCTTTTAATCCTGCAAGTAGACCAGGTAATGTGACCAACTCAGACTCAGGCTTTATAGATGGTCCCTAAGTCACTGACTCTCACTGGAACTTACCTTTCATTCTGTCTTTGATCAGCAATCTCCAGTATACATCTTTATGTCCTGATTTTCCCTATCCATTAGTGAAAAGTGTCCATTGTCTGTCAGTGGAAGCCATGACCAACTTAGCCTGAAGGCTATGATTATACTTCTATAAACTGTTTTATGTTGTCCTTTATTGCCACAAAGTTAGTGGTTTATAACAATAAAAAGGAAATTACTTGCTTAGCATCATTTTTGATGCTATACCATTTATATTCTCCTGATAACCTCTTTTACATGGCAGAGTTTTATAGTAGCAGGACATAAATTGATACAATAATGAAGCTAAAGGATGTTTATCTTATCTTTGCATTATCAGATAAATGAATGCTGTGTTTTAATCTACCTATACAAATATGCAAGCATATCACTTTAAAATGGTCTCTTTTAAGAATAGCTTAAAAGTAATATAAAAAATGTCAATTCTTATTGTTTCTAGAGGTTATAGTTCTCTTGCATTTATTTGACTATCGTTAAGGTTATGGGTGGCATAAATAGATACCAAGTCAGCTGGTCATCTAATGTCTAGGGTAATGAGTCTAATAACAGATTATTTTGTGTTTGGGGATATTAATGAGGAGCTGAGTTAGCTGCATTTCCATCATGATACTATGATTTAGTTAAGTGTGTAGCAAATAAGTGGTTGTGAATTAATGGTAGAAACCATGATTCTGATTCTTCCATATTCCAGTACCTCTGCCCTGTCTCCACATGTACCTCTACCATATGATATGGATGATGGTTACTATACTCCCAAACTAAATTTGTGAGATGCCTCCCAAAGAGAGAATTCAACTGCATTTTTTGTGAATATCTGCTCCTCAACTCCTATTTTTTTTTTCATTTTTATTAGCATATATTCATTGTACAGAAGGGATTCATAGTGCCAATTCCAAATAGCCTTATATTGTACATTGGTTAGATTGCCCCCATCATCTCCCCTGCTCTGCAGCCTCCTCCCTGCCCTACTTAGAGCAATTGCAAGAGGTTCCATTGTTCTATTTCATATATGTATATGAAGCCCATAAACCATATTCCCTCACCTTCATCTCCTCCATTCACCCTCCCCCTTCCACAAGTACCCTCCCACTCTGTACTTATTTTATAGTTAATCCAAAATCAGTGTTCAAAGGGGTTTCTCAATGTATCCCAGCTTTGAATATACTTTACTTTTGTTGATTCAGCCTCCTCTGTTTAGCAGCTTTCAGTACATATCATTATGTCCTCTTCCTGCACAGATGTAATGCATTTTGATGTTGTTGACTCTATCATTCTCTTTTCCTTTCCCTCCTCCCCCAAGTGCCAGAGTGGTTCCACTATTACAAGTATGTTCTACATATAAATGTGTATATGATCGCATTTGTTTTGTGTACACATTTATCTTTTGGATCTGTCTTCCACATATGAGAGGAAACATGCAATTTTTGTCTTTCTGAACCTGACTTATTTCACTTAACAAGATGTCCTCCAATTCCATCCATTTACCTTTAAACTACATAGTTTCATTCTTGCTTATGGGTGAATAAAATTCCATTGTGTGTGTGTATGTATGTGTATATATATATGTATGTGACATATATATATATATATATATATATATATATATATATCATGTTTTCTTAATCCCTTCATCAGTTGGCAGGCATCTGGGTTGTTTCCATTGCTTGGCTATTGTAAACAGTTCTACAATAAACATTGATGTGCAAGTGTCTCTATTGCATCATAACTTACATCCCTTTAGAACTATGCCCAGGAATGGTATCACTGGATTCATATGACAGTTCTGTTTTTAGTTTTTTAAGGAATCACCATACTGCTTTCTATAATGGTTGTACTAATTTACCTTCCCACCAACAGTGTCTAAGGATTCCTGTTTCACTGCATCCTTGCCAACATTTGTTGTTGTTTGTGTTTTTATGATAGCCATTCTAACTGAGGTGAGATGAAATCTTAGTATAGTTTTGATTTGCCTTTTATGGCCAGGAAAGTTCAGCACTTCTTCATTTATTAGCCATTTTTACCTCTTCCTTTGAAAATTCCCTATTCAATTCATGTGCCCATTTCTTCATTGGTTGTTGATTCTTTAGGGGTTCAGTTTTTTGAGCTCCCTGTAGATTCTGGATATTAGTCCCTGATCAGATGAATAGCTGGTAAAGATTTTCACCCATTCTGTGGGCAGTCTCTTAAGTCTAGTGACTATTTCTTTTGCTGTGCAGAAACTTTTTAGTTTGATGCAGTCCCATTTGTTAATCCTTTCTCTTAATTGCTTAGCCATTGAAGTTCTTTTTAGGAAGTCATTGCTTATGCCTATATGTTGCAGTTTATTTCCTACTACGTGTAGTTGTTTCAAAGCCTTATATTAAAGTCCTTAATCCACTTTGAGTTGATAATTATACAGGATGTAAGACATGGATCTAGTTTCAGTTTTCTGTATGCAGATATCCAGTTTTCCCAACAACATTTGTTGAAGTCCTCAACTCCTAGATCTGTAGAAAAAACCCCAGAAATCTTAACTTGAGTCATTGGCATAGTTTCAGCATTAAACATTGATAATTGTGAACCAAACAGAAAAGCTAAAGAGATACATAAATATAGAAATTATACAGAAAACCTTTCTTGAATTTTTTCCTGGTATTTGCTCTTAGGTGTAGTGTTATAGTATCTTGTGGATGTAAATAAAATGTTATTATTACTTTTTGAGGTGAGAATGGTTCCTTGAAATGTGTTGTTCTAAATTCAATCATTGTTGAATCCTTTAAGAGTTAAAGGTAGGCTAGGGGAGTATGTGGCTCAATGGTAGAGCAGTTACCTTAGTATGCTTGACACCCTGGGGTTCTATCCCTAGCAATATGGGAAAGAAAAAAGGAAAAATAGTTAAAGGGATATTTTGAAATTATGATCTGCATGTTTTTCAAAAGGAAACTAATTGAAACATTTATATACCAGCATAAAATGTGTCTCTCTGCTTTTCCAGTCTTGTATTCAAATAATACTAGATATTTCTAATTAGATGACATTACAGTAATCTGTGTCAATCAGCAGAACATAGAACATTTTTATTAATTGTTTCTTAATCTTGATACTCTAGATATAAAGCCTGAAAATCTGTTAATCAGTCACAATGAAGTTCTGAAACTATGTGACTTTGGTAAGTTAAAAAGAAATTGAGTCCCAGTACTTACGGAACTAATTTCATGTAGAACATATGTAGTTTTTTGTTGGTTTATTTAATTATTTTTACTTCACCTTTTAAACTACTCTAAATTATTGTCTGGACCTAGACAAAGCAGTTTATGTTTATTTGTGATTTAAAATATTAATAACAATGTACATTACTTCTTTAGAAATTTTTATTAACATGTATTAGTTGTACAGGGGGTTTCATTGTGACATTTCCATATATGCTTACAATGTAGCTTGGTTAGGTTCATCCCCACCATCATGCACCCTCATTTTCCTCCCCCTGCTTAAAATTATTTCGACAGGTTTCATTGTTCTATTTTCATATAAGTTTATAAAGCACGTCTACTGTATTCACCTTCCTTTAACTTCATCCTCCCCCTCCCACTACTCCCCATCCCTTAACAGGCCCTGTTTTACATTCCAGTCCTTCATTTAAGTGTACATTCATTGTTCAGAGGGGTTTGGTATGGCATTTCACCTGTGAATATATTGTACTTTAATCAAATAGCCTCCTTACACTTTCCCTTGTACTCCCTACTATTCAACAGCTTTCAGAGTGTTTCATTATGCCTTCTTTCTACATAGATATGATGTATTTCAGTATTATTTACTCTCTACCATTTTATTTTCCTCTTCCTCCTCCCTCTCTTCCCCTGAAACAGTCCATAGATTTTAAAGGCATATTATAAACATAGTTCTTATGCTTTGACTTAAATTAGCAAAGGAGCATTCAGTTGGGTCATATGTTGAAAAATTGATTGCTGTAGGAGTTTCTTTGTAGAGCATTGTCTACTATTTTTTTAATTTATCATAGTATTTACTTAACAAGAATTAATTCAAAGAAAATACATGCATGCATATAAATGAATAAGCCCAGTAAATATAAATGAATTACCCCAGGATAAGAGTTTTCTTAGAACTGCCACTATAAGATTCTTGGTTTGAGTAGAATAAAATATTTAAAATGTTGATAGAAATTGTTCTAGGTTTAGTCTTTTTCACTAAATGCATGACTGAATAGGCACACATAATGTATTATGTGTGTACAATGGTTATATATGTATAAGGTCAAAGCCAGTTTTAGAACACATTCATTAATTCTCCTTAAGTGTTCAACAAATGAAACTTGATAATTGATGTCCAATATTCTAGCCCTTGATTGAATGTATAGGGAAGTTTTTTCATGATACTCCTATTGAAAAAATTGTGTATTGTCTCTTTGTACTAAATGTTTTCAAACATTTAAAATAATTTAGAAAAGTTTTAAAATAATAAGTTAGGGTATTTAAATCATGGGTTACTTCATGAAATTTAAGTTTTACCCAGTGTGCATGCATGATGAAAAATAACTTCATTTTTAAAAACCTTTTTCATATATTCAAATAAAACCAATACAATGTAGACCTCCACATATAATCTCCTTATCATAAGCAAAAGTTAGAGTACTTTAGATTAGTATGTAGGCGGATTATACTACTGAGGAATAGAGTATTGTAAGAATTTGCTTTGCAGAATAACCCATTTTGTCTAGTGTAGCATTTAGAAATGTGTATAACTGTTTTCAGTCAATATTTTCAAAGGATTTGGATATTATGAACCGCTTGCCTAAGAAAAATATACTTTTCTTTCACAATTTATGATAAGGTATATTGAAGAGTCTTGCTTTATCCTAAATTTTTTAAATGCTTAGGAAAATGAAAAAGAAATATTGAATACTATACGTGAAAGATTTTAATCTTAGCATTTTTATCATTTCCTTAACATCATAATTTAAGGAACAGTGTTTATTAATGAATTCTTGTCCGTCATTGTGATTACCACCCAAGACAAAGACTTTGTGGACCTCATATACCATTTACTCTGCCTGCTATGGGTCACTGATATGCTTAAAGTTCTAAGATGTCTGAAATTTATAAAGCAAGTTAGAAATACAAAAGAAATGTCTGTATAATGGTTAATAATAGGAATAGAACACTCCTGAGCTAGCATTATTTCTTAAGAAAATGTTTCACCTCCTGACAGTGCTACATGTGGCATTCTGTGTCCTGTGTATCCCCAACAAAGACTTCTGAATTGCTTTCCCTCCCAGAGCAGGCAGCTCCTTTGTCTGGCTAAAAGAACCCCATTCAGAAATACAAATACTTACTCAAAGTGTATCTTATAAAGAGGTATTGATTAACTTGAAGTTAGGAGCTTTTCTTTTTTTGCTGTGGTTGTATTTTTTAACTTTCATTTTAAGAAAACACTATTTTCTACTTTTCAAAAGTGACGTACACCTTAATTTTTACCCCTAATTTTAGTGTTTTAGCTCCCTATAATTATTGATGATGAACCTATATTGCATTTGGTGAGTTAGATGGGTAATTAATTTATCCTGCTCCCTCATTTTGGGGCTATGCTTTGGTCCCAAAATGTCTTGAAAGGGCAAGGGACAGAAGTAATGGTAGAATCTGTAAGGTAATTTAAGATACCCCTAGCATGCTTCTCAGGGATGACATTAATTTTTCACCTACTTTGTTTCCATTACTGCCAATTGTCAGTTGTTTTCATAATGACTGGAACTGTTCAGCAACAATAAATATAAAAATAGTATTTAAGTCCCAAAGAGGAGGATTAATGACCATATACGATATGCTAATTTAACTTTGAATTCTGACTCTAGTGGAGACTTCATTTTGTTCCTAAGATTTACATTTTTAGAAAACCTAACTTAAAGGTATGTTCTGAATGCTTAGAAAAGCATGCAATGACTTTGTAAACATGGATTTCTTTTAACATAGGGAAGAGACTGGGTTTGTAACAAATACGTTGTAAATTTTAATTGACATATGAATGTTCTACTAACTTTTAAAAGTACACTGTTAATAAATAGCTGATTCAATATCACTCATGTTCTTGTTGATGTTTTTAAAGGTATTACTAGCACTGAAATATTTTGTCAACATGAAATTATTTTTTCAGGTTTTGCTCGGAATCTCTCAGAGGGCAATAATGCTAATTATACAGAGTATGTGGCTACTAGGTGGTATCGATCCCCAGAACTCTTACTTGGGTGAGTTACCTTCCCAGAACAGAGAAATCAACATCTATTGATCCTTTATAATTGACTTTGGGATCACCTAAGGAAAATAAAAACTTTAGTTAATATGTCAGTTATATATTCACTGTAACAAACCACCTAAAAACTTAATGACATGAAACAAGCAACATTTTATTTACTCATGACTCTTCGTGTCAGTAATTTGAGTTCAACTGGATGGTTCTGCTGTTCTTGGAGTCAATCGGGTAGTGAGAATCTGCTGGCAGATCATTTGTGAGCTGGTTGGTGTAGGAACCTCAGCTGGGACAGACCATCTTTAATCCACAGAGACTCATCTTTCAGTTTCTAAATGTGATAGTGAGAAAATTCCATTCAGCAAGAAGGTCAACCCCAAAGCAAAGGTACTTTCCAAGCCTCTATTTGGATGACTTTTGCCTTATTGGCCAAACCATGTTTCATGTCTAAGCCCTGATTCTAGGAATGGAGAAAGAAATCCCACATCTGGATGGGAGAAATAACAGATCCACATTACAAAGGGGCATACATACAGAAATGAAGTGAAATATTTTAGCCATTTTTGCTAAAAATCTTCCACATTAAGGATGTGAATATTCATAGAGTTTGATATTCTGGCTTATATATTCTCTCATGCATTTGTTGATTCATTCAATAAATGCTGCATATATCTAGCCACTTTGGGGTAATATTGAACCAATTGCCATTTTTCTTCTGAACAATGAAAATTCTGTTTAATGATAAATGGCTATTCAAACTAGCACTGCATGGATGATTTTTTTCAACAATATCTCCATATCTATCCTTTTTGTGCCCACCTTTCCCCTTTCAGTCCTCTTTCATTTATCTGTTAACACCATGAAAGGGTCTTCTGATGAGGTTCGTTTCTATATAATGTGTTTTAACTTTAGAGCCTAAGAAGGAGCCTGTAGTCCTCGTCTCTACCACATAGTTTAATTAATAATTCTCACTCCAGTTGTAGTATTTTATTTTTCCTAGATTGTATTTTCTTCTTTGGAGCCACCAAACAATGCAAAAAGAAGGTATAGTCTTACAAATAAAATTAGCCATAGTGGTAATGATAAGTACACAAATTGTAGGTTTCATCTCATTAGTATACCATACATGTATGTATCTGGGGACATGAGAAATTTAATTCTTAATAGATTCATTTTATACAATAGCAATATAAATTTCTGTTGTTCTCCTCAAGAGCAGAGGGTTGACTATATGTTTTTTACTCCTGAGGGTTTATTGGATGTTGACTGTTCATATCTACTAACCATCAAGTAGTAATTCTTAATCCATTGCTGACCTAGAGTGTATAAAAATTATTGGCATAACTTTTCGAAAGATTTGCTTTTTTTTTTAAATCAAAGACTTGCTTTATTCTGAAAACAAATGATGGCTAGGCACGTTATTATCCCTTCATTTGTGTGGACAGAGTTTTGGATTTCTGTGCTGTTTTTAATCTTGGATTTAGAATTAATTTTCTTTGTGTTCATCTATGTTTCTTCTTGGTGCCTTTCTGGACTCACTAGGATGTATGGTGCAGGGGATTAGAATTTGAATTTAGTAGATAACATATGCCAATGAAGAATATGGTGAACACCTACAATCCTAGCTACTCTGGAGGCAGAGACAGGAGGATCGTGGTTCAAGCCCAGCCCTGGAAAAGTTACTGTGAGATGCTATCTAATAAACAAAAACTAAAAGCAAAAGGACTGGGGTAGTAGCTCAAGTGGTAGAGCCTTTACCTAATAAGCAGGAATCTCCAAGTTCAGTCCCCAATACAGAAAGAGGGAGGGTGGGAGGTAGGGAGAGAAGGAGAAAAGGTAAAGAAAGAAAAGGAAAAGAATATGAAGTAGATCATTCTTAGAAGCACATCCAAAAACTCAAGTATGGTGGAAAGACTCAATAGAGTATGGTTTTGTCTGTAGGATGGCCCAGAGGAGTGTATTCTGAGAACAGTCTTATTATGAGTCTTCAGTGAGTATTTGCTGCCTAACAATACCCATGGGAAGACCAAGGTTATGTTTAGAGATATGTGGTAGCTTCCAAAAGTAGATGGGAACAGTTCAACTAATTTGAGCTAAATGAAATATTGCTGATTAAGTGATTGTCAGGTACTAATTGAAGAACCATAGTATTTGTGTAAAAATTGCACTGAAATCAGTTGATAATTGGTTTTATATTAAGGATCTATGTGTTTGTACATTCTCAGCACTTTGTTCTTGATATTCAAGATAGCTCCAGCTGCATACATTATTCAAATCAGATAACAGAAGAAAAATAGCTTGTCCTGTGTATGTGGACATTTTCCATAGGTTCCTCCATCTAGTGCCATGAGACATGTTTTCTTTCAAGCAGATAAGAAAAAAAGATCAGTATACTCTTTTCCCCAGCCAGCTATGAAAAAGATCTAAATGAAATTTTCTCATATGGTTTTAGGTTTTTGTGGGAATGAAATGAGATAAATAAATTTTGACTTAATATCGCAGTGATTTGTTATCCTGTAAACATATTCTGTAGGTTAATGGTGCTTTAGTTTAAAAGTTTTATATTACTGTTTTATACCACTATGGCATTCTAGAATTTCATTCTATATTCTTTTTCAGATATTTTATTTTGACTTTCCCTTCTTAAAGCTTGGATTATTTATGTTTGAAACTACAAAATACCTATGTATTCTTTCTTAATCTGCCATAAGTAATTTAAGGCTAAAGATACTGGGGCATAGGTATAAAGCTGTTTTGGAGATACCTAGATTCTTTATTTATGGTGTGCCATTTGTAACAGCAACTCTCCTCCTAAAGCCCTCTGGTAAACTTGGGTCCTAGAAGAGAGATATAAACCCCCCTAAGTAAATTTAAAACATGCTTTGAGGGAAATAGCTATCAGAAAGCCCCATATATGTAGAGTACAGTTATATTCAAGTAAATATTATAATTTTAGCTGTTGGAAATCATGGTACTAAGTAATCAAAGGTTACAATATTCAGTATTTATGAAGACAGATCAGCACACTTTAATAGACTAAATTCAAAAACATAGATACAATGTGCCTTTTTTGACATTTGGAGAGCTGAAGTATAATTACCTAGAAAATATATTTCTTGGGAGCATTTCATTCTCCATATGAGGTATAGCACTATATTAGAGTTTATTAAGCCATTCATGTTCAAGATATACCCAGATTCAAATTGGTATTTACTAACTAAATTATTATTAAACTGATACTTTTACTAGTGTACATTTATTCACTTGTGTTCTGAATTTTTACTTGGATAGCTCTATTTTCTTATTTTTAGTTTCCCCTTTTTTTTATTTCATGGTAACTGGGTTTGAACTCAGAGTCACACACTTCAAATTAAACGTTCCTCAAGGACAGGAATTTATCTCTTATTTCACATAACATGTCATCTGTCAATTTTTGGCACATACTTTTTGTTTTCTTTTAGTGACAGTAGGGTTTAACCTCAGGACCATGTACTTGCTAGACAGGTGCTCTGCCACTTAAGCCTCACCTCCAGCCCCCCCCTCTTTTTTTTTTTTTTGTTTTAGTTATTTTTCAGGTAAGGTCTCCATTTTTGCCTGGGGCCAACCTCTGACCAAGATCTTCCTACCTACAGCCTCCCAAGTAGCTGGTATCTGGGATCACCGGCACAAACCTCCAGCCACACTTATTGGTTGAGATGGGATCTCACTAACTTTTTGCCCAAGCTGGTCTCCAGCCCTGATCCTTCTGATATCTGCCTCCTGAGTAGCTGGGACTACAAGCACAAGCCACTGCACCTGGCCAGTCTCACTTTTTCTAACAGCAAATTTAAATTTCTTAAATTTACAAACATGCTTTAAATTATGAATCTGTTCAAAATAATTTGGAAATTGTTAAACCATTGCATTTATTCAATTGCCAAGACAATTTCTCCTTTTGCTTTTCAGAGCTCCCTATGGGAAGTCTGTAGACATGTGGTCAGTGGGCTGTATACTTGGTGAGCTTAGTGATGGACAGCCCTTATTTCCTGGAGAAAGTGAAATTGACCAACTTTTTACTATACAGAAGGTGCTAGGACCACTTCCGTCTGAGCAGATGAAGCTCTTTTATAGTAATCCTCGCTTCCATGGGCTCCGGGTAAGAGTTTTTGCTAAAATCCAACATGGAATCAATAGGGTACTATTTAACCCATTGTTGATTGCACAGTGGAATTATCAACTACCTTTTGAATACTATTGGCTTTCCCATCATAGTGTTTATAATCCTCAATTTATTCTTGAGTCTTATGTAGTATTTATGAATTAAACAAGTGGTTGCAATTGGAAAGTGGAATCTGCTAATGATGTTTTCCCCAATTTTTAAATTATAATTTTTCAAAATCTGTTTAGCATATATATTATTTTTAGAAGGTTTAGCAAGGATTTATTTTTGTTTAACAAGATAAAGTAGGCAGAAGCAGGAAAGAGAAACATTTCCTGTTCCCCACGCAGGAAATGGGAGCAAAGACTCAAAATGGTGGTTCAGTATCTGTGGTCTTATACTTTCCTGGGTTAGGGGCATACATGTTTTCAGAAGTCTAGCAACCCTAATCATTAGACATTGGTTCTGAGTGCTCAAGATGGTGGTATTTATTATTGTAAAATATGGAGATGTTATCTAGGCCTCCCAAAAACACAGCAACAGTAGGTAGGTTTTAGGACTTACCTTTGCCAAAGGAGCCTTTTCCTTTACCCATTCAAGAATATTATGTTCTAAACCTTGATATTTTAGACTGTCTCTTTATCCAAAATACTAAGCGTACCCAAAATATATAAAATATATCAATGGCTGCTGCTTACTTGAGCAAACTTATTTGTAGTGATTTGAAGAAGTTCATGAGTACTTGCATTTTGCAGATTTAAAGGTTCTTGTTCCAACAGATATTTCTTGTGCCCTGACAGTGAAATTTCAAATCTTCTTTCTGAACCAATGTTTTGTCTTGGGCAGCCTTCCCTAGACTTGCTACTTTTGCACAAAACTTGTTTTTTGAGAATATAATAAAAAAACCATCTTAGAAAGTTTTAACTTTTCCCCAAATGAGGAACATCTAACTTGCAGAGGCACCTCATTCAGTAGCCAGTGAATTGTAGGCTCTCTCTTCCATCTACCCTAAAAACAGCTTTTTAAGTTTTCAAACACTTTTGGACCAAACATGTCAATTTATGGTCATTGTGGAAACCATAAAATAATTTTCAGCACCACTTCCTTTCTTTCTCTTAATGCATAATTTGCAAACCATCTTCTCTTACCATTTGTAAAGCACTTTAGTTTTTTCGTTGACTTTCTAGACCTCAGTTAATTTCTTTTTAGAGAACACTACTGCTCACACAAAAGTGTCCAACATAGCTCCAGCTGGGCTCAGCGGACGTGGAAGAAATGAATCAAGAGAGGCACGTGCAGTTTCTCCTTTAACTCCTTCCTACTTTCTCTTCCTTTTCCAAGTGTGTTTTTCCCTTTTATTTTTGCTTTTATTAGCCAAATTATGGCCATTAGTTAGGTTGCAAATAGCACATGCGGTTCAACAAGGTAGTTTTAACATTTTTTGAACATTTGTCATACTAGAAGCTGAAAAATGTGACAATAAATAGGACTTTCTTTCCCTTAGTCTAGCAGAAAGGAAAATCTGTTATATTCACCATTACAGTTAGTCATAATTACTGAATTTTTGTTTCACTGAGAATGCATCCAAACTCTTTTCCATACCCTATGAGATCTTGTCTGATCCAGGCTCTCTAGCTTGCTCCTTGACCTTGTCTCATACCTATCTCCATTCCCCTCCCTACAGATTCTTACCACGCTTGCCTATTCGTTGGCCTCTGTAAACATTCCAAGATTTTTCTGCTTCTTGGACTTGGGACCTGTGGTTTCTTCTCCTGGGAAGCGTCTTGCCTTGCATAGCCTCTTCTCATTCTGTAAATCTCAACTTTAAGAATGTCTCCTTTCTCTGGCTATCCTCTCTAATGCCCCCATCCTTCCTAGTCTCTCTCCTATGTAGCACTCTTCTTTTTTCCGTCATACCACTTAACCACTGAATATAATGATTTCACCAAATTGTTTACTTGTTAACTATTAATGTCTAATTCTCCAACACTAGACTAGAAATACCCCCAAGGATAGAAATCGTCTGTGTCATTACTGTACTTGCAGCAACGAACACAGGAACTAGCACACCTGGTAAACGCTCACTAAATATCCAAGTGATTAATCAAACCAGTCTACTATCAGCGCTCAAGCTCAGCTTTGTTTCCTTTCTCTTCATCTCTAATACTTCTTTTTGCCTTTGTCACCTTTACTTGAACTGTATCCAATTGCTCCCCAACTTATCTCTCGAGCTTTCTCTCTCAGTTAAGTCTTCACATTTCTCAAACCACACTTTTAATTCTATCTCCCTTTTGTTTAAAAACTTCTACAGGGTTGCTGATAAAGTTTAAACTCCTTAGGGTAGCATTAAAGACCCCTTGCTCCTAGCCTTCCATCTTCATCTGTACCCAGTTGTCCTCTGCCCCTGTTTGTGGGCACCACCTCGAACCACCCACCATTTCCTTGACATGTGGCTTCTGTAGTGCTGCATTTTCATATCTCTAGTCCCCTCGATACTCACTCAGACTCAGACTAATCTCCTCCCTCCATGAAACCAGTCTAAAGTATTCCAGGCTGAACAGATGACTCCCTCTTCTGAGCTCCTATAGCACTCTGGTCACATCTTTTCTGTAGCATCCATTGCGTCCACAAATATGTTTCTTCACTGGAGTAACTAATTTCTTGAGGAAAGGAGTTGTTCTATTCATCTTTATATTCCCAGCACACCTAGAATAGTGCCTACTAGGTGGAATAGTATTGAATGATTGAATAATTGACCTCAGAATTTTAATGTCAACTGCTAGAACTTTAAGCTTGATCTACTGGCTGACTTGTTCCTGGCCTGACTAAAGAGGTTCCATGCTGGATTCTTTGAAGAGAATAAATAGCTTCTGACATGGTTCCAAGCCTTAGTAACTTACAAACTAGCTGAAGAATTAAGACTTCCATACTAAAATAATTAGAAAACAATACAGTTGATAGGAAAGCATAATGTATAGTAAAGTACTACAAACTTTATTTCATTGTATGGTCTTCTGATATATCTCATTGTTTTGACTTGTGAGCATGTCAAACATTCTGGAAAGTTAGAAATCATATACTTGGGGATTCATTACAAAGGTTTGATAGAGGATTTGAAATTTAAAATGGATATTGAATTAATTAGAGAGGTCACATGAAGGTCATCTTTTCCTCTTTTATCTGTGGTCTTGTTTCTTCACAGACCTCCTCACTTAAACAATATTGTCTATAAAATGTTAGACAGCATAAGACAGTACTGTGTATATATTCTTCAGGAAAATTGCTGTTTCCATGACATTTTGATTTTGATAAAACAATATGCTTACATTTTTAGCCTGAAAGTATTTATGGTCTTTTAACTAAATTATTTCAATCTCTTTAGAAGTTTAACATCTTTCAAGGGGAAAGTTTGGCCTTATGATATCATTTGAGAATGTATGTGACAGATAGCTAAGCACATCAGGCCTATGAACTGCATTTGCTGTGAACCATGAACAAACCAATAAGTAAGGCAGTGAGATGTGCACTTGTATTCCTTTGTATAGAGACTGAATTCCACAAGACGTTGCTCTACTTGCATTTATTATTTGGAAGAAATAGTTGTTAATGTCCTGTACTGTAAGGCATAGGCTTTGGAGTTAACAGCTGAAGTTCAAAGCCTAACTTCATATTTACTACTTGAATGACTTCAAGAAGTTACTTCACCATCCTTGCTTTGGTTTCTTCATGTTTAAAATGGCAATAAAGAATTATCATTATATATATGCACCTATGTTCTGTATATATAATGCCCTAAGGGTTAAGGGTGTAACTCAGTGGTGTAGCATTTGCCTGGCATGCCCATGGCCCTGGCTTCCATCCCCAGCACTGCAAATAAGTAAATAGGTAGGTAGATAAGTAAGTAGATAAATAAATAAAAATGCCCAGACCGATGTCTAAGTGATTAAGAAAAGAAATAAAGTACTTATCAAGATATAGTTTAAACTTGTATGCTTCAGCTTTGGCTGTTGCATTATCTCAGAATAGTAGGTATCATTCAAAAGCATATATTTTTTAATTTAGGAATTTTATTTTTTATAATAGTATTTCTAAACATTTCAGTCTGAAAGTGTTTGTGGTATTTTAATAAATTAGTTTAACTTTTGATTTCAGAATTAATTTTCTTATCAATGAAATGTCATTTCCATAGAAAGAAAAGGAGAGAGGGTATTGGTAGTATAAGTTAGAACTTAGAAGCAAAGTTGTAATTAAAATGTTCTGATATAAGGTCTTCTACCATGGCGTGGCAAATGTCTGTCTTTGGGTTGATACTTAATGTTCCAACAACATCAAAAGGAATTTCTGCACCTACTTTAAGGGAGGTGCCTCAAGTTAGAAAGTGTGGGTTTGGATCACAGTCCTGTGTGCAAATCCTTGCTCTATTGCTTGCTAATTATGTAACTTTCCTTAAACCAGTTATTTTAACTTTCTGATCATAGTAATATGTAAAGTGCCTTATGTAGGATCACTTCCCTCAGAAATCAGCTTATCTTTTTTCCTATGCATCTATATTAAGTTCATATTATTTCTTCTTCCTCTGTCTAGAAGATGCTTTCCTGCTTTTCTCTATCTTCACAATTTTCTTATCTTTCAAAGTGGACTTCAGATATTACCTACAGGTTATTCTATAGCCATAAACCACCTGGTTCTCTCCCCTTTTTTTGGAGATAGGATCTTGCTATGTAGCTATGTAGTGCAGGCTGCCCTTGAATGCATGATTCCCCTGCCTCTGGCTCCCAATTAATACGATTACAGGTATGTACCACTATGCCTGGCTTTGGTTTCTCTTTTTTTCTGAACTTCCAATAGAATTTATGGCTGAACAGTTTAGCACTGATTGCTTTCCCAAATAGACTTCCAATTCCTGAAGTGCAGGGTTTAGGTCTTACCATATACTATGTCCCCTGCCTTACCAAGCCCTTGTGGGGATGATGTCATAATTGTTCCTTAATTATGAATTTTACTTGTTTAGCATGTTTAATGATTTCAATACTTTGAAATGCTCCTGTGTTGATATAAAGGAAATACACAGTAGAAAACTAGCCCTCACATTTGGAGGCAGTACATGGCATCGGACTCTCCCAGCATCTTACCCAATTTTTTTTTTCACTATTAGGGCTTGAACTCAGGGCCTCATGCTTGCTGTAGGCAAGTGCGCTACCATTTGAGTTAATCTACCAGCCCTTTTTTTGTATTGGGTATGTTTGAGATAGGGTCTAACGAACTATTTGCCTGGGGCTGACTTTGAACTGCGATCCTCCTGATCTCTGCCTCCTGAGTAGCTAGGATTACAGGTGTGAGCCACTAGTGTCTGGTGAATCTTACCCAATTGTTTCAACATCCATTTACATATTGCCACATGAATTGGCAAAGGATAGAATATCGAAATAAGCTTCACCCTCCCTCTCATTTTATTTAAAAATTCATTTGTCTATGCACCTATGTTTGCACAACTGTGTTCCAACTTATAAAAAGGATGTTTTGAAAATTGGTCATTAAAAGAGCATGTTAAAAGCAATAATAGAACTTGTGTCTGAATTCACTATTTCTGCTCCTGTAGCCTTTCAGATTCTGGCCTCTCACTGCCTTTTTCTCCTTTCTTACTTCTGTATTTTCAGTAGTAAATTATAGTTTCTTATTTGGAAAGACTTCAAAATCTTATATGATGCCACATTATGGCCTTTCTGTTAGTCCACCAGTTACTGTCAGTAATTAAGAGTTCTCATTATAAGCAAATTCTGTGTAAACTGTTTTAGACCTAGTTGTATGAGCAACTGTATATATATCCAGCATCAGATTTTTGTAAGTTTATTTTTACAAGACTTAAGTATTGTCAGCATAGATTTAAGTATCATATTTCACTTGTGAATTTTCCCATTATTTCACATCCAGTTCTATTAATTCATACCTAAAATACATAGATACCAAAAGTAATATACAAATATGAATTTAACTTGGATGGGCACTAGAGCAATAACTTCTGCTTGACTACTGTCTTCTGCAGTGCTCACAAACACATGCACACATATCTTTCTCCAAATGGTAGCATTCATGTTATGTTGTCCTTTACAGTTTCCAGCTGTTAATCATCCTCAGTCATTGGAGAGAAGATACCTTGGAATTTTAAACAGTGTTTTACTTGACCTAATGAAGGTAAGAGAAGTTCATATTGTCTGTACAAAAATATTCTTTGGTTTATGGATTCTCTTGTGTCTCCATGTGGCCATAGCCTGCTTTGGGAGGGAGCACTGGGGTTTGAATTCAGGGCTTTGCACTTTGCAAAGCAGGTGCTGTACTGCTTGAGCCACACCTCCAGTCCATTTTTCTCTCATTATTTTGGAGATGGAGTCTCACAAACTATTTGCCCAGGCTGGCCCTGAACCATGACCCTCCCAATCTTAGCCTCCCAAGTAGCTAGGATTATAGGAGTGAACCACTGGCACCTGACCCGAGACCTTTTATATGAATTAAATGTTTTTTTTAGTAGATGTAGAATGGTGTATAATGGGTGACTTTGTCATATTAAAAGACATGTAATTTATTTGGAGTTTCAACAGGAATCTAGTATTGTCACAGTCCATCTAGACAGGTGCATAAAATCCTTAAATTACTCTCCTAAAGTGGGCAAAATAATAAAAATCTGTTGGCATTCAAGAACTGCTCAGGCATAGCTTTTTAAAACAAATCTTAAAGTGAATGTTGAAAGAAAAGAAATTCTATAGTGCTTAAGGCCTCTGATAGTCTGTACAGATTGAATCAGTGAACCTAATTTTTTTTTCTGATCTGACCTCACCTCACCTCTCCCAGATTACTCTTTCTCACTCTTTAGATATGTCAGGATAACTACTACTACAGTGATCTGAGTGTTCCTCATGCTAGTCCTCCTGTCCAGAAGATTTCCTGCTCTGGACTAGTAAAAATATCCTCAAATTTCTTTATTCAAAGTTTTCTTCCCCTGTAGATGATAGCTCCTTGAATAAGAACTATTTTTCATATTTCTCCAGCTTTCATTGCAGCCAACAAGTACATAAGCAAGTGTTGGTTGCTTGGTAGTAAACCTTCCAAAAGCTCTTGCTTGTTAATGGATCCATTTTGTTTCGTATTTATTCAGTCAACTATCAAAATCAGGCTCCACTGTGCACATAGCCTTTAAAAGATACACTTAGCACAGTTGGACATTGCCGAGCTTCATTTTTAGAACTTTACTGTGCTTTAAACTACATTAATCTGTGTTCAAGGGAACACAATGTAAATATGTGTGGGAGCAGAGGTAGAGAGGCATAGCATTTGGGAAAGGCCACATACCATATAACCTTTCATTGAAATTTGCAATATTCATTAACTTATAAAGGCTTTCAGAAAACTCACAGTAAAGAAACATTTCTGTCTCACTCAACATTTCCAAAATTTAATTAAATATTGAATGCTGTTTTTTATAAAATGGGAATAAAGCATTCATGTTCTGAACACAGATTGAGAAATGCTATTTAAAAAAGAACCCTCAAAGCTCTTTCGGTTTAATTAGGCATAAATTATCACTTAAAGTCACTTGGGTTTTGTCGATACATTCTTTCACAGAGTCAATATTTATTGACCACGGCCATAATTATTTAGTAACTTTTAAAATGTAAATATAATAAAGAAGACAAATGAAATTAAATATGTCGTGTTTTCCTGCCTTTTGTCTTTCTTGTTGAATATAATTAACTTTTTGTTACATCTTTACTAAGTGTAATTACCAGTCATCAGTGTAGTACCTAAATAAAAGCAAATACTGATTGAATTCTAGCACAGATAAAACTGTATCCTGAATCTTTGTAATTTAATTTGTAAGTTAAAGATTCTAATTACTATTTATTTAATTTTTTACTATCAAATTTCTTTGGGGGGGGGGGCAGTGGTACTGGGTTTTGAACTCATAGCTTTGTGCTTGATTGGCAGGCACTCTACCACTTGAGCCGCACCTCCAGCCTTTTTTGCTGTAGTATTGGAGATAGGTCTCACTTTTTGTCCAGGCAGAACTAGACTGCAATCTTCCTCTTTTAGGCTGCCTGCTATATCTGGGATGACAGGTGCACACCCCAGTGCCCAGCTTTTTTTCCATTGAGATGGAATCTCACAAACTTTTTGCCTGGGCTGGCCTTGACCCATGATCCTCCTGATCTAAGCCTCCCAAGTAGTTAGGATTACAGACGTGAGCCACCAGCTCAAATTTCTTTAGTAGTATGTAAAATGGTTTTACCAAAATGTACATTCAGCAGGTGCTCAAATTAGGTATATATTACAGTTAATTTTTATAATGTAATCGTAGCCTTGTTATATTACCTATATTAAGATAGAAAGTTATTATTTTGTAAGTTTTTAGGAGAAGCAAGAGTTTATTAGAGCTGCTCCTGTGCCTATATGGGGTTGGGGACATGTTTTTATAGGGGTTACTGGGGAGTTCATTGATTGGCTGTTTCTTTTTCATGGGCCTTATTGATTGGTGGTTTCTTCCTCAGAGCATGGTTTGAATTTCATACACATGGGAACATTTCATGGACTCAGCCCTTATTTCCTCCTTCTGCCTAACTCTTGGTATTTTTCTCCCCTGCCATTCATCCTAAAGGGGAATTTGCCTCCACTTTCCCCATTGGCAGAACAACAGAACCAATCCTGGTTTAGGTGGGGTGGAAGTCTCAGTCTTAGAACTGCTTCAATGTGGATGGGGTTGCATACATCCTGTTTATTTGTTGTCCTGGCAAAGGGTTACTGGGCAGTCAGCAGGAACATGGCGAGGTCTAACTGAGTACCGGATAAGACTGTACAGAAGCCTGGTCCTGGTGGTGAATGCCTATAATCCCAGCTACTTGGGAGGCAGAGGATCACAGTCTGAAGCTGGCCCTTGGCTAAAGTATGAGATCCTATCTGAAAAACAAACTAAAAGAAAGGAAAAAGACTATAGGGGTGTGGCTCAAGTAGTAGAGCAAACACTTACCAGGCAATCTCAAGACCCTGAGTTCAATCCCAGTACCTCTGAGAGAGAAGGAAAGGGAAAGGGGAGAGAGGGAGAGAGCCACGAATTTTTATGGCCAGCTGTAGTGGCAAACATCTATAATTCCAGCACTTAGGTGGCTGAGGCAGTGACAGGAACATCTTGAGTTGTAGTAAGACCCTGTCTCAAAAAACAAACAAACGAACGAACAGAAACAACCAAACAAATGCAAATACCACCAGTTATCCTTTCATGAAGGGATATTCCTTTTGCTACTCCCTAAAGTTGTCTTGATAATTTTGTTCATGTGTAAATACCTAAAATGTTTCTCTCATCCTACATGTGCCATTTTAGTGGGGATACAGTCACCAGAATTAATTCAAGTCCTTAATGATTTTAAGCAGAGTTATAGTAATTATATTAGATCTCTTTTAGATTTTTTTTTAAGATGATGAGATTTTTTTCCCAAAAATGCTGAATTTTAAAAACTATTAACTGAGTAGATTTCATACTTTTCTCACAAAGAACTCATCCTTTCAAGCAAATTGAAATTAACTGCTGTATACATATAAATCGGTTTTATGTGCAGTAATTTCTACTTAATATCAAATAAAATAGTGTTTAGTTTACTTTTCTTGGCAGTACTCAAGTTTGAACTCAGGACCTTGCACTACATAGACAAGTACTTACCACTTGCATCATCCCTAAAGTACTGCTAATACTAGTAGATATTTGGCTTCTGAATGGTCTTATACACTTTGCATTTAAAAGACTGCTAGGGGGGCAATTTTCCTTTTTGTTTCTTGTTTGTTAGTTTTTGGTTTTTGAAACAGGGTCTTCTAATGTTTCCTAGGCTGGCCTCAAATTCAAGATCCGCCCAAGTGCTGGAATTATAGGCGTGTACCACCATGCTCTCTCTCCTTTGTTTTTAACTAGTGTCTTATAGCTGAAACCATTTCAACTGCTAGTTCAAAATTATTTTATATACCCCCACAGCTTTTTTTGTATAATAAAGAATAAGAAGGATTTGAGATAATTTCAGAGTTGTGTTTGAATAAGTATGGATATAAATGCACTTACATGTAGTTAGTGGTTTGGGTTTCAATAAACAAACTCTTTTGACTAAAAGTTAGTATTTTAGTATTATGGTGGAATCAGAATTCAAATTTTCTGTGGTACTAAGTTGAAAGTAGTTGGGAGATAATTTGCTCTCGTTGTTTAATAGTGGGTGACAAAGAAATTAATTATGAGCCAAACCAGTGAACATGAACTAAAGATGGAATGTTACCCTTCTTATGAAGAAGAATGGCAGTTACTTAAAGAACAAATTTCAGTGTGCTCTATTGTGTTGTTAAGCTATATAAATTATATTTCTTTAGGTATTTGCCTTATTTTTTTGGCTGTACTGGGGTTTGAAGTCAGAGTTTCACACTTGCTAAGCAAGTACTCTAACACTTGAGCCACACCCCCCAGCCCTTTTTGCTTTAGTTATTTTTTAAATTGAATCTTGCTTTTTGCCTAAGCCGGCCTGGATCCTCTTATTTCTGCTTCCCACCTAGCTGGGATGACTGCCACATGCCACTATGCCTAGCTTTTATTGGTTGAGGTGGGGCCTCAAGAATGATTTTGCCAGGACTGACTTCAAACCACAGTTCTCCACCTCCTGAGTAGCTAGGATTACAGGCATAAGCCACTGCACCTGGTTCTTGCTTAATTTATAAGTAAAAATCAGTCTTAATTGTCATTCACCTTTTAAAATTCTGTCCAGGGGAGGGGGGAAGGTGGATGAAGATGATAAAATTAAGGGAACATGGTTTATGGGCTTCATATACATATATGAAATAGAACAATGAAACCTCTTGCAATTGTTTTAAGTGGGGAGGGGAGGAGGTTGCGGGGGAAAGATAGTGGGGGCAATGTACAGTGTAAGGCTATTGGGAATTGGCACCATGAATCCCCCCATACAATGAATATATGCTAATAAAAGTGAAAAAAAATTTAAATGAATGATGGAGGGGGTAACTCCAGCTAAAATATATTGTAATAATATATGTGAATATCACAATTTATCCCCTTGTATAGCTATTATATGCTAATAAAAATATTAAAAAGATAAAATAAAAATTCTGTCCAGTTACTAAGGTAAATAAATAATACTGAAAGAAAAGATTTTAATTGTTAACAGTATAATATGTGCAACATAAAACAAAGTGTTAGTGCCTTAATGAACAAAGAATGCATACAAACAAAAAAGGATAGATGCAGAAACAGAAAAATGAGGAGAGAAAGCATAAGTAAACAATAAACATGAAAAAGTATTCAGCCTTACTAGTAGTTAAAGATGTGAGGGGTGCTGGAGTGTGGCTCAAGTGGTAGAGAGCTTCCCATAGCAAGCATGAAGCCCGAGTTCAGGTCCCAGTACCACCACCAAAACAACAACAACAACAAAACCCAGCTGTGATGTACCAGCTTTTAACTATCTTATTTATAACTACTAAAAAGAATTAACATGCCTGTTGTTGATATGGGTACTAAGAAATTAGTAGGTTCATACAATTGCTGAGATGGAGGGGGTGAATCTAATTAAGGTATATTGTAAGCACTTACATAAATGTCACAATGTACCCCCTGTACAACTATAATAAACTAATAATGAAAAAAGTTTCCACACCTATCAGTTCCATCTTTAGAGTTTATCCTATGAAAGAATTCAGATGCTTGTTGTGGCATTAATTATAATAGTGAAAAGTAGTTGCCATCTTAATGTCCAACAATAGGATGCTGGCTGAGTACCTCATGATATACCCACACCACAAACTTCTATATAGTTGTTAAAAAACATCATGTAGGGGAGAGGAGGGCAGGAAGCAGGGGGAGAGATGGCACAATGTATACACATATGAATAAATGTATAAACAATTAACAAAAAAAACATCATGCAGGGATTAGGGATATAGTTTAGTGGTAGAGCACTTAGGTAGCATGAACAAGGCCCTGGGTTTGATCTCTGGCACCACACACAAAGTTTTAAGATTGTTTGTTGCCACGTTGTTCATAAAAAAGGGAAGCTGAATATTTGTCAACCTGAATGCTTGTCATTCAGGAATTGCTAAAAAAAAACTACAGGAATTCCATAGAAGTGAAGGTCTTTACTGATATAGAATGATCTTTTAATATTGTCAAGTGGAAAGAAAGCTAAGTGCAGACAGTTGTGTCCATTGTAGTACTTGTGTAAAATGAAAAGATCAGATAGAGATATGTACAGAATATATCTATAGAAGGTTTCACAGGAAACTGGTGACTTGGGCTGCCTCCAGAGAGAATCACTGGGTGTCTGAGGGACAGGAGAAAGATGAAGAATGCAAATAAATACTATTGAAAAAAAATTTTAATGTTTAAAATGTGTTGCAGAAAAGTTTTTGGTGGATAAGTAAAAAGTGTGGGATATAAAACTAATGTATTTAATGTAAGCCAGATTTTATAGAAGAAAGTATGTTATATGATATTGAGCAAAGGGCTGGGAAGGTGGATATCTACCAAGAGAATGACAATGGTGAGATTATGGGTGATTTAGATAGTCTTTTTTTTTTTTCCTGCTGAACTGTGTTTGCTAGATAGTCTGCAATGACTATGTATATCTTTTCTAAGAAGAAAAATAAGGTTTTTGCTAGAGTTTTAATTTGACTTTGTAATGTCCTTTCCATTTTATTTCCTAAGAATTTACTGAAGTTGGACCCAGCTGACAGATACTTGACAGAACAGTGTTTGAATCACCCTACATTTCAAACCCAGAGACTTTTGGATCGTTCCCCTTCAAGATCAACTAAAAGGAAACCTTATCACGTGGAAAGCAGCACGTTGTCTAATAGGTAAATATTCCCTTTTAAGGAAATACAGATACAGTGTTGGTCTTACAAGTAGATAGAGGAGGTGGCTACTAAAATTATGCAATTAGAGAAAAAAGGAAAGCCCTCTTTATTCAAAAATATCTTATTATATGATTCAGAAATATAACTAAAGAGTTGTGTGGCTCTTAAAGATTCTTTTATCTTTAACAAGTCTATTATGGAAACCTATACATTCCCTGTGAATCATTGAGTTAGCAACTCAAGGGGTTTTAGCCTCAACAGCTAGCAGACTCTGTGTAAATGTCATCCAGGGGTGATGCCTGGAGGACAGATAAATGGGGGCAAGTGTGTTCCTGGAAGGAAAATATGCCAAACGCATGAATGGGGCAACTTTTGCAACTGAACCAAGTAGGCTGGCTCTTCAGAGGATACCTGTGCATTTGTTGTTCTTGATTTTTAATCCTTCAATTGAGTAATTCTTCATAAAAATAAGCATAAGGAAATAGTAAAGTCAGTGATTAAAAGTGGTCCTTTTAAAATGATTTGACAGTGTAGTCTTTTAAAATCCTTTTTCTTTTTTTTTTTTTGGTGGTTAGTAAATGCCTTTATTGCTCTTTGTTTGTTTGTTTTTTTCTTTTTTTATTATTTTATTATTCATATGTGCATACAAGGCTTGGGTCATTTCTCCCCCCTGCCCCCACCCCCTCCCTTACCACCCACTCTGCTCCCTCCCTCTCCCCCCACCCCCTCAATACCCAGCAGAAACTATTTTGCCCTTATGTCTAATTTTGTTGTAGAGAGAGTATAAGCAATAATAGGAAGGAACAAGGGTTTTTGCTGGTTGAGATAAGGATAGCTATACAGTGAGTTGACTCACATTAATTTCCTGTGCGTGTGTGTTACCTTCTAGGTTAATTCTTTTTGATCTAACCTTTTCTCTAGTTCCTGGTCCCCTTTTCCTATTGGCCTGAGTTGCTTTTAAGGTATCTGCTTTAGTTTCTCTGCATTAAGGGCAACAAATGCTAGCTAATTTTTTAGGTGTCTTACCTATCCTCACCCCTCCCTTGTGTGCTCTCGCTTTTATCATGTGCTCAAAGTCCAATCCCATTGTTGTGTTTGCCCTTGATCTAATGTCCACATATGAGGGAGAACATACGATTTTTGGTCTTTTGGGCCAGGCTAACCTCACTCAGAATGATGTTCTTCAGTTCCATCCATTTACCAGCGAATGATAACATTTCGTTCTTTTTCATGGCTGCATAAAATTCCATTGTGTATAGATACCACATTTTCTTAATCCATTCGTCGGTGGTGGGGCATCTTGGCTGTTTCCATAACTTGGCTATAGTGAATAGTGCCGCAATAAACATGGATGTGCAGGTGCCTTTTTCTTGAAACACACACACGCACATGCGCACACACATACACAAGATTGGACCAGTGAGGTTGTCTTTCCAGATTTGATATTCCCTGATTTTGTTGGCTTAATTTGCAGCAAGATGCTGTTTTAGGCACAACCTCTCTATCTTCCTTCATCTCCCAGAAACTGGTTGTAGCATCTGGGATCATTAGGTTATGAGAAAAAGAAGAAATTTCTTTCATCAAGTATTAGAAGAGAAATAGGAAACAATGATTCTTATTATGAAACTTTTAAAATTTAAGCCCTTCTTCCACTAATTTTTCTCCATATAGAACATTGTTCTTAATAAATTGGAATTTTGAAAGTTTAAAACCTGGTACTTTTTAGGTTTGGGAGGGCATCCAAAAATTGATCACCATTCATCCTATATTAGGTCTTCTTAGCTTTGAAAGTCTGATCATGTTTCAGAGCTGTTTACTCTTCTTTAAAAATGACTGGTTTCACTTACTGTTTCCCCTCATGTCTTTTACACCATTCTTAGCTGGTTTGTTTGTCATTTGTTTCCATTTTATTTTTTTTTTTTTATTATTCATATGTGCATACAAGGCTTGGGTCATTTCTCCCTCCATTTGATTTTAGTACACTAAGTCAAGGAATAGTGATTGTTATTTGGTTGCTCCTTTGCATTTGTCAGGTTCTGATTATTCCTGTCTTTTCTCTGGGGTCACTCTCAGTTCAGGTCCTTTTGTCTCCCTTCTATCCAGATTGTCACTTGGCTCCTCTATTTTACATTTACAAAGAAAATTATTCCAAAAGGACATAAAGTTGATAGACTGGTGATAAATTTGTAATTGTGGTTATTAGTGGTATAATACATAGGGTAAAAGGGGGCCTGTATATTTGTCTTGTAATGACTCCCTTGAGAAAGTTTTTGGAATTAACCAGTAGGGACCTGAAGCTCTCCTTGGGAAACCTGTTTAGGAATCTGTTAAGGAGGCTGTGTGGTAATAGTGTTTTCAGGAGGCACAAAGGAGATGATTCATTCAAGGAGTCCTCCAGCCCCTTCTGAAGTAAAATCGCTAGAAGATTTCATTTTCAGGTCTCTAAACTGTATTGAACATTTTAAAGAAAAAGTCCTAAATAATTTCTCTTTAAGTAATCTTACCTCATTTTACATGTGTCTGAGTACTTTCTCCCCATCCTTGCCTACAGTCTGTGCTTACTCCAAGGAAGCCCTTCTTATCATGGGCACTGACTGTAACTTGTGTCTCAACACAGCTGTGACTCCCTTCGACCTCTCAGGACCATTTTAGACATGGTCACAGCACCATATCCATTGGTTGTCACTTATACACTCCTCTGCCCTGTCCCTAAGACACAACTGTCACCTGTCTTCCAAATTCTTTTCTCTATAGGAGGCAGCAGCCATAATCATTACTCAGCCCCCTACCTGTAACCTTCAGGAACTTCTGACATGGTGTGATGGTGGTTCAGCTGCCCCACATGCCTCTCTCACTGGCCCTGCTTCACTAACCTTCCACTACAAATATAGCTTTGTGCCCCTGATTTTTGCTTTTAAAATGTATTTTCAGTAAATACATTGGCCATCTGTCTATCCAACTTTCTAGCCTTTCTAACCCTTTAAGAGTGGTTTGTATATAAAATCTTCAAAAGTGATTTAGCAGTTTAACACAGCTTCTTTACAGTTGTATGTCAGAGAGATCTATGGAATTTTCAAAGCTGTTTTTTTAGTGGTTTGCTTTGATGGAACTCCAATTGAAGATAATGTGATGCCCCTCCTATATATGAATTATGATATGTACAAGGTTTAGTGGCTTCCAGTTAATCCTGAGGTGGAAATATTCAAAATAATGGTTTAGACTCTTTGTACATTTATGGAAAACCTAGAACTTTGACAAATGTTTCTGCCTTAACTTTATAGCCTCCTTTCTCATGTTAGAAATTGTATCTTACATTGCCATGAATATTGGTAAGATCATTTAAAGGTTTGTGCTTCACATCGAATCATAGTAGTCATTCCTGAAGCTCTATTAGCTGTCTTCATTGTTCTCTATCTCGTTCTGGTCCTCTTTTAAGCTCAAGACATTTTCCAGTATTGTTATCTCTCTGCCATTACTATCTCTAGCCTAAAGGAGATAGGGAGGAAATAGGGTTCCAAGAGCTTAGAGAGAGCTGGAACTGGGCAGGAGTAGCCCCCTGTGGAAGCTGCCATCCGAACGGATATAGCTAGGATCAGAGTCAGGGTGTCCGTGTCAGGAAAAAGCAGGGAAGACCTCACCCGGCCTCTTTCTCCTCTTGTCCCACAATGCTTTCTCCTGCTAAACCCTACCAGAAGGCACTCATCTGGGGAGCCAGAGGCCACAATCTGTAGCATTGGTTCCCTGAGGCCCAAGACTGGGCAGAGAAGTGGAGAATGGATTAAGATTTGGGCTAATGGAGAATAACTAACACACTTAGTCAGATCTATTTGTGGATGGCACTACCTATCATTATTAAGTCTTCGAAAAGTTGGTGTGATATTTTAGTTATGAAGACAGAAGTTGACAGATATCTCTTAATGGTTTAGAACCTGATGCTGTTAGGATACAGGGACTATCCTTTATTGATCTGGTGATGGATCCAGTACATCATTTAACAGAAAGTGAAATTTAGCATTCCTTTATTTTTAATTTCTCTTTAGGTCTGGAATTTGCCAGTTAGTTAGCTCAAATTTAATTGTCCTTATTTAATGCTGCAATTCTTGTGACCTAACTGGGAAAGATTAGCGAGAGCATTTAGGAGACAAGGCCTTCTACATTGTTACTAGCTTGGTTAATACCAGATTTTTTTGACACTCTCAGGTTGATTTCTGGCAGAGATTACCATCTGAAAAGTATGCTAGGCAAAGGGCTCTCACATTTTGATACCTTAGTACATGTGTCTGACAGGGAAAATTAAAAGGCATAGTTTCATGGGTTACCATTATTCAGTAGGAAAACATGTTTCTCTTCTAATTAGTGTGTGATGGGAAATAAAACTCTTCCAAATCAAACCATCTTTAGTAATAGCAATATTTACCACATTTTCTGAATGCATAGTAAGAAGGGAATTATGTAAATCATTATTCATTTTAAAACATTCTAACCTATCCCAAGCCATGATTTTTACTAGTTACAATAGAACAAACTGACTTTGCTATATCAGTTTCAGCTTTCAGATAGAGGACAAGATTTTCCTCTGGATTTATAGTTTGTATATTAAACCAGGTAGGAAATGAAGTTTCGAGTCCTAAAGAAAGCCTCAGTCAATTTGAAATAATGAAGTGTGAAATGAAGAAGAGACTAAATTGTGTCTTTTGGCAAGCAGTTAATAACTTTCCAAACTCTGTGATCCAATATAGGATTCCTGTTTTAGTGTGCATAGAGGTGTCTGAACAGTTAACTACACATTCTTGTGTAGTGTACAAGCAGAGATCTGAAGAGCCCCCAGGTAATTGCCACTTCTTCAAAACATAAACACAGATCATCGTGTTTTCCAACAAACCTCACTGGGCAGTTTACATTTTGCGTTAGAGTGTCATTTTTAATGAGTACATTTCTAGAATTCTCATTCTTCAACTATTCAGGCCAAAGACAAAAGAGACATTGGTGTCTGTGTATGTGTACTGTGAGGCAGGCTACTAGTTTTACAAACAAAAATAAAGTTCAAGGAATAGTAACCTTCAAGTCTAAGCATTCTCTTCCAACATTCAAGCAGAAGAGCTCTTACATTTGATGCCTGAGCTTGCAGGTTCTCACAGGGAAAACAAGAAGGCTTAGTTGCCATTCTTCATGAAAAAATCAGGGTAGTTTTCTTCCAATTCGTGTGTAATGGGAAACAAAACTCTTCCAAATCAAACCATCTTTAGCCATAGCAATATTTACATTTTCTGAATGTTTAGTAAGAAGGGAATTATGTAAGTCATTATTCTTGTCAAGAGTTGTCAGGAATCTGTAGCCCAGCTCTCTTAACAGATAGTCTGTTAAACTCACTCACAGAAGTTCCAACATAGCTATATCATACAAGTTAGCCACATACTTAAGGATGACAAAATAACTTCATCTGGACCAGTGCTTTGTTGCTGAATGACTTAGTCTGAGGAACTTCCTTCTTATTGACAGGTTACTTGTTATTGATAGGCACATGTTGAGATGTTTTACATGTGGACTTGTTTTTTCTTCCCAGTTTTTTTTTAATGTGATACTTTGTATGTGCCTGCTATTGAGGGAAAATGATATGGTTCTTTTGTTTTTAATATAGAAACCAAGCCAGTAAAGGTGCTGCTTTACAGGCTCACCACAGATCCAATAGCAAGGATATTCAGAACCTAAGTGTGGGTCTGCCCCGGGCCGATGAAGGCCTCCCTGCCAACGAAAGCTTCCTGAATGGAAATCTTGCTGGGGCAACTCTTAGTCCAATGCATACCAAAACCTACCAAGCAAGCACCCAGCCTGGGTCTACCAGCAAAGATCTCACTAACAACAACATGCCACACCTTCTCAGCCCAAAAGAGGCCAAGTCCAAAACTGAGTTTGAGTTTAATATTGACCCAAAACCTTCAGAAGGCCCAGGCACTAAGTACCTCAAGTCCAGCAGCAGATCACAGCAGAACCGGCACTCATTCATGGAAAGCTCTCAGAGCAAAGCTGGGACACTGCAACCCAGTGAGAAGCAGAGTCGACACAGCTATATCGACACCATTCCCCAGTCCTCCCGGAGTCCTTCCTACAGGACCAAGGCCAAAAGCCATGGGGCATTGAGTGATTCCAAGTCTGTGAGCAACCTTTCTGAAACCAGGGCCCAAATCCCAGAGACCAATACCAGTAGGTACTTCCCATCCAGTTGCTTGGACTTAAACTCTCCCACCAGCCCAACCCCCACCAGGCACAGTGACGCAAGAACTTTGCTCAGCCCTTTGGGAAGAAATTCCCGAAATGAGGGCACTCTGGACTCACGCCGAACCACAACCAGACACTCGAAAACCATGGAGGAGTTGAAGTTGCCGGAGCACATGGATGGAAGCCATTCCCATTCACTATCCACACCTCATGAATCCTTTTCTTATGGGCTGGGCTACACCAGCCCCTTCTCCTCTCAGCAGCGTCCTCACAGGCATTCCATGTATGTGACCCGGGACAAAGTGAGAGCCAAAGGCTTGGATGGAAGCTTGAGCATTGGGCAAGGAATGGCAGCCAGAGCCAACAGCCTACAGCTCTTATCACCCCAGGTAGAGTTTAGCACCTAGACTCAATTTAGTAGTTCTTCTTGGGAAGGTGGTACGGGATGTTTATGGGGTCACTGTGCAACATTCTCTACCTACAGGAGGCTGTGCTTGTCTTGGTAGAGTGAATAGGAGGAAGCAATACTTGGAGTATTCTCTGTTAAAAAATAATTTAATTGTTTAAATCAACTGTTGAAAACTCAAGGGAACTTAAGTTTGTTTTTAGTACTCTAATTCTTTTCTTAAATATTCCTTTGGGGTTTATTTTGTTGAGAATCCTATTTTGGTTTATAGAATTCACCAGTTATATGGATTACCTTTTAGTTTTCTCAAAATTTGGTGTAAATTCATGAGTATTTTCTGTACTCTCTCTAAACTGAATTTGCTTAAACCTTTTTGCTAATACCTCCTCGATGCCTTAACTAAATTGAAAAGTTTTTAATTTATCTAGAACTATAGATAAATTAGACTTCAGGTGAGATGAAATGTTGATGTTCAGTCTTTTGGGTTGTTTTTAAATCTTAAGGCAATATTTCAGAATAATGCTTCCTCCTTCTTATTGGTCATTAGACTCTAGACTGAGACTAACTTGCTTAGAAGTATCATTCTTACAATAGAATACTATATTTAAATCATATTTTCATGGTTTCATGTGTAAAACACCGTGCCTGCTGCCTGGTGCAGTGAATCTAGCAGATTTTAGTCTTTCCTGTTACTATGATGGTAGGACTATTAATTAAATAGCAAGTGCCATCTCTGCTGGGTGTTCTCAGGCACTTCAGAGAGTCTGAGATTGGGTTGGTTCTTTTCCTTCAGAAACTTAGTTTCTCTCAGGGAAGATTAGATTATACAAGATAACACTGAAATAATTAAGGCCTACATTCAGAGGGTGCTAGCTATAAATAGTTGAGAACAGGGAGAGATCACTATGAGCAGAAACAGTCAGACATGGCATCAGGGGCAGCTAAAGGTCCTGTACTGGGCAAGGATATGTAGACAAGTACAGAATGGCATGTCCTGAACTATGTACTATGAGAGACCTTAGACACATGAGAGCAACAGGGTCCCTATTTGGAGTGTGTGAATTGGCAGGGGACACTTGCAACAGATTGGTCATTCTGATACTGTGAGGCCACATTCTTGCAGCCATGCAGAGGTGTGCATGTGTGCCAAAGGGAGAGGGAATGGTGTGGCAGTCTAGGCCAGGCATTGTGGGAGGCTCCCACAGGAGGTGGCATCTAATCAGGGACTTCTAAGAGGATTGAGATTTTACTTGGGGAGGAAAGAGGCTTAAAAAGAGAAAAGACCATTCCAAGATGACAGAAGGTAATAGAGACTTAACCATAGCATGGTATGCTTCCGGGATTAAACTAGCTCGGCATTGCTGGAGTGGAAATTGCAAGTGTTGGAGTGACTTTCATAGTAATCCACCACACATGAGGTGAGGTGAGTATGTCTGATATTAAGTGTCAGTAGGAAAACAGGGTGGATCTCAGGACTGCTTAGAAGTAGAAACAACAGAACTTACGAGTGCCACATTAAATGTAGGAAAAAGGAAGCCTTCAAGGTTTCTTTTCTAGGAGCTCCTTTCCTGAGTATTAGAGTAGATATTTAAACCTATGTAAATCAACCTTTTCATCTCACAGATGAACGTGTTGAAACTCAGAGAAGGTGGGTGCATTGCCCAAGTTTACCCAACTAGTCTAAGGTGGATCTGGACAGTCTCCAGGTCCTTAAGTATGCACTAAGAAGCTGAAAAGGTGGGCTGGTATCCAGAAAAAGGGGGGACAGAAGGTGAGCGTTTGCAGGGGCCAGAAGTGGAGCCCTGGGCAGGGTCAGAGGAGGCCCTGAAGACTCAGTGTAGACAGCAAAGACCCTCAAGAGCCTAGAAAGCTCTCTAAGGCCTGGCAGCTGCTCATAGACAGGAGATGTGTAGGTCAAAACCAGGTAAAGTGTGCCGCCATTAAGCACAGTGTCAAACAGAGAAGGAAAACAAGAGGCAGTTTCACTTAGAAAAAGGAGAAATGACTGGATCTGAGAATTTAGAAAAAGGATTTTTGTGAACCAGCTCCAATGGTTACTGAAGTCCAGGTCAACAGGTTCAGTGCTAAGCTATGCAAAGGTCATGTTTAAAGGCATCAAAGTAGCCAAGGGCTTGGAAAATAAGAGCTGTGAGTGAATCATGGAACTTATTCTCATGCAGGTTATTGTTGCCAACTTGAAAAGCACATGGACTCTTACTGAGCTTAGGTTAGACATAAGTAATTTGTTTCCTAAAAGTCTTTTCTAGAGGACTTTGTCAGTAATATGGGTGGTAAAAATCAAGTGAGATCATGTCAAAAAATAGAAAGGATAAAGGCTTCACTGGATGAATTCCCACCCAGAATTCTCCAAATACATTGGGGAGTAAGGACAGAAAGACCAAATCATATTTTAAATTTTAAATGAAATGTTTTTTATACCACCTAGGCTTGAGATAGTATGTAATGTACAGATACTCGATACAACTAACTCCTCCTAATGACTTAGTAATTGTGTTTTTTAATCTTTTTTCCAAGGATAAAATATACAACATATTTACTCCCTTGGGCACCATTGTAGACTGCTGAGGTTGTGATTCACTTCCTTGAGAGAGCTAGTGGTACCACACAGACTGTAGGAGTTAGGAATTTTGAAACAAATTATTAAGAAGATATAGTATATTCCTTGATGCATTCAAGAAACATTTATTTTCATCTGAATCTGACAAAAAAGATTTCCTGAAAAATAGTTTTGCTTCTGCATGGTTCTTTTTGGAGAACTCAGCCTAAAGTATGCTAATGGACTTTTGGATTGACATTAATAATAGAATCCATCTCTAACCAGAGTGCTGCTCAGAATCACGACTGTCTAGATATTTTTTTTAATTTTTTTGTTTTTAATTTTTTGTTTTAGAAAGTTTTTTTGTTTTTGATAATTAAACTATTTTCAGACTATTTTATTCCTTACTTGCCTTAACTTTAATGAGAATTTCACTTTCCATCTGTTGAAATTTGATTTATTTTACATTCATCAGATAATTCACTCTTTTATGGGACAAGTTATATTTTAGTCAACTAACTTTTTTATATTAGCTGGTTAAGATAAACCTGTTCGAATGCTTTTATAAATTCTTTTGAATTTAACTTCTAGCCTGGAGAACAGCTCCCTCCAGAGATGACCGTGGCAAGACCTTCTGGTAAAGAGTCCTCCAGAGAAGGCACCTCTTCATTCCACACTCGCCAGAAGTCTGAGGTTTGAATTCTTCAGAGTTGCTACATCTTACTATGTATTGGTCTGTAAGGATTGTTTACTCAACATGATTACAGTCTAGCTTTTAAACTTTGCTCATGCCTAATCTCCCACAAATAAATTGAACTGTCTAGTAAAGTAAGTAGTTTTCCTCATGGCATAATCCTGAGTTTTCTTTTTAAAAGATTACTGAGTAAATTGTAGATTGATTAGGTACTGGTCAGACTTTGTGGGCAATGCTGTCATCAATTTATGGCTTAACTTTTAAAAACTTGTCTCCTGCCTCAGGGTGGAGTATATCATGACCCACACTCTGATGATGGCACAACCCCCAAAGAAAACAGACATCTGTACAATGATCCTGTCCCAAGGAGAGTTGGTAGCTTTTACAGAGGTAAGCTACGCCAGAATTCACCAGGGTCCTACTCTCCTCTCTACTGCAGATATCTTCAGCCCATGCCCTCCACTCCATTTTCACTGTCACGACTGACTTCATACCCATAGCGTTCTTTGTTGCCTTGTTACCTTCTAACTTCTCTCTGCCTCTGGTCCCACCAGGACCTCCTGGCTTCTACCTGGGCTCTTTGGGTAGCTTCCTAACCACTCTCCCAAAGTATCCATCAAAATAGTCCCTATTTCAGCACGAATGATCGTGCTGAAGCTTTGTGACCATACCATTCACTCATGGATTAAATCATAAAATTCTTACTGATGTCACTTGTGTGCCCTGGCAGTGATTCAGCTTAGAGCATACCAATGAATAAGACATGTAAAGATCTCCACCTTCATGGAGCTCACTTTCTCAGGATGGAGAGAGAGATTGTCAATAAATGTAATAATTTTATAGGGCAGCCAAAGGTCATAGTGCTACAGAGAAAAAATAGAGCAAGACAACTCCTTGCCCCCTGCCATCCCACTCCAATATCCTAGTTCTTACTTATTGAGAGGCCTTTGGTGGCTTTTCATTGAGATCAGTGAAAAATCTGAATTTCCTAAGATGATATTCCAGACTACCAACGGTCTGGCCCTTACTGTCTATTCCAGCTACTCCTCATGTTCTGGGGCCCAGTCAGGCTGAGTTTTCTAATGGCCTGAAACACATTTCTCTCCCTCTGCTGAGAAGCTAGAAAATTAATATTTTTGTGCAAATAACCAAATTTCTTTGTAATTGAGCTTAAATATACATGAGTGAGGGGCTGGACACAGTGGCTCGTACCTATAATTCCAACTACTTGGGAGGTGGAGATTGGGAGGAATGCAATTCGAGGCAGTCAGGATAAAAAGTTAGCAAGACCCTAGCTCAACAAAATAAACCAGGAATGGTGGCACTACCCCAGGTACCTGGGAATGGGAAGCTGTAGGTGGAAGGATTGCAGTATGGGGTATGGGGCTAACCCTAGGCAAAAAAGTCTGAAAAATAACCTAAAGCAAAAAGGGCTGGAGGTGTGATTCAAGCAGTAGAGAAGTCCCTGTGCTCAAACCTAGTACTGCCAAACAACAGCAGCAACAAAATACATGAGTGACATGTTAATACACGACTTCCAAGTGTTAACACTTAGAGTGCAATTTATACATTCCAACGTGCATATTGTTAACAATTATTTCAGACGAAGAATAGAGTTTTGCATAGTTAGATCTATAAGAAAGCCTTAAATTCAGAGTGTTAAAACAGTGGGGGGAGGGTTTTGATATTAATGCTTTAAAATATATTCTACAGTATACTCTTGGTCAAAGTAGTTTTCCAATTATTCTATCACATTTTCTTGGACATAAATAAAACAAACATCAGTAAAAATGCTCATTTGCCTCTCACTTAACTTTCATGTTTTCTGAGGGTGGAGGCATTCCAAGGAACAATCTCTCTCCCCCAATGCCTACATTATTAACCTGCAAGGGTCAGTAAATACTAGGTAGTGTTTAAAACAGGTGCAGAGTACTGTAAAATAACCTAAAGCAAAAAGGGCTGGAGTGTGGTTCAAGCAGTAGAGATGTCCCTGTGCTCAAACCTAGTACTGTTTTTAAATACTACCTGGTATTTACTGACCCTTGCAGGTTAATAATGTAGGCAGTGGGGGAGAGAGATTGTTCCTTGGAATGCCTCCACCCTCAGAAAACATGAAAGTTATGTGAGAGGCAAATGAGCATTTTTACTGATCTGTTTGTTTTATTTTTATGTCCAAGAAAATGTGATAGAATAATTGGAAAACTACTTTGACCAATAGTGTACATCAATAACTTACTTTTTCTTCATTCAGTGCCATCTCCACGACCAGATAATTCTTTCCATGAAAATAATGTGTCAACTAGAGTTTCTTCTCTACCGTCTGAGAGCAGTTCTGGAACCAATCACTCAAAAAGACAACCAGGATTTGATCCATGGTGAGTGTTTTGGTTCGTTTTCATGCTTCTTTTTTCTAATTGTAGATTTGGGAATTCAAAGAAATCGTGGATAACTTTTTAGCATCATTTCCCCTACTAGGCCTTTCTCTCTCAATTGTTTGATAAAGAAAACATGATTGGTCGTTATTTGTAAATGTTTTTCAAGTTCAATATCTATATTAAATATCATGTAAAAGAGAAAACTCTCCCAGATCAATAAATACCTGGTAAGTCTTTCATTGCATTCTTCATGACATGAATGATGACTTTGGCGGTCTCCTTTTATTGACATTGAACTGGGTACTCACACTTTGCTTAGCCCTTCATGTGTATTGTCTCAGTTCTCCCAATTGTGCTTTAAAGTAAGGTTACTCCCATTTTATAAACACTGAAGCTTAAAAACTGCCTGATACTAGATAGTTGGTAACATGGAGGAGGGGACTATGATTCAGACATAAATGGGTTTGACTTCAAAGCTTGTGGTTTTCACTTGTATACCACTTCGCTTTCATTCACAGTAAAAAGACGTAAATAAGGAAACAGTTCTTTATGCATAAGGGTAGTCAGAGGTTCAAATGATATGGCAAGATTTCTTATCCTTTTGTTTTTTGTTTCATGTGTAACAAAAATTTAGGGAGAAAATGACGATGTATATCAAATTCCATTAGCATATGTCTGAGGAATAAGGATTTTAAAAAATAATAATAACGTATACTATTCCCAGCTGCCCAGAAAGTCTGCTCAGAATCTAGATGTGAAAAGTATTTATGTATATTTCATAGAATTTTATTAAGTTCCCCGCTAAGAGAGTGGAATAGGACATTGTTATCGTACATCAAATTTAGTCTAAGACCAGTCTGGCAAAGGCTGTGTGTAAGTGCTGCTAACTTCGTATGACTTCATAACTTGGGCCATATTAGCAAGATTATAGCAAGGTTTCAGTGGGATTTTTTTGAGGGGTGGCAGTACAGAGGTTTGAACTTGATCTCACACTAGCTAGGCAGGTACTCCACCACTTGAGCCATACTCCCACTCCAAGGTTTCAGTGTTATTGTGCCCTAATGGTGAAAATTGCTTAATTATTCTTAAAGTAATAATAAAAATTACTATTTTAAAACTGTAAATATCCTTTTTCTGTATAATCACAGTTTTTATTAACATTAGTGACTGAGAGTTTAGACTCAAAATAGTATATCTTGACTGATGTCAACTTCTATGTAATTTCACATGTGCCTTGTTTTCCTCATTTCTAAAATAGAGCTAAAAATAGCACTTCCCAAGCTCAAATATAGCTCAACAGAAGAGTACATGCTCAGCATGCAACAAAGCCCTGGTTTCCATCCCCAGCACTGTGGAGTATGGGGGGAGGACTAGTAATGTCACTCATAGAGTTCATGTGGTATTTAAATGAGTCATATATAAAAACACCTTAGAAGAGTATCTGGCACTATAAGGTCTTGTTAATGTTAGTGATTATGGTCATTATCCTTAATGTCATTTAACCTCACTATGACTTGTTAGATGTTTCTCTTCCATCTAACTTTGCCTGATAAAATTTCATGCCTTGTGCCTCATGACTGGTTGTTGCTTCCTAGTGTTTAGAAAAGATCTATGTATCAATCTGAGACCACAAGTACAGCTTCTTTTAGTTGCCAGTGTTGTTTATTTTCAGGTGTGGCTTTGACAAGCCCTGAGAATAGTGTCTAAAATGTAATAATATAGAAGTATGGAAGGAATTTATTTTCTCTTGGTTCTTGCATGATGAAGTGGTGATGATTTAAAAGAATATCAATTATGGATTACCACAGTCCTATGAAAATTAGGTAGTTCAGATCAAAATTAAATGCAAATGTAGAGGGGGTGGATATGGTGGTACATACTTATAATCCCAGTATTCAAAAGGATGAGGCAGGAACATTGAGACCAGCATGGGGTACATAGCAAGACTCTGTCTCAAATAATCCAACAAAAAATCCAAATGCAGGATAGCTAGTATTAATAAAGTATTGTTTTGGTCTTTTGTTGTTGTTATTTAGAGGCTCAGTTTGGTTTGGTGCTAGGAATTGAACCCATGGCCTGACATATGCTAATAACTATAGCTCCTTCTTTCTGTCTTTTTGATAATCTGTTTGAGTAGAACTTTAGACATGAATATGTGTAGAAAGAGGAAATCAGTTGTTTTAAAAAGAATCAGAGGCACAATTGGGACATTGAACTTTAGCCAAATCTTCAAGTCACCCTTGCTCTAATATTGCTATTATGAGGTTTGACAAGGTTCCAGAATTGCCAGTGATGACTTGGCTCTTTCTTTTTTGCTCCCCACCCCTCCTGATAATGATTCTATGACACAGTCTCCTTCATGCCTCACATCTAACTTGATACAATCATTAATTAAACTTGACTCATGATTTTTTTCTTAAACAAGATCTCTATTTGTTTTACCATATTCTTTATATTTGAGAGAAATGCACAAAACATAAAAGAGACTTGTTAGGAAAACATGACATGGTGAAATACTGTTCCTAAATGTCATATAACCTAAGGGCAATCTGTTTCTCCTTATAGTACTATAATTTTCTTTTAGGAAGAGAACAGTTGTGCAGTGTACACATTTCCTGTAATGGAAAAACCAAGCTACTATGTCATATTTTAAAACAATAAATGGATATTATAGCTTAATACCCAGAGCTGTTATTTTGGCCAACTCAGCTGTCTCAAGTCCACTTAAGAACTGGGAGATAAGCCAAACTATCTCAGAACAAAACAAATAATGCAGCCAGATTCATTATCTTTACTAATAGAATGACACCTCTACCCTCACTCAGGGCCAGTTTATTCCTCTTTTATGCCCAGTTCTAGCAGTTGGCACTGAGGTTATCAGGATAAGAAATAGTCCTGGGTAACCACACAGT
This sequence comes from Castor canadensis, assembly GCF_047511655.1. Lineage (NCBI taxonomy): Eukaryota > Metazoa > Chordata > Mammalia > Rodentia > Castoridae > Castor > Castor canadensis. Next base: position 126,799,662 of record NC_133405.1, on the reverse strand, counting down.
GTGCACAGGGAGAAGGATTGTGAGCAATAGCTATGGAGAAAAATGGATGTTTTTCTGTCTTTTCACAGGCCCCAGTGGGAACTTCATTCATATAATAGATACACATTTAATATGTATATTTATAAAATAGATGACATTTTCTTTGCTTAAAAAGAAAAAAGTATAGAAATATATTTTTGAAAGAGTACCATCAAAATTGGATTAAAAATGACAATCAGTAAACTAAATTAATTTGAAATCCCACTAGTTCAGATAAGTGAAAAATTGTGTGACCCACTTGTATAATCTTAGTCTTTTTCTTCTTATAAAGTTATGAATGTATTGTATCAATTACATATAGCATGTAACCCTGTCTTGCTGAATTACTCCTGTAGAATCATTCATTGACTTTCTTATGAGAACACATTAGCTGACCACTCTAGGCCCACCACCAGGAGCCTGGATGTGGTAGGGAAAGTGGCACAGGGTAATGCCCCTCACCTCTTAAACTCACATCCCATGCTGCTTCTAGAAGGATATACTAAAGCCCAAAAGGCTGACCCTGCTGCCTGATCCCCATCTGTGTCCCCTATAAGTTTGGAAGCAGCTTGAGTGAGATCAGGCTTCTTGTTTGATTTGTCTCTGTATATCTTACACCTAATACAGAACCTGGCATATATCAAGTATTCATTAAATCTTAGTTGACTTTAAATCTGTTTCAGTTTTAATTCCTTCCTTGATTTTGGTGAATCTTTGGAATTCCCTCTTTCTGCTAGATCCTTTTATGAAAAAGCTCTTGGATTATATACATTGGAGCCATTTGACTGTGCAGGAAAGTACCTGTTTATCCTTTGGTGTGTGCATGTGTCTCTCTGTATATATCTCCCTCTCCCTCCACCTCCCACACACCCATACTGTTTTGATCAGAGCTACTGTTCCAGATAATGTGCCAGGTGACTGGATGGATGGTCCTTCTCAATGTTTTCCTCACTGAGATTTTGGGAGCCCCCAGTTCCCCTTCTATGCTACTCCCTTTTACCCAAGCAGCAGAAAGCTGCTGACTGTACCAGGTGAAATCCCGGGGTCCACAATGCCAGATGAGAGACATAAGCAATCACACTCTTGCTCCTTTGGCTCAGTGCTTCTTGTCCATGTTCAAGGCTCCTCTTTCATTCCTTTGTATACTGTACAGCTTTTCAAGTGCCTGTGTTCCAGGTGGCTGCTCTCTGTCTCTCTTAGGCTTTTCTTCCTTCTGGTTCTCTGTGTATGTTTCTGAGTAGTTTCTTACCTGTTTTTGTTTATTTTCTTCTCTTTGTTTCTCCCTTTCTTCTCTTGGACTTCATTTCTTCTGTTTTTTGTGATGTAAGCATACTCACACTTCACTTCTAGCTTTTATCTGTTCAAGAGTAATTTATTTCCTTTTTGGCCCTTAGATCTTTCCCTGCCTAGATCTGAGCCCCAGCACCTGCTCACCTTCAGTTTGAAAATGTTTTCCTCATTCCTTCTGCCCCACCTGGCCTGTAGTTTATCCAGTGCCTATGAAGACCCTCCAGAGTATCTTTGATTTATCTTCCCTATTTTGGGGAGGCCCAACTCTGCAACACCAAACTGAAAATTCTGATCTGCTTTTCTATCTCGCCCCTCCTCCTCCTCTTAAATTCTCCCCTCCTCCAACCTCTCACTTTCATCTCATTCTCTGCTTTATCCTGGATAGACTCTGGCCTTTTCAGGTAAAGTCCTACTTCCTCCTACAGCCTCCCTTTCCTCTCTGCCAGTGCTAACACTTCTACCTTAATGCCAGTTCACTAAGATCATTCACCAGGAGATTGTTTTCCCCAACAGTACAATACTTCATCTGCAGAATCTTAAATTTTCCATCATCCCATTCATGCCTATTCCAGCATATCTGAAGTTTTCTAGCTTTCAGAATTATAAATACATTGTTCTGAGTTCCAACACTGATTATGTTATAACTTTGTTAAACTATAAAACTTTAACTTAAGAACTGGGAACTCTGTCAGTGATGTTTAAGATCTCAAGTCCTAATGAGTTTCAGGAACACCTGGGCCCTGGTACAGGTTTTTACTTCCCTGTCTGTAAAATTTTAGGCTAAACACTTAAGAAATGCTCATTAGGCTTTCAACAGTCGTGGGTTTTACTTCCCCTCCTCCCTCCCTCCTTGTTGTCTTTGATTTTCAGTTTTTGTTTTTTAAAATAAATTTTGCATGGCTTATAAAGCCTTTGTTATATCTATAGTACAAGTTATTAGAAATTAAAAAGAAGAAACTATTCATCAATAATTCTACCTAGATATGATAGCTATAAGTTTTTGGTTTGGTGGGGGATTTGGGGAGGAGTTGAAATAGGGTCTCACTATGTGGTCCAGGCTCTTGAGCTCTCATGAGCTCAAGTGATCCTCCTGCCTCAGTCTCCTGAGTAGCTGGAACTATAGGCATGTACCACCATGCCTGGCTGATTAAAATTTTTTTTAATTTCCTCCTGCCTTTTAAAGAGTGAATCTGTATATAGGACTTGACCATTGTAGAAAGTTTTGAATCTTACTATTTTTACTTAATATTGTAGTTTAAATATGCCTTCATATTAGTGGACATTGTTTGAAGATATGATTTAATAGCTTCATGGTGTTTTCTGTCATCCAAATTAGTAATACTTTATTTAGATGTCTTTTACCTTTATACATTTTAGTGAAATAAAGGTAGGCTGCTACTTCACTCATTTTCTTAGGTGTTCCAATCACTTCATCACTGTTAGGTGTTCTAAAACCATGAACATAAATCAACTCTGTCACTTTTAATGATTCTGCCACTCTTGCTTCTAGGGAATAGCTTATAGAAGAAATCCAATCATTTAGGAAAATGACTTTCTGCAGCCATATACATATTGAAACTTAAAAATAAAATCAAAGCTGGCAGAGTGACTGAAATGGCAAAGTGTCTGCCTAGCAAGCGTGAAGCTCTGAGTTCAAACCCCAGTACCACCAAAAAAAAAAAAATAAGTAAATTAAAATAAAATCCATGGAATATGAGTTTTTCAAGAATAACACCATTTGAGTTGCTTTTTTGTGTGTGTGATATTAGGACCTAGCAGGTACTCTCCCACCTGAGCCATACCCCCCAGCCCTTTTTACTACTTTTTTTCTGAATAGGGTCTCAAATTTTTGCCCAGGCAGGCCTTCACCATAATACTCCTATTTATGCCTCCCACGTAGCTGGGATAACAGATGCATGTCATCACACTCAGCTTTTTTTTTTTTTAAGATTGGGGGAGAGTTCCTCACTAACTTTTTATCATGTCCTTGAACCATGATCCTCTAGTCTCCACCCCCTGAGTAGCTGGGATTACAGGAACAAGCCACTGCACATGGCCTGAGTTGCTCTTTAAAGAGTATAATAAGGTAAATAATATAGGTTGTCTTTTAGCATACAAGTATAGTCATCTTGTTGAGGCCAAGGGTTTGTTTCCTGTCTTTTAATATCTTCTATTTTAATAAAATACCTGGTGGTATATATGGTATTAAGCTTAATACCATACTGAAAATACCAATATTTTCAGTTATTTTTTTTCATGAGCACTTTGTATTAAAGCATTCATCTTGTCTACATTTTTTCCTTAAGGATTTTTATTTAGTTTTAATAATAGGTAAATGGTATGGTAAATAGGAATTTTCCAATTTCACTCAGTTTTTACTTGATAATGTAGCATTTTTATGTTCAATATCTTGGCAAGTTTATAATAATAAACTTGCTAAGCTGATTTTAAAAAGGTAAATAGAAAAATGAAGGTATTGAAAATGTCTCTGGTCTTTTTCTTGGAGGGTTATAGAAAAGGCATTCTCTAAGCCACATACTTTTCAGAATCTCTAGTTCTGAGGCTTTCAACAGCATGAAATTGGTCCTGCAGCACAGTTACAGATCATTTGTAATAGTGCTGAAATTGCTAGTGAGTGAACCTGTGCTGAAGGATAGTCATTAATCATGCTGATTAGATTCAGTTCCTCCTGTGCTTTTTAGAGGACCTTTACCTATGTGCTAGATTCTTCATGGTTGTCTGAACCTGGTGTCATGCATTTTCAGTCTTCATTGTGTTTGTCACACTATGCCAAGAGGATGATTAGAAAAATCAATAAGATAAAAATGTCTTCTCATTTAGGAAAAGTCCTGAAAATATTAGTCATTCCGATCAACTCAAAGAAAAGGAGAAGCAAGGTTTTTTCAGGTCTATGAAAAAGAAAAAGAAGAAATCTCAAACAGTAAGTAGATAGCCAATTTCTATATATCATGGCATAGGTTTCTGCATTATTCTTCATTTTAACTATGTATGTAACAGTCAGTTAATTTCTTACCGAAACTTAACATGCATATGCTATGAATGTCTCTGAAATTCTATACAACTGTCCTCTCACAGAGCCTGTTCTAGATTCAGAAGAAGCTCCAGAAGTAGAAGACATTTAATTTGCATGAGAGAGAACAGTTTAAGCCTCTCTCGATAAACTTTTTATCCATGTGGATTTATATTCCTGTAAAAAAAATATGAAGATGCAGGACACATTTGTCACTGGGGGCATAAAGATATGAGAAAACTTAGGAAATGGTTTTGGTTTACATTTAAATTTTGAAATTCATAAATAGCCCTTAGTTCTTTATCCTTCTTTGGCTGGTTGTACAATCCTCATGCTGACAAATATGTCTCCTGGCCGTATAGTCATAGTGAGAAGATCACACCTGACATTTCAGGGCTTGCTTTAGTAGAAAAATATGTTTCCATTGCGATTGCACTGTGAGACAGACTGCACCTTAGCTTCGGAACCCTTCGCCAGAACAAAAGGCTGGCTCCACAGGATTGAGCACATCACTTCACTGAACTACCACAGCAGCAGGAGCAGTTCTTCACCCAAATGAGGCCTGCTTCCCCCTGTGCTTCATAACTAGATGATATGAGTTAGTCATTTTCAATGGTTTTGTTTCTAATTTTACTTCATACATAATTAATCCTTCATCTATTTGAAGAGAAAAAACTACCTCTTCATTGAGTTCATATGCAAGATGAGTAGATTAGACTCAATGCTTCTGAGGCCCTTTCCATCAGGAAAATTCTAAGATTGTAACTCTGTGGTAAGTTAAGATGAGATAGATGAAAATAGCAAAGTATATAACCCGAAATAAGGATTTTTGTTTCATTTTGTCTTACTTCAACAAGTGTTTAAAAAGACCTCTCTAGATCTAGACCTTTCTAGACCATTCTTTCACTTGCTTGTTTAATTTATATATCTTATTATAAAATACATGACCTCACTGCAGAAAAGTTCTGAAATAGAAAAAATCATTCTTAATCTTTCTACCGTACTATAAATATGTTTCCTCATAACTTTTTAGCCTATACATATGTTTGTGGAAGAAAGGTGATGTTTCTGTGTGTGCGTGTGTGTGTGAAGTTTGTTTGAAATAGTAATCATTCCAGTGCAATTTTATATTCTGGCTTTTAACAGAATGTCTGTTTCTTCACACACACACACCCACTATGTATGTTACTACAAAAACTTTATTGTCTTTATTTTAATGACCGAGTAATATTCCTGAAATGTTCATTGGATGGGGGAAACCTACCTATCTCTGAATGAAGCTCACCTAACATGGAATGTCAAATAAAATGCCACTCAGTCAAATATTACTCCATTTGTTATTGAAACTAGATAAGCAAATAGATCTGACATAGTCTAGGGATGCTTAAAATATTTCAAGTAGTAAAAGAAGTAAAACTTTTACTATTGTCTATAGACCATATTATCTATCAAGAACATTTAATTTGGGCTACCTCTTCCTGACCATTGTTACTTTTATTTTGGGGTTTTTGTTCTTAACCACAGGCCTGTAGCTGCTGTGAGGTGATTGATGGTAGAAAATATTTACATATCAAGTAATTGGAGTCATTTTGTGTATAAACTTAGATTTTAAGGTCTGTCTGCCTTAGACCGACATTAAATGTAAAGCCTTTCCCTCCCTGTGACTGAGTAAAGTATATATACCTTGGCTGACTTTATTAGTGAGGACTGGTTCAAATTTTAGGTATTTAAATGTTATAGAATATAAATAGAAAATTACTGTTTTCTAACATTCTCTCTGGTTAAAATTACTTTTTATTAGATATTTGAACTAACTGCAAGATATCTTTCCATAGTACATAATGCCTTAAGTCTTCCTCTTTATTTTTTAATTAAAAGAAAAAATTCAAGGGCTTTAGAATATAGAGTTAGACTTCCAAAGAGTACTATGTATAGCCTGCCAGACCCCAGGTTCTTTGGCCTGGCATTGGGTTAACTTTGCCTTCTTGGAGTGAGCATTCACACATAATTAAAGCTAATTTGTTTTCACTTTCTAATACTCAGCAAAAGGAAACTAAATGAACCGAACTTTGAAAGATTTAAGGCATTGTAGCTTTTGCATAAAAGAAATTGAAACCCAGTACACATAGAGAAGTAGGAGTGTTTTTTTTTTGTTTTGTTTTTTGGTGATACTTTGAACTTGAATCTTTGCCCCTTGAGGCAGGCATTCTACTACTTGAGCCACATGCCCACCTCTTTTTGCTCTGGTTATTTTGGAGATAGGGTCTTGCTTTTTGCTCAGGCCAAGATCCTCGTATTTTAGGCTTCCTGCCTAAATTGGGATGATAGGTGTACGTCTCCTCACCCAGCTTTTTTCTGTTAAGATAGGGTCTTATAAAGTGTTTTTTTGCCAGGACTGACCTTGAACCATGATCCTAATGATCGCATCCTCTCAAGTAGCTAGGATTACAGGTGTAAGCCACTGGCACAGAGCTGAGAAGTGGTTCATTTGGAAGCTGAAGTGAATCCTGAATCTAGTTTGCTACTATAGGAATTGAGCCTAGGCAAGTTGTGACCTGCTCAAAGTCACACAGTTAATTGGGAGGACTAAAACTCAGTTACTGTGTGGAAGATCTCTGAGAACTCCTTTCTAGCCTCCTTAGCAATGTAAGTTAAACTCCTGCCTGGTTTCATCATTAGAATAGGACAATTCATGTGGTATTTTACAGAAATGTCTTCTTACACATACCCATAAAAGATGCTGTGAATACCATTATACACACTCTAGTTCTCTGACAATTGAGATAGCTAAAAGAGGTGCCAAAAATTATTCTTTATTGTAAAGGTGCCTATTTTAACTCAATCTGGAAGCTGCATTGGGAATCTGGCTTCAGTTATAAATCTAGGGAGTTACATAAGTGCTCAGAGCATATGGTGACTTTGCCAACTTGGTAATTGTATCATACTTAGTATCTCAACTTGCAGTGATGCTTCAGTTTAAAGGCTGAAGATTGAATTTTTTATTTGCTTGAAAATCAGACTACTTTCAGTCAAGTACATATTTCTAACTATAGAATGAGTGACATTAGTGTCCTACAACAGTGATAGACCTCTTCCAAGTTTTATTTCTGGCTCAAGACCTGACTAAATTCAAAAGAATTTATGGTATCTTTTCTTTCCTAATAGACAAATCATATGGTAGATTCTTTTAGTTGCTGAAGTCCTCTCTAGCAATTAGGAAATTATTGAACTTTATCAATAGCTCACTAAACATAATTCTTCATAATAGTCATATTTATGATAATAAACAGCTTCTTAAATGTTTCATAAGCTTAATGTGAGTAGATGTTTGTAGGTATCTAGGCATTCCTCCTGTAGTTACTGATCATAACCACATGTTATATACTTAGAAGTTTGTGCTTATCTTGACCTTATTAATCTCTTCATGTCCAGGTGATAAATGACATAGAACTTCTATAGACACACAGCACACAGATTCTTTCCATGATGGTTAATATTTAATAATTAGAGGGCTGCCGAGGGCTAGTAGTTTCAATTAAAGAACCTTTTTTTTTGCAATTAGTTTATTTGTATCTTATATTACAGACAGATTCCACCAGCGGGGAGAATCCAAGCATCAAGAAATCCCTCTTTCCTCTTTTTAATTCAAAGAATCATTTAAAGCATAGTTCTTCTTTGAAAAAGCTTCCTGTAGTCACTCCACCCATGGTACCCATTTTTACGTATGGTAGCCCTGAAAACTGCTCCAGTAAACTTGTTTTACTGATGACAACAGCATGTTTTATTTTCATGGGGTCATATTCTCTTTATGCTAGTTAAGTACCTGAGCCAGTTCCATAAATTTACTGAGATATAAATTCTTTGCCAATATGGATTTTCTGAATCAATTAAGGTTATTCAAGTGTAAAACAAACAAGTGAAGGGCTAGTTTGGATTGTCTGATTTGTCAATTATTGGGAGACAGTATTCATAAAAATCTCTTTTTTCCTATAAAAAATTCAATTTAACATTTACAGTTAACAAATGTTTTTACTTTTGGATCATTGTTAACATTTGGTTGGCAATTTGTTTCTTTGAAACCAAGTTTGAATTGACCAAATTAAGTGAGCTAGCAGGCTCCATGTAAAAAAACAACTACTAGTTGGTGACTTGCTAGACCTTCATCTTGCTCTAGCTTTTGCTGGTCACTTAGTTTAAAGCCATGGTTTTTGCTCTGCATTACACATAACTTTCTTTTGCTCACCCAAATCGGTGAATAGACCTATTGAATTCACTTGAAATTTGTGGCATAAATTTCTAGCAGTTTCCTAGTATATAATGCTAGAGCCAGATTTACTGGGCAGTGATTTGGGAATATGATTCAAATATACTTTCCCACTTTGCTATCCTTGAAAGCCAATTAGACTTCTTTGGCACTACCAAATACAGTGTTTGGATCATTTTCCCAGCAGGAAATTTTTTTTGTTTTATTGAACTGGTTCATAACCTAACAGCAATATGGAATGAGGATACGACAGCAGTTCCTGATACAGCCCAATTTAACTGCTCTCTCTTACAGCTACTGAAACTAACAGCATGGGAATGCTTTAAGGGTTGAGGTTTTAACCAAGCTGCATGACATCTGCCAATTTTTCCTAATGCAGGGAAAATTATTACAAGGGCAAAAGAATTTAACTAGCATCACTTACATTATGAACATTGGGAGAGTTTTGGTTTCGTTCTTTATTGGGTTTTTTTGTTGTTGTTGTTTTGTTTTTTGAGTTTTTGTTTGATTCTCCTCTTGGGTGTGGTTGCATATCTTAATTAGCCTTATTGATATGCTTATTGAATCCTTGTCTATCTTTTACTCCAGGTGCCCAATTCTGATGGCCCTGATCTGCTGACCTTACAGAAAGCCCTTCACTCTGCTAGCACTTCAATCAGCAGGCCAAAGGAGTGGCGCCCCTCTGAGAAACTCTCAGATCCACAGATGCATGTGAGTGGAGCCTGTACCACTTACAGACTTTTTGACTGTGGCAACTCCTTGGGGGAAAGCATGGGGAAGAAAACTTAGCCTCTCAATGTTACAACAAGAGCCTCCCCCAAATAGATCCTCACTAATAGCCAAGTGCTTCTTGAGAGTCAGGACAGATCTTGATTCCCAGTGGGAAAAAAGGAAGCCTCCATTAGCCTTCTCCTAACTAGGGAGGGGGCAGAGAGGTTATAGAGATGAAGAAGAAATAGTCCCAGCCCACAAATACTCTACAGCCCAGGAGAGAACGAAGACCCATAAATATCTTAGTAAAAAGATATTGATAAAAAGTGAGATATGCCATAAACTGTTGGAGAGGATGAGGAGAGATGAAGGTTTGCTTAAAGGTTGTAGCATATGAATTGGCCCTTGAAAGACAGATTGGATAAACTGCCTTGAAAAAATATTTCAACTTTTTAAATCCATACTATTTTTAATAGAAAACAGGCAAACAATTGAATTTAGGAACCACATATCAGACAGTATTGTAACCACACTTATCTGCTATAATGGGGGAATAAGCAGAAATTGAATCAGTAAGTTCTCAAGTAACTGAAGTTTATCTTCTTTAAACAACTATTTTAATTGGAAATATTTCAATATTATATCTTTTCAGTATCCCACAATAAGCATAATGACATAGTCTACCATGTTTGTATTAATCATATCACAGATTTCTGGAATTTGGAAGTGGAGGCTTGACTTTTTATAGGTTTTGTATTTACTCTCTTTAAGTAAACTTTTATTTAGAGCTGTGGACACAAGTTCCCCAAATTGCCATTCTCTTTGCCCAATCATTTATATTTCTACTCTATCATAATATATGCTGTGGGAAGATACATAGAGATGTACATATCTAAGCTTATTGGATATATATCCAAACTAAGAACACAAGGCTCTGAGGAAGAGCCTCATGCTTACAAACTCTTTGTTGAAACCATTTCTTTTACCAAAAAGCTCTTACAAATAACTTCACATCTCCAGATTATTTTAGATCATTGTAGTTGCTCGATAGTTTCATGTGATCAGGGCTTTAAAAATCACCAGGAGTTTCATTGTATTGTCATACCAATTCAGTGAAAAACAAAATACTTTTGAGTATATACAGTGTGCAGGATACCATGCTACCTCCTGTGGGGGACCCCACAGCATTCTTTTTTTTTATTTTATTATTCATATGTGCATACAAGGCTTGGGTCATTTCTCCCCCCTGCCCCCACCCCCTCCCTTACCACCCACTCTGCTCCCTCCCTCTCCCCCCACCCCCTCAATACCCAGCAGAAACTATTTTGCCCTTATCTCTAGTTTTGTTGAAGAGAGAGTATAAGCCATAATAGGAAGGAACAAGGGTTTTTGCTGGTTGAGATAAGGATAGCTATACAGGGAGTTGACTCACATTAATTTCCTGTGCATGTGTATTACCTTCTAGGTTAATTCTTTTTGATCTCACCTTTACTCTAGTTCCTGGTCTCCTTTTCCTATTGGCCTGAGTTGCTTTTAAGGTATCTGCTTTAGTTTCTCTGCATTAAGGGCAACAAATGCTAGCTAATTTTTTAGGTGTCTTACCTATCCTCACCCCTCCCTTGTGTGCTCTCACTTTTATCATGTGCTCAAAGTCCAATCCCATTGTTGTGTTTGCCCTTGATCTAATGTCCACATATGAGGGAGAACATACGATTTTTGGTCTTTTGGGCCAGGCTAACCTTACTTAGAGTGATGTTCTCCAATTCCATCCATTTACCAGCGAATGATAACATTTCATTCTTCTTCATGGCTGCATAAAATTCCATTGTGTATAGATACCACATTTTCTTAATCCATTCGTCGGTGGTGGGGCATCTTGGCTGTGGGTGGGGCATAACTTGGCTATTGTGAATAGTCCCGCAATAAACATGGGTGTGCAGGTGCCTCTGGAGTAACCTGTGTCACATTCTTTTGGGTATATCCCCAAGAGTGGTATTGCTGGATCAAATGGTAGATCAATGTCTAGCTTTTTAAGTAGCCTCCAAATTTTTTTCCAGAGTGGTTGTACTAGTTTACATTCCCACCAACAGTGTAAGAGGGTTCCTTTTTCCCCCGCATCCTCGCCAACACCTGTTGTTGGTGGTGTTGCTGATGATGGCTATTCTAACAGGGGTGAGGTGGAATCTTAGTGTGGTTTTAATTTGCATTTCCTTTATTGCTAGAGATGGTGAGCATTTTTTCATGTGTTTTTTGGCCATTTAAATTTCTTTTGAGAAAGTTCTGTTTAGTTCACTTGCCCATTTCTTTATTGGTTCATTAGTTTGGGGAGAATTTAGTTTTTTAAGTTCCCTGTATATTCTGGTTATCAGTCCTTTGTCTGATGTATAGTTGGCAAATATTTTCTCCTACTCTGTGGGTGTTCTCTTCAGTTTACAGACCATTTCTTTTGATGAACAGAAGCTTTTTAGTTTTATGAGGTCCCATTTATCTATGCTATCTCTTAGTTGCTGTGCTGCTGGGGTTTCATTGAGAAAGTTCTTACCTATACCTACTAACTCCAGAGTATTTCCACTCTTTCCTGTATCAACTTTAGAGTTTGTGGTCTGATATTAAGATTCTTGATCCATTTTGAGTTAATCTTGGTATAGGGTGAGATACATGGATCTAGTTTCAGTTTTTTGCAGACTGCTAACCAGTTTTCCCAGCAGTTTTTGTTGAAGAAGCTGTCTTTCTCCATCGTATATTTTTAGCACCTTTGTCAAAGATAAGTTGGTTATAGCTGTGTGGCTTCATATCTGGGTCCTCTATTCTGTTCCACTGGTCTTCATGTCTGTTTTTGTGCCAGTACCATGCTGTTTTTATTGTTATTGCTTTGTAATATAGTTTGAAGTCAGGTATTGTGATACCTCCTGCATTGTTCTTTTGACTGAGTATTGCCTTGGCTATTCGTGGCCTCTTGTGTTTCCATATAAATTTAACAGTAGATTTTTCAATCTCTTTAATGAATGTCATTGGAATTTTGATGGGAATTGCATTAAACATGTAGATTACTTTTGGGAGTATCGACATTTTTACTATGTTGATTCTACCAATCCATGAGCATGGGAGATCTCTCCACTTTCTATAGTCTTCCTCACTCTCTTTCTTCAGAAGTGTATAGTTTTCCTTGTAGAGGTCTTTCACATCTTTTGTTAGGTTTACACCTAGGTATTTGATTTTGTTTGAGGCTATTGTAAATGGAATTGTTTTCATACATTCTTTTTCCGTTTGCTCATTGTTAGTGTATAGAAATGCTAATGATTTTTCTATGTTGATTTTATATCCTGCTACCTTGCTATAGCTATTGATGATGTCTAGAAGCTTCTGAGTAGAGTTTTTTGGGTCTTTAAGGTATAGGATCATGTCGTCTGCAAATAGGGATATTTTGACAGTTTCTTTACCTCCACTGCTTTCTTAGAAAGACTTTAGAATGGTGATGGGGGATACATCCTTAGAAGCAATTTCTCATGGAACTGATTCTTGAGTCATTTACTTTGGTTTTCATTGCCCTGTGCCTTCAAATCCTGTAGTGTTCCTAGAGATCAGCATATTCAAACTTGGCTGAAACCTAAAATGCATGTCGCTTCTACAGTGACATTCAGAGTAAAGGTGCTCTGAAGATTAGCAGCCAGAGGTGCTCCAAAGCTAAGGTTGTTGCTTGAGTGCCAGAGTCTGGCAATAGTGATTGTGTATTTCCAAGTGCTTCCTATGTCTGTCTGTCTGTCTTTGTCTATGTCTCTCTGTCTCTGTTTCTCTCTCTCTCTCAAGCAGTGCTAGGGATTAAATCCTGGGATTCGTAAGATTAGCAAGCACTCTACCACTGAGCAGTATTCCCAGCCCTTTTTCACTTTGAGACAGGATGTTGCTAAGTTGCCCATGTTGGCTTCAAACTTATGACCCTTCTACCTCAGCCTTCTGATTAGCTGAGATTACAAGCATGTGCCACCATGCCCAGCTTCCCATGCCTCTTCTGATAGCAATGCTCATGCATTCCACAGTAGGGGGGGAAGAAGAGAGTGAACTGCCAGTTACCATCAAGGAACCTGAGGCTAAAGAGTTGCTAGAGACAATGTTGTTGGACTTGGGTCACATGACAAGGGGAGAGCACATACGGGAGGTATGGGGATAGGTAGAAAATCCAAAACATGAAAGCATTTGATGTCTCACCCCAGAGGAACTAATACAGAAACCTTAAAGCGACATAGGTCAACATGAGAAGGGGATCAGGAATGAGTGTAAAGGTCAGTTAGAGATGAATGACCTTGGGTTGTAACACATTTGTACATGGAAGCAATGCTAGGAATCTCTCTGTATAGCTATCCTTAACTCAACTAGCAAAAACACTTTATCTTTCTTATTATGCTTATGTCTTCTCTTCAACAAAATTAGAGATAAGGGCAGAACAAATTCTGCCTGGAAGTGAGGAGGGGTGGGGGGGAGAGTGTAGAGGGGTGGGGCCAAGGGGGAGAAATGACCCATACAATGTATGCACATGTGAATAAATGAATTTAAAAACAGAGTTGCTGGAGAATCATTAGCCAGTGAAGGGCAGAGCCCATCCTGTACCCTGCCCTCTGCTTAACGCCAGCATCCCTCCATAGTGCAGTACCCGGTAAAGTCTTTGGCCAGAAGTCATTTCATGGACAGACATGCAGGCAGGTAGGGCTACTGTGAGCCTGTATAAGGAATTAAAGGTTTCCTTGAATGAATCACCTATACATTCTGTAGGAGTTTTGCTTATTTCTCTATGCCCAGACCTTACTTACCCTTCCCTCCCTGAAGAAAAGTAAAAACAAAAAGTAAAACTAGAGCAGGGAACATTAAGATTTTGCAATATCAAGAAAAAGAGAGCTTGAGATATAGCTCACTGGTAGAGGATTGCCTACCATTGCAATGTCCTGGGTTCAATCCCCAGAACCACAGGGAAAAAGAAAGAAAGAAAAAAACATAAGCCAGAGAGGTAACAAAAAGAGCTATACAATTTAGTAGCTCAGTGCATTGCTACCTAACTAAAACATTACATTTTTTTTAGCTTCTCTTAGAGCTAGATATGGTTGTGTGCCTTAGTTTATGTGGGGCTTTTGAGAAGCCTTCTAAAGAAGGAAGAGACATATCCCTTTTTTGTTCCTTCTCTTTCCTGGGGTTGAAGCATGAGAACCATGGTAAAGATAGGATGCAGCCAGATCAAAGAAGCTTTGAGCATACCCTATCAGCTCTAGCTATCTTCTCTAGGTTTAGGCTTTCGCATGAAAGAACAGTGACTGAAATCTCATTTGAAGAAACCTAGAAAAGAGAGCTGAATTAGGTCTTCCAACAACATGATTGGCCTATGTCCCATCATCTCACATCTGAGCTTCATGTTCTTCCATATCCCTGGTATACTCTTAAGTCCTACATTCTCATCTTTTCTTTCAGAGCCAACCGTTAAAATCACTACGCAAGCTGTTACATCTCTCTTCATCCTCAAATCACCCGGGTTCCTCTGATCCCCGATTCCAGCCCTTAACAGCTCAACAGACCAAAAATTCCTTCGCAGAAATTCGGATTCATCCCCTGAGCCAGGCCTCTGGTGGGAGCAGCAACATCCGGCAGGAGCCCACACCAAAGGGCAGGCCAGCCCTCCAGCTGCCAGGTCAGATGGATCCTGGTTGGCATGTGTCCTCTGTGACCAGGAGTGCCACAGAGGGGCCTTCCTACTCTGAACAGCTGGGTGCCAAGAGTGGGCCAAATGGGCACCCTTATAACAGAACAAATCGCTCACGAATGCCAAATCTGAACGATTTAAAAGAGACAGCCTTGTAATGTGTGCTGGGGTAGGGGGAGGAGGGGCAAGCCTGTTGGGAGGGGAGGGTGTAGGGTGGGCTGGGGAATGGGCTGGGCCAGGGTGGTAAGCCAGTATTTTCAGCTTTATGAAGGTGTGTGCAATATTGTATGTGTGGAGCCATACAGCTCCTCACAGCCACAAATGCAAGTCAGGGATCTTAGAGCCACAGAAGTTCCTTAGGGATCACCACTCCCCACAGGACTTATGTGAGGAATTGGTAAAGTGTGCCACTGAGGAAGAAGAAATTATTGCCAGTTTCTCCCCTTTACATTCCAGCTTTAGTGCAATCTCTGTTGAACTTGGGAAAGCTGGAACATGTCCTGGCACTGCAGGGGATAGAAAAATTCGTGTTGACCGATGCCCTTACCACATTTTTTTTCTGCCTAGACTAAATGTGGGGTTTATTGTAATCTAAGAGTATCCCTTTAAGGGTTAGCAGATGAACTGTATGTCTTAAATTGTTTTCTAAGCTTCCACATTTGATAGGATTTATAACATTTATTTATAATTAATATTGTACTGTTATAATCATACCTTTTATGTTATAATGTAAAGTTATTTTAAGCTGTTTGAAACATTGTGAAGCAGTGGGACAGCTACAGTAGTTTCTATAAAAACTAAACAGTAACATTTATATATTGCATCAGGAGTATTTTATTCTATATATAAATATATATGGTAAATATTTGTCTGTTTTATAAATACATTCATTTAAAGAAAGTATCATTATGACACTATCTGCCATATTTTTATACATTTGTGATATGGAGTGAGTATTATACTTCTAATAAAGGGAGTTGAATTGTGGCTACATGTGACTGTCACCGTATGAACCTTGCTGAACTTTTTGGCCCCAGCAGTAGCCTCTAGACATGATCCTTGGTAGCAGGCAAAATGCAGCATCTCTTTCCAGACCTGCAGGGGAAGAAAGTCAGATAAGCCAGTGAGGATCCCAGCAGGCCTTGCTTACATCTTCACATACTTAGCTCCCGGTTATGTCCAGAGACATTAACTTGAACATGAGGGGAGAATATACAGAGGTGTTGCTTGTGGGTCTTTGCAGAGAGAATGTGCTCTTCCACTTAATATTAGTGTAGAGTATAGACCAAAGATTTGCCAGTGAACATTCTTTGTTGTGAGGTTATAAGAGGCACCTGTCTGCAGATCTTGCAAACCAGCTGTATGCTCCTGAATACTGTCCACCCTTCTGGAGTCTCTTGGTTCCAGGGTAGGATATAAGATATGTGTGTGGCACTTCTACTTCGAAATCTTTTGTTTTCTTATTGTTCTTTCTGATATATTTAAAAAGGCTCCTGAAGCAATTCCAGATGTAGAAAAAATTGCTGTATCCATTTTTTCTTCCTGGGACTGTGCATTTATAGCAAAGTCATCATGCACACCTGTATATACACATACCCCTCCATCAGAAGAGGACCTACCTTTCCCTCATTTGATCCCTTTTTAATTCCCAAGTTATTCCCAATAGAACAGAAGCCTTTGGCCAGCAAGTATTATACCCCCATTTCTCTGGGCCATCTTTGACAGAAATCACTGCAATTACCATCATCTATCAGTAGTCATAGATTTTTGAAAGTAGTCTCTTAGCAATAAGGCTTTTAGAGGTCCCTTCCACCCCTCAAAGAGGTAACTTCTCAGTATTTGTTACTTATTTCAGAATTCTGAGAGTGTCAGCCCCTGAATTGAGTCAGCTGTCATTGAAATATGCCGAATTACTATTAACCCTTCCCCAAGATTTTGAGAATATAGCTCTAATGATTATGAAGATTATAAAGAAAAAGGTCTTAGATTCTTTGAAGCGTAATTTGTGTGCATATTGCATTTTTATATAAATAATATAATGATGTATATTGATCATATATAGAAGTCATTTTAAGGTGCTTTTTATTTAGTTTTGATAAGTGTAATAGGCACTAAAATGAAACTCAACTGGGTACTATTATGGAAACAATTTAATTCAAGTTAATGGTTTTGCATGCTCTTGAGTTCTTTTCCTATCTTGTTTGTCACCAGTTCAGTACTGTTTGGGTAGCTCTGAATTCTGGCTTTTCCCAGGCATCTGCTTGGTTATTCAAATACGATAGACTCTCAGCAGTTTTCGCCTGGATACAGTGATTCTAAAAAGGTGTATAATTAACTCTTCTTTTTCATGCTAGATCTGTACCTTGTGTCTCCCCTAGCAAACCAGGAACTCCTTTTTTTTCCTCTGGAAAGACGTCTCACTGTGCTGTGCGCTTAGGAGCTACGTGGTCCCATTGCCATGTTGTGGCATTTGAGACTTAGTCTTCACCTAGGGGCTGGTTTCCCATGTTGTCATCCTTGCTAACACTGGGACCTCAGATCTTTGCAGAACATTTCTATTTACAATGTTTCTTCAAAGAAGGGCTAGAATATTTGCCTAGAGCAAACTAAACCTAACTGATGAAGAGTCAATCTAATTTTTCGTACATTCCCAGATTCAAGCCAGGAAATAGCTGCAGTGTTTTCAACTAGTGTTTCTGAGGTAGTTCCTTTATCCTCTTCTCACATTTTGTCCATTCCGACTTTTCCTTGATCCTCAATAAGCTGTAAGTGAACCTTTAATCTTCATTTCTAGCATATCTACAATCCTCATTTCTAACATTTCTTTCTCTTCCTGCTCACGGAGGAGGGCAGTAACATTTTCTCTCAGATCTAATGAGTCCTCACTTAGCTTTTAACTGTTCTTTTCCCCTCTGGTTGGTAAATTATTGACTTTACAAAGATGTCATCCATGATAAGAAGAACATAACATAAAGTCACAAAAAATTGCATTTTCTTTAGGCAGGGGTGTTTATGGCATCCACCTTAACTTCCTAAAAGACACAAAGGTTGAACGAAGGCTTATGAATTACTTCATTTTATGAAATTATCTCTAATCTCCTTTTGAAAGAAACTCAGCTTTGCTGTTTTTCTAGTTTTACTTCTTCACCACCGCCTTTTTCTTCCCTAATGTTCAAAGTGAACTTTAACTGAGCTTTGTTCAGTGTTAACTGAAATTTAGCCTCTCCAGAGCCCAAGACCGAAAGAGAGTGCTCCATGCCAAGAGGCTCATGTGAGCAGTCTCTACAGCAGCACTTCTTAATGAGGGGCCATTTTGCCCCCCAGAACACATTTGACAATGTCTGGAGATATTTGGTCATCACTACAGGGGGTAGTGTGGGATGTGCTACAGGCATCTAGTAAGTAGAGGCCAGGGATGGGATGCTACTAAAACACCCTAGGGTGTATAAGACAGCCTCTCCCCCTCCCCCTCTCACAACAAAGAATGA
The DNA here is from genome assembly GCF_047511655.1 of Castor canadensis. Classification (NCBI taxonomy): domain Eukaryota; kingdom Metazoa; phylum Chordata; class Mammalia; order Rodentia; family Castoridae; genus Castor; species Castor canadensis. The sequence goes on along the minus strand of NC_133405.1, from coordinate 126,781,177 downwards.
TCTAGCTCCAAATATCACTAGTGCTGAGGTTGAGAAACCCTGCCCAGGATTATTCTAGACCCACCACTCTGCAGAGCTTGATTCTGGTCTTGTTCTTTCCAGAAATGAATTCATCAACATCACATACTCTTTTTTTTTTTTTAGTGGGACTGGGGTTTGAACTTAGGGCTTTGCACTTTGTAAAACAGCACTGTACTGCTTGAGCCACACCTCCAGTCCATTTGGCTCTGGTTATTTTGGAAATGGGGGTCTCAAAAACTATTTGCCCAGGCTCCCAAGTAGCTAGGATTACAGGCATAAGCCACCAGCGCTTGGTGGAACATCACATTCTCTTTAAGAACCTTCTACCACTATTTTGGAATCCTTGGAATCCTATTGTTTGTTTCCTTTGTCTTGGGCCTGCTAAAAGGTGCATACTTTGGGAGGAAGCCAGAGTTACTTTCCATGTGTTTGAGAACTTAAATTCTAGGTTAGCACCTTAGAAAATCTTTCATAGAGCCATGAGGCTTATATTTAGAAGCAAGCAACAGCCTGGCAGATTGGCATGATTTCTACCAACTGCTCAAAGGCATCCATGGCTTTTAGCTGTGTCTACAAAAAGAAAATGTCTTTGTTTTTTATTGAATTCATTTAATAGCTCTTTACAAATATTAGCATATGGCAGACCAATTAGAAGCAAAAATCTCTTTATTGGTGGTTGTGATGTGGCTGTTACAGAAGTCTTTGTGCTGTATGCTTTGGTTAAATTGGTTTTCAAACATGCTTTTAAGACTCACCATAGGCAGTTGTATACTTTAATTCTATGCTCAGAGCTACACTGGTCAGTCTCTAGTCATGCCATGTATTATAAAGTATGTTGTGGTTGTAGAGTTAGCCAGTTTAGCATGTTCCTAATCTGAAAATTAGTGGACTACACTAGGAAATACTATTCCATTTTCCCTTTCCAGCACCTCTTAGTTGATATCATAGTATCCTCACTTCTTAAAGTAGTTTTTAGAGTAAATAAGGAAAAAAGCCATTTATTTTCTTCTAGCCATGTATTGAGAATGATTTGTAAGTGTACAACTTCTTTCAAAGGCCAGAAGATTACTTTTCCAGTGTGTAGAAGGCTCTGTTTCTCTTCACCTAGGTCCCAGTGGTGACCTGACCTAACTCAGCAAGGGCTGTAAGTAGCTCATCAGAAGTCACTGCTGGGACTCAGGAAATATGCATGTTCTCTTCTGCTCAGAACCTGTGTTCTGGAGAACATTGCTTTTTATAGCTAGAAGTTCATTGCCTCCTGCGTTAGAGTGGGCTATTGAATTCTGTGTGGGCACTAAGAGCCACAGACTCATACTGGAATATGGTATGTTACAGTAAACCAAGTCAGAAAATAGTGGAATATTTCCTTGCCTTCTTTAGTTGATCATTAATAAAGTACGTAGACAGGAAAAATACTTACTTATGATCTAAGAAATAACAGTTCTGGTTTGTTTGAAAGAAAGTGCAGAAAAGGCAGTACAAATATCATAAATGTCCTGTCACTAATCCCCAGGATCAGAATCGTATAAGAAGGTCCTTGCAGAGTTTTAGAAGGCCAGAGTACCAGAAAAACAAAAATAAAAACAAAAGCCAAAATCCAGAGTTGTAAGCAGTTACAGTTTCCTCCTTTTGCTTCCTGCCCAGCTGAGATATACAATATCTTGAGTTCTAGTTCAGCTGAGTAAAAGATTGTATCTTGGAAACCATAAGTAAGAAGCCATGCAAGAAAATGAAATCCCTCTATACACATCATGGGAGAGAATCCAGATGGCTAGGAAACTCTGGGCCTATAGCCCCAGGCGATTCCTTTTTTTTTTTTTTAATTGAATATACTATACAAGATGGTAGACTTTTGTATGAGCCAGTTACTTACAGGAGTCTTCATTTCCCATAGTACTTTGGCAATTCATCAGTGTTAGACCTATTCCCTATTCTATCTTTCTTCTCTCCAGGCACTGACCTACCTTTCTTTGTATTTACTGTAGCCTGTTAAATATGATCCTGACCTGCCTTGCATTTTCATTCATCAACTGTTTACTCCCAAATTTAAGGGAGGGTTGTCTCTTGTTTTGCCAAAAAAAAATTTGTCAGTCTGCACACTGGATTTTTAGAGCCAGCAAAGTGCAGCAGTGAAGCTGGTTTCACTTTTAAGGTCCTTCATTTCCCACCAGGGTAAGCTCTGTATCCCCGCTTTGATCCTTGGTTCTAGTTGGTCCTTCTTGAGAATCTGAAATTGGTCTCTGTGTTGTATGCAGATTAGAAGTTGCCTTGTTCACTGCTCTTCCCAGGCAGAGTATCAGGGAGAAAGAGGCCTTATCTGTCCCTCCATCCCCTCCATTTTGGCAGACTGCTGAGAATCCCTCAGGACTTCTTTGGGATTTCACTTCCCAGAAAGTTGATGTGATTCATTTCAGGTGGAGACAACTTGTCCTAGTGCTCTGCTTCAGGTCTAATCAGAAGAAACCCAGGAATAGAGAAGGTAGATGCCTTGACTTTTGTCCCCATTGGGGGATTAAAGTGTTTATTGCCAGAATTATCAAAAGCTCCAGTTAAACTCAGTAGAGTTTCACAAGAAAATGATGCTTTTCCTCCTGGAGAATATGTACATTCTCCACAATGGCTTCAATTTTCCAAAATGGAAAGCAAAGCTTGCAGAAAATCCATTTCCCTATGGATAAACCATGGGTTCTAGTCACCAGTCTCTCTCCCTCTCCTTGTTTACTCTTTGGTCACTTGATTGAGTCAAAATGGAGGGGTGACACAGTGACGTGGTGATGGAAAGAACTAAATTCTCAATGTAAACTTGCATTGATTAAACAGATACAATTAAGCCAAACAAAATAGTTACCCCAGATTCCTATCTCCAAGAATTGCTGTGTGCAAGAATTACTTTGTGAATTTTGAATTCAGGTAGTTATTCTGTATATATTCAGCACTTCTTCAATCTCTAGTAAGTTTGAAGGGGGTATCTGGGAAGACACAGGGTAGGCTGACCCTGAGACCCTGTTCATTCTTAAAAACAAAAATAGGGATAAGCCAGAGGGATGTGACATCCAGTTTGTGGTAAATGAAGAATCAGTGAAAATTCTTAATTGCACAGACTTTATAATCTGTTATATAAAGTGTAATTCCATACTTTTTACTGTGGCAAGGGTGTGATGTGGTTGTTAATCTTTTTACTTTTTGAATCCAAACTGAAATTTAAGTGTTGATTACTTAAATTCCTCACAAGCTAATTATGAACCATTTGTAAAGTGTTTCTATAACTCTTTGTATCATGTGTTGGTACATCTTACCAAGTTTTTTCTGGCATGTATTCCATTCTAAACTTCTGTTAAATTTCTAATGTTGCTGTAAATATTATTCAAATATTACTCTGTGGTAACCTTCATTATCAGCATGAAATGGTTAATTTTTACTGAGCACAATGTATTTTTGAATGGATCTTCCCAAATGTCTTTAATAAAATGCAGATTTTGCACTGACTGATGTGACTGCCAGGCCTTCCCAGTCTTGAGCACTGTGATCCTTCTTACCTTTGAACACCAAGCAGCTCCTTTTTGGTTCTTTCTTTGTAAGAAAGAATGCTTTCTAATTCCGATGAGGGATAATGGGCCTTTCATGTTGTAATCGATTTAAGGAAGAGAAATTAATGCCAACTAAACCTTGTTACTTAATGATGGTGGCTTTTTTTCCCTATTTTTGAAGTTCTTTTTCCTTATGGCATTTTGAAAACTTTAGTTTCTTTTACACTTGAGTGTTTTCACTTGTACACATTGCTAGAGGCTTGCTTGATGGTTTAAAGATTAGGAAAGGTGCCAACCTCTCATGCTCAGTGGTATGGAAAAAGCAAAGATGGAGAGGTTGCTAATGATTTCTTCTTGTTCTAGAGCAGGGGTTAGCAAACTTTTTCTGTAAAGGGTCAGATGGTAAATATTGGGGGCTCTATCAACTGTACTGAACTCTGCCCTTTTATAGTGCAGAAGCAGCTAGATAACAAGTAAATGAGTGTCATGGTGTTTTGATAAGACTTTATTTACAAAAAACAGGCCAGAGTTTACTAATGCCTATTTAAGGCCCTCACTTTTGTCATTTAGGGTAAGAAGACCAACTGTGTAAGGCTCAAGAAGGGGAAAAACTATTTTGTGGTAATATATATAAAATATTCTCCAGACTTTATCTTTTCTTTATCTTTCTAAACAAAGGGTAGGAGCTAAAACTCAGAATTTTGCATTCTTAAAAGCATTGTGTCAACCAGTTCTTCACTTTGAGTGTCTCCTTAAGGGGCATGGAAACTAGCCTGTGATTTCAACTCTGTACTTTTATTAAGACTGAATCATGTGTCAGAGGCTTTTTTGGTTTTTGTTTGTTTTTTGTTTTGACACAGGGTGCCAGGATTACAGGCATTCACCACTACATCTATCCCTTCATAATTGTTTTTATGTTCATAGCACTTAGTATGGCCAGGCACAATGCCAAATGTTTTATTATTATATTTATTTTAAACAGAAACCCAATGAAGTGAGTACTATTATTATCCCCATTTTATAAACAAGGAAACATGTATAAGAACTTTATGTTAACTTGCCTGGGATTACCCATATGGAAGTGGCACAATTAGGATTTGAAGCTGAATTTGTTCACTGCAAAGCCCCATACCCTGAAATGCCATTAAACGATGCAGCTACTGCATCACACTGATGGTCACATTCAGATACTGTTTTCCCTTTAGTAATCAGGTTTACTCAAATAACTCCAAAGTCCAAATCTTCTAATACAATTTCTAGGTGCAGAAATGAAGATAACTTAATCAAGTGAAGGAAAAGGAAAAGAATGTCTATTTTGATGGGTAAGTATACTTACTGGAGCAGGTAATGAGAACTCACAATGTATAACATATTCAAAGCTTACAACAGTTTATGTACCACCTTCCATCCTGTCTCCTAGCAGGGGGTAACCAATTTATTTGAGAATGGAACATTTCATTGAAACAAGCCAGTAGAGATCCAGGGATGCTGCTTAAGTGGTTAAAAGCCCAGGATCTGGACTCAGATGGCCAGAATGGACTCCTTGCCTCATCACTGAAATCACATGTAACTTGAGGCAACATACTTAGCTGCCCTGTGCCTCAGTTTCCTTCCCTTTAAATGGAGACGATCATAGTACTTACCTCCAAGTATTGATGGGAGAATCTAATGAAATGCTGCAAAGTATTTGATAGAGCCTCAATAAGTAATTAGCTATTAAAACATTTTGCTGTTATTTGTGCCCTAGTTGGCAGCTCTAAGAAGTTGGGAAGAAATTTCACTGGATAGGGAATGCCAGTTACATAGAACTCAGTGGGTGGCTGCTAAGCACTTTAAAGACATGTACCCTATTTGGTTTTCATATTAGTCCTGTAAGATGGTTGTGGTCAAGAAAGGCCCAGTTTGGGGCTATTCTTGGGATCACAGGGGAAGCAGCTGTTTGTCAATAGGCAACTTATACCTCAAGTGGACAAAGAGGTGGGCTTTTCTCAGTGTTCATTCAAAGGCTCACATTCGGAGGTGTAGCCTTCTTGGCTCTGAGAACAGGTTCAGAGCAGTATCTTTATTTTGAAATACCTTTGCTTTGTCCAAGAAACTTCCCATACTGAGTACCAGAATCAGCTCCAATTTTTTCTTACAATTGGCAACATTTACATTTTTAGTCATAATGTTTCACCTACTTATTGAAATATCTGCAAAATGTGTATTTTTACCAAAGTGAAAAAGAAATCACCAGGCTAGGGATGTAGCTCAGTGGTAGAGTACTCGCTTACTATGTGAGAGGCTCTGGGTTCCATCCCCAGCACCACAAAAAAATCTTCAAGTGTAGACCACACTCTAACGTTTCTAAAAATAAAAGTACACATGTTAAAATAAGGTCAGAGTGAATTTTTGCTGCATTATATAATTTTTAATTGAAAGTTTCCCCCCACAAAAGAAATGATATTGCAATTGTAGTTCTTGTGTTAAATAGCAGGATTCTTTCTGTTAGGCTTCAGAATTCCCTCAATAATAGCTTTATTTTTAAAATTCTGTCATGAATTTAATGAAGTAAATATATATGTGCTATAGTAAGCAAATTACCTTCAGATAAATGTTTTATGAGTCTCAGTTACCTTACTATTTATTAAATTCTGACTATTGAGCAGTTTCTGATGTGAAATTGCTGGCTGGCTTCTAGATATCAAAATCTATATGGAAATTCATGGGACACAGAATAGCCAAAAACAACATTGAAGAATACAGTTGGAAGACTCACACGTCCCAATTTCCTAACTTAGTACAAGGCTACAATAATGAAGGTAAAGAATTATGAGGTCTGAAGTACACCCTCACATTTATGGTGAATTGATTTTGGCAAGAGTACCAATACTGTTCAGCCATTCAGTATGGAAAACATACTCTTTTTTTTTTTTTTTTTGGCGGTACTGGGGTTGGAGCTGAGAGACTCAGGACCTCTTGCTTGCTAGGCAGGTGCTCTACCACTTGAACCATGCCTCAAGCCCCAGAATAATCTGTTTGGCAGATGGTGCTCTAGCAACTGGATATCCACATGCAAAGAATATAGTTAGGCCCTTCCTTTCACACACAAAAATTAGCTCAAGGTGGATCAAAGATATAAATATAAAAGGTATGATTATAAAACTTCTAAAAGAAATCATAGAAGTAACTATTCATGTCCTTGGATTTGGTGATGGTTTCTCAGATAATAACACCAATAAAACAAGCGGCAGAAAAAAATAAATAGGGCTCCATTAAAATTTTAAAAATTGAGTGCTTCAAAGGACTCCATCAAAAAATGGATGGGAGAAATAGTTACAAGTCATATATCTGATAAATTAGTTGTATCTAGAACAATTAAAACTCAAGTTATAAGCTGATTTTCAAATGGTCACATGGAAACACATGAAAGTGTAGTCAGTATAATTGGTATTAGGGAAATGCACATCAAATCCACAATGGAATGCTATTTTACACATATGGTGGCTGTCATGAAAAACAGACAATAAGTGTTGCTAAGGATGTGGAGAAATTAGAACCCTCATACATTGCTGGTGGAAACAGAGAATGGCACAGCCACTTGGCAAAGTAGTTCCTCAAGAGGTTCAACACAGAGTCACCATGTGACCCAGCAATTCCACTCCTAAGTGTATACCCAAGATAAATGAAAACATGTCCACACAAAAACTTACATGCAATGTTCATAGCATTATTCATAATAGCCCAAAGTGGAAACAACCCAAACGTTCTTCAAGGGATGAATGGATAAGTAACAATAGTATATCCATACAAGGGAATGATACATGGCAATAACAAGGAATGAAGTACTACTACAACAGGATGAACGTTAAAGCACTACACTAAGTGAAAGAAGCCAGTTACAAACTACCATATATTGGATGATTATTTATCTGAGAAAGTGCCCAGAACAGGGAAATCTACATAGAAACAGAAAATAGGTTAGTAGTTGTCTAGAGCTGGGTAGAAGTTGGCTGATGGGTGCGAGTTTTCTCTTTGAGATGAAAATTATCTAAAGTTGCTTGTGATAGTAGTTTTACAACTCTGAATATACTAAGTCATTGAATTGTACACTTTAAATGGGTGAGGATTGCATGATATATGAACTTCACCCCAATAAAGTAGTAACGACAAAAATTACTAATGTGAACAAGTACTTGAAGAACATTTAACCATGCCTCACACTATTTTGTTCATTTTTCCCCTGATCTATACACGTAGGCTGTTGCTATTTTCATTGACAATCCATGTTGTGACAGAACTTAATTCAGTCTTCCAAATAAGAGTCTTTCTTCAGGTATTCAGTCCAAAATGGATTTGACCATGTGTCCTAAGCTAGGAAAGGCAAGCCTCCACCTATCCACTGAACCCCAAAATATCAAGGGGATTTGGAGCTTTTGTAGGAGGTTGCCCATTCACAGGGTAGATGAATGGAATTTCCAGGATCATGTGAGTGAAAATGTAAGTGACTCAGAGAAAAGAGTTGCTAGCAGAGGGTACAACTGTGTCTGGGGCCAGGACAGTCTCTAGATTCCCCAGTCTCTGGAAAGTCTTCATCCTCTGATCCTACTCCTCTCAGCTCCTACTTTCTATACACTGCTCCCTCAGCCCTATGTTAACAGCCTGTCCAGGAAAGGGTCTGGAACTCTGGCACTTCTGCGCTACAGAAGACAAATGAGACTGCTTCCTGTGGAATGAGCTCTTCCACCAATAGAAGGGCAGGCCAGGCCCATTCCTACCCAATGAGTTTGCAAGTATCAGGAGCAGGCATGTTTGGGTGGGCAAGGTGGAAGCCTGCAGGTGAGAAGCCATATGGTCCTTTTTATAACCTGAGTCTTGACTGCTTCCTACAAACCATGTAGTCAGCTAATGAGCTTCCTCTTGAGTCTCCAGTGATAGGTCCTGGGCAAGCTGTTTTCAAACTATGTTCAGTTTGTTGAAAAATGGTAGCTCTAGATAAGGAAGTTCTGATGTGTTATAGTCACTTGGGTTCCCTGTATGGAAGGAGGCCTTGCTACTTACCCATGTAGTCTGCCCATACATTCATCTCATAGTGACCACAGACTTGGATAGTTTGTCTGAATGGGTTGCAGAATGGAGCTGTGTGTGTTAGACCCTCTCTAATCCCTGGGTTCATGTGGCTAAGATACCAAGATCCCCTTCAAGGCAGAAACTCTTCTGAGCAGGGAGGCTCTCCTACCTCGGACATTTGGCTGTTTGTCCTATATAGACTCTCAGGAGAGCAGGATGGTTGTGGGACATGCTGTAGGCTCCCATCTACCACATTCACACCTGTGACCTAGTCACCCCCAAAACCTTCAACCACCTGCACACTTTTCCTCAGTCCTCTTTGGCCAGGCTTTAATGAAAACGTTTAAGTGTAAACCTTTTGACCTTCGGCATTGAAGCAAGGCTTTCTGAAACTTTGTGTTCCTGTTTTGAATGTGGCAAAGCAAAAAAGAATTTTTAAATTATCAGGAATGCTTTGTTTTCCCCTGGGACTGACCTTTCACAGTGTGACTGAGGCAAAATTGGAGGAGGGAGAGGGAGAGAGCAGCAAATTACCCTGCTACTTAGGCTTTTGTAAGAAAATTAGTTTGGGGGATATTTTCTTTGTTCTTACTTTCTTTGATCTTATTTTCTCTGGCCCTGAGTGTGTGGGGTGGGGGAGCTCATTTTTCTTTTCCTTTCATTGAAGCTAGAAACTACATCTTTCTTTTTTATAAAAGATGAAATAGTCTCCAGCTATGCATTTTAAAGTGCTTGTAAGATACAGCCCTGTTCATCACAGTGGCATGTCAGGGGTCCCCCTACATTTCCTCACCCCACTGGCAGGGCCACAATGAGGCAGGCATCAGACACACTTGCTGACACACTCCAGCAGTTCCATCCGTATGGCAATGCGGATGTGCCAGCCCAGAGGGATCAGTCGGATGAAGCGGGAAATGATGGGGGGGCGCAGCAGGTTCTGGACTGTGGAGCTCCGGTCTGAGTTTCCATAGAAGACCTAAGGGGAGGGGAGAAATCTTGTTACCATCACACCAAGGGAAGAAAAAGGCAGAAGGACTCCTGTCTGAAGCTAGTCCCAAATTTTAACTATGGAAAACCTTAGAAAGTAGTTAAAACACAGAATTTGCAGGTATCTCTTAATATCTGACCTTGAATGATTGCCAGCAACTACATGCTAAGGCCACCTCTAAAAATACGGGAACATTGGTGGAAAGAGTTCACATTCCATTTGTGAGGTGTGGCTCAAAGCTCTAATTTCAAACCTCCATCCACCCCACACACACAAAAAAACCTAAAAATAGACCTACCTCATGATCCCCACCATATCACTCACCTTTTTTTTTCGTGCTAGGGTTGGAACCGAAGGCCCAATAGTTACATGTGACCAGTGGCCCCCATATTAGACAGTGCTGATATGAATGTTTCCATTACCACAGAAATTCCTATTGAGTAGTGATGGCAGAAAATGCCTCTTGACTGTTATGGCCATATTTTGTTTTTACCTTTACATTTTCACAAGAAGATTTGAAAAGGTCCATAGCAAGCTGGATGCAGAGGTTCACACCTATAATCCTAGCTCCTTGGGAGATTGAGATCAGGAGGATCATGATTTGAAGCCAGCCCAGGCAAAAAGTCCACAAGACCCCATTTCAACCAATAAAAAGTTGAGTGGGGTGGCATCCACCTGTCATCCAAGCTATATGGGAAGTATAAATAGGAGGATCGTGGTCCAGGCTTGCCAAGGCAAAAAATAAGATCTTATCTCAAAATAAACAAAGCAAAAATGGCTGGGGGTATGACTAAAGTGGTAGAGTGTGTGCTTAGCAAGTGTAAGGACCTGAGTTCAAACTCAATCCTTCCAATTAAGTGTGGGTCTCCTTTGATACAAGTGACAAGTACCTTGTAGACTTGGCAAACTATTTTTAAAACCACACAAAAATTAGAGGGAAAATTCTGGAAAGGGTAGGGCAGTGCCAGAATAGAAAGAAAATGGGTTTACTTAATGTTTTCTAGGAATTAACATGAAGTGCAGTGGATGTTTGACAGTATTTCCAGAGAAACCATTCTTTGCATTCTTTCCAAAGTAATAGTGTTCTCCCTTACAAAATGGGAACATTTCACTTTCTTCTGTGATTTTCTCCTGAAATCATCTGACAGTTACATTTGGACATATCTACCCACAAAACAGGAAGGTCCTTGTCTGCTGTGATCTTGCATTTCCTCTCAGTAGCAAGGCCCCAAGCTTCCCTCTCTCTAAGCTTTTTGTCCTTGAGTGTGTTCAAATCAAGAGGCAGGTGATGAGGAGTCAGTGGATCAGGATCCACCACATTGCACAAGTGGAATGGGGTGCCTCTTTCAGGGAACTGTCAGGCCCTTCAGAAGAAGAGAGCTTGAAATGGAATGCTCATGTCTTTTGCAGAAGCCAACTCATAAGACCAAAAATGAAATCTGACACCCACGTATCAAGATGGGTTTTCCTATTAAGTCCATATTTCTCAAAACCTCAAACCATGACTTGTCTTACTGTGCAGGTTGTCATCAGGGACTACAAAGTACTTCTACTTAACCTGATTAAATGTCAAAAATAGCCTGGAGAAATCCTTACTGTAAGGCAAACATTTTCAAACAGCCAGGAGTTTTCATTTTTATTCGTTGCAAATATATATAGTTAGAATCTAATGTGTTTAGTCTATGATGAAGATGACTTTGGTTTCAGTCCTCAAATATTAATAGGACACATTTCCAAAGGCTTAAGAGTCTGTGTGCACTGGTGGCATCCTTTTAATAACCATTTACATAACTAAGTGGCTAACTTGCTAGGTTGTCATAAGGTTTCCAGCAATCCATCTCAGTCAATAGTAAAGAGAGGCCATATCCATATAAATAGATGGTCCTCAGTAACACAGAAGCCAGACCAGGAAGCAAAGTGTGTTCAATGATCCAGTGAATCTGGAATATTCCAAATGGCCAGTCTTGACTCTTCAAGCAACTAGACACAGCAGATATGAGATCTCATACAGATACTTGTTTTGCACAAAAAAACCAGCATTCATTTAAATTGCTGGGCACCAAAGCTACAACCAGGAAAGCAAGCAGATCATATTATAGGGAAGAAGTGCAGGTGACCAAACATGCTGTGGGGTCAGTGCTCTGACAGACAACGAGGACAGGAGCACAGGGATGACGGGAATCCTGGAGAGGGTGTGCTGAAGGTGGTTTGGGGTAAGCCCTATTTACCCGGTTGTTTCCAGTCTGGTCCTTGTAATAAATCCAGTTCAGGTGCTCATCAGTCCTGTACTGCACACTGTACTTGGTCATCCACTCGTCGATGTCACAGCGTCCCTGGGTAAGGATTCCCGAAATCACCTTGATCTCCTTCAGATCTATCTGTAACCACTGGCTACTGTCCTGGAACCTGGAGAGCCAGGCACACCTGCCAGAAACACACCAAATCACCAACAGCTTGTCCCCTATGAATGCCTGCGAAAAGCCAGCAGACACTGGCCTTTGAGAGCCTGTCAACACTGGACAGTATTGTCCCAAAACGCAGAACCTTCTCACTTGCTGTAGCCCACACATCTACCCCTCCCTCGCCTGACATATCAGGTCTTTATCTTGGAAACCTTCCCTGGTATTGCAAACAGATTAGGTCTTTCTTCCTTCCGAACGTCCCCCACAGCACTCATCCCACTCACTAAATAACCAGTTGTGTGATGTGGTTACAGCTTCCACCTCTGAACTGTGTGCATCCTGAAGCCAAGGATCTCATTCATTCTGTCTGTAGATAAACTGCAATCCTTGGCATGAATAAATGCATTCCAGTGTTGTTCATTTATTAGAGAGCCTAGTTTTAAAAGCATATTAACCCTCCCCCCCCAAAAAAAAGCCAAACTGTCTCATGAAACTCACCTGGACAACCTGCCCTACTTACCCAAAGCCTTGACTGTTGAGCCGAGCCTTGTTTGCCGTCCATGAGGAATACCAGCCCACATACTGCTCTGGGCTAGAGCAGGTGATCTGGTCTGGTGTGACCTCCCCTGACTCAAAACCCAGCGGCTTGTGATATGGGCATTCTGAGAAGGAAAAACAATGTACATTCAAACACTCAACTTTCTAGCAGGTGCAGTAACATGCACCTGGAGTGCCAGCTACTGGGAGGCTGAGGCAGGACTTTAGGACCAGCCTGGGGAACATATCAAACCCTCATCTCAAACAACAAACAAGTGAACAAACAACTCCACATGTCAGTACTCAAACAGGAGATGACAAGTAGCAAGCAAACCATGTCATTTGCACTTTGTAGCGATATGGAGACTGTCTTACTTGCCAGCATGATTCACAATGGGTAGAGCTAGTCATGTGGGGAACAGAGTGAAAGCTAAGGTAAAGTGATTGCCATAGAGACACACAACATTCATAAAAGTGGAGAGAAGTGGTTCTATGGCAATCTCGTGTGGGGGCACAGATTTGAGAAATCCTTCACCTCCACCAACTTAGAGAAATAAAAACCAAGAGGGGCACTGCGAAATAGCACATTTAAATGCCAGGCATCTTTAGTTCCCTCATTAGCACAGGTTGAGCCATGCTGCAATGACATCAGGGTTGCTAATTGTTCTTGGACAGCAGATGATGCCAATTAGAGGCTGAACACAATAGTGAGCAGCAAGAAGGCAATTATGCATTGAGACTGACTTCCCACTTGTAAATTGCAGTTTTGTCACTGTCCAATGCCAAAAAGATGGGTGAAATGTGCCTGTGGCTGCTGAACAGGAACAGCTGAAAGGAACTGCTTTTTCAAAGTGGGAATGGTCAACGTGGTTCTTATCTGCTAATTGCTGCTTCCTTTTGTTTGTATGTTCTCACATTAAAAACAGTGTTGGCTTACCTGACCAGAGACTGCCAGTGCCCACTCATCTTCTATTCTCCCCTTCTTTTTGACTAAAAAGCCCCAATTTTATTGGGGGTAGCAATGTGACCAGCTAAAATGACAATCTTTCCCAGCCTTCCTTGCTGATAGAAGTGATAAAGTAATGCAATTTCTGACTAGTGAGATGTAAGAGGTTGTCTGGAAGGGTTTTCTAGGCAGGTTTTGCTTGCCTCCTTCTTGTTGCCTAGACAGAAGGAAGATACGATAGCTGGTGCAACCTAAACTATCCTGCACTATGAGGGTAAGGCTAAGAGACCTGCGGAGCCCTCAGCTCTGATAACCTTGGGCAACTCCCTATCTCTGCATAGTCCCTTTACTGTGTGAGTTAAAACAAAATGAGTTCATCTCTTACTTGTAACCAAACCCAGTTCCTAACTGAATTGGTACAGAAAACAAAGGATAAGCTTATAGAAATACATGTGCCTAGTTTCCAGATAGTCAATGATAAACTCCCAAACAAGACGAATCAAATTATTTTCTCCAGGTATCAATCTGAGTTCAAACTGAAAAGGTATATTTATTGGCGGCATCACCTGTTAACAGTAACATGGAGTGGTGAAGTATTCTAGAGGACAATTTTTCAAGTCAGTAAAATGGGCTGGGGATGTAGTTCATCAGTAGAGCACATGCCTAGCAAGCCCAAGGCCCTGGGTTCTATCCCCAGCATTGCTAAAATAAATAAATAACAATCATTAAAACTGAATGGAGCATGTAAAACTTTGACCACCATGCTGAGGCTCTAGAACACCTGTAAAGATGGCCATACCTTGCCCTAGAAACTTCAGACAGACAGACAAGGACAGCTTCCTGCCTCAGGTGAGGAGGGCTCAGCTTTCTTTTTTGCCCTAATGCACTAAAGTATCAACAGCTCAGTGGGGCTGGGTGTGAGGGGAAAGCATTTGTAGTTTATCAAGGACCCATGACTCTGGGAGTCTATTACAATCATGTCAATTCCTGGGGGAGAGAAGAGAAGTGCTTTTATGAGCTATTCAATTATGCCTGGTGTGGCCAAATCATCCAGGGAGCTTGTTAAGAATACAGTGTTTAGGAATCCACCCCCAGAGTTGCACATTTTTAACAAGCACACTTTCAAAGCGCACTTTGAAAACTTTGGCCTGCCAGGGCAGGCATTTTTGTGGGCTGGTGAATTCAGAGGGCCGTGGCTCATGGGCTCCTCAGCTCTCCAACTCCCCTCTAGCCTCCAAGACAAGCCCAAGCCACGAGAAGGAGGGACAAGGCCCCTGCTTCAGAAAGCAGTTTCACTGGGGCCCTTGGCCATCACTTAATCTTAGAGCCACTGTGACATGGTGGGTAGGGTCAGACTCCTTTCATCCAGCTCAAGCCAGGCCCCATCACCAGGTAGCCCTTGTAATCTCTGGCCCATTCATGCCACCCAAAAGGAAGACAAATGACCTTCGAAAGCCCTATGTTTAGATTTCTCACAGGCCACAATGAGAGAGCACCAAAACTGGATTTATTTTAACTTGAAAAATAGAAAATGTGGCATCCTCATACTCTGTGTGCCATGAAATAAACTGCATTCCAGTTGTATGATTGTGACATTTCCTGATTCTCCTTTCCCTCTCTCTTCCTCCACCTTCCTGGATAAGCTCCCTTCAGGTGTTCTGCAGGAGCCTAGAGACTGCTTTCTGGTCTGTTCTCTATTCTGTTGCTCACTTTCTATCCTCCGTGCCAAGTGGAATGCTTGCTCTTGCTAGGAACTCAACAGACACTGATTGGATGGATGAATGAAGGCATAAAAAGACACAGCTATCCATCTTGGGTGACTACTGGGCACAAAGAAAATGGCAGAAGCAGCAAGAAGAGAACTCAGAAAGAAGTAGAAATGGACTGCATCCCTGAGAACTCACTGTGGCCTAATCAAAAAGCAACTGTAAATTGAGTGTAAGCTAGATAGCAGCATAAAGAAGGTTGCCAAAGGCATTAAAGAGATCCTTGTCAGACCCACAAAGAATATTACATTTCCCATGTTTCTGTCCAATGGAACTTTGTCATTGTAGCTATTAAATTGTTTGTATTTTCATTAAACCCTTGAGGAAAATCCACATCTTTTGTGGCTCAGGTGGCTCTTGATTATTAGGTAGATAGTTTTTGTAATGTTTTGCTAATCCAGGCTATGACTACTTAATATATTAGCCTGTTTTATTCAGTCCATACTTTCTGGGTTTGTAGACTTAAGGGCCAAACATGCTTAAGAAAAATATTAAGTGCTCAGTGGTAGAGCACTTAGTGTGTGTGATGCTGTGGGTTTGAGCCCAGCACCACACACATATGTGCACACACACACATACGCAAACACACACAAACTAACTTAAGAGCATAGGAAAGTTTGGGGTAATTCTTGACAATAGATTCCAGAGACCTGTGACTATTACTATGCATATACATTACACTTGAATAATATGACAATATAGAATAATAAATGACATAGAATAATATGTATAGAAGATGGACTGTACTCTTAAAATGTAATATAGAATGTAAAATATGGAATAAAAATAAAGCATTAGTAAATGATTGGATTTCTTATACTTTTAAGTGCTTACCCTATACCAGATGGTCTAGTATCAGAGGGAAAGGGTAATCTTGGTTTAACCATGGGAAGGCAGTATTAGTATTTTTAATAGTTTTAGCCAAAGCTTAGGAGGACATGATGAACCTCAAATTCTGCTCTGTGTGTGGGGCCTCTGGACATTAACAACCAAGTGTGGTCCTGTGGGCTCCCCAGCCAGCTCTGGGTGACTGTTCCCTCCCCCATCCTTCCATGGTTTCTAGGGTCTTCTGTCTTAAGGCAGGCTCTGGTGGCATCTCTCAACCCAAGGATTCAGAGGAGATAAGCAGCATACTTGATGTTTGAATGAGAACCTGAGGCACTGACTGGTCAAATGAGTTCTGGAAGCTTGTGTTAGTCCTGTAGCCCTGAATCAGTTTGTTGATGGAAGAACTAATTAACACAATGAATCAACCACTTGACAGTGAGGCTGTCTTTTTCACTCCCTGAAAATATCTGTGTTGTTAGAAAGAATCAAACAAAAACAGTGGAGAGAGGAGAACACTTAAGCTAAAATATTTTCTTATTTTAGAACTTCAAGTTCATGGCAACTGTATACGGGAGAGAGCTTGTGGGGCCAGATGTCTTCACATCTCTTAAGTACTAGGCCCTTCTTGGCTTCACAGTTGATTGGGTCAATGAAGCCAATCCCCATCAATAATCTGTCCAATTTCTTCTTAGATGTTCCTTGAGTGGCATTCCAATAGGCCTCATGTCTCTAATGAAAAGAATATCTGTTTCCACTAAATGATAAATCTCTCCAAGGTAGAGCCAAGGTCTTCATTTCTGTCTTGCTGTCAGTACCTGGCACATAACAGGCATGATGAAAACAACTGAACAGATTTATAAACACATTATTAAAGAGGATACTTCGAGATTGACTGAATAGGCCACACCAACATTTTAATAGCTACATGAGCCGGGGTCATAGAGCACAGTGGATGATGACCCATAGGAAAAGCCCACTGAATTAAATAGCCTTCTGCTGTCCCCACCACCAATCTCACTGTTCCCTGGGGAGAAGACTGAGTTCAGTAAGGTCTTCATACCCCTTTAGTAAATATGAAAATGGAGGCAGTAGAAGCCATTGTGTTATAGCCCCTCTACTCTGCAATTTGCCATTTTTATGCAAATTTGATGAAATCATGAGGAGAGGCTCACATACAGACACCAAACATGCCTCTTCTGGTGCTACTATTAGGCAATTATGTAAAGTGAATGTGGGCAACTTCTTAACCAGGAGAGGGGTGGCAAGGCCTGTTTCATGCCAAATAGGCCTGGGCCCTGGGAAGGATCAAGACTTGCAAACATTTGGTGGTACAGCCCAAGCCTCTGCAAGACCTCTCTTTCATGTGACCTCCTAGCAGGCACACACACAAGAAAACCAAATTGACTTTTAGTAAAGGTAACAGTTTGCCGCAAGGTCAGCACAAGATGCTGTGATGCCTCATGTTAATCTTCTTAATTCCCTAGGGGGAATTAAGTAGTAGTTTGCTGACCCCTGCTTTAAGGACCCTTAAAGCAGGGGTCAGCAAACTACAGCCCTTGGGCCAAATCGGGTTCATCACCTTTTTTGGTTATTGTTAGTTTTTAATTTTTATTAATTTTTAGTGCACTGGGATTGAAATCAGGGCCTCATGCTTGCACTCTACCACTTCAGACATACCTCCAGCCCTTTATTTATTTATTTAGAGACAGGGTCACATTGTGTAGCCCAGGAGCCTTCAAACTCAAGGTCCTCCATCCCCTGCCTCCTGAGTGCTGGGATTACAAGGAATGTGCCACCATGCCTGGCTTCACTTCCTCTTTTATAATTAAGTTTTATTGTAATGTAGCCATGATTGTATGTTTGCATATTGTCTACATCTGTTTCCAAACTACAATGGCAGAATTGAAAAGTTGGGACAGAAACCATTCCGTCCATTAAGACACAAATATTTACTGTTTGGTCTTTTACAGACAAAAGTACTGGCCCCGTCTTAGAGGAAGGCATTCTTGTTAGTTAGCATTAGCTATGGAATAAATTCTCCTGGAAATTTGGGGGACTTCACAAAACCAAGGTATGTTTTTTCATACAAATGACTTCTCTGCTCTGGGTGGGCAGGGGCTTCTGCTACATTTAATCACCAGGGACCAGGCTGAAGGAGAAGCTTCATGGCAGAAAAAGGGTAAGCCCAGGGTTGAGGGCCAGCCTTTCAGTGCCTTACCTGGGAAGTGGCCTGCCACTGCTCATGTTGAAGAATTATAAGGCTGTTGGGTGGACAATGAGTATCCAGGCCCAGTGCTATCATTTCCATTGGGCAGAAAAAATAACCAAGTGGCAATGAACTTCATAAATTCATTGACAGTCAGGTCCTACCTGACCATCTCAGCCAGGCCAGGTAGAGATCCGGGGAGCAGTTTTTGAACAATGGCATCAGTGTAGTGTGCTGGAGCAGTGGCCAGTGTGAGATTCGAAGATCAGAAGCCAATCAGAGAGAAGCCAGAGCAGAGTGTTCAAGGGATTAATTTAGCTGGGTTGGAAGGGGGATTTATAGGATATTCCTGAGGATGGCTCTGATTTGGTGACCCAAGGAGAGGGGACACTCACCTGGAATGCAACCTAAGGAGGTGGCACCTGCAGACCACAGAGTGTTGGCTCCTCCTTGGCAATCACACTTGCATGCTTTGTGGTACCACGGGTCCTCACCCTCATCCTGTGGGCAGCCAGAGAGGCAGGAGGTCAGAAAAGGCACAAAGGCAACTGGTCAGCAACACGGGGAAGCTTGTTTTCAAAGATTCTGCTCACTCCTTAGATACCCTGTATGGCCACTTGGCTCTCTGATATCAGACTTGTTAATCTAGCCTGAATAATACAGTGTCACTCATCTTGAGTTCTAAATAAGCAAATGGCTGCAACCATAGCAACCAGTAAATATTCTCCCAGCTCCCCACCATGTACATGAGGGCAACATTCACCCTCTTGGGGACTGTGGAGCCTCAATGCCAGGTTGGACTGTTCACATACCCTGGAAGTTTCTGTCTAAGGACCCAAAATTTTAAAACACTGGATTCAAAATTGGACCATCTGGTTTAAGACCTGGTTTGATTCTGTTCTCATTAAAACACCAATCTAGCTGCTGGGTGTGGTGGCATATACCTAGGATATATAGAGAGACCCTGCTCAAAAAAACCGAAATTAATTAACTAAAACCCTACCAAACTTGGAACTTACCCAGAAAAACATGCTAGTGCCACCACCAGAAAAGAATACCTTAAAAATACATTTGGCAAATAAAATTCCTGGGCTGGGGTGTAACTCATTGGTGGATCCCATATTTAGGATGCAACAAGGTCCTGGGTTCCATCATCAGTACAAGAAAAAAAAAAGCAATAGTCCTATACATTAGTTTTGGCTAAGAAAACTTCAAAGCAGTATCCATATAAATTCCAGGCTTCTTCCTGTAACATACCTCTGTAGACGATAATCCCAAAGTGGCTAAGCAGAAAGAACAAGAGAGGAAAAATGAAATTTAGCAAAGAAAGAAAGTTTGGCAAAATTGTTTATTACTTGGAAAAGTGAAATGAAATTAGTTAACAAACCCTCCTTTTGGAAGAAGTCAAGCTATGCATATCTGCCAGGAAATACATCCACAGATGCTGAGAAACTAGGGATAACAGTAAAATGAAACACAGCAGGATAATAATTATCACTGTTCATTATAGAATTTTGGAAAATACATGAATGTAGCAAAGCAAAGGGTGCACCTTTATTTCTCACCAGCTAAGGCAACACTATTAACATTTTAATCTCACTGTCCAGGTACTTTTGTTTTGTTTAGTGATGCTGGTATTGAACCTAGAGCCTCACACATATTAAACACTGAGATGCACCCTCAGCCTCAGGTCTTCATTTCTGAAGGTTCCCATGTCATGTAAAACTTAGTAAATAAATGTGTATGCTTTTCTCTTAGAAGGTAGGATGTATCATTTTAATAAGAGTCCACCATAGTTCCTATGTTCCTATGTTTCTTTGTCCCCTTCCCAAATTCATAGATTGAAATCTATTCACCAATGTAATTGTATTAGGAGGTAGAGCTTTGGGAGGTGATTTTGTAATCTTTAGGAGCTGATTAGGCTCTCCCTTCATGAATGGAATTAGTGTTCTTAGAAGAGTCCCCAGAGAGCTAGATTGCCCCTTCCACCATGGGAGGACACAGCTAGAAAGCACTATCTATGAATCAGAAAGCAGGCCCTCGCCAGACAATCTGCTGGTACTTTCTTCATGGACATCACAGCTTTCAAAACTGTGAGATAGACATTTCTGTTGTTACAAGCCACCTAGTTTGTGGTATTTTGTTACAGTTAACCATATGGACTAATACAGTATCATGGTGCCAAGCTCTGTGCTGGCAAACAAATTACTAATGGCTTCTTATTTTCAAATCAATGGACTCTTTCCGACACTACTCTTCCATCTTCACACTGCAATTTTGGGTGCTCTCAGTCCCTGCCATCTTCCTTTAGCCTCTATCACTCTGAATAAACCTTTGTCTCCTTTGAGAATTCATCTTCGTCCATTCACCCCTAGATGCAGCTAAGTTCAGACTCTTGCATTTAATGGCTAACTGGATATCTACCTGTAGATGTCTCTTACTACCTAAAACTGGATCCAACCAAGTGTTCACAAGGCCATGGAGCAACCTGAATTCTCATATGTTGCTGTTGGAGATGTAAGGTGATCTAACCTCTGTGGAAAACTATTTGGCAATTAGTATACTAAGGCTGAACATTCTGTGCCCTATAACCCGGCAATTCCATTCCTGATTAGTTACCCACTAGAAATGTATACTCAGAAGAATTTTTCTTCTTGCAATGCTGGGGATGGAACTCAGGGCCTGGTACATGCTAGGCAAGTGCTCTACCACTGAGCTATGTGCCTAGTCCTTTTACATGTTTTTTCCCCAAAACAAAAACATGTACTAAATTATTCTTGGCAGCAGTATTTGTCATATGGCTGGAAGCACAGTTTGCCCATCCAGGGTATAATGGATACATTGTGGTGTAGTCACACAATGGAACACTACACCACAGTGAAAACAAGACAATCTGTGGCTACTTGCCACAATATGGATGCATCTTACAACACTTAGTGAAAAGTCAGATGCCGAAGCTGATACACCAGATGAATTCAATAAAAATGTAAAAAAACAGGCAAAAGTAATCCATGCTATTAGACATTAGGCTACTGGTTACACTTGGGGCACACAGAAGGAGGGAGGAAACTCACTGGAGGCCTGGTCTGGTGTGTTACTTGACCTGGGTGTGAACTGGTTCATAGGTGTGCCCAATGGTGGAAATTCACTGAGCTGTACACTTATCTTCTGTATGGAAGTTATACTTCAATATGAAGATTTTTAAAAATGAAACTCATACATCTCCTTCCTCAGACAGTTCTCCTTTCTCTATTTCTTATCCTGCTTACCAGCTCTACCCTCCATCTACCACTCCATCCAGAGGCCTGAGGCTCACCTTAGGTTCACCCTAGCCTCCTTACTTTTCTAACCCCCTATATCCAAGGGCTTCCTCTCCTCTCCATCCCAAGGCTGCTATCTGCTGCTAAAAGCATCCATTCTTTCTCACCTGGGTTCCCTATCTGTTAAGGACAGTGGCTCTCTCTCATCCATCCTCCATCTGCCAATTCAACAAAATGAAACTCTCCTGTTCAAAACTCTTTGGTGAGTCCCCACTGCCAGGGTTTGAGTTCCACCTCAGACATTTATTACTATCTTTCTATTTCCTCATCCCTAAAATGAGTATAATTACACATCCTACAAGGGGTCATCATGATCCATCGTTATCTACCTCTCCAAATTTTTCTTTTGCACTTTGTACTTCTTGCCATGCCTTACAGGTGCCCAGATGACTCATGCCTCCATACTTTTTGTCCATAGAATTTCTTTGCCTCAGAACCCACTGACTTCTCTGCCTGCTCTTTCCATCATTATGAGGAGGATTTTCCTGTCTCCTAATGCACCCTTTGCTCAGGCCTTTTTGCCCCTTCTTTTCCTGTCCACAGCTTTATCTTAGCACCTGTACAATTACAGAAATTGATTTAAAAAAAAGTTGCTCCTGGTGCACACCTGTAATTTTAGCATTCAGGATGCTGAGGAGGATTTTTGAGTTTGAGGCCAGCCTGGGCTACATAGTGAGACCCTGTCTGCAAAAAAAAAGTTTGATACAAAAAGACAGCTGATAATGACTTGCTCCAAAGCATTCATCCATTCGGCTAATATTCATTGGCTGTCTGCTATATTCCAGGCCCACCTTTAAGTCCTGGGGATGCAGCACTAAACAAAACAGGAAAAATACCTGCTCTCTTAGAACACCTGCCTCATAGTTTCTGTGTGTTTGGGGGACAATGAATTAATGAGCAAATAAAATATACAAAATTATAATGATGATGACTGCTTTGGAAAAAAATATAACAAGGAAGTATGGGAACAGGGACTGGTAATTTTTGGCTTAGAGAAGCCCTTGCTAAGAAGGTAATGCTGGAACAAAGTTGTGAAGGAGGTGACATGCCTATGGACAAAGCATTTTAGGCAGAGGGAATAGAAAGTGATAAGCCCTTAAGGTGGGTATGTGCTTGGCCTGTTCTGGAAAGACCAAGGAGACCCTGGGGCTGGAAGCAGAGAATAGAGTGTTAGGAGATGAGGAGGTTGGGGGACGGTTGAAAAGGACAGTCCTTGTGAGCCACATCAGGAAGGACTTGGCATTTAGCTGGGGTGAGATATTGGAGGGATTTGAGAAGGAGGACTAAAGGTCCAAGGGCTCTCTCTGGGGTCATGTTGGAGACTAGATCAGTTGGGGCAAGTACAGTTGTCAGGGGACTGCTGTCCTCCAGGCTAGAACCAGGGTGGTGGCAGTAGAGGTGATGAGAAGTGATGGCTTCTGACTGTACATATTTGGAACATCATGCCAACTGAATTTGCTGTCATATTATATGTGGGATGTGAAAGGAGAAGTTTTGAGGCCAGAACAGCTGGCATAATGAAGCCATTCACTGAGGGAGAAGTTTCCAGGGAGGACAGGCATTTGGGGAGGATGAGTAGAAGATGGTCCATTTGGGACACAGTAAGTTTGAGAAGCTTAGGGGACACCCAAGTGTTGAGTGGCAGCTGGATAGAAGCTTCTGGAGCTCTGGAGGAAGCCTAGGAACACAGAGTGGTATTCTGTGTTCTTCAGAGTTAATGTTTACACAACTGCAGGACTTCAGTCCTGTAGCTGGTCATGAAGAAACACAAAGTGAATAAGCAATTAACACCTTGCTGACTTGGGGGTTGTTAATCAGGAGGCACTCCACCCCCTTTCAAGAGAAGCTAGAATGGGTAGGAGATAGTTTTCTAGAATACCTGTAGTTGGGCAAGTATCAATTGTGCCAAGACTGTTTTAGGGGGGACTAAAGGTGAGGGGTGTTGGTCACTTACAGTGTGGCTTTAATTACCAAATAAGTTTGGCTCAAAAGCCATGACTGTCTCTGAAGAGGGTCTATTCAGCTTCAACTGAGCAAACCCAGAGTTCATATGAGGCACAGCAATATGGAGCCCACAGGGACTTGACACGTCCATTGATGGGCAGAGTGGACTCGGCCACTTTCTACCAGTGGAGAGAAAGAGGCCCAAAAGGAAGGCCTGGCCTCAGAGCTAATTCCTGTGCTCCATCAGATTTGGGGCTGATATCTTACAGGTTTTTTTTTTCCCTTCCCTATGAGGTTCGCTCCCTATGAAGCATTTGTCTGCAGGCAGCCTGGGGTTCTTAGGTGCCAGATCCTTATGAAAATGAGCAGAAAGAGAAAGAACAACAAGCATTTTACAGGAAATGCTGTCACCAAGGGAGCAGCAACGTGGCTGCTGCAGTCTCCCAAAATGATTTGATCACCAAACAAAAAAAAACAAAAACAAAAAAACTGGAGAACAAAAGCAAAAGCATTTCTGACTATATTATCACACCAGAAAATAACATTGTTGAAATGACACAAAAAAAGGAAGCTTTTAAAAGGAAAATAGTAAAATATTTCAATTTTTTATCCATATTCTTATTGTTTTCATGATTCATCCACATGTTATAAGATGTCTGCCACTTTTACATCTTAGATTTGTGCAATACGGGCTCATCTGTCCTAAGGGCTATTCTACTGGGCAAACCCTTGTTACCACAACAAGAAAATTCAAGACATCCCTATCTCTCCAAATGTACCTTGCAAACCCAAATGGAAAAGTATGCATTAGAGATACATAGGAAAGACTATTTTAGTCTCTTTGATTGGATATCACTAAATACAGAGCATTCCTTTCTGTGGAAACTGATGAGGCCCAGGAGAAAGGAGTAAATCTACAAATGATAAAAACTGTAACCAGCCTCTAATCTATTTGAGAAACATGAATAAGACACAGGAGAAACCCAGCAAGCTGCAAAAATGTCCCTCTTGGGAAGAAGAAAGAAGATTGCTTCTGGTGTGAAAGTTTCAGGCAACAGGAATATTCATGGGTAAATCTGTTACCACTCATGCTTCAACACAGATGAACTTCAAAGACAAATGCTAAACAAAAGACAAAAGACCACATGTTCTATAATTCCATCTAAATGTAAAGTCCAGAAGAGGCAAATGTATAGAGACAGAAAGTAGATTTCTGGATGCCAGGAGCTCAAGGGAGGATGGGGGAGAATAAGGAGTGAGTGCTTAATGTTTGGGGTGATGAAAGTTCTAAAATTAGAATGTGTTTACCATAAATCTGTAAAGATATTTTAAACTGTTGAATTATACATTAAAATGGATGAATTTAATGGCACATAAGTTACATCTCAGTGAAGCTGCCTTTTACAAAAATCTGCAATCCCCAACTGTTGGCACACTTGCAAAGGGGATACATCGAACATGCCCCCCCAACCTCTCAAGATGGGGCTGGGTGGTCTTTGTTGTTTTTATGTGATAACTATGACCAAGTAATGGACTAATAAGTTTTAATAGGATGGATGTTTTAAAATCCATTATTGGCATAGAATCTAAAATGTGCAATGGAAGATAAATAGAAGCCCAACTCAGTTGTAGGCATAGGCAGTGCCTTGCTATGATGATGTGTGTCTTCTCAAATGAACCTTCATCCAGTGCAGAAGCAAAACCAATCCTTTTGTCTTAGTTCATAGTAATAAGGAGCCACTGCCTCCAAAGAACAGAAACAGTGGAGAGTACATTAGATAAAGGAACTTTGTGTTTAGATTCTTAGTTGTGCAATGGAATGCATCTTTCCATGTGTGTTGGCTTTATAAATTGATCAAGTGCAGCCATGCACAAAGACTGGTAAGCTATAGAACAGGAAAGAGGGCTACACTGTCCTCCCCACAGGTGTCTTTGGTTACTGATAGCCACTGAGTGGGCAGGTCTAGTTTAAAACTGCACTGGGAAACTTAGAGGACTTCCTCCCATTTGGGGGCCATGAAGCAGGGTTATTGGATGCAAAGATCTGCCCTGAGTGTCAAGTTCTTCTCAAATGTTTGCCCCATTGCAGATACTGAGGCATGGGTTCTTGAGCAGATGGACAAATGAATAAATGAATCTCAATGCCATCCATGAAAAAGAAATCTAAGGTATAATATAAGCCTATTTGAAATTGTCACATTGACTCCCTCCTGTACAATGAATATATCCAAACAAAAAAAATAAATAAAAATTAAATTAAATTAAAAGAAGAGAAATCTAAGGGCAAACCTGGTGGATGTCTGAGAAACAGAGATATTGGAATCTAAGCTTTTTTCTTTTCTTTTTTGATGGTACTAGGGTTTGAACTCAGGGCCTCATGCTTGCTAGGCAGGCAAGCTACCACTTGAGCCACCCTGCTAGCCCTTTTTTGTGTTGGGTATTTTCAAGATAGGGTCTCATGAACTATTTGCCCTAGCTGGCTTTGAACTGAGAGCCTCCTCATCTCTGCCTCCTGAATAGCTAGGATTATAGGCATGAACTGGATCTAACCTCTGAAAGACTGCTTAGATATTCTTGCTGAGGAAAGGGTGAGCAAAGGAAAAACAACAAAACTTCCAAAGCATGAAGCATTAAGAGTTGCCGGGAAAAGGAGTGGTAGTTCAGGTATAGAGTGTTTGCCTACCGTGTGGAAAACTCTGGGTTCCATCCTCAGCACCACAGGGTGGGATGGTGAGGAAAGTTACTGGCACAAATTGATGACTTAATTGCAAGGAAAAAGCCCAACAGACAATTAGTTGAAATTATCCCTACTTAGAAATATATCTTGTGGTTTGAAAAATGACCTTGGGATTATATTTTCACAAGTGTTCCCAAACGCTATGTGATTAAATAACAGAAATCTCGAGACTGGGGAGTAATGAAAGAGGGAACTCTGTCAATTAAATACAGTTGGAGAGCAGAGAGAAGGGTGTGAACCAGGAATTCTGACTCTATTTGTGTATTTCATCTTGTCTGCTTATCGGTTCATTTGCAGAGCAGAGAGACCTCCTCCTACCTGCCCTGTTTTATTTCCTCTAACACTTACAAATACACAGTGACCACAAAGAAGACATCCAACCATCAGTTTTCCTCCCTCCCTCCCTCCCTTTCTCTCTCCTTTCATTATTATTATTTTTTTGTATTTTGTGACAGGGTCTCACTGTGTAGCCCAGACTGGCCTAGAACTCATGATCCTCTTGCTTTAGCCTCCCAAGTACTGGGATTACAGGCATGAAGCCAACATGACAAAGGCTAGAGGGTTTTCATTGTTGTTGTTTCACTTTATTTTATTTTTTGCAGTGCTGGGCATGGAACCCAGGGCCTCCCACATACCAGGCAAGCCCTATACCACCGAGCTAAATCCCTTGTCCCAGTTAACTCTAATGTTTCATGATGCTTTGGTAATTTTATTGAGATAAAAGTACCGTTACCACTGAGATATATCCCCAGCTCTTCAACCAATTTATGTCCGAATGAACCTGAGCACGTACTTGAAAATTGAGAGAGGTATGGAAGAGTATTATTTCTACTCTATGGAAGAGTGAGAATTTAAAAGTTGATTTGGTTGACATTTTAGAGATTTGGCATTAAGACTTTGGAGTGTATTGAGTCTGTAGGTTTCCTGCCTCCAAGGTGGATTGCGTTTTTTATTAGACTCCAGTGGTACTCAGCGTGTTATGCTAATCCATGTTTAAACTAGGGTGACCTTTTGTCCTGATCTGCCTGGGACAGTCCTGGCTTAAACTTGTTGTCCCAGCAGAATTATTAATAGTAGCATCCTCCATCCTCAAAAGTATCCAGGTATAGAAGATTAAATTCTACAGTCACTCCTAACTTTGACTCCTAAAAGTTTTCAAGACTACATCATGCCTTCTCATTAACTGTTACCATTTACAGCTATTGTATATATTTTCTGAGGCCATCCTTCTTTCTGTGGTTTGTTAAGCATCCTTTGAATTTTAGAAGGCTCCTCACAGAATCAGAAAGCCCTTGCCTGGTGAGACAATGACCATCATATCCACACAAAGTAACTAATTAATGTGTTCATTAATAACACATGTTAATGACTTTTTACTTTCAGGTTGTCTATCAATGATATTAATTAAATTGTATTGGTGTGTCATTCAGGTTGTCTATTTATCAATAATATTAAATTATATTAGTAACTACGCAGTGAATGCAATGGCTGATTAGCACATACCTTCATAGCCAAAGAGAAGTAATAACAAGAAGCCTTCTATCTTGCGTGGCATTTTCCCCTTGTCCTTGGCTGCAGCTCTACCTTACTGAAGTGGGGAACTGGCCCAGCAGCAGGGGATTAACTTGAGCATTGGCCTCACTAAGCATCTTATTCCATTTAGTTCTTAGGTTTAGGCTGAGCCCCGTCAAGTAACCCATATAGTTACTGGCCTCAACGAGGAAGTCTCAAAGACACTAATGTCTACTGAGGTTGGTTCAGCAAGGAAGATACTGGTTTCATTCTCTCTTTAAATGTAAGGGAGCAGTGAGGGACACTGAATGTAGATCTGAAGACACCAATCTTAATCCTTTCTCTGCCATCATCTTCCAGGAGGTGACCTTGAACAATCTCCTGCCAAATAAACACTGACATTCTCGATTTGTATGGACATGCCATCGACTCCCTCTCACCATGTAACTTGACATCATGTTCACAGCATACCTGTTCATTCAGGAATATACTAAATACGGGGCGGGGGGGAGTAAAACACAAAGATGGGAAATGCTGTGCTACTTATGATAATAAAAAATTGGGAGATCAAAATGTCCAAGGTCAGGGGGATGGCTAAATAAATTGGGAAAGGCAATGGCAGCCTCAGAAGGCTAGGAGCACAGATTCCCAAGCAGGACTGGGTGCAAATCCCAGGGCTCCCACTAGCTGTGGTGTGACTGCAGGGCAATTTTTCTCATCTGTAAATTGATGATAATGATGCCTACTTCACAGAGTCATTTTGAGGCCTAAAGGGGATGGAAGACAAATAGAAAATTCTTAGAAGAGCTGAAGGCCTACCTTAGTGGTAGAGCCTTGATTAGCATGTGCAAAGCTCTAGGTTTGATTCCCAGCATCACAAAACAAAACAAATAATAAACACCTGGCACACTTGGCTACTATTTTACATAGCCATTAAGAATAAAGTTGATGGGAAGAAAAAGGGAGTGGTTGATTGATGGGTATAGAGTTTCAGTTTCTCAAAATGAAATGTCCTGGAGATCTGTTCACAACAATGTGAATATACTTCAAGTTACTGGTCTGTACACTTAATGGTTCAGATGGTTTAAAATATTTTGGCTGAGCACCTTGAAAATCATGTGGAACACTCGAGTTAGAAAAAATTCAAATTTATACACCGTGAAAGCATAACTATGTGGAAAAACGCAGAGAAGAATATTGGCTTCCCTTTTCCCTTTCAGTTCCCACCCCTGGCCACGCCCTCTGCATCCCAGGACCCCAACATCTTTCCTTCATTCTTCTTGTCAAAGATGAAACAGCCAGCATTAAAAAAAGCTAACAACCTCCCCAAACAAAAGTGTACTGAATTAGTGAAGAGGAGCAGACAGGAAACAGAGAAAGGTTTGATCACTCCATCAGCATGTGTTGGACGTGCTTAAACCTGACCTTTTCTCTTCAGTGTGTTTGAATTCTTCATTACACAGATGAATGCGCATTCCGCTAACTGCATTGCCGTATTGAAAAGAAATGGGCTGTGTTTTTTCCGCTGTGTGTTTTACAGTCAAATGCAATAGTCAACGTTTAATCATATTCATAACCCTAACTGTAGTAGTGGTCAACCTTCAATGTTTCAACCGCAGTGAAAGCGCTCCAGTGTTGACCCATTCAGTTGGAGGTTTGGCGGGCCGGCCTACCCTGGCTCCAGGTGCTCCCCAAGAGCGCTGCATTTCCTGGGCGGCCAAGGGAGGACCTGGAGGAGACTTGGGGCAGCCCCCGGCCAGGACTAAGACTCGACCCCACCTGGACCGCTAGCTATTTCTCAGGTCCCGCGATTGCGGCCGCGACCTTAAGAAATTGGAGAGGATCTTATTTTGCTTCTGCGATGAAAACGTGTCAAAAAATATTTTAAAGGAGAAAGAAACGCATTCTTTCGTGCGGACAATGAAAACAGAAAGCACGGGCTTCCACTATGGTTCCACTGGGGCTCGAACCCAGGACCTTCTGCGTGTAAAGCAGACGTGATAACCACTACACTATGGAACCCTCACGCCAGCCGCCTCTGCTGGGTGTCTACACATAGGATAGACGTCAGGCCCAGTGGCCCCGCCGAAGGCCCGCCCCTCCGCCGTAGCTCCGCCCCGCCTTCCTACCCGGCGGGATCCCGGCTCCAGGCTTGCGAGTTCTAGCGGTTCCTTCACCCTGCGCCTCAAGACTGCGGCTGCCTGAGAGCTGGGCGGGTCGCGGCCCGGTCGCCCTCCTGGCCTACAGCGCCGTCCCCTAATTTCCTGCCCCCAAACTCTCCCTCAGGCAAGGCGGCTGGAACTGCCCCTCTGGCAGCTCCCTCAGCTCCCGCGGGACCAGCACTTGCCCATTTTCCCCACGAGAAAACCGAGCCCGGGCGACTCGACTCCTTTGCCCCGTCCGAAGTCACTACGTCGACGTCGCCGCCGCGTCGGAGGCCCTGAGCTCGGAGCCCGGAGGCCCCCGGAGCTGAGGTTCGGGCCGGTGGGCGGGCCTGGCCCAGGGCGCAGGCCTCTTACCCTCCTTCCTCCGACTTCCCCAGCCCTCTCCCCTCCCAGGCCGCCCAGGGCAGGAGCAGCGCCGCAGGGCTTTCCTTGGGCCCGTTTGTGTGCGCCGGGGGGCGGTGGTGCAGACAGGCCACCTCTTAAGGCTGCCACCGGCCGCGTTCTTTGAGGGGCCCAGTGCAAGATGAAAGCAGGTCCCGCGTGTTCTTGTGAAGACTTTCCAACGGGGACGGCAGGGCACTGAGCCCAGCGCCTGGCCTTGGGTGGCTGCAAAGCCCGCAGCCTCTGACCCTGCCCTGTGCTTCTAGGACTGGGACCTTCCATCACAAAGGGCCCCTCCGCCACCCAGCTTCTGCCTCTGGTTTTCGGTGTCGTTTTGTCTCCAAGGCTTCTGAAAACTCACTGAGACCATTTTGTTTCGGGGGCGGGGGCGTCGTTAACAACCCAGGTGGCCTTGACCTGCAGGCCGCAGTTGTCCTTTTCCCTGGCATCTTCCTCTGAGAAGGACGGCAGGGCGGTGGAGAAATGAAAGCAAGTCCCTTCTGCGAGCTCCTGTTTTCCCGAGAAGGGCCCAGGTGGATGCAATGAGCACGAATGTGGGGGTCATGACCTACATCTTAGTCCTGTTGAGGCTACTCATCATCTGTGTCCTCTTGAGGTAATCTGTTCACCTCCCAAGTTCCAACCCCTCTTTTCTGAAAATTTCCAGGTAGAAAAATGGAGGTAGTTATCTGCTAGTGGTTTTCCCCACAGAACTAGTTAGAGGCAAGCCCGCAGGTAGTGCGTGGGTTTTCTAGT
Source organism: Castor canadensis (assembly GCF_047511655.1). Classification (NCBI taxonomy): domain Eukaryota; kingdom Metazoa; phylum Chordata; class Mammalia; order Rodentia; family Castoridae; genus Castor; species Castor canadensis. The sequence continues at coordinate 126,750,092 of NC_133405.1, read as the reverse complement.
AATCAGTTTCCTGAGTCCTTGGGTAGCTGCCTAAAATATTCATCACAGGGTTCCCTTCAATCCTGTCTTCTGGTTGGATATGACCCCTGAGCAGATGCTGCCTAGATTTTGAGCCAGGAGGAAACCGTGAGTGGCTAGCCAGCAGGCGATGAGTTCACAAAAGCTCCATGTTTCCTGCTAGTGAGTGAGCAGTAATGACTTCTGGGCAGCCCGCTAATAAGCATATCCCACCTGTTTCCAACCTGCCATCAGTCCAAAACAAGGCTGCCAAGAATTGGCCCTAAAATGACACCCACCAGTTGTGCTTTGGTTTGTGTCTCTAGGGAATGCTTTGCTTTCCCCGTCCAGTTTTTTGGCTGCCCTTGGCTATAAGGGTGGTTCACCAAGTGAAGCTTTGGCCAAGGTGAACTCCGTATAGTGAAGTTGGTGCCTCGATAATGTGTGCAACACAGGTTTCTGCCATTAGTGTAAAACTTTTGTTCCTTTTCTCCCTTGTGACTGAAGGGACTTTAGTTGCACTCTCCCTGCCCCTCTCGACGTGTAGTCACAATGCGTTTTGTTAATAAAGTACAATATGGCTTACAACGCACTTTCACATACATTCCTGGGCAAAAGCCCTGTAAGGGGGCACGGTAATTATTACTATCTGTTTTTCAGCAGCAGAAGTTGATGTTGAACAGTTGCAGTGCTTTGCCTGTGACATGCAGCTGGTGAGTGGCAGCAGTGGGCTCATACTCAGCCTTCTGATAGGTAAGTGACTGTACAAAGTCCAAGACTACAAAGGCTACATGTTGTTCCCCTAAGAGTGGCATTGGTCTCTTGTATATTTTGCATGCATGTTAATGAGGAAATGCACACCTTTTTTTTTTTTATCCTTTGTAATTTGAAAATCTGCAAGGGTAGGAACTATCAGCCTTTTAGAAACAATTGTTGATGACTTTCCTCTTGAAACTATCAAGAGTTAGGGATAGGACATGTGCTGTGGCCAAAGCCTGCAATCCTACTTAGGAGGCAGAGATCTGGAGGATTGTGATTCCTGACCTGCCCCCCCAAAAGTTTGCAAGACCCCATCTCAACGAAAAAAAAATGGTAGGGGAGGGGCTGCCTATCCCATACCAGTCTGGGCAAAAAGCCAGACCCTATCTCCAAAATAGCCAGAGCAAAAAGTTGGAGGCAAAGGTCAAGCACTGGAGTGGAGTACCTGCCTTACAACTGTGATGCTCCATTACCACTTAAATAAATAAATAAATAAATAAATAAATAAATAAATAAAATAACCAATGCAAAAGTGGCTGGTAGCATGGCTCAAGTGGTAGGACACCTGTGTAGTAACCGAGGGGCCCTGAGTTCAACACCCCCCCAGTGCAAACAAACAAAAATATAGAAGAGGTATAGTGTCTCAGGTGACAGTTCTACTAGGCACTTCAGTTAGATTTGTGAGGACTTGCATCCCCAGGTATACCCACAAGCATCTGAACAAGTATAACAAAACTATGTTAACAAACTATTAAATTAAAAACCAGAAGTCACTTCAACATTTTTTTAGTTGTCTGATTTCTCGGATGTTTTAATGTTGCTTCCCTAGTGTTTGGCTGCATTGAGCATTGAGTATTTACTAAGAAATGTGGGTCACTATCTTAGTATGGCAGAACTCACCTTATCTTTTGCATATTCAAAACACTTTGAAACTACCCTATTATGACAGCATTTGTTGCTTTTTGCCATGTATCTTTCCATTATTCCTTATATCCCTCTGTTTTCTGAACTCAAATTGTGTGATCATTTTTACCACCCTTTCTTTGTCCCTTTGTTGCTTCCTTGTACTTGTTTGTAAAACCACAATCTGTTAAATCCAACTCTCTCCCTACTCCACTTCTATGACCCAAGAAAAATATATATCCAGGCCTACTGGTTTCACTAAATTCACTACTACTTGCCTCAAGTGTGCCCTGTAGTCCAGCCTCATGTTCACTTCTGGCAATTTGTTCCCACGTCTTCTAAAGGAAAGTTTCATAAGTTCTCTCCCTAGACCTCCTGTCCCTCCTCCCCCTACCTGGTTACAGCTGATGACCTTGCTTCCTATTTTGGTGAAAAAGTGGAAGCAATCAGAAAAGAACTTCCATAAGACCTGCCTGCCATTTTCTGTGACTCATACTCTTTTTCTTTCTCTAGATCAGAGCTCTTCCACCACAGCGTTGTGGACTGGGACTGGATAAGTTTGTTTTGTCATGGGGGCTGTCCTGTGTATGGTTGGATGTTTTCTAGCATTCCTGGCCTCTAATCACTAAATATCTGTAGCACCGCCCCCAAACACCCAGTTGTCACAACCTAAAATGTCCTATGGGGTGGGATTGAGGAATCTTGTGAGGGCTACTTGGCAATGTCTGGAAATACTTTTGTTTGTTATCACTGGGAGGGTTGCTATTGGCACATAGTGGATAAAGGTCAAGGATGCTATTTAATATACTACAGAAAAGCTCTCCACAACAAAGAACTGCCTGGCCTCAAAATGTCAGGAGTGTCACAGTTGAGAAACTCTGCTCTAAATGAGTTGTCCACGTTGCCAACTCAACCTAAGCTCTGCACTAGTACACTAGATCCCTCCTGCCCTTGCCTACTTGAGGAACTCACTCCAAAAATTTCTTCCATCTTTTTTTTTACATCAATACCCCCCATATTGGATCATTCTGATTAGCATAGATATATAAAGTAATTTCTCTTATCATAAACAAGTTATCTCTTAATCCCATTTCCATCTCCAGCCACTTCCATTTCTCTGCTCTCCTTTTTTCTGCAGTTTGTCTGTCGATGGTGCTTTCTCCAGTTCCACTCCCTACATTGGCACTTGCCCTCTCCACTCCACATAATTCCTCAGACCCAGGCCCAGGGCACCAGTGAATTCCACATTGCTACACAGAATAGTTCTTCTTCATCTTATTTGATCTATTAGCATTTTAAACAGTTGGTCACACCTTCTTTTTTGAAACACTTTCCTCTTTAGGATTTTAGGATGCTATCCTCTCACAATGTGTCCTACCTCACTGCTAAATCCTTTGCTGGCTCCTTTTGATCTTTAAACACAAATGTTCCTGCGGTCTTGGTCCTCAGGCTTTTGTATTCATTCTCATCACTCTGGTGACCTCATTAAATCTAATGGCTTTAAACACCAGCTATAACCTAGATAACTTCAATGTACATCTCTAGTTCAGACTTTTCTCCTGAACACCAAACGTGCATCATCAACTCTCTATTTAGATGTCTAATAGGCATCTCAAAGTCATCGTGTCTGCCTAAACTCCTGATCTCCAACCCCTAAATCTGATCCTCCCTTACACTTCCTTATCTTGGATAAAACTTAGAATCATACTTGATTCTTCTCTCTTTCTCATATACCAGATGTAATCTCACTAGCAAATCCTATTGTCTTTACCTTCAAAATCTATATAGAAACTAGTAGCTTTCTGTCATCTTCCCTGCTACCACCTCAATCAAAGTTACTATCACATTTTGCTTAGATCATTGCTAAAAGCCTCTTATCCTGGCCTCCCAGCTTCTAGCCTTTTCTTTCTATAGAGAATTTACATAGTAGCCAGGGTGGTCCTTTTAAAAAATCAAGTTAGACCTTGTCGGTACTTTCCTAAACAACAACAACAAATCTTCAGTAGCTCCTGGCTTTAACTAGAATAAAATCCAAAGCCTTAGATGGGCCTACAAGGCCCTATCTGATCTCTGACCTCTCCACCCATTACCTCTATGATTATATACCCTATTACTTTGCCTTTTCTTTTATTCCACTGCAGTAACTCTTGCCTGCTTACTGTTCTTCAAATACACTAGGCTTCCCCTGCCTCTGAGCCTTTGTGCCTGCTGTTATCCCAGGGCCTTGAATAATCTTCCCATTGATTGTTCTCTTAGCTTGTTCAAGTACTTACCCAAATGACTTCTCAGTGAGGTGTTTTCTGATTGCTCTATTTAAAATTGCTATTCTCACTCCCTACTCACCTTAGATACTCAGTATCCTCTTTCCTATTTATTTTTCTCTGCAGCATGTAATACCAACTAAATTTCTAGATATTTACTTATTTGTTGATTATCTGTTCCTACTGCCATGAATAGAATGAAAGCTCCATGAGGGCATGGATTTGGTTTTGTCTGCTGCTTATAGTCCACAGAGCCTAAATAATTACTAGCATATACTAAGTTCTCAGTAAAAATGTCTTGAATAAATTTGTCCGTATTGGGGGTGGGTCAGTTCCAATCCGAGCTAATCTGGGATGTTGCATGAATTCCTGAGACGAGACATTTCCTTATTAGCTCTGGACTTGAACGTAAGATGATCCATGGGCTGTAAGTTTCATTGCCATCTTACTAGTGCATTGTTGTCAGACAGGATTCTTAGTTGTATATAACAGAACCCTCTTGTTCAAAGTAGGAATTTTTCCTTGTTTATTTTTGGTGTAGGGGATCAAACCTAGGGCTAAGCCCTAAGCACTACTTCCTAAGTGGTAGTGTGCTCTACCACTGAGGTACACCCCCAGTCCCACCCATGTAGGACTTTAATAGCATTGTCCCACTGATAGGCTTACCCAAGTGACTGGCTTTGGCTAATTGTATATGGGCAGAAGTAATATGTTACCACTTTCCAGCCAGTACAGTTTCTACTTTTTCCCTTTGCTATGAGACCAGCAATGCCCCAGAGACAGGTCAGTCTGAGTCTTAGAGGGAAGACTGTACATTACAGAAATGCAGCCTACCTGCACTGGCCATGGAAAGGAAGTAATAAGCTTTTACTACGGTAATTTGCTAAGATTTTGGGGTCATTTATCATAACATCACATAAGCTGCAGCAATACTCCCATTAGTCTAAGAAGAAAATGAATTTATTAAAGTATAATAGGTGGCTCCCATGATCTCTGAGAAGACCTTGGTGACTCCAAAGCCAAGAACACCAATGTCCACAACTCATTGAAGGACAGCACTAGCAGAGATGCTCACTGCTGCCCTTCTATGAGTACAGATTTAGCAACTTGCATCAGTGATGAAGCTTAGAATCTCTACCACTGCTCACTCTGAAAACTAGACACTTCTGCCATTAACCTTGTCAGTAGATGGCTTTCCCATCTCCTACAGTTCTTCATGTTTCCCTCTTCTCAATTGAAGTCTCTGGCAGAGCTTCTTTTTACATGCTTGTGTCCTTGTTACGAAAGAGGCTTGAAAAGCAGATTTCTTGTTTCTACTTTGGGGAGGTAGGACCCAAATGTGAGGAATTACCAACACATAGGTAAGAGACTCTGTAGTTTGTTTCAGAACACAGCTATGAAAGTACTTGCTTGAGGCCTGAGAATGGACCTAAGGCCAAGGGATTTGAGCTGAGAAATAGCACTGAGTGCTATTATTTATGTTCTTGACCAAGCCATGACATACGTGTACCCGTTGTCCCTTCTGTTATTTAAGGAATACATTTCCAGTTCTGTGTGGAGGCTAGCTCAAATGGGCTTACTGTGTCTAAAATGGCACAGTGGCTGAGAAGCAGTGCCCTGGCTCAGACACTTGAAAGTTTCATTGTTCTAGTTCTAGTTCCCAGTAAGTGGGGATAAGGCTGATGGTTCACAAGTGAACTGTAGCCAGAACTCGGGTTCTTCACATTGAGCTACTCCTCCATCCCTTTTTGTGATGGGTATTTTTGGGATAGGGTCTCATGAACTATCTGTTCAGGCTGGCTTTGAACTGTGATTCTCCTGATCTCTGCCTCCTGAGTAGCTAGGATTACAAGTGTGAGCCACTGGCGCCAGCTCAATTATTTCCATTTTTAAAATGAGGAAACAGGCTCATAGGAGTTATATACTTGCCAAAGGTCCCCAGGTTGTAAGAGGCATTAGCTGATAACTTATTACAAGATCTTACTCTTGGTTCCCTTTCTCCATCTTTCTACTCTCCCATGCACAGAGGACTTCATTTTTTATTTAAAATAATAATAATATTTTCCCCTAGTCTCTAAATTAACTTCATAACCTAAGGAAAACCAACCAAGAAAAATCTTAGATCTCTCACTAACTTGTTTTCATAGTGTTCTTTTCATGTAACCATATCAGCAGGAACAGGACATAACAGCAGGAATTGTGTGTTCAGTAGTAAGTAACCAGACTTGAAAGGAAGGTGGTTTTAACCCAGAGCTTCATTCAGAAAATGGAAGTGTTATTTACAAATAACTGTCATTAGCCCGTTAATATGAAAAAGTCATTAAACATATGGAAATTTCTTGTCATTAGTTACATCAGGTTAACATATATTACTTTTCTTTAAAAAATACTTTGTAAATTGGACTTTTCAGTCCAATACTAAGGCATATTGTTAAAGTTTCACTACATTACTGTTTCCTCAGTTTGCTTATAATTGGCATTTCTCTCATTCTTTCCAAATATTTGAAATCTTTAGCTTATAGCTTTGCTTTATTTAAATATCACAACATCCTTTGTTATGGTGATACTACTGAGAATAGACCATGAAAATCATAAGAACATTATAGAATATAGTTTTACTTCAAAGGTTATGAAAGAAGGCTGGCAGAGTGCTTGCCTAGCATGCACAAGGCCCTGGGTTCCACCCCCAGCAGGAAAAGCAACAAAAAAAGCCATAAAAGAGTGAATTGAAAAAGAAATCGCTATTAAACAAAACAATAACCTGTACTATGTTGTAGAGCATATGTTGTACTCAAAGTACACTTCCCCATTACCTGGAAACTTACTAGCAATACATAGTCCCAGGCTCTACCCAAAACCTTCTGAATCAGAACCTCTAGCAGGCCCAGAAATCTGTGATACATAAGCACATTAAAATGTGAGAGGAACTTTTTAGAGTGTTTCATGTAAGTGAGTTGTAAGAGACTCACAGAAGGTATACTCTTTGAATACTGGTGAAAATAAGAATTTCAATGTTAGTAAACTAAGACTGTGTTAAGCATAGATTCTCCTTTGAAAGACCCCAAATCATAGATTCCAGTTATGTACTCTAGGTCAGAAGTCTTAGCTCAACTGTATGCTTGACTCCATCCTCCTATCAACTTTTACCTAATTAATCCCTTGTCATGCTTCAGATGTCAGTTTGAAGCTGGCTTCCTTAGAGGAGTCTTTGCATCCTCCTGGCTTATCCTTACGATATACATACTTGTCCTTTGCAATTTCACATCATTTTTTTTTTGTCAGTACTGGGGTCTGGGGTCTAAACTCAGAGCCTTGAGAATGCTAGGCAGGCACTTTACCACTTGAGCTGTATCCCCAGCCCTTTTTGCTTTGGTTATTTTTGAGATAAGGTCTCACATTTATGCCTGGGCTGGCCTGGACCATGATCTTAGTATTTACAATTCAGGCATAACTGGGGTGACGGGTGCATGCCCCCAGGGCCACCTTGTATTGGTTCAGATGGGGTCTTACGAATTTTTTCTCCTGAGCTGGCCTCAAACAGTGAACCTCTCGATCTCTGCCTCCCAAGTAACATTCACTTTTTTGATTATTTAATGTTTACTTTGCTCATCAGGATATAACCTTCAAGATAAAAGGGACCCTGTCGATTTTATTAATTGTCCCACCCCAAGGCTTAGAATAGTATCTAGCTCATAATAAATGCTCAACAAATATTTCTTGAAGGAATATATGACTGATGTCAGAATAAGTGCTTTAAAAGAAAATGCTGTAACTACTTTCTCAAAGGCTTATGCTCTTAGTCATCTGAGGCAGTAGTAGAAAGGGTTTTGAAAAGAAAGCTATGGATCTTTTACAGGCTTTATTTTAGATAATAGTCTGAACCTTCTAAGAAACAAACCATTCCTTATTTTCTGTGTTCATAAACACAAAAATGATTGACAGAGGGAGGGGGCAATGGTGGCCAAGAAAGTTTGAAGAAACTACAATCTGCCTTTCAATAAACAAGAAGCGGTTATCTCATCTGGGTTGTGTTGCCCACATTCCACTGGCAGTTACTATCATTTGCATTCTACATTGTGGGGTTGCCAAGCCAAACCATTAAATAGTTATTCTAGAATTTTCATCTGGAAGATTTCAGATGAAGCTGGGGAAAGCTTTAAGACCTTTAAGTGTGAGAATGGATTGTGTCCTGAACCTGCAGGTCAGGCTGAAAGATTCAGTAACTAGCAAAGTGAAGATCTAGGAGTCTTATTTCCCTTGAGCCTCTGTGGAATTGATAAAGCTGGAGAGAAGGGTAAGGCCACTTAATGGACCAGAGTGAGCTCTGGGTAGGTATGATTGAAAGTTAATCGGCTTCCTCTGTGTGCTCAGTTGTTTGGCCCAACTCTTGTGGCCTTTATGTTTTATGTATGAAGTTTATTATACTTTAATATATATGTATGGGGTAGAATCAGATCACCTTGATAGGATTGGAAGTATACTGGCCACTGAGTCACAAGACTTTGGGGAGGCAACCTAACTGCTCTAGGCCTGGTTTTTCTCTCTTTTACGATGGAGGTCTCTGAGGGATTTTCTAAAAATGTCCTAAGGACCAGAGTATCTTAACACATCACAGGCTCACATACAGGGTTCACAGCCAAGAACCTCATGATGGTCTTGCAAAACAACTTTGTTGTCTGTGTTTAGATCAGTTTTGCCCAATGCCCACTGCCCACTGCTTTGACATGAAGGTGACTGGCATCAACACATATTCTTTGTTTACTTTTGTCTTGGAATGGCAGATTTTAGCTCCTGTAGAAGGAAAGTAGGAAGAAAGAAGGAATTACCATAACTCTGCCATTGACTCATATGCTAGATGTCAAACTGAGGTACATGTGAAATGAAAGTGCTTACCAGATAAAGGAACAGATTGTGGCAATACTTAAAAATATCACAGCTCTCTCTAAATAAGAAGCAGTTCTGATAAGCCTATTTGAAGTTCATGTAAAATACCCATAGACTCTTAAGATTTGAATTCTGCATTGCCAAGGTGAATTAGTTCTGTGCAGAATTATAGGTAAAGGTTGATGTGGATTATATGGTAAAAGGAGTTCCTGTTTTACAGATATTAGCCTCTTTCTTTCCAGATTGCTCCTTTGTTAGCTTCCTTGTTTGCTCCTTCCTCTTCTCATTGTCTTCAATGTCTCTGTTCCCCAGTGTTTTGCCCCTTATAGCCTTCTTTCTCTACAAGTTCTCCCTGGCTGTTTTATTATTCTCTAATCACTTCAGCTATTATTGGTAACTTGATGACCTCCTTAATCTCACTCTCCAGACCTGGTTTGTTTCCTGAGCTTGAAACCTAGTTGTTTACTGCCAATAGGACATTTCAACAGTGAGGTGCCATAGGCACTAAAATTTAGTACACCCCTAACTAATAAGTTATTAGTTTATTCCATAATAATCATGCTTTTCCCTTTTTGTGTGTGATTCTTATGTCCTTCAACAATCTACTACAATTAATGGTATCACTTCCTAAACTATAAATCATAAGAAGGCAGGGACCATGTCTGTCCTGTCCAACATTGTACCCTCATCACTTAGCAGAGTGCCTGGCACATGGTAGGCACCTAACATTGTTGATTAAACAATGAATCTATTCTTCCAAACTAGAAACCTTGGAATCCTCTGTGATACCTCTATCTCCACACCCCATATCTAGTCTGAGACTTGTAGAGTTTATTATATAAAGCTTCTCATCCCCACTGCTGTGACTTTAATTCAGCCCTTCCTATCTATCTTTTGGATTGTTACCCGAGCCTCCTCAATGATCTTCCTATTGCTGGCTTCTCATTTCATAACCAGCTGACCCCCCCAAAGTGATCTTCCTACAGCCTGAATCTAATCAGATTATCCTGGGCTCTCTTGACTTAAACAGAGTTTTCAGTCTGGCAGCCTCAAACTGTATCCATTCAATCTATAAGTGTTTTTGAGAAAATGGAAATTACTATTTTTCATTGATTCCAAAATGCACATGTTCACATTTTAGCATATCTGATTTGGAGAGGTGTCTTAAAATTGACAGTGTCACAGTTTGGTGTTGGTTTTCTTTGATCAATGAAATGTAATGAATGACATCTTAATTTTGCTGAAATATATGAACATTTAAAAACAGGAAGCATGTACATAAAAGTATGTTTAGCTTCTCTGGAAAAATTGCATCAGGCAACACTGGGGCAGGATCTCTTGTTGGCAGCCTGAGATGGAGCCACCAGTATGTAGCTGCTGCTTCATTTAGACAAAAACACTCTGCAGTGTCCCATACTTTCTACCCAGACTGTTATCTGCCTCATCTCTATAAAGTATTTTGAAATTACCTTCTTTGACAAGTTACAGTCCAAATTCTTTGTTGTGATTTATAAGAATGGTCACAGATGGCACTAACCTACCTCCCAAGGTTAATGCCTCCATCCTCTGCTCTATACACCCTCTGTTCCCCAATCTCAGCAAACATTACTCAGATATAAAATGCTCCCATGGTCTCTGGGATGCTTTTCCTGACATTTTATGCATGATGAAACATTTCCTAGATTTCCCAGGTAGAGCTAATTTCTTCCTGGACATATCTCTATTCCTATACCTCTTGTCTTGAAACCATTTGTGTATGCGCCTGTGTCCCTTGTAACACTGTAAACCTGGTAGGGGGATGCACCATAAATGTATTCATTATTGTCTCTGCCTTGTATCTGAAACATGTTTAGTGAAGAGAACTTTCTCTAGCTCCTGTTACTACTGAACCTAACTGGGGGCAATGGGAGATGCAGAAAAGACAAAGGACAGACAGACATGCAGAAAATTGGGGTCAGGTGTGTTGGGCACTCGGGTGGAGATACACAACAGCCTCATTGCTTCTATATTATTCTCTTCATTTACTTTGGTTCTTTTTTCTTATTCTTTAAGACCTTGCTTTTAAAGTCTTTCTTTAAAACCTTGCTTCTAAAGTGTTCTTTTTTATTCTTTAAAGTCTCTTTCCTTGGACTTGCTCTGTCCCATGTTTTCTCTTAGCTTTTCTTTAGCATAATCTCTCTTAAAGTCTTTGCCCTCTTACTTTCACTGTCCTACATTCCTTTTAATCTTGCTTAAAGTCTTGGCTGTTAGACTTGCACTGTCCCATGTTCTCTCTTTAGCTTTCTTAAAGTCTTGGTGCTCAGACTTGCACTGTCCCATGTTCCCTTTAATCTCTCTTAAAGTCTTTGCCCTTGGATTTGCAGAGAAACAACAGCAGCTGCATCTAAAAACTGCACTAGAGTAACTTTTTAGAGTTACTTTAAAGTCTCGGTCCTTAGACTTGCACCATCTCATGTTCTCTTTAGTTTTTCTTTAGCTTAGGTTTTCTAAAGCCTATATATAAAGTTCTCGGTGCAGAAAGCTGCTCTGGTGGAGACGTACAGCAGCAGCGGCAGCCAATCAAAATTCCCCATCAAAAATCCTCGTGTCCTCCTTCAGGGAGTCTTATATCTAGTAGTAAACAAGGAGGTGGAGCAATGGTTCTCTGGGAGGGGAGTGACATTGTAACAAGAGAAACCTGCGTTCCTACTTATCTGAATGTAAACAATTTAGGAAAAGCAGCTGCGCTGCATCTGCGGCTGGTTCTATGCCAAACTCAGACTGCCGATTATTGGGTACAGCTGTGCTTACATCAAATTCTCCCAGGCTTCTCATAATCCTCTCTCCACAGTTTAGCAAGTATTTGTTGAGTGAAGAATGGATGGGTGCACCTTCTGATTGGTATCTCTGTGTTTTTGAGTTTTGCCTATGAATGGAAAGCTAAGAGGGAATTCAAAGAAAAGGGTAACTGTTTACCTTAGTGCTTTGAGTTTATGGCAGAAGGTACTACTGCTACTGGCTGTGATTTAGGAAGACCTTCGGCAGTCACGTTTAATCTATGTACTTAATATCTATAGACCCAAAGGCACTAAACCAGTGCCAGCTTTAAGTTTTTTTTAAAAGTGTGTTTTAAATGAACATACAATATAATTTACTTATTGTCCTAGTACAGTTCTGTGAATTTCAACAGATGGATAGATTAGTGTAACTACCACCATAATCAGGATACAGAAAATTGTTCTGCCCCCAAACTTCCCCTGTCAGCCCCTTCATAGTCACTCCTGCCCACCCATAAACCCATTACAACCACTGATCAGTTCTCTATCACTATAATTTTATCTTACACTTTTTTTGGCAGCACTAGAGTTCGAACTCAGGGCCTTGTGCTTGCTAGGCAGGCACCCTATCACTTGAGCCACACTCTAGCCCTAGTATTGTCTTTTTGAGAATGTTATATAAATATCTGTAACCTTTTACACATGGCTCTTTAACTGAGCAATAATGCCTTTGAGATCCATCCAGCTCTGTACATCAACAGTTCCTTCGTTTTTATTCCTAAATAGTATTTCATTGTACGGATATCCCACAGTTTGTGTAGCCATTCTCCCTTTGAAGGATATTTTGGCTGTTTTCCATATTTTCTATATATACAGGGTTTTGTGTGAGTAGAGAATTTTATTTCTCTAGAGTAATACGCAGGAGTAGGAGTGCTGTCATATGGTAAATTACATGTTCAACTTTGTAAGAAGCTAACAAACTCTTTTCACTGTGGCCATACCAATTTGCCTTCCTTACCTGCATGATATTAAAAGTTCCAGCCAGCACTGCATATTGTTAGTATTTAAAAACATTTTAAACCATACTAAAAGTTAATAGTGTAGCTCATTGTGGTTTTAATTTGAATGTCTGCTTCCTTGAATCCAGTCTAAGGGAACTGAAGGAGAAAATAAGGTAAACTCATTGCCAAATCAGTAGTACTTCTGACCTAGTCCCTTAATCTTCCTTCTTTTTACTTTTGTTTATTTCTCAGAGTCCTTGTGGTACTTATTTATTGCTATATAATAGATTAACAAAAATCTTGGTGACTTAAAACAAAACACATTTATGATCTCACAGTTTTTGTGGGGCAGGAACCATGCTTACCTGGGTCTTGCCCAGGTACTTCAGGATATGTCATAAGCCACTGAAATCAAGGAGTTGGCTGGACTGCAGTTATCTGAAGGCTTGATTGGGAATGGGTTCACTTCCAAGCTAATGTGTTTGTTGGCAGGAGCCTCACAGTCTGTTTGACTGCAGACTTTAATTCCTTGCTATGCTTTTGGCCAGAGAATTCCACCAGTTTTTACCTTGTGGGCCCCTCAAACATGGCTGTTTACTTCATCCAAAGCATAAAACTAAGGACAGCTTAACTTTTTTAAGTTAAGAGATTTTTCAAAGCTGAACTTCCAGAACTCAAACCATAACAGCTGTTTCAGCTTGTCGTTGTGTCTGTTGACCAGGTGATCCCAACAGATACCTCTGGCTAGCACTGGCTTTTATGAATTTCTTCACCATACTCATAACCCACCTTTGAGTTCTTTTAATGACTTTTTATGACTTGCCAGATCTGGCCTCTCTTTTCTCTCAATACCCAGAACTCATCCTTGGAGATATGCTTAATTCTTTTTCTTTATTTAAATGTAAATTTACTTGGTGTTCCTTTCTTCTCCTCAAAAGGGATCAAGTCCTTTAAATCAAGGTTCTTTGAATGTTTCTGAATCATGACCCCCTTGCAATAAGAGTTTTTTGAGAATGGACCTTTGATATGTGCACATTCATTTATTTACATCTGATATTACTGAATTCATATATTGTATAAACAATCCACTATACATTGAAATAGAGAAGTTAATAAGAATAAGAAAATAGATAAAAAATTCAGTTCTAATGTTTTCTGTTCCCTGACACATCTCTGTGCATCTTCTAGGGGGCAGCTACCCCAATTTTGGAGACTTCTAGAGGTTAGGAAGTGGTGATTGGGCGTGATTGGTTAATATTAGCCCCAGTAACAGAAGGGTAGCTAAGAGTTGCTAGAACTGGAAGGCCAGCCCTGTCTGAGTTCCCTCCCCACCGTTTGGTCCTTTTGGGCACTAAGGCACCTGGAGCCATGAGTGAACAGACCCCTTAAGTATTCCCTATCAAACAGATCTGTGCATATTGCTGTTTTCTCAGTCTACTTTCCAATCTTGCTGTTTTGTCTAGATTCTAGCATGCTCTACAGGGTGTGTCATGATCAATAATAGCAGCTGTCTATTGGATGTACTTTGCCTTGGCAGAAATTGGATCTGTGGCCAGTTCCAGAAGTGTGTAGAAAAAGTAGAGCTTTGTGAAATAGCCTGCCTTCTCCATTTCCCTCTGTATTTTCACAGTTTGTTTCTACCATAGACTAACTAACTGTACTGGTTTGGATTCCCTTAGTAGTATAGCCTGACGAGCATTTTAGAACAAGAAGTTATTTGGAAGATGAAGGCAAAGCCAGTTGGGGGATTGGGGAATTGAAGAAAGGGAGACGGCAAATGAAGAGTCAGTTTAACCCTCAGAGGCAGACAGGGCAGCCATTTTTCAATCTTGACAGGCACCTTTCTCTATCAGCTCTTAGTCTAATTGTGGCATTATCATTAGGAATGCAGTTCATTTTACTTTATAATTCCCCTGTCCCTCTCCTCTCTTTTCTTTTGGGTAAGGTCTGCTTAATCATCAGGTTTATGTATCACTTCTAAAAAGCCTTCACTTGTCCCTCCTTTAGGATAGGGCTGTTTCTCTGTGCCCGCATAGTGTCTTCTACTTTTCCTATTAGAGATTGATTCTATCATATGGTACTGCTTTCATTCATTCATGTAATGGGCATTTCTTATGGGCCGGCACTGTTAGAGGTTCCTAGAGTGTGTAGTCCAATAAGTAAGACAGATTCTCACTTGTAATTTTATTGCCATGTCTTCTTTTACATGCCCCACATGGGAATATACATTATTATGTATATTTTGTCACAATTTGTGTCCTTTCTCTCAGGACAGCTGACTAAACATAATAAACATTAGTTGAATGGAATGAAAGAGCAGAAGGTAACTCAGTCAAGGTGACTTGGTATTGTCATGACCATTTCCAGGGGAAAACTGAACTCTCACCTTTCCTATTGGGTGTTTTCAAATGATGATGTGCCCATTGAGAGATAATTGACCCACCTTGAATATTAGGGGAACAGATATGTTAATGTGTGGTTTAGAACTGTTAGTGTGACTTTTTTCATTATTCTTTTCCTTTTTCAGACTGGAAAGTACATCCCTGCTCACCTGCAAGAAAGCCAAGTAGAACCTGCAAAGTGGTAAAAAACCAAAATTTTCAAACTGACAAGCTGCTGACCTGTACAATATAGTGTAATGATTACAAGCTGGGGTACTAGAGTCAAAGTGTCCAAAATCAAATCCCAGTTCTGCCCTTCATTTCCTGTTTGACTTTGGGCTATCATTCCTGGAGTGTAAGTAGGAATGATAATAGTATATATGTCATAGGATGATGTGTGTATTAAATAAGATTAACACACGTAAGATTACTAAGTGTCTAGAACATAACTGTTCAATAAATGTTGTCTTTATCATTTACATACATCAGTATTGGTTTATTCAGCAATTAGAATCTGCCCACAGAACTCCTTGTTAACATTTCAGTGTTCTTTGTACAATAGATAATAAACAAAGTTGTTCATTTGAATCCAATTGTAAATTGTAAACAAATTGTATCAAGGGCACAGCCAATATAATTCATGGTCCAGAAGCTGGTTGTTAAAATAACCCACGTAAATCCTGAATTCTTTCCCTCCTTTCCTTTCTTTTTGTGATTAGGTAAATATTTGATGATTACCTCTATGTTTCTAGAGCTAGAGATGCCATGAAGATGGAATGGGTCCTTTCCTTTAGGATTTCACTTGCAAAAGGGCAAATTACAGCATACTTACAGGAAGCACTATAATTGGACATGCCTAGCTTTGAGAGCCAGGAATCAGAATAACTAATTCACTTCAGTGATTCAGGAAAGGTTTCACATAGAGGAGGTTGGAGCGAGCTTCCTCTTGCTCCTGTTACTACTGACCTAACTGGGGGTGACAGGAGATGCAGAAAGGACAGACAATAGACAAACATGCATAAAGCTGGGGCCAGGTGTGCTGGGTGCTTAGATGGAGACACACAACAGCCTCATTGCTTTTTTACTCTATTACTCTCTTCTTTCACTTTGCATCTTTTCTCTTATTCCTTAAGACCTTGCTTCTTTACTGTTCTTTAAAACCTTGCTTCTAAAGTCTTCTTTTCTGTTCTGTAAAGTCTCTTTCCTTAGACTCAATCTGTCCTATGTTTTTTCTTAGCTTTTCTTTAGCATAATCTCTCTTAGTCTTTGCCCCCAGACTTCCAGACAAACAACAGTAGCGTCTAAAAACTGTATTAGCATAACACTTAAAGCCTTGGTCCTTAGACTTGCACTGTCCCATGTTCTCTCTTTAGCTTTCTTAAAGTCTCGGTGCTCAGACTTGCACTGTCCCATGTTTCCTCTAATCTCTAGCATAACTCAGCAGCCCACCAGCAGAGTCATTCTGGCAAGCAGGCTCACAAGCAGCCTGCCGGCAGCCAATAAAATTGTCCCATCAAAAAACCTCACAGCCTACTTCAGTGAGTCTTTTATATCCAGTGGTAAACAACTAGGCAGAGCACCGGTTCTCTGGGAGGGGCATGATATTGTAATAAGAGAAACCTGCCTCCTACTTCTCTGAATGTAAACAATTTAGGAAAAACAACTGTGCTACATCTTGCCTAGGCTTCTCATAATCCGCTCCCCATAGAAGGTGACGTTTGGGTAACTGTATCTTGATGTAGCCATCATTTATTTGCTGTGGATTGAACAGGCATTTGGCTGGAAAGTCAGCCATATAGCTACATTGTCCACTGTTTCTTTGGGAACCTGGATAATTATGCTATCACTTACAATGTGTGTGGCCATCTCATCAGATCCTAGTCTTAGTGTCTCCACCACAGAAATTGTACAGTTGTATTGCCTCATAATGAGGCCCTGTGGTAATATTTAATATGCTAATAAAGCACAGACATCCAAAACTGCCTTTCCAGTTATTTTTAAAGGGACTCATTTAGCAAACTAGTAACCATCTTGCTAGCTCTCCTGTGGCTATGAATTCCAGAAAGGTGTTGGGCTAAAGAGCAGTTTGGGTGGGATTATGAAATGGTTATGACTGGAGTCCTATAAATCGTGGTTGGCAAAGCCTAAGGATTAGTGAGCTTGAAAACATATATGCTGTGTAACCAGCTAGGAAGAGTTTGGGAAGAAAATTGCTGATGGTGCGGCTATAGTGAACATGAGTCTCTGAGAAAACCGCTCCTGGATTTGCCTGCAAAGGTAGCTGAGCTGTGGTCATTGGCATCAATTACTAAAATTGCTCTTCCTCCTGAAACAGCAAAACTACAGGTCAGCTTTCCTTTTCCTTTTTGCTGATGAAGGAAAGTGAATCTCCTTTTCATAGGGAGGTTCTCTGACAAGGAGCCAGTTGAACAGCTGGGGCAGTATAAATGTCACATGAATTAGTTTGCAGCACTGTCCTCAAACCCATGTCCTTTAAACACAAGTTTTTCCAGTCCTAAGGAAGAATGTTTTGTTTTTCTGCTTCCTTCTCTTAATTACACCCAAGTTGCTTCAGTGTTTTCTTTTTTTTTTTTTTTTAAATAATCAGAGTTTTATTTGATCTTTTGTTTTGTTTTTGATTTTCAAAGCCAATGACATAGGCTAAGCATGCATAGTAATTGAGATTTTAAATTCAATGAAAAACTGAAAAGGGAATATGGAAAGAAGAGATAGTTGAAAGATCAAAATATAATCTATAATTTTTTATATCTGTCATCTTTTTCCTTTCTTTTTTTTTTTTCATTTTTCTTTTATTATTCATATGTGCATACAAGGCTTGGTTTATTTCTCCCCCCTGAGCTTCAGTGTTTTCTGAAAACCATCTTTAGTTAACCTTTTCTACCCTTATTTACTGGACTTCTCATCTACTTTTTACTGCTGTAGATTATTTTTACAAATAGCATCTGGTTCTGCTTGGACAGAGTGTTTACCTCTTGGAAACAGTCATGTGACCACTGACATTATAGCCCATTACTTGAGCACATCTCTTTATTTCCAGGCCAGGAGTAGAGCAGGGTTGGGCAGACAGCTGCAGATCACAGACCAGACCAGCTCTTCTAGATGTAAGGCTTTGGGCTTGCCTTCCAGGCTGAAAGGCAAAGCAGCCTGCCACTGCACTAGTTATTTCTTTGTGTAGGAGTATGTGTGTGTGTGTCTGTGTGTGTACACATGTGTATTTGTATGTATGTGAGGGATGCTCCAGAAAGCTGAGATTGCATTTGTTTACTTTCAACATTTTTTTTTGAGGCACTGGGGTTTTGTTTTCTTTCAGACCTCTGCATTCCCTCATAGACAAGACCTTTTCTT
The DNA here is from genome assembly GCF_047511655.1 of Castor canadensis. Taxonomy (NCBI): domain Eukaryota; kingdom Metazoa; phylum Chordata; class Mammalia; order Rodentia; family Castoridae; genus Castor; species Castor canadensis. The sequence continues at coordinate 126,731,784 of NC_133405.1, read as the reverse complement.
ACCTTTGTTTCTGCTGAAACACCTAGAGTGGGGAAAACCTTTGTGCTGGCCAACCAGAAGACACAGGTAATATGTTTTTTGTTCTTAGATAGTATGGGCAAGCCTTCTATACTACAAATATATATCATGTGGTAAAGAAGATATTTGATGTGTATTTTATTGCTTTGTAATTTCTCAGAATGATTTTTCTCATGAGATGCTAATTGTAAATCAGTTATCATTTAAAAAGGGCACATAGATGACTTTACAGTTGTCATCATTTAAAAAAGCTGTACAGATGACTTTGCAGTGTGGAGGGTTTCAACCTATTTCAAATAAACTTGATATTTGGGAAAACTGTGGGGTCACTTCGGTGAGAGCTAGGAAATGAGGAAAGATTTATTTTGAGACATCCTTCTAGGCAGGTTCCTTACGAGGGTATTCCCCAAATTCAACTACACAACTTCATATTTAGAAATCTTCCTTTTGTTCCTTTGGCCTTGTTACAAGGCCTCTTGTAGTCTTAGAAGCCGAAGCCCACAAGGTTTCCATCTATCTGTAAAAAATGGAAACAATTTCTTGCAGTGTTAAAGAATTACTTTAGTAATGTAGTTTTGGTGTAGACTGATCAGACTAGATTCTGAAACCAAGGCCTAGCTAGCCTTTTAGAGGGCAGACATTTTTGTTTTTTAATGATTAGACAGTGAGATTGCAGCTCTGCCATTAATCGGCTGTGCCAGGGAGTATAGTATTTAATTTCTGAGCTTCAGTTTCTTCATTTGTAATATGGGAGTGATGATACTATCTTGAAGGTTTGCTGTGAACCTTCAATGTTGCTGGAATAATATAAATATAAAGCACCTACTGTGCTGGGTGCATAGTAGTACCTTAATAAACAGTGATGATTTTATCTATCATCATTATTATTAGTGGTATAACATTCTTTCAGATCTTAGAATGTTGGTGGGGAGGACAGAGACCATATTTGTGTATCTCCAGTTATCCCAGAACCTGTAGCCATCCATTGGGTTTGGGCTCTGGGAGGCCCCAGACAAAGCATGCTCAAGGAAATGATTAGGGCAAACACAGTGGGTGCTTACCATGCATAGCCCCTCCTGACTCATCCACTAAAAAAGTTGTTCTTTGTTCAAGCCAGTTTTTGTCCATCACTGACCCCCTCATTAAGTCCTCAGTACTAGTCAGTAAGGTATGTGCTATTAGCCCTATTTTCTAAAGAGGAAACTAAGGTACAGAGGAAATAATGACAAAATGACAATTCAAGGGCTGAAGGCTTCACTCAAGTGTTAGACCATCTGTCTAGCAAGCATGAAGCCCTGAGTTCAAACTCCAGTACCTCAAAAAAAATTCAAACTCTACCTTGTCTGACTTCAAAACCAAGGCTCTACTGGGCCAGTGTTAAGTACTTAGGAGTGACAGTTATTCTTGAAATGCTTTAGCTCAAAAGGGTCTCTGGCTAGCCTCTGGAAAACAGTGGTCAGCCCTTCCTTAGAGATTCACAATGCACAGTAATCTATTGAAGGCTCTAAGAAGTACTGAAATAAAGAAGCATATTTAGTCCTACTTGTCTCCCTGATAGTGGGACCTTTTTTTTTTTTTGCCTTATTTATAATCCTAAACCACATAGACACACTTTGGAAAACCTGACACCTATCCAAACTGCTTTCTGATTACAATAATTACAACAGACACCTTCAGGCAGCTCCCTCCCTTTTCCTATCCTTTCATCTGATGAGACATAGGAAGAATCACCAGCTCAATCTTACCTACCTCCCCCTATTTGTATAAGATTCAAACACAAGTGAATGCTACAGTGTAGGAAGAAGGGAAGTGGTAGAAGGGACCTTTCTGGTGTGTTCTGCCAGGGATTCCTCTACCCCACCCTATGTCCCTTAATTATATTTAGGACACAGTCAGCAGGATATCATACCTCTGTTTTAATGAATGCCAATGAAAATGCAGAAGGGTGAGCCTGACAAGGTGTCTGTTCTCCTTGCTATTGTCTACACAGTCCAAGGTGGAAGAATTAACCTGCTTACTTAATTTACACTGTGGTGGTGGTGGGGAAGGGGATTTGGTGCCAGATAAATGCCTGTGGATTTGAGTTCCTCAAGGGCAGAGCTCAAGTAAGAATTTCTCACAAAAAACAACATCTCTAGGAAAAGCTGAGTTTCTGATATGGGGCACTCACATAGCTGTAATCTAGAGTATCACCAGCAGAGGTGGACTCATGGTCAGGGTGGCTGATCCAAGGTGTGGGAGTTAGATATGTGCTTTGAAATAAAATTAAGCTAAGAATGAATAAGAAGACCTTGTGGAGGCTGGGCTAGCACTTGAAGAGCTCAGCACTGAAAGTTAGGCTGGCTCCAACGGCCATCTTTTGTTCTTTCCTTATATTTTCAGCTTTGTAAATGAAAGTGGTTAGGATGAAAAGAACCAAACAACATTACGTAGTTCCACCCTCCCCCTTCCCCCAAGCATAGTAAAAACTTTTTAGCGAAGCCTTTCCTTTTTCAGATTGTGAGTGTCAATGATGAGTCATTATTTCAGGCTTACTCTTTAAAACTCCTCTTGGTATGGTTTTACAGAAACTTGAACAGTGTAAGTCTCAAGCTATTTTTGCCAGGAGCCACCCCAGTGGATCATGTGTATGTGTGACTAGGGCATCTGTGGGCCTTTGGGAACCCTGCAGAAGCCCTTACCCCTTGAGCTTGAGAACTTCTTTCATTCCTCAGGAATCACTTCTTTAGGGACTTTGTTAGTGTGCTGGGTGCTCTCCTAATGCTAACAGAGTGTGGGAATGGAAGAGGCTGATGTTTTACCAAGTAGTGAAAAATCCCAAATCATTTTTATCAGCTTAACAATCATTGGTGTCCTCAGAGGCTCCATATATGCTTCTCACAAACCCAGTTCCTGCTGTGCTTTGAGGTCTAGGTTGGGCAGCATATGAGGGAGTGGTAAGTGTCATCAAGCCATAACCAGCTCATGTTTTGGTGAGAACTAAAAAGATCTCTCTTTCTCTCTGTCTTTCTCATCTGTTATCTGAGTAAGAAAAATGGTTTTAAAAATAACATCATAATAATATAAAAATTCTAATAGCCAATTACTTTTTCTAATAGACAACCAAAGAATTTTAGAACAATTATTTCTTTCCACCATGAGTTTAAAAAGTGCTTTAACAAAGGCCCTATAAGCACTACCCATTTCTGCTTTGATAAAAGGCTTTTATATAACCAAATAACACATATCTGTGCACAAAGTGAAGCACTACTAATGGCTTTCAGCAATTAATTTTTAATAGACTCTGACTTTGAAATATTCATTCCTTTTTATTTCATATATTCAGCATTTATCAAACACATTTTGTGGGAAAGGTACTATGTGGATGCCAGAGATTCAAAGGGTAGTTAGAAAGAAAGTTATGAAAAGGGTATTTAGAAAAACAGAAAGTTACTACAGTCTATCAGTACACAGGTTTGATGCATTTTTAGTTTTAGTAAATCCTTTGTTGTTTCATTTGAGAAAGGGTGTCACTTTGTAGCCCAGGCTGGCCTCAAACTCATGATCCTCCTGCTTCCTCCTCCTGAGTGTTGGCATTGCAGGAGTGTACCATCATGCCCAGCTTCTGTGATGAATTAACAGAGAGGTGGTTGAGAACAAAGTACCTTTGGAGAGACATTGTTTTATTCATTTATTTTTCTGGGAAAAGAAAATCAAGATTAAAATACATCACTTCCTGTTGTCCAGTCAGTGTTTGCTACATACTCAATGTCCAACTCTTAAAGTCATAAAAAGGGCAGAAAAAATAGCATAAGGATGGAACAAAGCCCAAGGAAGATATAGGTACTGTGGAAGGGCAGTGTTTCTCAAATTGGAATATGGGGACTGCCTGCATCACACTCCCCTGAAGGGTGCACTTTATATATGTATGTATGTATGTATGTGCATGTACATATTTATGTATTTTTTTCATTTATTTACTGCTAGTGATTGAATCTTAGGGCCTTGGGCATGCTATACAAGAGTTCTATCACGGATGTACATCCCCAGCTCAAGGTTGTACTTTGAATGTAGATTCCCAGCCTCCAGATTTAAGAAAATTGAATATTATCAGCAAATCCTGCAAGTCTGAATTTTAAACCCCCTCCAGTTGGAGAGCACTGATCTAGGCACTTGGAGAATGTTGCTAGGTCTAAATAAATTACTTCAAAGTATGGCACAGGAACCTTCAGATGTTTTCTCATACACAGTGTGGATGACCTTTGAGAAATTCCTGAGTACAGAGATGGGTCAGTAGTGCCACAGATTCAAAAATGAGTGAAGAGTAGATGACAGAAGTCATGGGCTTATGGATATTATGGGCTAGCTCTTGTCTAGCATGCCCAAGGCTCTAAGGTTCAATCCCTAGCAGTAAATAAATGAATAAATACATAAATGTATGCATACACACATACATATATAAAGCTTGCTTATGGATAAATTCAGCTTCAAATAGATGGATTCAAAGAAATCCTAGGAAAATGATTACTAGGCAGCATCATGGGTTCTCTAAAACATTGTCTCTTTTTTGAGATTGTCAAACTTGGCTGCATATTAGAATCAGCTGGGAGGCTTCAGCCACATCTTTATGCTCAATCCCCACCCAATACCAATTATTTGAGAATCCCTGGGAGTGGAACCTGGGCATCAATTTTTTTTTAAATCCCCAGAGAGTCTGCTTCAATGGTGCAGGCTGAGCACTGGGAGTTTTAAAAGCTCCTTGTTGATTCTGATAGCAATAGTTTGACAACCACAGTTCTATGTGACATTAGGCAAGTTGCTTAATTTCCTTGCACTTTATATAAATACTAAATAATTTTAAAGGTCTCTCCCACCTTTAAACATCTGGGATTCTTTTATTAAATATCATGCCAAACTGATTCCCTCTCTCCTCTTTCCTTCCTTCCTTCCTTCCTTCCTTCCTTTCTTCCTTCCTTCCCCCCTTCCTCCCTCCCTCCCTCTTCCTTCTCCTCCCTCCTTCCCCTCTTCTTCCTCTTCCTCCTGAACAAATGTGCTCAGAGAGTGTGAATGTAGTGGATCTGTGGTGACCCTGAAGAATGATCTGAAGTGAAGTTTCACAAGACTTGTTCTGCCTTTGGACTTGACATTGTTAACATTTTTTACACAAGATGCAGATAAGAAGACACAAAAGAAATGCCTATCAAATTTGGAAATAATCCAAAATTTATGAGGGTTAATTAATTCAATACATGAAAGAATGAGACCAAGTTCTGATCAGAAAGTCTGATTATTAATGTTGTTATTGTTTAAAAATATTCCTATAATTAAAAATATATATTTTTGGTGATGAAGATTGAACCTAATGTAATACCGCTCTATCTAAGGTATGCCCACAGCCCTATTTTTTCTCATTTTAGCATTTCCTCTTTCTATTCTTTTTTTTTTCCACATAGCATCTTGCTGTTTACTCCAGCCTGGGCTTGATCTCACTGTTTAGCCCTGGCTGGCCTGTAACTTGCAGTCCTCTTGCCTCAACCTCCCAAGTGCTGGGTTTACAGTTGTGAACCACTATGCTTCTTTTCATTTTTAATGTCAAGTTTTATGCAGATCTCAATCTGAGCTAGACATGGGGAACTATAAGTTATATGTAGCAGAAAAACAATCACTAGCTGCTTTGTAACTGCTGCTGTGGTTTGGAAAATAAACAAGGGTCAGATTATATCTTATCACATTCCACATCACATGATGCACAGCAATTCAGAAGAAGCATAAAATGAATCCTGCCGAGCATTCCCTTAGCTACCAAGTTGTTAACTGGTGCTTTCACTCCCTCCCTCCTGTCTTCCCCATTAGTGTCTATGACTGAAGGGAATCAGCTGAGAGTGGCTCCTCACAGCAAAAAGGGAGGGATTTCTCACACCCTGTCTTGGAATCAGAAGTTGAATTCATGAATATAATATGATTTAGAAGTCATGGGCTGTGGCAGTTCTTCAACAAAAGATAAGAAATCTGAGAGAGGTGAGTGCTGTGAATAAGCTTGTGTTTATGAATGAGAAGGAGGGAGTGAGACAGACTCACTCTCCTCCTTTCCTCCCTTTCTTGTTTACTCCCACCCTTCTCTTGTCTTTTCTTTCTGTTTTTTTTTTTTTGGCTGTACTGGGGTTTGAACTCAGGGCTTCATGCTTGGTAGGACAGGTGCTGTACCATGTGAGCCACTGTGCCAACTTTGAATTTTTCTTTTTTTCCCCCTTTTTCTCCCATTGTTCTCAAGCTGCCCTGTGTGATTTTGTACAAGGCATCGTTGTTTAGAATGAAGTGAAATGTTGGGGAAACATTAACTACCTATAGAATGATGTAATTTTGAATTTATGATGTACCATAAAAGAATTATCCAAGAGATAGCTTATGCTTGATTTAATTTCAGTTGAAAATGTGCCAATTTAAAATCTCAGTGGTAGGGAACAAGACACTATAATCTACACATTTCTTCAGTGCTCTTATAAATAGCTATATATATGTATATATATACACGCACATCTGTGTGACACTTAACAGCATCATTGAATTTTATTAGATTTTATAACTCTATGATCACATTTTTATATCTATTCTACACAGAAATTCATGAGCTTTGCCTCAAGTTTTTTAAATGTTGTAGGTAGAATGGGGGAATGCTAGATCAGCTGTTTCCAAAGGAAGTGTCTTGTTTCTACATAGATGATCTGCCCTCTCTACCCCCATATTATTAGAGACTTGAATGTTTCCTGTGTTTATATTGTTCTGAGGTGCTTTTTTAAGGCTGCTGGAATTTAGTTGAAAGTCACTGGAATGTTAAAGGGACAAAGCCTCCACAAGCAAATTTGCCCTTAAACTCCATCCCTTTCTTATGTAGATTATAGATAACTTTCTCAGTTTTGATTCTCTATCTTGGTTTTGGAAGTTCACTCAGGCTTACTTAGGATGCAGGGTATTCTACACTAATTAGTGTGGGATGTTTTTCTTTGGGAATTAAATGGTCTCCCAGCTGACTTGTGCTGTGTTAGCAAGCTAATCACTGAAAGTAGAAGGGGCATGGAAGGTGACTAACTCTTAAATCTTTAAGCATGTCAAGAAATAGATCTTTCAAAAGCTTCAAGGGGAAACAAATTCCATAATAGTAATTCATTAGCACTGAGCAAAGGAGCAAAGAGAGCAATTATCTTTTTTTTGGTGAGACTGGAGTTTGAACTCGGGGCTTGGCGCTTACAAAACAGGCTCTCTATTGCTTGAGCCACACCTCAGGTCCATTTTGCTCGGTTATTTTGAAGATGTGGGGAGTCTCAAGAATTAATTGCCCAGGATGGCCTCAAACCATGATCCTCTCCATCTCAGCCTTCTAAGTAGCTAGGATTATAGGTGTGAGCCACTAGCGCCCATCCATTCTTTTCATATCTAGTATTACACACAGTTCTTTAAATTTAGCAAGATTGCTTAGGTTAAGAAAGAAATATGCTGGGCTGGGATGTAGCTCAGTGGTACAGCATTTGCCTAGCATCCGTGAGGGCCTGGGTTCGATCCCAGCACCAAAAAAGAAAAGACAAAAAAAAAAAAAGAAATATGCTAAGCCCAACTGAAAAGCAAATTCTGCCTGTTTTTGAAATGCTTTTCAGCTTTTAAAATGTTAAGCAGAAATGGAAATATTAGCTTAGTTTTTTTGGGTTGGTTTTTCTTTGAAAGAATTTATTAAGATGAAATTAACATAAGATATAAATGTAAAGTGAACAACTCTGGGACATTTAGTACATTCACAATGTGTTCAGTCACCGCCCCTGTCTAGTTCTAAGATACTTCCATTACTCCAAAGTAAAACCCCTTAGCCATTAAGCAGTTTCTATTTCCCTCTTCCCTCTGCCCCTGACAACCACTAGTCTGCATTCTGTTTCTATATATTTATCATTCTGCACATTTCATGTTGATGGAATAATATACTAGGTGGCTTTTTGTGTCTGGCTTTGTCCATGTTGTAGCAGTTTTCATTTCTTTTTATTATTGAATAATACTCCACTGTGTGACTATGTCACGCTGTGTTTATTTATTCATTAATTGATGGACATAAGGTTATGAAGTTTTTATACAATTTATTGTTTGAACATAGGTTTTCAGTTTTCTTACACATATACCAATGAGTAAAATTGCTGGGTTCTATGATAGTTCTATGCCTAGCATTCTGAGAAACTTCCAAACTGTTTCCCCCAGTGACTGCACCATTCTATATTTCTACCACAGCCTTGCCAACACTTGTTCTTTTGATTGTCGTCTTCTTACTAGGTATGAAGTGGTATCTCATTGGACTTTTTTCTTATTTGCATTTCCCTAATGACCAACGATGTTGAGCATCTTTTCATGTGTTTATTAGCTATTTGTATGTCTTCCTTGGAAAAGAGTCTACTCAGCTCATTCACCCATTTTCATTTTGCATTTATTCATTTATTTTTCCCCAGCCAAATTTTTATTAGCCTATACTAATTTTGCAAAAAATGGGCTTCCTTATGACATTTTCATACATGTACATAATGTACTTTAAACATATTCACCCACATTTTAAAATTGCTATTTATTTTTATTTTATAAGAATTTTTTATATATTCTAGAAACAAATTCCTTATCAAATATATGATTTGCAAATATTTTCTCTCATTCCATGAATTCCTTTTATAGTTATTTTTTTTTAGCAGTACTGATATTTGAACTCAGGGCCTTGCGCTTGCTAGGCAAATGCTTTCCAGCCCTGTCTGCACTTTATTGATGGTGTCATTCAAGCAAGTAAGTTTTTAATTTTGATGAAGTCCAATTTATTTTTTATTTTTGGTTTCATGTGCTTTTGGCATCATATTCAAGAGTCCTTTGCTAAATCTAAGAAGACTCATGCTCATGTTTTCTCTTAAGATCTTTATAGATTTAGTTTTTATATTTGGCTTGTTGATCCACGTTGAGTCAAATTTTATATATGTATGAGGTAAGGGGACAAATTTATTCTTTGCATATTGATATACAGTTGTCCCAGTACCACTTGTAGAAAAGACTATTCTTTCTTACATTCTGATCTTGACGTCTTGTCAAAAATCAATTGACTGTAACTGTATGGGTTAATTTCTTTTTTTTTTTTAAGTGTGTCATTTTTTTATTGTTTTATTATTCATATGTGCATACAAGGCTTGGGTCATTTCTCCCCCCTGTATGGGTTAATTTCTGGACTCTCAATTTTACTTCATTAATCTATATGTCTTCCTTAAGTCAGTATCAGTTTCTTGCTGGTTGTAGCTTCGTAGAAAGTTTTAAAATTGGTAAGTATGAGTCCTTCAACTTCACTTTTGTTGTTCAAGTTTGTTTTGAATATTCTGTGTCCCTTGCATTTCTATATGAATTTTAGAATCAATTTGACATCTTCTCAAAAAGAGTCATCTGCAGTTCTGATAGAGATTGTGTTGAATCTGTAGATCGGTTAGGGAGTGTCGCTACCCTAACAATTAAACCATGTGACCCTGAACACAAGACATCCTTCCATTTATTTAAGTGGTCTTTGATTTCTTTCACCCATTTGTTGTGTTCAGAGTAAAATTTATACTTATTTTGTTAAACTTAACCTAAGTATTCTATTCTTTTTGCTGGTGTTGTAAATAGAATTGTCTTCTTAGTTTCATTTTTGGATTCTTCATTTCAAGTGTATCTAAAATAATTATCCCAGAAAGCTGGCATCATTCATTAGTAATAGCAGCTATTTCCTTAGGAATTTTTATATATAAATTCTGTCATCTTCAGAGAGAGAGATTTACTTCCTTTCTAATACTTTTTATTTTCTTGCCTAATTATTCTAGGTAGATTCTTCATTACAATATTGAATAGAAATGTGAGGGTTGATATCCTTGTCTTGATCATGGAGGGAAAGCACTTAGTCTTTCACCATTAGTCATCATATTAGTGATAATTTTTTCATAAATATTCTTTATCAGGTTGAGAAAGTTCACTCTTTGTTTATGATTTTTTAAATTAAAAGGGGAGTTTAATTTTTGTCAAAAGATTTTTTTCTGCATGTATTGAGGTGATTTTGTGTTTTTTTAACCTTTATTCTATGGTATATCATATTATGTCAACTGAATTTCAGATATTTAACTTTGCATTCCTGGGATAAATCCCTCTTAGTCATTAATCCCTCTGATGTATTAATGCTTTATATATATTGCTGAATTAAGTTTGCTAGTATTTTATACAGGAATTGCACATCTTTATTCATAAAAGTTATCAGTCTGTAGTTTTCCTATGATGTCTTTGGTTTAGATTGATATAAGGGTAATACTGGCCTCGTAAAATAAATTGGAAAGCATTCATTCCCTTCTGCATTTTGGAAAAGTTTTTGAAGAATTGGTATTAATTCTTGTTGAAATGTTTGGCAGAATTAATCAGTGAAACCATCTGGGCATGGGATTTTCTTTGTGGGTAGCTTTTTGATTACTTATTTTATTTCTTCACTACTTACAGTCTATTCAGATTTTCACTTTCTTCTTGAGTCATTTTTGGTAGTTTGTATGCTACTAGGAATTTGTGCCATCAACGAAATTTGTTAACACACATTTATTCAGAATATTCACCCACAATTCTTTTTATTTTTCCATTATATCTTCTTGAATACGTCAGTCAAGTTTTATTGTGATTTCATGTAATAGACCTATGGAATGCTGATGCAATGGTGTTTGCTCAAACATATCTCTAGATGAACATTTTAGTCATAAATATTTTTTCTCACAAATTTGGAAAATATAGAAAAGCAATTGGCAATAACTAATACTTACTCATTATTCTCCTACCCAGAGATAACAACTTCTAGGTCCCTCTCCCCTTTGGTATAATGTATATTTTTAATCATCCTAAATACTTGTTTTATTTTAACCTCACTTGCAGCACCAAAATACAATTCTTTAATTATTTCTCAAGTTGTTATAAATCCTTTTCAGGCATCACTTTAGCCATTGCTAAATATTTCATTTAAGGGAGAGAGAATAATATAATTAAATTTATTTTATTTTATTTTATTTTTATTTTTTCTTTTATTCATATGTGCATACAATGTTTGGGTCATTTCTCCCCCCTTCTCCCCACCCCCTCCCTCTCCCCCACCCCCTCGCTACCAGTCAGAAACTATTTTACCCTTATCTCTAATTTTGTTGAAGAGAGAGTATAAGCAATAATAGGAAGGACAAGGGGTTTTGCTAGTTGAGATAAGGATAGCTATACAGGGAGTTCACTCGCATTGCTTTCCTGTACATGTGTGTTACCTTCTAAATTAATTCTTCTCGAACTAACCTTTTCTCTAGTTCCTGGTCCCCTTCTCCTATTGGCCTCTGTCACTTAAAAGTATCTGCATCAGTTGAGAGAGAATAATATAATTAAGTATTCTTCTAATATTGGACCTTTTTGGTGAAATACAAATAACACTTGAAGCATTTGTTCATGCAAAGGTGTTTCCTTGTTCCATAATCAGATGCCTAGATGTGAAATTACTCTGTCAAGTGTGTTTTGACTATTTTGAAAGGTCTTGATAGAAAAGAATGGCTATTATTTCCTGATTGCCAACTGTATTCTATAGAGTGCTTAACATGTTCTATTTATATTGTGTTTACTCCTTAAAATAAACCTGAGTAAAGTGTTACTATTCCTGCTCATATAACTGAAGCAGCTCATGCTCAGCAAGGTATATAATTATCAAGATTGTACAGTCTTCCAGTACATGGGATTTGAACCCATGAAGTTCTAACTACAAAGTGTTTTGCTGACAGGGATTACACCCTTTTTTAATACTATCTCCTAATGTTACTGTCTTCAGAAACTAGCTTTAATTACATTTACTTATGTAAAGTAACTTTTATTTGTATAGTACTTGTGTAGTTGGCCAGGCCCTTTCATTTGATCTATACAACCTTGTGAAGGATTGCTTTCAATTTGTAGAAATGGAAACTGAGGCTTTGAGAGGCAAAGTGATTTGCTCAAGAATACATAGCTAGTAAGTGGCATAGTGGTGGCAAGAGCTCAATACCTGTCTTGTGGACTGACTAGTGTTAGGGTTATTTTCTTGTTTGGTTATTCAGCTCTACCATGTTCTCTGGTTCTGCAGTACTATGCAGTTTTCAGAAAGAGTAGCCTACATATAAGGACGAGGCTATTGTCTTCTGGTAAGCTAGTCACTTTCCATGTACAGAAGTAGCCTCTTATTACCATTACTCTTGCTTTTTCACTCTTGTATGATATGCAACAGGCAAGAGAATACTAGTAATAGCTATCATTTATTGAGTGCCTACTACATTCATTACTTCTCACTGAAACCCTTGGAGGAAGCTCTGATCAGTTTCCTTTTATAGAAGAGGAAACTGAGACTTGAATTAAAAAATTGCCCAAAGTTACACACTGGTACTGTGGGCGTAACTCAAATGGTAGAGTGCCTGCTGAGGCTGAGTTAGAACCAGATGTGTCAGAATCCTAAGTTCAAGTCCCTTCTGATATGCTCCCCTGACTTGCAGAATTTGAACTGATCTGCATATCAGAAATTTTAAAATGCAGTTTCATTCTTCTGAAATTCACTTTGCTTAAAATTTTATGTTGATGGATTTCCAGTAAATAATCCGTTGCCTTTTTTTTCCTTAGAGCGCTTTGAGACTGCTAATATATTTTCTTTTATTTCTTCCCTTGAGACAACTTTGAAATGCATTTTTTCAGTTTCTGTAAGTGCCAAGGAGCTGAAAAAGACTATCTATACCTTTCTGGCTTTGAAGTTTGATGCTTAAGTTATGACAAATAGATTTCTCTAATGGAGTTTGTTCTTGCCAAAAGTATTTGTTCTTTATTTTTATTTAACAACCTAACAAATAAAAGTAGCAAACAAAATATTTCTTTAATTCTTAGTGGGATTCTTTGTAAAAAAATTATATTAGTAAAAATTTAATTAGTTTATTTAAACAAGTTCACTTATTTATTTAAAAATCTAAGAAGCCATTTTGTTTGTTTTGTTTTGCTTTCCTTTCCTTTTGCAAACCTACAGGGAACATAAAAGTACACTAAAGAGCATACCCATATGCCTTTTCCTAGATTCACCAGTTGTTAATATTTTTGCTATCCTTTCTCTTCCCCTCCTTCCTTCTCTCCTTCTCAATTTAAAAATAACCTAGAGATATGATGATATTATCATCTATATATTTCGCCACACATGTCCTATAAAAGAGGAATATTATCTTATATAAATACAATACTAAACCACACTGAAGAAATTAAATTTTGCTAAGGTAATGTTTTAAATATATATGTATATGTGTGTATATATGTATAGAGAGATACCTATAGATAACATATTCAAACTTTCACGGTTGTCCAATATTGCTGCCTACCCTCTCCTCATCTATCCTAGCCTAGAGAAAATGATCTGACAGATTCTTGAATGAGCTTAAAGTCCAGTGAAGCATGTTCAGTACTTATTTTGCTCTATTTTCTGGCAGTACTTGGTACTCTTGCACACTCCTTTCTTAAATACTCATTACCCTAGTCTTCATGACAGTACATTCTCCTAATTTTCCTTTTAGGACTTTGCTTCAACTGTTTATGTGGGCTGATTTTTCTCCCAACTTTTCAATGTTGGGGTTCCTCTTGGCCCTCTTATCTTATCACACTCATGCCCCCCTTGGGTCAGTTTACTCTATGGCATTATCCCCAGTATATTAAGACCACTAATGCCTGTACTCCTAGTTACTCAGGAAGCATAGATTGGGAGGATTACTGTTAGAGGGCAGCTGGGGTGGGGGGAGTTTACAAGACCCTATCTCAATCCCTTAAAAAAAAGCTTGGCATGGGCTATGTGGGAAGCATAAATAGGATCACCGTCCAGGCTGGCCTGGGTATAAACATGAGACCCTATTCAAAAAATACATAAAGCAAAAAGAACTGAGGCAGAGCACGTGCCTGGCACGTGCAAAGCCCTGAGTTCAAACTCCAGTTCTGCAAAAAAAAAAAAAAAGACTGGTTAATCTTTTTAAACATTTTTTGTATTATTGTTGTGCTGGTTTGGTGTACATTGGGGTATTTATAAAGGTTCTTATTTTTTTTCATTTTTCTTTTATTATTCATATGTGCATACAAGGCTTGGTTCATTTCTCCCCCCTGCCCCCACCCCCTCCCTTACCACCCACTCCGCCCCCTCCCTCTCCCCCCCTCAATACCCAGCAGAAACTATTTTGCCCTTATTTCTAATTTTGTGGTAGAGAGAGTATAAGCAATAATAGGAAGGAACAAGGGTTTTTGCTGGTTGAGATAAGGATAGCTATACAGGGCATTGACTCACATTGATTTCCTGTGCGTGGGTGTTACCTTCTAGGTTAATTCTTTTTGATCTAACCTTTTCTCTAGTACCTGTTCCCCTTTTCCTATTGGCCTCAGTTGCTTTAAGGTATCTGCTTTAGTTTCTCTGCGTTAAGGGCAACAAATGCTAGCTAGTTTTTTAGGTGTCTTACCTATCCTCACCCCTTCCTTGTGTGCTCTCGCTTTTATCATGTGCTCATAGTCCAATCCCCTTGTTGTGTTTGCCCTTGATCTAATGTCCACCTATGAGGGAGAACATACAATTTTTGGTCTTTTGGGCCAGGCTAACCTCACTCAGAATGATGTTCTCCAATTCCATCCATTTACCAGCGAATGATAACATTTCGTTCTTCTTCATGGCTGCAAAGAATTCCATTGTGTATAGATACCACATTTTCTTAATCCATTCGTCATTGGTGGGGCATCTTGGCTGTTTCCATAACTTGGCTATTGTGAATAGTGCTGCAATAAACATGGGTATGCAGGTGCCTCTGGAGTAGCCTGTGTCACAGTCTTTTGGGTATATCCCCAAGAGTGGTATTGCTGGATCAAATGGTAGATCAATGTCTAGCTTTTTAAGTAGCCTCCAAATTTTTTTCCAGAGTGGGTGTACTAGTCTACATTCCCACCAACAGTGTAAGAGGGTTCCTTCCCCCCCCCCCCCCGCATCCTCGCCAACACCTGTTGTTGGTGGTGTTGCTGATGATGGCTATTCTAACAGGGGTGAGGTGGAATCTTAGTGTGGTTTTAATTTGCATTTCCTTTATTGCTAGAGATGGTGAGCATTTTTTCATGTGTTTTTTGGCCATTTGAATTTCTTCTTTTGAGAAAGTTCTGTTTAGTTCATTTGCCCGTTTCTTTATTGGTTCATTCGTTTTGGGAGAATTTAGTTTTTTAAGTTCCCTATATATTCTGGTTATCAAATACATCATGCTTGCATTCACTCCCTCCACTGCTCTCTTTCATCCCCCTTCCCCAATTCCTGGAACAGTTTGAACAGGTATCATTTTTGCATTTATATACATGTGTATACATTAAGAAGACTCCTAAATCTTTGTTTTCAGCCCACATTATGTGCTATCATCCTTGGTTTATTGAAAATCATTTCGAATACTTTCTTTTGTAAAAGGGAAACTACTTTTTTATTTGAAATTATATTCCCTCTAATAATAATTCTTAATAATTTACTTTTTATATGATGTCTTGGCCTTGAAATTTGTATTGAATTGATATTACATATACACTTATTGCTTGAATAAAACAGGCAAAAGCCCCAAACAAAAAACCCAACAAACTTTTTGTTCTGTATGCCAATTAAATACATCTTCAGTTTTTTTGTTTAATTCACTTTGTGATTAGTCTTCCTTTGCTTTAAAATTCCAAGTATTTTGAGACTCTGAGAGGGGCTATTTAGATATCCATTCTAGAATCCCGAGCCTTTAGAGGTAGAAAATACTGCTTAATGTGTATAGCATTTCCATTTCAACCTTAAGTGGTTTTTACTGGGATTCCAGCCTTTACCAACGTTCAAAAAGAATCCAGCTTTATAGTTTTACTTGTTAGAAAATTCTGTTAAATCAAGGTATGTTTCAACTCAGTGTAAGAAAGGGCAATACCTTACCCCAATTGCCAGCTACTTGCCCTAATCAGAAATCTTATATAATTACGGTTTTGTATTTTATTAGCAGGTGCAAAAGACAAAAATTAAGTACAGATTATATTTGACTTTGGAAGAACAAATGTGGCAATAAACTCAAATTAGTAGTTAATAACAAGAGAGAAATAAAACAAAAATTGTTTTCATGATTTTTAAGATTTTCCTGAGTGAAGATTAAAGGTCATTACTGGATTGTTGAATAGAAATATTTCCTATGAGAAATGTTTTAATAATTTAAATGATAGTAATACCTTTATATCACTAAATTTCTGTATATAGTTAAGAATATAATACATTTATACATTTGATATCTTCAGAATAATGCATCTTTTAGAAAACTTGCAAAAAATAATATGGTAGAGAAGTCACAGTTACTTGTAAACTGTTGTTCTCCAGATCTTACTGTTAAACTGATTTGGCTTAATATTTTGTTATCTTATAGATAAGACTTCACATTTCCCTGAACTGGTAGCATAGTCAAGTATTATAACTCTGATGGGTAAAAATGGCTTTATGTAACCTTTGTGTTGTACCATTTCCCTGAGGGATAAAATAGGGCTTTAAATACTGTATTTAAAAATCTGAATCCTAGGCTCTGTGCAGTGTCAGAAGCCTGTAATCCTAGTTTACTTGGGAGGCAGAGATCGGGAGGATGTTGGATCTATGCTAGCCTGGGAAATAGGTTTGCCAGACCCAATCTCAACCAATGGCTGGGCATAGTGGTACGTGCCTGTCATCATACTAGCTATATTGGAGAAGCACAAGTATGAGGCTATGATCCAGGCCAACTTGGGCATCAAGTGAGACCCTATGTCAAAACTCACCAACACAAAAAGTGCTGGCAGAATGGCTAAAGTGTTAGAGCACCTGCCCAGCAAGTGCCAGGCCCTGAGTTCAACCCCCAGTTTTGCCCCCAAAAAGAGTCTGAATCCTAATAAATACAGAAGCGATGAGTTACAAAGTGACTGTCTTGCAACTGCCATAGCAATAAATGCTTTAAGCAAAAATTATTGGCTAGCCACCACACCCTGTAATCCCAGCTACCCAGGAGTTGAAGGCCAGCTCAGGTAAAGTTAGTGAGACACTATCTCAAAAATGAAATACAAAACTAAAAGGCTGGGGGCATGGCTCAAATGGTGCAGAGCTGGGCAGGGCCTTGGATTTGAACCCTGAGTTCAATCCCCACTGTGCCAAAAAACAAACAAACAAAACCAATGGATGTTTTAGAGAACAGAATGTACACAAATTCTCAAAGCATATTCCTAAAAATTGTTCATTAATTTAAAAGAGAAAATAGTACTTTGACAGTATGGAATTTTATGTGGATATCACTGTTACCAAATTGTCCAAGTTAGCGTAACCAGTAATGAGACTGATTAACATCACGTGCCTCTTGTTGTAATGCCCTCAGAAAGACACATTGCTTATCCTACCAAAATGTATAATATGAATCTAATTGTGAGTAAATAGCAGAAATATCTAAATTGAGGGGTGTTTTGTGAACAACTAGCTTGTACTCTGAAAAAGTTTAAGTGTCATTAAAGAGAAAAGCTAAGAAATTGTTCTAGAGTAAAGGAGACTGAAGAAATGATGTGTGGAGGAAGAATGCATTTATGACAAAATATTAACATTTATAGTATTGTTATCATTTTCCCATACATTTGAAAGTATGTCAAATTATCAAGAAAAAATCCTACTCGTGTGCAACCTGTGTTTACCAAGTTGTGGTTTATGCCTTTCCTTGTTTTTGGTGTCTTCCAATTTCCTCATTCATCAAAGACTTCCAAGTCCCAGCATCATCATGAGTACCTTCACTGTACATGTGAATAACCCCCACATGTTTTGATTTCCTACATTGCAATAACTTCCTCCACTGCTCAACTTTATTTTCTCAGTCCCATTTCCTGCTCCAGTGGTCTCATTCTCAGATCTCCTGGTTTTCACTGAAATCTCTAAGCCTTCGACTCTTCCTACGTGTCCTTGTGTTTGAGCTTCCTCTTGTCTTCACTTTCCACCGCATTCACTTTCCCCATCTTCTATTTGCTGTCACTTCAGCCAGTTAACATCATCCACAGTAATCATAGTTTAGGGTATTTAAGCAGTAGGTGAAATGTTTAATGTAACTTGGCCACAGTTCATTTATGGGAAGGGAAAAGATATTGGTGGCTTGATTTATATTTTTCTATAGGGCTAATTCAGCTTTATTTATTTATATTATTAATTTATTTACTTTGCAGTGCTAGAGATCAAACCCAAGGCCTTGCACATGCTAGGCAAGTGCTCTACCACTGAGCTACAGCCCCAGTCTGACTTATTTATGTATTTTGTGGTACTTGGGATAGAACCCAGGGCCTTGTACATGCTAGATTAGTGCTTTATACCCTCAGCCCTTTGTGGTTTTTTTTTTTTTTTTAAGATAATGGCTCACTACCTTTGCCCAGGCTTGCCTCCTACCTCTGCCTCTTGAGTACCTGGGATTACAGGCATGTGCCACCACATCAGGCTTGATTTATGTATTTTTGAGTCACCTTTAGATTGTATCTTCTTTGTCCACAAATTTCTGGTATGTGTGTTCAGTTTTGCACATCGTATTTTGTCCTTAAATGTTATTTTCAGCTTTTCTATGTGCAGTAATAGTTTGGCTGTAGCTGTGGCACTAAAAAATCCAGATGGATGTATTGGAATGTGGTATAATTGGAAAGGATCTTAGAGATCACAAAGTTCTCATTGTTCAGATGAGAAACTGAGGACCAGGGAGGTGGCACCTGGCTCAGTCAGGACCAAAATGGAGGTTTCCTGATAAAAAATTCAGAACTTGTTTTTATTAACTCATATAGTTGGGGTTCCTGGGTGGGAGAGTGACTGAGTGAGTGAGTAAATAAAAAGTCAAAGAAATGACCTCTAATTTTTGCCATTCTCTAACTAGAAGGCCAGAGGTTTCTGAGAATCACAAAACCTCTTTGGCACTTGGGGAAAATGACAGTTTTAAAAAGTCAGGCTGCCAGAGTGGCTCAAGTGGTAGAGGGCCTGCTTAGCAAGCGTGAGGCTCTGAGTTTAAACCCCAGTACCACACACACAAAAAAATCAGTGAAGGAACAATTTTATAAATATAAAATAACCAAAAAAGAAGTAATTGAGGGCTGGCAGAGTGGCTCAACCAGTAAGAGCGCCTGCCTAGCAAGCATGAGGCCCTGAGTTCAAACTCTGGTGCCACCAAAAAACAAGAAGAATAACAAAATAGAACCTTGCAACTAAAAAGTCAAAGAAATGACCTCTATTTCTAACTGGAAGTCCAGACAGAGGTTTCTGAGAATAATAAAAACCAGTTCTGGCACTTGGGGAAAGTGATAGTTTTAAAATATCTGTCATTGTTTGGAGACTTGGCTTCATGCTCTACTGTCTTGTTTAAGAAAAATGCTTTTGAGCGTCAGCAACTATGAATTGTGCCCTTGCTCTGCATCCCTGCCAGGGTTTATGGATGAGCAAGCCTCTTAAGGTCTTTGTCCTTATTGCTGCCTGTCTTAGTCCATATTCTGTTTGCTCTAACAGAATACCACAGGCTGTAATTTATAAATAAAAGACATTTCTCACAGTTCTGGAGACTGGGAAGACCAGTATCATGATGTTGGCATCTGGTGAGAGCCTTCTTGCACCTCTAACATGGCAGAGGACATCACGTGGTGAGAGAGTATACACAAGCAGAGAGAAAAGGGGGTAAACTCATCCTTTCTATCAGAACCCTACGCCTGAGATAATAGTTTTAATTCCTTCATGAGGGATCTAAGGCCATCCCAAAGGTCCTATTTACTATATTATCACAATAGCAATTGCATTTCAACATGCGTTTTTGGGGGGGACATTGAAACCACAGCATTACCCAAGAAGCAGGCTTTGTGATCATCTCTGTCTACCTGGCATGGGCTTTGCAAAGTGTTTCCCGTGAAGCTGGAAGTCTAACTTGGAACAGCCACATGCTCTTACAGAGGAGAACTATAGAATATCTACCTGTCCTCAAAAATAACAATCGTGATACCTGTGGTTCCCAGCCAGAGGTGAGCCATACCCCATTCTCATCATGCTTTGAGCAGCCAACATAATAGATGCTTTTCCTTTTCATTTAAAGCCTTTTTCCACTGGAGGATTTATTCTCTTTCCAGATCATTTGAATTCCTTTTAATCAGCTCTAACACACTTGTGCCTCTGTGTCTTCCTGTGTGGATATCAGGCCCCTTAAAGATTCATTAAATATTCATTTATCCTGGTGCCTCCTTAGGGGGCCTCTGCCAGAAGAATTTCAATAACAGAATTTTTAAAATGCCAAATATGAAACTTCTTGTTTAAAGGACTATCTGCCAAAGAAACTCCTATTTAAAAAAGAAACAAAGTAAACGTACCAGTCAGCATGAAAAGAAACACTAGACAGAGAGTCTTAACTAAGCAGTCATTCAACAAATATTTATTGAGCACCTACTGTGCAACAGAGATTGTTCCAGACTCAGGGAATATAGCAACTAACCCAGAGAACAGAATCCCAGATTACATTTTATGGGCAACGGCAGATTATAATAATAACTAAAATGTGTTTTATATCAGATAATAATAAGTGCTGTGGAGAAAACATAAGGAAGGAGATTGAGGATGAGGGGAAGGGTGCTATTTCAAAAATAGTGCTCAGAAAATCTTCATTGAGAAGGTGACCTCAGAGTAAAGACTGAAGACTCTAAGGGAGTGAATCCTGTGCAGGTTAACATGATACTTCTTGCTGTTTGTTGGCTCTTGGGTTCTGAAATGGTAGTTGTTTGTCCATGGAAGTCTATGAGAAGTCTAATGAAATAGTATGTGGAACTAGCAAGTCTTTGGAACAGTAGACTTTGTTACCCGGAGAGAGTTTTTTATGTGTGATGCTGGGAATTGGACCTAGAACCTTGCCCATCCTACGCAAGTACTCTACCACTCATCTTTGGCCCCAGCCTGAGAGAGACAATTAGAAAAAATTTCCTAGCATTTATTGAGTACTTTCTATATGTCATGCAATGTGCCATGTATTTTATATTAATCAGTTAATACATTGCTAATACCTATGTCAACACATTACTAATATGTTATTATGTACTATTACAACACCCCAGGATGGTATTCATTCATTCATTCATTCTTTCAACAAAGATGCATTAGACTGGAGGTGTGGCTCAAGTGGTAGAATGCCTGCTTTGCAAGCGTGAAGCCCTGAGTTCAAACCCCAGTCCCACCAAACAAACAAACAGACAAACCAAGCAACCAACCGACCAACCAAAAAACCCAAAGTCCCATTGCCAGGCCTTGCTTGCCCCAGGTGCTGAGGATGCAGCAGTGCATAAAGTGAAGTTTTTATTTGCATGAAGCTTAGTTAATAGAGGAAAGTAGGCAGTAAATACATGAACATATGACTGTAGAATGTCAGGTAGTAAAGAATGTCATGGAGAACCATACCACAGCTGATTAAGATAGGGAATGTAAGGTGGAGGAAGAGGAGGGAAGGTGTTATTTTATGTAGTGCCTAACTTTTCATGGCTGATTCTGAATGCCATGCTGGGTTGTATACCACAATGGTTATAAGCCCAGATTGTGGAATTACAGAAGTCTGAATTTGCCTCTACGTTTGCCCACTGACAAACAATGTGACCCCAAACAAATTATTTCTGGGTCTCAGTTTCCTTGTCTGTAAAATAAGGCTAATGATGATTCATAGGATTGTTGGAAGAATTACATCACATCACGTAAAATCAGATGATCTACATGAATCATCAAGCACAATTACTGGCACAAAACAAATGCTCTAAATGTATTATTTGTCTTGTTCACTAACCCCCTAAGTGGACATTTAATTTCTTTTAAAATATCATGACAATGATGACTACCAGAGAAATGAATCCATTAAAAATAGAAAAGAAAACAAACAAAAAACACAGCTTGGCAATAGAGAAACTACCTGTGCTGGGCACAGAAAATTGTTCAGGTAACTATTTATTGAACCTGTGCTGTTGCTTCCTTTTGGGCACATGGCAAGAGCTTTTTTCTTTTTTCCTGCATGGAATTAATGTGACAGGGAAGCCAAGTCCTGTTTCATAATGAAGCAGCAGGACCTAAAGCAGGTCTAAGGTTTTCACCAATCCCAGAACCGAATGACATAGATCATTACCTCTTTGGGCAGGATTGGGGGTGTTTGAGCCAGAGCCCCTTGGGGTAGGATGAAATCATATTTGGGCTTTATCTCTTGCCACCTTGGAGGTTTCTGCTCTAGAGAAGGGTCTTCGAGTGGGTAGTTTGGACTGTAAAGGTGAGTGGGTTCTCAGGTGCCAGGTAAGCTTTTAGAGGTCTGATGTCAATTTGCCCAACCCCTCCCTGCCAGTCTTCTTTCCTCTCCAGAGAGGTTTCTGTCCTTTGGTTGCCCAAGGCCAACAGCTGGATGTAGATCAAAACCACTTTATCAATCTCTGCACATGTACTCTCAAAATCCCAGTGTAGTAATGAAGTGGGGCCTGATTCAGAGCACCCAGGAAGTTGGGAACTTAAAGCCTAAGCAGAACCTACTTTTTCCACCCCACTGAGACCAGCTCATCAGGCAGGGTCCAGGCAGGAGGTTCACAGAGGGGTTAGAGAGGATTTCCTTTGAGTAAAGAATTGCCACATAGGTATCCAGTGTTGATCTGTTAACTAAGAATTCTGAAGTATACAGAGGTAGCAACTTCAGGAGAGTTTCCAGCCCTAAGGCTGAGAGAACAAAGGGAAAACAGCAGAATGATGTCACTTTAGAAACTTGGAGAGATCCTACAGAAGTGAACTTCAGCCCTTTGAGAAGTACTGCTCAGCTCGTGCTGGTGTATCAGGGGCTTCCACAGGCTAGTTTTGCAAATGGTAGGCCATTGAAAATTGGATCCAACTGCTTGCTGCACAGGTAAAGAGTAGATGCTAGGTTATGTGAACAGGACACAGGTGGAAGGAGGATGTTTCTTATAAAGTCTCCCTGTACCAGCTGGCAAAGCCCACATGCGGTCTGCAGAGTCCCTCAGTATAGCTGAGCTGACTGGAGAAGAGTTGGGTTGGAGTTGAGCTAGGATAGCTCATTAAGTGGTATTTGTGCTCAGGTGGAGGAGTGCGGGAGTAGACAGGTGTGGTGATTCTGAAGCCGAGGGTCAGCATCTCGACTTTGGAGTAGAAGAGAAAGGGCAAAACAGAGGAGGGCTGGGTGAGTGGTTCAGTGGTAGAGTGCTTGCCCAGCATGCATATGGCACTGGGTTCCATCCCCAGCACTGTAAGAAAACAGATAACCGAACATGGCTGTCTACCTTCCAAGGCCCAGGATCCACACCCTCTAATAAAATAGAGCCCAGTGATTGTGATTGTGGTGTGTGCTTACCAAATGAAGCAGCGACTTCTCCCTCGGAGCGTATGGTGGGGATCCCGGCAAAGGATGAGACAGAAGCCAGGTAGAGATGGGAGAGGGAATTTAGCACCCCTTTCTCTCCCTGCATGGGGGAAGAGTAGAAAGGATAATATACGTAAAGTGTCGAGCTAGTGCCAGGCACATAGTAGGCATTCAGTGAATGGTAGCTATTGTTATTCAAAGGAAGGAAAGGTAAAAATGGGTTAGAGAATGAAGTAACTGGCTGTAGTGGAGAACGCCCAGGGTTTGGACTCAGAGTGCTCAGTCTACAATAGATAAGTGACTTTAAGTAACAGGTGACATACTTACTATTCTGAGTGCAAAGTTTCCTTATGTGTAACATGAAGATAACAATACTTGTAAGCACTGAATGTCTTCTAGTAGCTCCTGAACATTTTTTTTTGTTATTAATAGAATTAAGTTTGGCTAGTTGTTGATGTTTCTAACATGACATAGAAAAGACTTCCGTGATCATTTTTCCACTACCTCACTGAACTGAAGCAGAGAAAAAGGCCATTAGCTGTATGTAAAGCATTGGCTCTGGAGTCCATTAGATCTGGGTTCGAGTCCTCACTGGACATTTCTACGTACCAGCTAAATGAGGTTAAGTAGGTTCTTTAGGCTTCACAGTGTGGTGTGGACTGGGGTAACTGATACAATGCCAGACCCTCAGCAAAGTGCAGGAATAGCAACATTGTGCTGATGTTTATGAGAACCCTTGGGAGAAAGGGGTTAGCTTATCCCGACAGTGACTACCCCACAGAAGAGGGATTCAGGGGAGCCTGGTTACTCCATAATGACATTTTGAGAACTCTTGAGATTTTGGTCATGGTACTCCCAATTACTTGCTTTGCAATATCAAACAAGTCACTCTTTCTTCCTCCTGTGGTTTTTCCATATGGAGATCATGGACTTAAGGTCTCTGGTCCATTTCCCTGAGTTTTCTGGCAGGTAAATAATGAAACTAGAGTCTCTAGAAACCATAATCCTTGGGGAAGCTCTAAATAAACATTCTCGAGTGGCTGGATCCTGACAGTACTCTGTGTACCACACCATACTAAAACCAAAGGATGCTGTTACTGGAGGTGGGACTTCTGCTTTCAGAACTCAAACTCTTTAATTTTCTGCACTAGCTGGGAAAAATGATAGCATGAATGAAAGGAGCTAGCTGTTTGTGATTGTTCTTCACTCTAAAACTTGAGGCATATGACAGTATATCTTTAATTATCTCTCACTTGATCTCTTTCTTCAATACTGTGAAACTGTGATAACCCAAAGGCTATCAAGCCCAAGAAAAACAGTGTGCCTAGATAGTCCACAAACAAAACAATACTTACAGTTTCCATTCATTTAGCATATTCTTTACATCAGGCATTGGGCTAAAGTCTTCACCTAGTGTCTCATTTTGTCCTATTGTAACTCTGTTAGGGAGGGAGGTGTGTTTACTTATCCATCGGTCTTTTGTCAATTGAATCTCAGGCAGGGAAAGTATAGCGAACCAAACTTCTCAGTTCATCATCCGTTGTTATCATTGGACCATGCAAGACCCTTTCTTATGTTAATTGTTTGTTCCTTTTTATCCATTTACCACTTGTTCATTTGACTTCCCTATAAGTAACCAATCTATTATGTGTAGTGGGGCTCTTTGCCTCTGTATGTACCCTTATGAATGTATATGTGGTTTTCTGAACATATATTTGTAATTGGTATAAAATGGTATTGTATTTCATTCTGTTTCTGACTTCTTCTTAACTGTTCTAATGCAGCCACTATATTTTTAAGACCTATCCATATTATCATGGGCTTATTTAATCTATTACTTCGAGGTCTGGCATGATACTCCATGGTCTGTACTCACTACCGGTCACACTTCTTTTCCTGGCATTCAGTAACAGCCAAGCTGCACTGGTATGAAACTCCCTACTGCCACAAAGAAGCAACTACAGCCTCACATGTCTCCTTGGAAATTGCCTTGGGGTAAATAGGGAAGAATGGAATCTTTTTAAGTAGTGGCAGAGGTGGGTGCTGTTATAAACCCATTTTACAGGCGTGGAAACAGAGGCTTTTAAGCGTTTTAATAACTTATTCAAAAGTCAAGTACACAGTAATTAGCAGGACTGCAATTCAAATTCAGACAGCCTTACTCCAAAACTTCTACTGTGTCATTGTTAGTCTCTGAGTGTTTGAGATAAGAACATTTTATGAAAAGATACAAAAGTCATTGTTATTGTTTATAGTTTTTATTTTCATAGAATGTAGGAATTCAGGTGGAGTGATAGTTTTTTTTTTCTTCTGAAGCACCTACTCCTACCTCCAAGGGCTGTATGTACAGTAACTATTTTTCTCTGATTTTCATATCCCATGGTTTTGCAGTGCTGAGGGCGGCATTGGTCATTCAGAACTGGTACCGAGGTTACCGAGCTCGATTGAGGGCCAGACAACATTATGCCCTTGCCATCTTTCAGTCCATCGAATATGCTGATGAACAAAGCCAAATGCAGGTCTGTGTCACAAGCTTCTCTCTCTCTCCGTCTGTGTCTAACTCTCTGTTTCTGTCTCTCTCTGTGTGTTTCTCTCTCCTCTCTCTGTCCCTTTGTCCCTCCTTCTCACTGAAATGCTTCTCTTTATCCACGTTATTGAAAGAATGAATGTTTGGATTTATTTTAAGCTTAAGACCCTTGATGTAGGGTGTTGATGAAGGATGTGGGACATTGTCTTGCAACTAACTGTTGGGAAAGTGTGATTTGGGAAAGTATGGTGGTGTTCAGTTTTGAAGTTCACATTTTTCAGAGGGCTGACAGATGTCCAGCTAACTAATAAAAATGGCCCTATTTTATTTTGGGGTATATGACCCTATGGAGAGTAAATTTATTACTTTATGAAGGGAAAGAATACATAAGTAGTTAATAAATGGAAGAATTTCTTTGAAACGAACCTGTAGAGTACTAGAAGAAAATATACATTAGTGAGGAAGGCCTTAAAGCTTGTAGCATAGATTCATAAATCCAGCTTAATACTCATTAATAAAAATGGATACTCTTTCACAATAAAGAGGATCTTGGAAAGAGCTCTCTATAGTTGTTATTGAAAAAATTAACTTATAGAATAGTATGTAGAGTTTATCCCATATATGTGAAAGAAAATTAAACATACAGCTAAACTCTGGAAAAAATACACAGCAAATTATTTACAGTGGTTAGTTCTGGGGACAGATGTGGTACTGAAGAGTGTATAGGGATCTCTCATTTTCATTTCGTCTTGTTTGTAGTTTTAATTAATTGTATTTAAGTATCAGATTAAAATGTGAAAATTGTTAAATTTGTGGATTTCTTTTTTTTTGGGGGGGGAACAAAAAGCTTTACTTTTAGTAATGCTGATTACAGAACATGAATTTAAATCAGTGCTCTCCATGGCACCCCAACAACAACTTCAGAAATATTCGTACTTGTGGATTTCTTTTTGTCAGCTGTTAAAATGATATACCAGAGTTGAATCAGATGCTGCCTTTGGCCTGATAAGAAGCTCAAAGCTGTGCTGTTAAGCACTACTTAATCTCACCACCAAATGGAAAAGAAGATGTCATAATAATAAAAATTTAGTAATTGTCTTAGATTGGACTTCTAGAAGCAGATTCTGAGACAGGGGTCCTGGTACAAGTGACTTATTAAGACTGAGGGAGTGTTCTCAGGAGAATCCTTTAAGGGAGTGAGGAAACCAAGACAGGATGGCTGAAGAGGCCAGGCAAATTGTGTTTTCTAGAGAAGTTTGACTTCAACCTGATCCCTTCAGGAGACCTCAGGTGTGGAATGTGTCACAGTTTGTCCCTTGCATGGGCAAGGAGATGGAGAAATGGGCTGTATTCTCTTGCTGTTGTCTATGGGCAGCCTGTCAGGAAGGAAGGGCCTGTAATATCCTAGGCAGCTCAGTGTGGTGGCTGCCTACCTGCAAGGGCAGGCATAGGTGAAGCGGCAGGGAGAGGAATGCCTCAGAAGAGAAGGGGACTTTCATGGAACATTGATAGTATTTGCCACAGTAGCTGTTTAGGATTCATTAACTGATTAATATGTTTTTATTTTGTCCAGCTATCCAAATTTTTTTCCTTCGTGTTGGAGAACTATGCACATACACATAAGGAAGATCCAGGTAAGCAAACTTTCTAGCCTTTTGAGAAGTAGTCATTAGATATTAAATTGCCTTCATCAAGAAATATAAATCCTGAAGATGGGAGAACACTGGGAAATTAAAAAGATGCCCACTTCTCTTGTCTGTGTGACACCCAGCAAGTCATGAAATTGGTTGAACTAGATTTTTTCCTCTCTGGATGGTATCTGCTAAATTAGCATTTAATTTTTCTCACTTTTCAAAGAATTATGTTTCGTGCATCATTCGTTTGTCGTATTGGAACCTCAGTGTATTGATGCAGAGAAATTTTGTGCTGAGAAATCAAAATATTTTTGAGTGTTTCATGCAGTAGGTTTGGGTACAAATGGCAGATTAAATGTAATTGGCTCCAACATGCCTCTTTTTTTCTCTCTCTCCTGTCTGTCTGTATGTCTATCTGCTATAGTTTGACTATACCTCCTCGAAGTTCATGTGTTGGAAACTTAATCCTCAATGCAACAGTAGTGGAAAGTATGACCTTTAAAAGGTCACACTTTAAATTAGATCATAAGGGGCCCTGCTGTCATGAATGCACTAATGTCATTATCATGAACATGGGTTCATTATCTTGGGAGTGGTGTCCTAATAAAGTATGATTTCTACCCTCATCCCTCATTCTTGCACATGCTGTCTTGCCATATGATGTCTTTAGCCATATTATGACTTATGACATAGCAAGAAGACTCTCACTAGGAATTTCCCATTGATCTTGGGCTTCCCAGCTTCCAGAGCCCTTAGCCAAATGTATTTGTGCTCATTGTAACTTATCAAGTGTGTGGTATTCTGTTATAGAAGCATAAAATGGACATAAGACATTTACTATATCTATCTATCTCCATCATTTATTTGGTCATTCTGAATCAGAGATAGACAATATAGGTGAGATTTAAATATGATTTTCAAATTATAATTATTCACAACACATGTATTTCTTCTGCAAATTAAAATCTGCCTGTTGTTATCTCCATGTTGGATGAGACACCTAGAACTCATTTTTCTTTAATTTCAGCTAACCATCTTTTGTTTTAATTAAAACTTGTGTGGTATCTAGGAGCATCTTTATATGATCTGTTAAACACCCTACTAAATGGCCAAAGAATGGTATTTTAATGGCATGATTTGATCTAAGTACATATGTATGAAACTAATTAAAGCTTTTAATGATCCATAGAAACTTTCTCAACAGTGCAATAGCTAAACCTGATGAGTGAGGAGTGGGTGGAAGTGGATACTTTGCCATTTTCTTTCTTCTACCCGATCGCAATTTGAAGACAGTTGTTTGAGCATCAAGTTCTTTGACAAACATGTTTTTGAGAAGAAACATAATAATGATGAAATGAAACAGGATTCTTTCTGCTAATGACCTAATGTTTCAATCTAGCCTCCCGTAATCAGAGTCATTTATGGAATTTCAGAGACACAGAGGACTGGCTTCCAGTCTAGGTATATTTACTAAAACTCTGCATTTTAAAAAATCTGTGTTTAATGAAATTCTGCAGGTGATTTAATAATATATCACAATATTTTATCAAAGAAAGGAACAGTGGTTTTATTGATGTATAATATACATGACAGGAGAGTACACAAATTATACGACACAACAAATTTCCTCAAAGCAAACACAGCCATGAAGCAGTCACTCAGAAGAAGAAACAAAACATCAGAGCCACAGAAACCGCACTCTGTGTTTTCTAGTCACTACCCAGCCCCCATGTCACCCCATAACTGCTTTTGAACGTCTGTAACTAGAGTAGTTTTGCTTATTTCTGAACTTCTTCATATAAAGGGAAGCATACAGTGATACACACACAGACACCCTCGTGTCCAGTTTGTTTTGCTCAACATTATATTTGTGAGAGTCATTCATGTTACTGTAGTTTGGTCATTTTTGTTGCTGAATAATATTCCATTTTACTGATATGCTATAATATATCCATTTTATTGTCTGTGGGCATTTGGATTGTTTTTAGTTTGGCATTTTAAATTGTGCTGCTATGTACACTGTTATACATGTCCCTTTTGGTGAACATATGCATTCATTTCATGTCTTTTCTTAAAGTTTTGGTTATGTATTGTTATATAACAAGCCATGCCCACATTTAGGGGCTCAAACACAATAGCCATTTTATTGCTTGGTATTCTGTGGGTTAGGCTTTTGAACAGGGCCACTGTGGGTAGCTGGTCTCTGTTCCATGTGATATGAGTTGTTCATCCAACTCAGATGGGCGGGGCCGACCAAGTGGTTTTATTTACATGTCTAGGTTATTAACTTGGTCACCTGTATTCTTCTCATGTTGCACCTATGTCCAGCAGGATACTCTGGACTTCTTTACATAGTGGCTGGTTCCAAGAGGGCACAAGCAGAAGCTTGAAGGCCTGTGAAGGCTTTGCGCTGAAACTCTGAAAAATGAGTTCTGCCTAAAGCAATTGGTCAATGCGAGTCACAAGACCAGACACAGGTTTTCTAGTTTAAATATCTTTTTTTCTTTGTGAATACTTGTCTTTTAAACTTAGAAGGCTTTGAAATATTTGAACTATAGACCACTATGCCTATATTTGTAGATGTTTTATACTTCATAAGATTTGGATTTTTTATAGTAAACTAAGAAAAATTAATGTGTAGTGATTGAGAATAATTTAAAAACACAACTACAAACTTGCAAGTAGTTAACTGATTTTTGTTCCAAAATTTATTTGATGATGAATGTTTTCACTACTTAGTTTAATGCCTCTCTCATAACATTTTCAATTAAAATGTATAATTGGGCATGTTTCTGGTGTATGTAATCCCTTACATCCATTTTTGTTACGGAGTTCTAGGATCACTGGGAATTAATTATTGTAGAGTAACAGAAAAGGTGATTAGAGATTGTTCCCAGAGATTGATTTAGTGCCCTCTTTGGTGGGAGGGTTCTAGACAACCTCTCCCTAGGCCTGTTTAATGGAAGTGCTGAGATCTCTTAGCAGGGTGTTTTTAGTGGGCAGGATACTATTTAACATTCCCAGATACTGAGGCCAGATTAATGGTCTCAATTCTGAGGCACAGAGTATCTGAAGATACTGGAAGCGGTATTTGTGCTTGCAATCTCACCATCTCTTTTGTGAAAATCAGTTATTCTGGTTTATTTCCCTGCACTACTACTTTCAGAGCTCAAAACGAGTTTATAGGACTTGATGGGAGTCCATGTAAAAGTTTCCAGTCTGCTTTTGCACATCAGCCTCCTCCACAGGCAGAAACCAAAGCTGCTATCTGTAGAAACAGGTTTAAACAGATACTGGTATGAATGGGAGGGTTGTGTGTAAATGTTATTTTGACTTTCTGCTTCTCAAATGGCCCCTCAAACTACATACACACACACACACACACACACACACACACACACACACACACGGTTTTGAAAACACGTGCATTTATTTATTTATTCATTTAATTTTGTAATGATAGCATATTTCATATTTTTGTTGCTATGGTCGATAGGGTATTTTCACCATATCTCCCCACTGACTATTTCATATGCATATAACTTATTTTGTGCTTGTACTGATTAACAATAGTAGTGAAAGTGTTCTTGCTGATTTTCATTAAATGTTTACCATGTGTCATGTATTTAAATTCTTTTTAATGGCTCATTTAATTTAGTCTTCATGATAAATCAAGAATATTATTATTATTCCTCTTTTGTAAATGCAAAAGCTGAGGGTAACCTTCCAAAGTTATTCATCTCATTAGTGATATTATATCTAATTCTCTTACGAATTCTTGGAGTTTTCCTATTAATTTTTGGGGATCTTAAGATTTAATCACATAGGCTGCAAGTGATTTCATTTTTATATTTTTGTATATGACAGTTAGTGCTCTTATTTCATTTTTGTGTCTTCTTGCATTGGGCAGAGATAACAGAACAATGCTAAAATAAACAGTGAAAGTGAGCATCCTTGTTTTGTTGACAGTTTAATTGAAAAACCATTACTGTTCATTTAAATTTTAAAAATTTCATTAGAGAAGTATCCTTCCATTCCCAATTTTCTGAGTCTTAAAAAAATCAGAAATATGTCAGGTGCAGTGGCTTAAGCCTATAATTACAACTACACAAGCGGTGGAGATCCAGAGGATTGTAATTTGAAGTGAGGGCAAAAATATTCCAAGACCTCATTGCAACCAATGACTGGGTTTGGTGGTATGTGCCTATCATCCCAGCTAGAAGGAGAAGTACAAATAGGGGGATTGTGGTCCATGCTGGTCCAAGCAAAAGGTCATTTCCTATCTCAAAAATAGCCGCACAAAAAGGGCTGGTGGCATGGCTCAACTGGTAGAAAGCTTGCCTCACAAACATGAGACACTGAGTTCAACCTCCTAGTCCCACAAAAAATCAGGAATACATGTTGAATTTTTATGAGTTATTTTGGCATCTATCAAATTCATTATATGGATACCAATGGTTTTGAAACAGATTCATAATTTGGAAATGGTAACAATAAGTGATAACTATAAATGTGGTTCAAATGGTGCTTATCTTCGAAATCTCTCTCACTGTCTTTCTGTCTTTGTGGTATTCAGACTGAAACCAGGCAAATGGTCTTCTACTTGAGCTATGACCTTACACCCTAAATGGTGCTTTTCTTTTTCTAGCAATATGTGGAGTTTGCCTCCCAAGTGATATCCGAATGCTAGAGGCAGAACTTGTTTTATTATTTTTTTCCTTCTTCCCTCCTTCCCTGCCTCCCTTCCTTTTTTCCTTCCTTCCTTTTATGCAGCACTGGGAAGTGCATGGTAAGCAAGCACTATACCACTGAACTATATTCCCAGTCCTCAGAAATTGTTTTCCCAATACAATTATGGCCTTTAAATTTTCCCTATCCAGATTTTGATTCTGTACTCAGAAAAAGAAAAAATTGTGTGTAGGGGTATTTTTGAGGTATTTTTTAGAACAACTTATAAAGGTGTTACTTGATTATGAATCAAGATTTTGTTATATTTGTTTAGATTCATGTTCACAAAATTATAAATCAAATAGCTAAGGATTAATTCCAATTTTATGTTGCATAAATCTTTATATATGTTGGCATTAATTAAATTATCGCTGTTAGTTATGATAGTTACAGCCCACAAGGACAATAGATGCATTAGAAAGTTAAAGCTTTCAATTGTTTTCATATGTGACACACTAACTATTGAAAGAGAATCTGTATTTATTCTTTTTTGTTGCTTAAAAACCAGCAGAAGGATAATGATTTGATGTTGATTAATATTTCATATTGTGTATTTTTAACTAAAAATTCACTTAGGGAAATATATTTTTCATATATGCAACACTGAAGTTTTTTGTGTGCATAGTTTTTTTTATTATTCATATGTATATACAAGGCTTGGGTCATTTCTTCCCCCTGCCCCCACCCCCTCCCTTTGCATAGTTTTTTGAGACAGAGTCTCACTGTGTAGTCCAGGCTGGTTGGAACTTGAGGTCTTCCTGCCTCCAACTCCTGAGTGCTGTGATTGCAGGTGTGTACCACCATACTCAGCTGTTAGTTTACTTTTTAAAGAATATGACTCATCAAATCTATGGAAGGAAGGACTGTACGTGAACTTATCTTTTAAGAAGATGTGAATGTATTAATTTTGTTCTTAAATTGATAAGACTTGAGGTTTAATTACAAGACATATAGAATTGACTTATTGTATCAGTTAACCAATAGTAAAAGGAAAAATGACATAGCATTGGTGAAGGCAATGACTAGGGAAATGAAGTAATTTTTTGTTTATACCTCACAGAATTGGGATTACTCAATCAGTTATAAATATGTAACAGTACTAGATATTGTAGAATATAGATACATTTTAATATATAGTAAAATATAATTAAGACTTTGGGCTCAGAGCCAGCTTGTCTGAGATTGGGTTCCATCTCTGTACTTACATGCTGTGCTCCATTTTCTTCATGCAAAAAATGAGGACACAGTAATATTTACCTCTTGGGGTACTTTTGATTGTTACCTGAATATGTACATGTAAGGAGCTTAGAACAGTAACATTTAGTAAAAGAACTAGCAGCAGCAGCAGCATGATGCTATGAAAAAGGTATGGTTTGAGCCCCAACATGCGTAGGTTTCTGAGTTTTATATGGTGAGGAGACACTCTCGAAGGGAGAACGAAGGAACACAGGGTACTCCAAGGGTAGAGGAAACAGTGGATGCAATGATTATATAAACATTGAGCAATACAGTGCTAGGGTGGAAGAGGAAATATTCCTTAGTGTAAGCAGATGTTGGAGGAGTCTTTACCCATGTTTAGTTTTGTTACAGAGTCTGAAGAGAGGATCATGTTGAAGGTACAGGCAAGAGAAAGAGACCAAAGAGGTTGCCAGGCCTCCGAGGATTTGAAATACATACCTCCATACATATTCCAATATGCAGAGGTACATCCTCAACTTCTTTTCCTCTTCCCTGTCACCTGAGTTTTTACATCAGGCATGTTTGAAAAGCTACACTGCCTTTCCCATGAATGCTGTAGTCATGTCATACGTATCTCCCCCATTGGAGAAACAAAATCCCCTTGTTCTGATCACATGTGCTCCATATTCACTTTATTTCTTAGAGTCTAGAACTCTATATTAAAGGTTAGTAAGTCTATTAGATGATGCACTGGAATTGCTGGGGCTTCTTGAGGGCTGTTTGGAGGTTCATCTTACTGTGGTTTTTCCTAACAGTTGTTGACATTTTAGTGTATAGAGACTGGAAAAGGAAATTCATCTCCATGAATGACTGCCAAATTGAAATGGATGGCATGATCATTAAAATTGTAATTAGAATAAGCCTTTACTGCCTATATAATGAATCAGAGATAAAGTTTATCAGATGCTCTGCATTTCTCGTTTCTAACATAAATCAAAATAAGTTATTCTTAAATTTCAGAAAAATCCAAATGAGAAAAATAACCTCTGCTGTACCACACCAAAGACAGGCATTATCACTCCTAAGTTCTACTTCTTATAAAACATTATGATCTATCCCCAAAATGTATTAGGGTATCCTACAATTTAGAAAATATTTTTAAATTGCCAAATATTATGATACTTTAAAATTTTTTAAAATTTTAGTCTTAATTATAATCTCTCAGTGTGACTGGATCATTAAAAATATGTATTGTCTCCATATGTTACTATCATACCTTCCAAACATGACCACTGTGACTATTCAAAAAGATAGAAACTATTTCCTGAGAACTTCTTAGTAAGAGGTCAGTTTTGAAGAGTATGTCATTGTCCTCTGGGTCAGTTGTCTCTTACTACAGTGATATTGTGTATTTATCACAATACCTGAGTGACTCTTTTTTTGCTATCAACTCTACAGATGAGCTGAGCACTTCTGATTATGGCAGACTTGATTTGGCAGTTGTTTTGGGTCTTGGCTTGTTGGAGACCATGCAGTGTGAGGAA
This sequence comes from Castor canadensis, assembly GCF_047511655.1. Classification (NCBI taxonomy): domain Eukaryota; kingdom Metazoa; phylum Chordata; class Mammalia; order Rodentia; family Castoridae; genus Castor; species Castor canadensis. The sequence continues at coordinate 126,696,740 of NC_133405.1, read as the reverse complement.
TATCAGAACTTCATGAACTTGTGGCCAGATTGCTTGGCACACTGAGCATCTGGTTATGGGGTGTGATACTGCAAATGGTGTCCTCCCAGCATTCTTCTAAGAACTATGAATTCCTTGCACGCATGATTGTTCTGCAATCAATAGTGCTACATACTGTTTTTCAGAGCTCAGATGTTTAAAGATATATTGTACCCAGAAGTTAACTATTAAACCACATATGCTTCATGATCAATAACTGTACATAGCAACTCAGTAAATACTGAGGGAGCGGGGCACCCTGGGTCTAAGTCCTTTCTCAGATCCCAGCCTTCCTCCTTGCTTCCAAATTTCATGCAGACTCTGAGTCTTTCTTTTCAATATGCACTCTCTCCCGTTTCTCTCTAGGTCCGTGGCATTGGCTGGTGTTCACTCATGTATCTGGGGGTTCGCTGGCTGGTGGCTGTTCTAGGACAGCAGCCTTGACCAAGATGATTCAGCCCTGTTCCATGCGGTCTTAGCCTTTTAGTAGGCTAACCTGGGTTTAGTGGTAGCAGCCGGTTACAAAACAGAGAGCTGGATTTGAAGCTGATGGGTATCACTTCTACCACCTTTTCAGGCCATTGCAAGTTATGAGTCCAGGCCAGCTTGAAGAGATAGGAAATTAGGCCCTTTATGGGAATAACTGCAAAATCACATTTAAAAAGCATGGGTAGAAATTGGGATAGAGGGCTGAGGCTACTTTTGTGATCAGGCTACAACATCCTCTTTAATCGTTCTTTTTCTCTTCCTGAATTGTCTGAATTTGTGTTCCTGGGCTGACTGTTTCATGGGCAATCTGTAAAAAATGACAGTGGATCTCAGCACCTACCAAAATGGAATGCAGGCAATATGTTACCGTACAGAAATGTCTGGGGGGCAGGCAGGCCTTTGGGTATTTCTGCCCATGGTTTATCACCTTTATATGCTTTGTTAGCAAGAAAAAAAGAAAATCATATCAGAAATGTTTTATGTGAAGAGAGAAACTAATCAATTACAGCTACAAAAAAAATCCTCTGAAGTGTTTAATGGGAAAAATTGAATGCTGCGGTTTAATTCTATAGAATTAGAGCCGGAATAGCAGCAGATACTCGAACGAAATAAAATGCATTCTTAGGTTTTTAGCCCTATTTATAAATATCAGATGTAAGAGAGGGCAATAAAATAACTTGAACTTCAGAGCATCAAAATACCTTGATTCACCAGTTTTTACTGGGCTTCTCTGTCTCTTCCCCACTGATTATGGACTCACAGCTTTGGGAAAAATAAAAGACTCCAGGAAGAGATGATGGTGATCCATGTGAATGCACCCACTGGTCTCAGAATCAATCATTCCTCATGGTTATGTGCGGAATACCTGGTATTCATAACATTTAGCACAGTGCCTTATGTGGGCTAGGCATTCAAGATCTTTATTAAATTCAAGTATTGGAATGTTGACTCCCACTTCTATCCCCCTTTCTGTCTTTCCTTTTGTAGCTTTAGTAGATCGACTTTTTGAAAACAGCTTACGGGACACACAGGATAGACAGTACTATGTGGAGTTGGTAAAAGTCCCAGACTTCTATGATGGTCCTCGACTACAATTTCCTCTCACTTTTACCGATATTGATTTACTTCTAGAGGCCTTCAGGCAGCAACAGGTGAGTTTAAGCAGAAGCTGCTCTGATTCTTGTATTTATCAGATGCTCAATGACTGTCTATTGAATGAATGAATGCAAATACAGCAGCAGAAATGTATTGCATGGAAAGTGTTTCCCATTGTGTGAGAGTTACCTCTGTTTTGTTTAATCTATGAAATAGAAGTTTTCTAGGGTGCACAACAACCTCTCAATTTGTAGGCTTACAGCATTTCCTGTTTCATTTCCTCAGCTACAATTCACATACCATGAAACTCTCCATTTAAAAGTATATGAGTCAATAATTTTTAGTGCATTGACAAGGTTATACCATCATCAGCAATATTTGATAATAGAACATTTTCAATACCCCCAAAAGAAAGACCATACCCATTTACCTTTCCCTCCTTCCCCACCCTAGGCCACCACTATTGTATTCTCTTTGTCTATGGATTTAGCTCTTCTGGATATTTCACATAAATGAAATTATATAATCTATGGCTTTTTATGTTTGGCTTCTACTTAGCATACTGTTTTTAAAGTTCATATATATTATAGTATGTATCATTACTTCATTTGTTTTCATTGCTGCATAATATTCCACTGCATATCACATTTTGCTTACTGATTTATCAGTGGATGGACATTTGGATTGTTTCTACCTGTTGGCTGTGATGATCAATACTGCTATGAACATTCACGTACATATTTTTGTATGAATACAGCCTCATTATCTCCTCCTCCTTCTTGTTCTTCTTTTGTCTGTAATGGGGTTTGAACTCAGGGCCTCACGCTTGCTAGGCAGGCACTCTACCACTTGATCCACTCTGCCAGCTCTTTTTTGTGTTAGGTATTTTTGAGATAGTCTTGTGAACTTTTTCCCCTAGGCTGGCCTCAAACTGTAATCCTCCTGAACTCTGCCTCTTGAGCCACCAGTGCCTGGCTAAGGCCTCATACCTGCTAAGCTGGCAGTCTACTGCTTAGGCCATGCCTCAAGTCCTTTTTGCTTTTAATTATTTTTCAGATTGGGTCTCACTTTTGCCAAGAGCTGGCCTCCACAATCCTCCTACCTATGCCTCTCATGCAGCTGGAATTACAGGCGTGTGCCCAGTTTGTTGAGATGGGGGTCTTGCTAACTTTTTGCTTGGCTGGCCTTGAACTCTGATTCCCCCAATCTATGCCTTTTGAGTACCTGGGATTGCAGGCATGCATCACTGTCCTCACTTCTTTTGGGTATGTACCTAGGAGTAGAATTGTCCTATCATATGTTATCTCTACATTTAGCTTTTTTGAGTGACTGCTTATCTGTTTTCCATGAGTAACTGAACAGTTTTCCATTTCCACCACCAGTGTAGGAGGTTTCTAACTTTTCTTTTAGCTAACACTTGTTATTTTGTTATTCTTTGTATTCTTATTTTTATTCTAACTATCCTAATGTGTTTGAAGTGGTATCATTGTAGATTTGTTGTTGTTGTTATTGTGTTTTGCAGTACTGAGGATTGAATACAATACCTCCCTCAAGCTTGCTAGGCAGGCATTCTACCACTTGAACTACTCCACCAGCCCATCGTTGTAGTTTTGAATTGTATTTCTTTCTTTTTTTCACTCTTTTTTTTTTTTTGGCAGTACTAGGGCTTTAATTCAGCACATCATGCTTGCTAGGCAGGTGCTCTTACAGCTTGAGCCACTCCACCAGCCCTCTTTTCACTTCTTGATAAGGTGCACAAAGTGTTTAATTTTGCTAAATCCAATTTTTCCTTTTGATTGTTTGGTTGCTTGTGCTTTGGGTACTATATCTAAGAATCCATTGCCAAATCCATGGTCATGAAGACTTACTCCTACGTTTTCTTCTAAGAGTTTCATTATTTTAGCTCTTCCGTGTAGGTCCGTGAACCATTTGGAGTTAATTTCTATAGTATGAAGTAAGGGCCACACTTCCTCTTTTCCATATGGATATGCCGTTGTCCCAGTACCATTTGCTGAAGAGAAGTGCGAGTCATTCAGATTTATCCTTCCTTTTCAAAATTGTTTTGGTGGTTTGTTTCTCCTTACACTGAATTTGAAGATCACATTTTCCATTTCTGCAAAAAAATTGAGATTTTGGTAAGGATTGCATTAAATCTTCGATCACATTGGGTAATATTGCCATCTTGACTTAAGTCCTTCAATCTGTGAACACAGGGTGTTTTTCTTTTTATTTATGTCTTTAACTTCTTCCAGCAGTGTTTTGGTCCTTTTCAGTGGGCAAATTGTTTATAACCTTGGTTAAGTTTATTCTTAGGTATTTAATTTTTTTTGTTTGCTATTGTAAAATGAATTGCTTTCTTAATTCCTTTTTGGATTATTTATGCCTTGTGTGTCCAGTTTATACTCTGTAACTTTGATGAATGTACTTATTCGCTCTGGTAGTTCTTTTGCATGTGTGGATTCTTTGGGATTATCTGTATACAGAACCATGCCATCTGTTAATATATAATTTTACCTCTTTCTCCTTTCTGATTTAGATGCCTCCTCCTCCCTTTTCTTTCTTACCTAATTGCTGTGGCTAGAATTTCAGTACCATATTGAGGAGCAGTGGTGAAAGTGGCCATGTTTGTTTTGTTCCTCATCCGAAGGGAAAGCCTTCAGTTTTTCATTATTGGGTTTAATGTTAGCTCTGGGTTTTTCATAAATGCCCTTTGCCATGTTGAGGAAGTTTCCTTCTATTCTTAGTTTTCTGAGGGGTTTTATCATAAACAGGTACTGGATTTTTACAAATCTTTTTTCTATGTCAGTTGAGGTGAAATGTGTGTGTTTTCTTTCATTCTATTAATGTGTTGTAAAGCATTTTAATTTTCTTACATTCAACCACCCTTGTATTTCTGATATAAATCCTACTTAAAATGATACTGCATTTGGTTTGCTGACATTTTGTTAAACTGTTGTTGTTGGGTTCTGTAGATGTTTGATAGGTCTACTTAGGATTAGTTTCTGAAGTCTTTTTCCCTTTAGATTGTGTTCAGTTAGTGTTCTGACAGAAATTTCCTTGAACACCAGAAGCCATTAATAAAAAAGAAAGGGGGGAAGGGAAGGAAGGAGTGGAGGAGAAAGAAAAGAGACACAAATCTCATTCTTTGGAGACTGGCTCTATCTTGGGGTTCTCCTTCACTGCATGGCCAGCCCCTTACAAATCTTCTCTTTACTTCCTGCTCCCACTGAGACATTGTCAACTTTTCTTTTTCCTGATTCAGTGTTTGTTTGATTGCTGTAAAGTGAAGATTTTTCTAAGTTTTCTCAAAGTTCTGACACAGTTGATTCTGACAAATTTTTGCTTGATTTGTCAATATTTCTGGAGAGGGATAGGCCTTTGGAGCTCTGTACACTACCATTTTCTCTGATATCACCCCCAAACTCTCATTCTCAGTTTAAGACCCTGGAAGGCATAATGTAGGAATAAAAGTGAACTGGAAGTAGATTGGCTGTGCACGCACTGAAGCATAGCTTCAAATCATCTAATTACTGAGATTATTATTGAGCTCATCCTAAGTAGCTTTAAATCCTCTCTGGAAAAAAATTGGCCTGAAACTTTTCCTGCAGGTTTTCATAAAGAACGTCCAGAATTCAGTACAGATGTAACCAGGTCAGGAGAACACTAGATGAATGAAAGACAACTGAGACAACTAATAAATAATGGAAACAGACTTATAGAGTATATTAGATAAAGACATTATTAGACTCAGTGTTTAAAATAAATATCCTTAATATGTTTAAGGAGATAGAAGATATAACCTCACTCCAGAGAAACATAATACAAGACTGATAATTTTGATCTTATAAATATGAATAAATACATTATCAAGAGCAGAATAAAAGGCATAACACGGCATGTGGGGTATTTCCATTTTCAGTAAAAAAATCAAGGCTTATATGTATTATTTAATTTTTAAAAATTGGGATAAAATTCACTTAAAAATGAATCATTTTAACCATTTCAAAGTGTGTGTTCCAAGCGTTTTTAATTTTTGCATTCCTAGCTATTGAATCCCTATCCTTATGCATGCTAGGCAAACTCTCTGATTTCCAGAACATTTGTGTTGTTATCCCCAAATAAAATCCTGTACCCATTAGAGCTTCTCCCCTTCTCCCCTCCCTAGTCCCTGACAACTACTAGTTTAATTTTGTCAGTGAATACTTGCTAATTTACCTTTAAATAATAAATCATAGCTACCTCTTCAGACAGCAATTACTCTGAGTAGTATTACCTACGGACCAGAAAAGGTCCAAAGTCAAGTTAAGATAACCTATGAGGCTAGCTTCAGGAATCAGTAGATTAAATATGCGAACTGAAATAAGCCATTAAACAAAAGTGTTTGGCTCATTCTTTTAAAATGTGGCTGAAGGAAAGTTCACATTCAAGTTTTGAATGAAGTTGTAGATTGAATGGATTTAGAATGGTTTTTTGGGGGAATAGATTTAACAGTCCATTAGGTCCTGGATAGACAGGAAATAAGAGTTTCTCCTTATTAATCTATATCCAGAAGCCCTTCCCTTTCCTCTTAATTCTCACATTGCCATCAATCCTGTTTCCTTTCTCTTTAAAAATTATTTAATCAAGACTTAAAATCATATGTTTTGTAATCTTAGATAGAAAATAATTTTATTTTATTGGCTATGAAAATGAACATCATGAGAAAGGATTGATCCAAAGGGTTCTACCTGCCCTCCATCCCACACCCAGAGTGGTATCTGAAAGAGATGTAGATATGGCCCTTTTTGCAGCCTTGATTAATCCAAATCAGTTCCGTCTCGTAGAAACATATGAGCACTATATTTAGAAGTTATTCTGGTCACATTAAAAAATAAAAAAACATGAGGTCAGCTTTAACTCAGTATATAAAACATTCTCATTTCAGTAAGTAATCATATTAAAGCTATTGAGATATTTTACTTTTTTTTCTTCGTTCTAAGCCTCTGAAATCCAGTGTGAATGTCTTACTTACAGCAGATCTTAATTCAGACTAGCCCCATTTCATGTGTCCAAAAGCCCCACTTAAGCTAGAAGTTGCCATATTAAACATCCGGTCTAAATAGCCTTGAACCTAAAGTTTTGTTAACATCTACTACGTTTCTTTTTGCAGTCATATCTGCTGTATTATATTTTAGTGCATATATTTAGTATATTTTATAATTTAAAAAGGAGGAGAGGCTGATGGAGTGGTTGAAGTGGTAGAGCGCCTGCTTAGCAAGTGTGAGGTCCTGAGTTCAAACCTAGTACCACATAAGTATAGAGGAAAAAGATACATTGGATTTTTTTAAAGCCTAGGAAGTGAATCTACAAAACAGTGATCTGATCAACACTACAACTGGAGGGGAACATTGGGATAAATTGTCATAGATTGGAGGTAATCCAAGTGTTTTATTTGGGTTTGGAATATGATTTATAGTTAGGCTTTCATATAAATGTGCTTGGTGTTCTGAGCATTCTCAGAGCTGTATATCAAGTATTGGAGCCATAACTGGGTGACTTGCCTCAGGAATTCTTTGGGACCTTGTCTTCCTTGTGAGATCTCTGGGTCCAGCAACACCTACTTCCCAACCCAAGTGGCACGGTGTCTCTACAAATGCAAAGCTACACCTCTACAAGAGACTCTGTTTTTCCTTATGTTTTTATACTGTCTTCTTTTTTTCTCCTGTTTTACTATTATTATCATTTTGACATTTTCTTAAGGTAAATGAGCCCTCTTTCCCCCATCACTTATTTTCAGCTCTAAGGACCAAGAATAGTCAGACATATTCTGCAAATGGGTTATGTCAATGAGAAACGTGAATATAAATATCTTGGGAACCATTCATTCATTCGATGACAAATATCTTCTGAGGGTTTTTTATATACCAGACACTGTATTAGAATAATCAATTTGAGAATATAGAGATTATCCTGAAATATAGTGATCTAAAATGTGCTCATATACTTCATTCTCATGGTTTTCTATGCAGTGATGTCTTTTTTCCTAGGTCACTAGATCTATTTCCTCTGCTTTCTCTGAACAGATACTTCATGCTCACTATGTCTTAGAGGTGCTATTTGAAACCAAGAAAGTCCTGAAGCAAATGCCGAATTTCACTCACATAAAGACTTCTCCCTCCAAAGAGATAACGATCTGTGGTAAGTTTCAGAGGAGAGTGGTTAAATTAATATTTAGGCACTTCTTGGCCCTACATGATTGGCCTAGCTTGAAAGCTGTGTAAATTAGACTGTGTTGAGGGAAAAATGTTACTATAGAATTATCTGTCGTGATAGTACTGTTCCCCATTTTGTCTTTGTTTTGTATACAAGCTGGCAGGAATTAATTATGTGAGAAATTAAAGAACTCATAGCTTTTCATAAAGGGAAACAGCATTTTAATATGGCAAAGCACCCATGGGTGGAATAAGTATTCTTTGCCCTCTCACAGTCTCCCATTATCTTTGTTCCATGTTGCATTTTCTAGGTGAGCCTCTGTATGCCACTTATGCTGGGAAGAGAAAAAGCCAAGGCTGGTGGAGAGGAAATTCTTTTCTGCCCTTGCCTACTGTTTTAGGTTTTTTCCAACTGATCTCTGCAGCTTTTGGAAGATTGGGAATGTCCCAGAATTCTGTTTATTCTTCTAAATAAGAAGATTTGAGATTTTGGTATCATGTAGGCCAGCCTATAGGATATTGCTTCAAGAAACTCATTGAAATTCATCACAGTTGGTGCTCAGCGTGCTTGCAACTGTCTGGGAGGGGTGTGTGTGGAAGGAACAGCAATTCCCTTAACTTCTAATTAAGTCTTTAGGTTATAAGACTGTGGTTGTTATTGTCCAAATCAATTTCTAGCCTGTGTTCTCTTCCACTGGCAGGTAGAAGTGAGCTTGACAATCTAATTGAACCATTTTCATTTCTAGCATCTGATAGTGGCGACAAGAACTTGATGTAGCAGTACATATCTCATGACATGTCCTGACTCAAGTTTCTGGTGTGTCTGTAATGGTTCAATTCCAATCTAATAAGGCCACAGCATCTCTCTAGCAGATGATACATGTCAGCATGGGGGCCGTTTATTCAAGGCCTTAGCAGGCCCTCTTTTCATGGAAATAAAGAGCATTGAGGTCATAAGGGCTCAGGAAACCATGCCAACCTGTAAAGCCTATGAAGCCAGGGTTATGCTTGCTATCACACGCATACAAAAACAAAACAAAAAACAACAACAACAACAAACCAAAAACAGAGAGTGGAATCTGTTCCCATGGGCCTCCATTATAACTCCAGTTGTCATTGCAATTTATCTTTAGCTAAAAGAGAGTAATGAATTATCTAGAGGGGATGGAAGTCCTAGAATCCCACAGTGTGAGAATGGATGAGTTCTTTCAGAGATGTCTAGTTTGTCCCTTGATACTTCTTTAAAATTAATTAATCAAATCCAGGACCTTCTGCATGCTAGGTGAATGTTCTACCACTGATCTTCATTCCTAGTCCTTGGACATATGGGTGAAATTGAGAGCCAGAGGGAAAAGCATATTGTCTTTTGTAGTAACTCCCCGCCCCAGACCTCACTCAGGTCGTTAGTGATAAGGTCAGAAATAAAAATTATGTTTCTGTAACCCAAGTTATAGGCATCCTCATATCTACTCTCCCAATTCCCATCACGCAGTTGTCTCATGCTTCCTTTCCCATCATGATACAAAGACTGGAGACTCCGTGGTTTGGATAGTTCTTTTCATTTCAGGATCCCCACATTTGGGGCATGTATTTCCAGACTTTTTCCATGTAGCACTGTTGGTAGAGGGAAAAGCAAAAGCAGTGGATTTCCTTAACGTAGAATTAGTATTTTCGGTTTTTAATGTCCCATTGAACTTTGAGAAATTTGATTATCATCTAAAATAAAATTTTAAGGTTATATTTCCAAACACATCTTGTGTTTATTGACAGTATCAGTAAAGGGAGATTACGATAAATATCTATCAATATTTTAATTTGAAAGTGCATTTTTGCATGCACATCTAAATATAAGCCATACTTCTCAGCATACATGATGTATAGAAAGTGTTTTAGTTTACAGTTATAAGAGATTACCAATTTGGCACTTATGTTTTTGTTTGCTTTGTAAATATATTTGTGTCTGCCTTCCCATGGTATAAGTTCTTCTGCTGTCCAGCTGGAAATTAAACATATTTTATAGCCTCAATTTATATTTTTTTATTTTATTGTGCCAGGAATTGAACCAAGGGGCCCCAACTCTTAATATGCTTCCACTAGTTCATTTTTTAGTATGCCACCTATTACAGTGTTGCATACCCAGATTTTTGAAAGACAAGTTACTCTGTTGAAAATTAGGAAAAAACAAATAATTAACATATGAAGGTGATGAGTACAGTGTTGTTCCATCCTTATTTCCTTAGCTTTGGAGTGAGACTGTATGAAAGTGATGAGAGTTAAGCATTCAGTCACATTAATATGCTCTTAATTTTATTGTTGTGGGTACAGTGATTTTATTGATAAATGTTGGTGACATGGGATTTTTAAATTTTATTATTTCCAGTGTAATTAGAGTCTTCTGTTGCATATAGTTTATTAATCTTTGTTGTGGGATTTTAAACAAACTGAGGAGAAGTATTTCCAACTTCAATTCTATAGTAATTAAGTAGGATATAAAGAATAAAAGTTTATGAGCAAGTCTTATGAAAGACATATTTTACCCAGAAATATTTATCAGAACAGTCACATAGTCACACTTAAGTTTTAATTAATGATTTCATATATTCATATGATTTCCCTTAGTTGGCTGTCGGTTTTATTTCCTGTAACTGTCTCATCAAAAGAATGTCAACTATCTACTCACAGTTTTTAAATTTCAGATGCCCACTGCTGGAACATTTTCTTTCAAACTCTTCAAAAAGCTACGTGTTAACCAGGCATGGTGGTGTCTGCCTATAATCCCAGCATTTGGGAGGCTGAGGCAGGAAGATTGCAAATTTGAGGATAACCTGGACTACATAGCAAGACCCTGTCTCAAAAATTCCCCTATGCATTACGTGATTAAATGTGTTTGTTGAGTGCCTATATTTCACCAAGTACAATTGTAGGCCATTGGGGATTTAATGCTAATCAATAAATCTTGTTGCTGCTTTCCTAGGGTTGCAATGTAGACAGTACTGAGTAAATTGATGAGAGCTTTTACTAAACTCAGAGCCTCATGCTTGCTAGGCAAGTGCTCAACCACTTGAGCTATGCCCTTAGTCCCCTTTGCTTTAGTTATTTCTCTGGTAGCACTTAGAGTTTTTGCCTGGCCTGGCCTGGCCTCAGACCACACTCCTCCTACCTATGCCTCCTACATAGCTGGGATTACATGTGTAAGAAAAGCCACCACCCTGGCTTATTTTGTTGAGATAAGGATCTTGCTGAGTTTTTGCACAGTCTGGCTTGAAACAGCAATCTTTACCTTCTGAGTACCTGGGAATAAAGGCATGTGAAAGCTTGGGCTTCTTCCCTTCCCTTCCCTTCCTCCTTCCCTCCCCCCTTTCTTTCTTTTTTTTTTTTTTTTGAGATAAAATTTTACTATGTAGCTCAAATTATTCTTGAACTTGCAATATATGCCTCAGACTCCCAAGTGGTGGGATTACAGGTGTGTACCCTCATACCTGGCTTGTGAAGCTTTCAGTATTGGAGTGGGATAAGGTTGAGTGTGAATTTCAGCAATGATATTTAATTTCATAAGTACTTAACTACTACTCATTTCATAAGTTGTTTAACTCCTCTAAGCCTCATTTGGAAAATAAGAATGAGGAAAATGCTATTCATCTCATGGAATGCTTATGAAGACTGAACAAGATTATACACATAAAACCTTTAGCATAATGCTTGGCCAGAGAAGGTGAAGTCCTGCATAAGTGGCTAGAGTGAATAGTACCAGATGTTGCCCCCACTACCGTAGGAGGGGAAGAAAAGGGTACTGTGACAGAAATTGCATGTTGAATTAATGTTCTCACTGGATAAACACCCAATGTCCTAGAAACACTTGGAGTATTTGAGGTTTAAAATTCTTTAGTCAAATACGCATTGCATCTTAGTTCCTACTGAAAAGCGATTTTACACTTGCATTCCAGGTGATTTGCATGGAAAACTGGACGATCTTTTGTTGATCTTCTATAAGGTAAATGATTATTATATTGCTAAGAATTTGTACTTCTTTTGGGGGAGGGCAGTCCTCAGGAAGATGACAGTATTAGTTTTGTTAGCAATATATACAAACACAAATGTAATATAACACTTTTAATACAAGAAGCTCAAAAATTTGTAGAGGCTTATCTTTGATTTTTATAGACATCTCATAAAATTTGTTAAAAATTTAACCAGGAACTTCAATCAACATTATTTCTATTTATATACCCAATAGAATTTGCACCTGATTGTCTTTATTGTGTCATCAATGATGATGTAGGTGATGCAGGACAAAGAGGGCAGTAGTGTGTTCATTTTATTTTATTTTATTTATTCATTTGTTTTTGTGTTACTGGGATTTGAATTCAGGGCCTGTGCTTGCTAGGCAAGTATTCTACTACGTGAAACTATACCTTCATACCTTTCTGCTTTTAGTTGTTTTTCAGATAGTCTCATGCTTCTGCCTGGGGCAGCCTTACACCACAATCCTGTTTCCTAGGTCTCTCATCTAGCTGGCATTACAAGCGTGTACTCCACTCCCAGCTTGTTCTTTGAGATAGAGTCTTGCTAACTTTTTGCCCAGGATGGCCTTCAACTACAATCCTCCCATCTCTGCTGGGATTCCAGGCATGTGCCATCACACCTGGCTTAAATTACTTTATTTTGTTCAGAAATGAGCATGTCACAAAACCAGTCTTCACTTCCAGTGCACATTAATTATTCACGAGAGGAGTTTCCTCCTGTAAGTTACAAATTTTCTCTCTTCTGTAACCCCTCTTCTGGTTTCAATTACTCTTCTTCATTTCTTACATTTTGGTTGTGCAAGCAAGTACAGAAGGCATGAAGCAGCATGGCTGGCATGGAGTTTCTCTCTATCTGTTTGATTGGATTTATTTTTCTGTCTGAGTCAAGAGTTGCAACCTGAATATTTGCTTCTGGAATGACTGACTACATGTAGAAAACTGGCCCTGAAGCACTATGCCTTCACAGTGCTACCCTTTAGCACCTATCTTCTGTATCTTTTTGATTGTGTTTTTTGTCCACCCATCTCTGTCATCCTCACCAGTAGCTTGTCAAGGAATTGTGCATAACATAGGTATCTCAGATGCATTGTTATGATACCTAAGTCAGTTCCACTCTTTGTGACTGTGAGAGCTTGAATTGAGCCATGTAACTTCCACGAACTGTACTTTTCTACTGCAATATAGATAAAATAACATAAATATCCAAAGGAATTTTTTTGCAATAGTGAGGTTTTGAACTCAGAGCTCTGTGCTTCTCAGCAAGTGTCTCCAGCCGGTTGTAGGGGAAGTAGTTCCAGGAGATGAGACAGTCTGAGGTGGAGTCCAGAGAGTGGGTTGCTGGAGTGAGTGAAAGAAACTGGCAGTGAGGAAGGTAAAGAAGATGTGTTAAATGACTGGGTCCCATGGACTGTGAGATAAGTTGGGGAAGACATTTAGTCAGAGGACCAGGGCCTGCCCTAGGAGGGACAAATTTCTGGTCTGTTAGTGACTCTGAGGAGCAAGTGGATCCTCCCCTACTCCTGATCCTGGAGTGTTTGTCCTTGGGAGAAATGAATCCTTTCATTTTAGAGAGCTGAGAAAGTGAGAGGTCCAGCTGTGCTCTTAGGGAGACCCAGATTTAGGGAGAGAATTCTTTCTGCATGAGTTGAAGGTGGAAGCGACTTTATTTATTTTGAAATGGGGGCTTCTCCTGGCCATATTGGAAAGTTGTGGAGAAGTAGAAAGACGGACTGGTGAGAGGAAGCCCGGAACTTTATAGTTTGGGGAGTGGGATTTGTTTAAGCACTACATAGGTCCATACTAGATGTTCAGAACTTCAGCCCTGCTATTGTTGACAATTACAATCTGAGAAGGGGTAAAGGGGTAGGGTACATAGTTCTCAATAACAGAAAATCTGGTAATTCTTTCTCTAAAGGGTTGGGAAATACCTAAGAGGGAAAATAGTTGAATAAGTTAAATCATGAAAGTAGTTCCTAAATTCCAAGGAATTTAGAAAAGAATATTTCCCACAAGGTAGCTGAAGATACTAAGGTGTGATCAGAGATAATGCCTGGTATGGGCTAATGAGAAAAGAGGTTCTTCTGCCATATTTCTTTAATTTCATTGGCAAACTATACAGAACATATAAAACTGCAAGGTACAAATATAAAGACCAAACAGGAAGAGGTGGATGGTTAAGTTCTATAAAAGGAAGTGAAGATGAAAATACAGCATTCAGTTTTTTAGGTGTCTTACCTATCATATCTCCCTTGTGTGCTCTCGATTTTATCATGTGATCAAAGTCCAGTCTCCTTGTTGTGTTTGCCCTTGATCTAATGCCCTCAATGCAGAGAAACTAAAGCAGATACTTTAAAGCAACTGAGGCCAATAGGAGAAGGGGAACAGGAACTAGAGAAAAGGTTAGATCAAAAAGAATTAACCTAGAAGGTAACACACATGCACAGGAAATCCATGTGAGTCAACTCCCTGTATAGCTATCCTTATCTCAACCAGCAAAAACCCTTCGTCCTTCCTATGATTGCTTATACTCTCTCTTCAACAAAATTAGAGATAAGGGCAAAATAGTTTCTGCTGGGTATCGAGGTGGTGGGGGGAAAAGGGGGGTGCGGGGTGGGGGTAAGAGAGGGGGTGTGGGAAGGGGGGAGAAATGACCCAAACATTGTATGCATATATGAATAAAAAAAAGAAAAAAGAAAATACAGCATTCATTGGAAGCAAGAAATGTTTTGAGAGCTGACCAATGGTAATCTTCAGAGAGTGGTGACCACAAGACTGGCAGTGACAGAGTAGTAGGGCACTACTTTGAGAGATTGGGATGGGTTGGGGTAGAGCACCATGAGGGGGTTGTTTGGAAAACAAAAGTACTTAAGGGCCATGGATTAAAAATTTGGCAGGCTGTAGTGAGAAGGTAAAATACATCTTGGATGAGGAGTGAACCACCCACCCTCGCTGCCTGATTCAGCAGTGGGAATTGAGGGAATAGCTACTGATGACAACAAGATTTTACTTTGAGAAACTGATAGCAAATCTAATGGAGAACATGAGGAGTGTAAGTACAAGGATGGACTGGCACCTTTAGAGTCACGCACCTATATTAGCACGTTCAGAGTGTTCTTTCCTTTCTTTTCAGCTAAAACTTTAGGACAAAAACTGAGCATGTTCTTGTCTGTCATTTAACCTTTCAAACATGTACTTCATGACCCTGCGTTAAGCATGCCAAAAATGCGTCCACCATCTTCCCTTCTTGAACTATGACCTCATACTGAATGTGCTCAGGAATGTGAGTTTCCTTAAAGTGCTCTGCTATATGAATATGTGTAAAATCACCACGCTTCCTTTTTTTGAAGGAGGGCATTGCTTTGGAAAGAAGTCCCATGTTGTTCTTACCTGCTACAGGTAATAGATCTTTCTCCATTCCTTAATTTCTTGGCAGTGCTTCTTTTGGCTTCACACTCACCAAGATGTGAGCCCATTGTGTTTGGTTAACTGATTGTATGCAAAAGTGAGTCTTTCCACTGATTTACTCATTCAATAAACTTTTATTTAGTCTTTATAGTGTTTAAGGCATCATGTAAAAACTATAGGAACATACAAAGAGGAATACAGGTTTATTCTTTTCACGTGCCTTTATTAAACACCTATTCCAAATGAGGAATTCTGCTAAGGCTTTGCAATGTATTATGCCTAAGATACAGTTCTTGGCCTCTCAGCGATCAGGATTTATTGGAAAGGTAGGCTGACAAGATAGTTGAGAGTAGGATGTATTATGATCGGGATAAACATGGAGCTTCAAGGGAGTTTATTGGTGCGACATCTAAGTTCACTGACGACTTCCTGTAAGAGGTGATTTTGTTTGCTTCTCTGTTTTGTTTTTTTGAGACTAGGCCTTGCTATGTAGCCAAGTTGGCCTTGAACTTGTGATCCTCCTGGCTCTGCTTCTTAAGTGCCAGGATTATAGATATGTGCTACCATGCCTGGTTTCAGAGATGATATTTTCAACAATACTTTCAAGGGATTTTAATAACTGAGTAAATGCCTAACTCCTGAAGTAAAGATTTTATTTTCATACACTTTCTTTTGGTATACTTCAATAAATGATGGGATTTATGCCAATGACTTTTTTTTTTGGTGGAACTGGGAATTGAACACAGGAGTTTGTGCTTGCTATGTGGGTGCTCTACCACTTGAGCCACACCCCCTGTCCTTTTTGCTTTTAGGTTACTTTTCAGATAGGGTCTTGCTTTATTCTTTGACTGACCTGGACCTAGATCCTCTTATTCTCCCCACATAGCTGGAATGACAGGTACACTCCACCACACAGCTTGGAGTTCTTATGAACTTTTTGCTTTGACTGGCCTTGAACCGCAATCCTCCTGATTCTTTGCCTCCTGAGTCACTAAGATTATAGGCTGTGCCAGTGCATCTAGCCAAATGATTGTTTTATAATGGATTGTTTTCTTTATAATTTGGTTTTCCTCAAAAATTGTATGATTTAGCACCTTAATACTGAGACATTTTCATGTCACACAATCCCATCTGTGTTGGAAAAGAATTCTTCTCCTCTGGGTAGGTAGTACATTCTTGACCATGGCAGACTTTTGCTAAAAGAGCATCTCAGCTTTATATGACTTCAAGTGTAATTTTATCATCAAGTGCATCAATTTGCCTATCATTAGTCATGGTTTTAGATTTTATTTTCTGAAAAGGTTAATTCCAATCAGCCACTTTTGCTTAATTAGAATGACTAATTTGAGATACTTCATTCAGAGCCTCAGCCTTGCTAAAATTGCAAGGCAGTTTTCCTCATTGAGCACAAAGCTTGAAATTTTAGATGAGGTAAGTACTGGCAAATCAGTTTGTTGTATTGATCCTCCTGAAGCTGAAAAAGATCTGCACATGGACAAAGAGTAGCTAATTAACTTTTAACCCTGTGGGTATCATACTAATGCCATGCTGCCATGTTTTCCTTTTCTTTCTCTCTTCTTCACCATCCTCCACCCACCAGCCCATAACTTTCCAGCTGTGAAGGTAATCAAGTATTTTCTCTATTATGAGATGCTTCTCACTGCCGTAGTGATCAACTCTTTTCGTTTTGATGAAGGCAGTATGCTACTATAAGAAGAGCAGATCTCTGAAATAGGGTTCACAAATGAAATAAAGCGTAATGTGGACATGAGGTTCAGAGGTTAATTGTTTAATGTGCCTTGGGGAAATATCCATATATTTTGGGACAACTTCCAGATGTCTGTTTAACATGCTTCTCTAGGAAGTAGGTGAGAACAGAGGGAAACGTCTTATTTTGTCTCCATTCAAGTTAATTATTTATGGTCTGCTGTATTTTCCCCTGCAGGTCATTTGAATGCTGTTCAGAGCTGTAGTTACCCTGGGTTTTCTGTATTTGTTTGCTTGATTTCTGTGTCATACACGGTTTGTTATTTGTTAGCTGCAAAATGTGTCAGAAATAGAACTGGGTGAAGAATGGGTGATAGCATCTATTGCATCAAGTTTTGCTCCTTCGAAGAAAACCCAGAGAAAACAGCCAGAAACCAAAATATCCTAGACGCTCATGTTGCATGATACTTAGTTCCTTATCATCCTGTTTTCCACCTCCCTTATTATGGCTAAGAAAAATGTATTTTAAACTCAGACTATTTAAAGTAATTTGACTAATCCTGAATGAACAAGGCATCTCTTATACATCCAAATAAGTCTTGTCTTTTTTTGATTCTGCTATGAAACTGTGTGAACCAATGCATTCTTTTATGTTTTCTACTTCTGTTGAATCAATATTGATAGTTTCTAATTTTTAAGGAAACTATTATTTCTCTGGATTAGAAAAATACTCTGCCATAGATGATCTCTTTTACATACATATAATTATTTTTTGCTTCTGTATATCTTTATTGCTTTAAAAATATTTGATCTTTTCATTCATTTTTGCTTAATCCTCAGTCAGGCTCATGACATCAGTTATATTGGTTCTGTCAAAGAACCAACATTTGAATTTATGTATCTTTCTTTTCTCTTTGTTTTTTATTTTGTTAATTTCATCTTTACTTGACTGGGTTTGTTCTTTTTCTAATCTCTTAAGATGAAGTAATTTTTCATGTGTGTTTTCCACAATAATGAAGGCATGTAAGGCTATACATCTTTTCTAATTTTAGATTTAAATTGAGCCTTTAGTGGGAAATTGCATACTTGCTTTAATTTTATCTTTTATCCAATGCTTATTAAGCCATAATTATTTCCTAGGATCTTAATTCAAGGAGCTACAGTTTTTTTCTAATTATATTTTATTATTTCAAGTTTTATTGGGTTATGATATGAAAGTATGTCCTAAGAAATGTTGCTTATTTTTAATTTGTTAAGGATTTTTTTTGCCTGTACTAGAGTTGAACTCAGGACCTTGGACTTGCTAAATAACAACTACAACTTGAGCCACACCTCCAGCCCCAAACTTATTAAGGATTTTTTAAAACATATTTTTGTTAGTATATGATAGTTACAGAGGGGTTTCTGTTGTGACATTTCTATTTGTACATGTATTATACCACAATATGGTTTATCACCTCCATTATTCTCCTTCCTACTCCATTCCCTTTAACGTGATGTCAACAGGTTTCAATGTTCTATATTCATGCTTGTATAGAAAGTACATGAACCTACTTACCCTCCTTTACCCTCTTCATTTACCCTCCTCTTCCCCCTAGCACTGTCTACATAACATGATCTGCTTTACATTCCTGTCCTTCGTTGTTTATATGTCTATTTGTTGTTCAGTGAAATTTTTGCCTTGGTAGTTTATCTGTTAATATATTGTGCTTAAATTGGTCTAAACCCCTTTACTTGTCTTCTTCACCCATTTCCCCCTACCTTGTTATTTAAGGATCTTTAAGATTCTAGTATAAGGTTGATTCTCATAAAGTCTCCATGGTCATATGAAAAATCAGTTGTATTCTCTGTTTTTAAAGTTCTGCATGTATCTATTAAATTAAGCTTAATGATTATATATTCAAATTTTCCATATTTTTCTATTTGTCTAAATCTGCATATTTTATATTGATGTTTAACAAGTGATATTTAGTGCCTTAAAACTATAAAATTTAGTATCTTGGGTGTACCTTAGGTGGGTGGCTCTTGTTCAGGGTCTCTCATGGGCTTATAGTCAAACTATTGTTCAGGACTGCAGTCATCTGAAAGGTTGACTGGAGCTGGAGCACCCATTTCCAAGATGGCTAACTCACCTGGCATTAGGCAGAGTATTTTATTTCCTTGCTGAACTCATGGGCCTCTCTATAGACTGCCTGACTATTCTCATGACATAGCAGTTTACTTTCCTCAACATAAGTGATCCAAGAGAGATAACAGGCAGACTACTGAGACTGTCCTGAACGTTGAGAGTATTTCAAATAAAAGACTACAGGTGATTAAAACCTGGCCTCAGATATGCAAATCCCAGCACAAAAAGAGAATAAATATGAAAAACAAGACAATATAATTGTCAAAAGCAAATTTCAACAATAGCACACTCTAATGATAGTGAAGTGGATGATATCTAAGACAAAAATTCAAAATAATGATTATAATAAAGAGGACTCGAATGTCTGAATAATTCAAAGAGTACAAATAAACAGCTGATTTAAATTAGGAATAAAAAGCACTATATGAATGAGGATTTTCATAAAGATATAGATATCCTTACAAATCAAATTGAAATTCTAGTAATGAAGACCTCAATAAATCAAATTAAAAACTCAGTTGAAAGCCTCAACAATAGACTGGATCAAGTACAAGATAAGCTATCAGGGCTTGAAGACAAAGTAGATAAATTACAACGTTCAGATAATGATAAGAAAAAAACCTACAAACAAAACATACAAGACTTCTGAAACACCATTAATAGAACAAATCTATGAATCATGGGCATAGAAGAAAGATAAGAGGTGCAGTCTAAATATGTTTTCTAACCTATTCAATAAAATAATAGCAGAAATTATCCCAAATCTGGTACAGGAAGCTTTTAGAACACCAGACATGACCAGAAAAGAACTTTTCCATGTCATATTAAAGTTAAAACACTATACATAATAAGGAAATAGTATTGAAAGCTGCAAAAGAGAAGCACTAAGTTACATATAAAAGCAAATCCATCAAAATAACAATAGATTTCTCAACACAAACTCTAAAAGCAAGGAGGGCATGGAATGATGGATTTCAAGCCCTGAAATAAAATAACTGTCAATCTAGTTTGTCATGTCCAACAATGCTATCCATCATAATTGAAGGAGAAATAAAAACCTTCCAGGATGAACAAAACTAATGGAATTCCTGAGCACTAAGTCAGTACTGCAGAAGATACATAAAAAAATCCTACACACAGAAGAGGAAGATAAACACAACCATGAAACTATGGGAAAGAATAAATCTCACTAGATGAGTAGATAAGCAGATGAAGATTAGGAAAGAATCAAGCATTAAAAACAATAAAATGACAGGAATTATTACATAGTTTTCAGTTTCTTTTCATGCTGACATTGGTCTTAAAACTATTATAGTCATGAGTGATATGTAAAATATCTAAGAACTAATATGGCCTGTTCAGTGATTAGCTAGAATACATGCTGGCTGGAGATACTAGATGTGGTTGTTTCTGTGCCCACCGCTGGTTTATTAGTCCTGCTTAAAGTCACATCATATAGTACCTTCCACTTGCTTGGATGCTTTCATATCCATTCTCACAGTGATCTGGGGAGGGATATAGTGTTATCTTCCTTTTGCAAACTGAAGAAAGTACAGCCCAGAGAAGTTAAATGAGGGCCTCTTAGAATAAAAGATTTCTGGCTCTTAGTTCAGAGTTCTTTCTTGGATAGAAGTTTCTCTCTTATCAGGGGAGAAAGAAGAGATGAGGGTAGCCATTTTTGATAGGACAAATATCAGCTCCTTTCAGAGCAAAGTCACAGTAGGTAGTGGTTACAATGAGCAACCCCTGAACTCTCTGAAAACTTCTGGTCCCAAGTAATTCTTCACTTCCAGTTCCCTTGCATAAGATGTATGCTCTTAAAGAGGCTCAAGCCAGTAAGCCTATTTTTCCTAATGAAAGAACTGAGTTGGCATCTTCTTCATATTCACATGGACTTTATGTAGAAAACTTTACTTTAAAAAGAAGATTCTCTTAACTGCTTGTTTTTCTTCCTCTTCTCCTTCCACAGAATGGTCTCCCTTCAGAGAAGAACCCATATGTTTTTAATGGTGATTTTGTAGATCGAGGAAAAAATTCCATAGAGATCCTAATGGTCTTGCTTGTGAGTTTTCTTGTCTACCCCAATAACTTGCACTTGAACAGAGGAAACCATGAAGATTTTATGATGAATTTGAGGTAATGTTGGTCTTTAGATTTTCTTTTTTATTTCTCATTCTGGAAAATGCTGCTATGTTTAGTTCCCAGCAGAGACTTAAAAGTGAGGGTAAAGAAAAAGAGATGAAGGAATCTCACGGAAGACCTTAATTTTTACCCCTGTTCTCCACCCCGCATTCTTCAACTGAGTGAAGATCAATTGCTCTGAAACTGCCTCCTTTCTTTTTTCCAGTCCTATTCTTGCTTCTCCCTTTTATTATGTTCTTTGTCTTGCTGTTATGTGCATCCTTCCCAGACCAAATTGCATTTGGGTTAGGTATGTTAGGCCAGGTTTGCAGGTGAGGTAGGTTTTATGAGCAGATAGAATCATTCTGTTTTACTCTTTTGGTTTGTCTCAAGTGTTATGTCAGAAACTAATGCCATGTTTTCACTAATGTGTGTATTTTTATGACATGGTAATTGCTTATGGCAGAGTAGTTCATAAACTGTTTTGAGAATTGCTGTAAGATAGCATTTCAACTCTTGTACTTACTGGAGACTTGAGAAATAAAGATTTGTTAAATGGTTTAAGAATTTTTGCTGAAAGGCATAGTAGGTGACAAATATTCCCTTCATCCTTATTCTTTTCCTTTCATATTTCATTTTCTGGAAAACAGAAATGAGTTTGTTGTAGGGCAGTTGAACGCATGGCATGTCTCACACTTTTGATCCTGGGCTTTTAGGTGCCTTGATTAAAGCTCAGAAACTAATTAGTTTTGTCTTTGGGACAGCTTTGAACCTGGCCTGAGTACAGAGTTACATTTCTAATTCTCCAGGTTTGAAAGCAAATGCTAAGACTAAGAAAAATAAAAATCCCAGAACTATTATCAGAAACCCATTCTATATAATAGCTCAACAGTTCTATTTTCCATCCCATTTATCCTTTCATTTATTAAATTAGCAAATCATATTATCTAATTACTATTGTAGTTAATGAGAGAGACACAGCCCCTGTCCACACTGAGTTTACATCTAACAGGAAAGACATGTGTTGAACAGGTTTTTTGAGTTTAATGTGTTTCTAAAGGAGGGATTCAGCCTTGTCTGAAGACTGATATAAAGTTCCCCCATATAAATATGGTACTAGCCTGAGACCTGAAGGATGACTCAGGTAATCAAGAGAGAGGCACAGTGTGGGAATGGGAAACAGTGTCCCACAGTGAGGAGACAGTTTATGCAGAGCTGAAGACTTAGACTTGAAAGAAGTTCAGGAAGGCAAAAGCATAGAGTGAATGATAGGATGGTGCCTGGTAGAGCTGGAGATGTAAGAAATGGTTGAATGGTGCAAAGGAATGTGGACATCTTTTGTAAGAACAAAGGAGTATCATTAATAAATATTATAAAATGTGTGCTTTAAAATGTAGCAGAAGAGTGATTTGGAGAGGGGCAAGAGTGGACACAGGAAAGTCAATTAGGGAGTGGTTGAAAAATAGATTATAGGTTTTTATCTAAACTAGGTGGTGACAAGGGAGATGCAAATAAAAAGATTCAAGTGAATTTTAGGCAATGATGATTTTTGGCTCAGTAACTTGAAATGGGGGACCTGAAAGAGGAACAAATCAAGGAGGAACGGTCTTGAGTTTTGGGGTACAACATTGTCATTTTGAAGGAAAATGATGTGTTCAATTTGAGGTAAGCTGATTTGAAGTGCTATTATATGGTCATTTGAGTATAGGTGTCCAGAGATCAGAATTTGAGGTATAGTCTGGAGTGTCACCATGTAGTATTCAGATATTAACTGAATCCCTGGCTGGGCAGGGATGAGGTTGATAAAGGGAAAATAAATGGAGGAGATGGCCTTAGAATGAATCTGAAGAAACACCAACATTTAAGGCTAAGTAGAGAAGGAGAATTTGCAAAGGAATTTCAGAATAGCCAAAAAGGAAAGAGACAAAACCAAGAAAACTGATTGTCACAAAATCTAAGAGAAATTTTATGGAAGGATGGTATAGCCAAATATATGTAGTGTTTCAGAGAGGGTGAAAAAGGTGAGGGCTGTAAGGTGTACATTGGTTTAATAACATGGAAACCTTTGGTGAGTACAGGGAAATTCATCTTGGAAAAAATGATGATACATTGTAGAAGCCAGACATGACATGATTTGTATGGGAATGTGGGGTGAGTGTGCTATGTTCCTATTTTACTATGTTGGATAATATATGCTATTATCCTAAAGCAAGGAAAAGTAATTTAAAAAATCTGCCTTAGCTATTCCACTTAAAGTCCTGATATTGCCATTAAAATCCTCAATGCCATTCATTACATGATCTGTATCAGAGAAAGCATGAAGAGCCATCTCATTATCTTCTAGGCTTTTCTTTGTCTTTATTCACTCTCTTTTTAAATGATCAATTACTGTGAGATATGACATCCTATAAGATGTCTGAGAAAAAAAATCTATCTAAATGAAAAGCCTTTCTCCCACACAGCTTTTTCAAGTTGCCATAGCATACTCCTCAAAACACTTCAAGCCTTTACATACCCATGCCTACCATGTATTTCTTAAGTTCTCTTATGATTGTTTCATGAAAATCTGTTTTCTTACCCAATTATATTATAAGTTGCTTGAGAGTAGAATTATGCCATTGATTGCTTTTTTTCTTTCCCATCGTGCCTAGCACAGATTTGGGTAAATAATAGTTCCAACTGAAGTCCAGTTGGTGATAGTGAGCTGTCAATCTGATTACCCTTTTTTTGCATGACTTGCAAAACTGGGGAGTTATCAATAATTAACACTTTAAATTCGACTGATTTTTTTTTCAGATATGGGTTCACAAGAGAAGTTTTACATAAATACAAGGTAAGACATACTCTTTTTTTTTTTGCATCGTCTTTGCTGTTTATATGTAGAAGTTAAACAAAAAGCCAATAACGACTAGATTGATACTTTAGGAAAGGTGATAAACTAACTAGTCAGGATCCATGTGAATAAAATACAAGTATAGCAGAAGCCCTCACCATGCCAGACTCTTAGTTTTGCTTTTTCATTGTGACTTTTTTTTGTCATTTTCAGCATACATATGAACATATATTCCATTGTTTTCAAGGTACCTACTGGGATTTGTTTTATTCTACTATGGTACAGCAGGCAGACACAGAAATGACTGTCATGAAGAAAGAGATTTTTATTCCCAGTTACCTGGAAACAGTAGGCATTGCATGCCACACTGGTGTGGGGGGGAATTACATGGGGGAGTACCAGAGTCAGTCAGAAGGTGGAAGGAATCAGGGAAAAGATGGACAAAAGCATTTACTGTGGTTTTCCTGGGAGGGAAAGGCAAGGTGTCTCGGGGTAATCAGGCTTAAGATTGACTAGTTAGAATAATGTCAGCCTGCTCTGGGGCATAAATAAGGGTTGTCCCTAGGTGTTTGGTACCTGGCCCTGGGGTGATTAGTACCCCTGAGTGTGGGAGCTTAATAAAAGAGGTCTTAGGAGCTGTGGGCTTTAAATTGGTTGATTTACATATGGGCAACAAGTCACTTATTATCTCTAGGAATTAGTCCTGGGTGGGACAATCTCTCCTCTAGGTTGGGCAAGCCCCCAAGATGTCCAAGTATCACTAATACAAGCCAGGCTTAGTGCCAGTGGTTCACACCTGTAATCCTAGCTGCTTGGGAGGCTGAGATTGGGAAGATTGGGGTTTGATGCTCACCCAGGCAAAACTGTAGTGAGGCTCAATGTTACCCAATAGATGGGCATGGTGGCCTGTGTCTGTCATCCCAAGCTGTGCAGGAGGAAGAGATTGGAAGAACTGTGTATCTGAGACAGCCCATGCAAAAAAGTTTGCAAGACCCCATCTCAATGGAAAAAAAGCTGGGTGTGGTAGTATATACTTGTCATCCCAGCCACCGTAGAAGTGTAAAATAGGAGAATCATAGTCCAGGCGTTACTGGGCAAAAAGTGAGATCCTATCTCCAAAATAACCTGAGCAAAAAGGACTGAAGGTATGACTCAAGTGGTAGAGCACCTGTCTAGCAAGTGAGAAGCCCTGAGTTTAAACCCTGGTACCAAAAAACCCCACATATATTGCATATTATGTATTGTTTATATATGTCAGAAATAGAGAATAAAAATCATAATTAATACATAGTCAATTAGTGGATTCTTGCTGATTTTTTTGAGTGATGTGAAAACTATGACTTTTTACATATATCAGGACTATTCAATAAACTGAGTCTATCAAGAAACAAAACTTATGCAAGCTCTTACTTACAGCTACATGGGAAAAAAATCTTGGAAATCTTGGAAGAATTCTATACCTGGCTCCCGATTGGTACGATCATTGACAATGAAATCCTGGTCATACATGGTGGGATATCAGAGTCCACAGACTTGAATTTACTCCACCAAATAGAAAGAAGCAAAGTAAGAAGTAATATTTGCATGAATCTTGTCTCAGAGATTTTTCATGGAATATGTACTTCATTTGTCATTTTGCATTGATTTGTGTTTTAGTGGTTGTTGTGACTCAGAAAAGATTAGTAAAAATTTTAAGAAAATCTATGGCTACATGATAAGTGGGTAACTTCTACATATGGAAAATCTTTTTAAAAAATTATGTCAAAAGTGGGAAAATAAGGAAGTGTTGGCATTTCATATAGTATATAAAAGTGAAAAATCTTGATTTTTAAAAACTAAAACCTCAATTCATTTACATTGTGATAAAATGTATATAACATGAAATTTACTACTATAGCCATTTTTAAATGTATATACATTTCACTGGCAATAAGTGCATTGACATTATTGCATAGCCATCACCACTATAACTGCCATCCATTTACAGAACTTTTTACCTTCCTTGACTGAAATTGTATTCATTAACCAGAAACTCCCCATTCTCACTCACCCTTCAGCCAGAATAACCAATATGCTAATTTCTGTGTCTATGAATCTGACTACTCTAGGTACCTCATATAAGGAGAATCATAGAGCAATTAATTTCTGAATTCATATGATTTCCCTTCAAGTGGATCAGGATAATTTAAAAAAATATTTTAATCCTAAACAATCATATTAAATACAACAAATGTAGAACAGGAACCTGTATAGAACCTCTCAGGGAAGTGCATATGTGGAACCTGTAAAGATTCCACAAGTAGTAAAGGGCTTGTTGGGTGTGCCTTACAGTGTAACTGTATTTGTCTTCCTCTACTACCAGAGCCAAGCTAAGCCTCCAGACTAGGGACAAAAGGGGAAGATGCCACATGAACATGAGGACCAATAGCAGCCATCATGCCAGATGATGGTATATGATCCTAATGGGAAACCTTAAGCATTACCCTTCAGGACTGATAGTGAACTTCCAATCCATCAGGGCAGTAGGAGTCTAGAACTAGAAGTGAATCTGATAGAGATAGAAATGTAATGTCCATCACACCTTGAGGTTTCAGAGCCTCTATACTTTTATACACATGTGAATGACAATATTGTTGCTGTCATCCTCTCATCCTTTTAATTTCAGGCTAGATCAGGTCTCCTTTATGTGCTCTCAAGCCCTTTGTGCATGCCTTTCATAACAATTACCAAAATTAAGTAATGAATTATGGTATTGCTTTTTATTATATTCCCTATTCTCTCCAATTTACTGATAAAAATCCTAGCATCTGAGATGCAGTAAGTACATCATATTTATTGACTATCTCAAGAGATGTAAGACCAAAGCAGGCCAAACCTAAGATAAAACAAGATAGAAATTTTCTTACAACCCCTTTTCTGAATCCGTGGTGATTTTACTTATTTCCCTCTTCTACTTCTACAATTACCTATTGTCCTGTTGTAATTATTAATAACTCTTCCTTCTAACTGTAAAAAGTATCCAAGTTGCAGTAAATTTTAAGGGTATCCTAAATTTAAGGCACCCTTTCTCATGACACCAGCAAGTAGTTAAGCCATTAAGATGTTTTGATCAAGATGAAATAGTCAGTGTTAACATAGCAAGTGGATATGATTCTAGCCAAGAGAAAGAGAACATAATGTTCTTGTCAGCCAAATATTGGCAAGCACATGGCCTGAATGCTGCACTCTACCATCACCCACCCTATGACTTCAATGCTAATCAGCCATGGCAGCCACAACCAATTAGATTGAAAATTTTTACTTTTCTGAGGTGAAGTATAGCTGGCCCTATCTAAGGCTTTTTGAGATATTGAGAATATGTCTCAGCAATATCTTTTACTATCTCTATAGACACTAAGGTGAGACCTACCTTGACATAGGGAAGACTGTGAGGTTCTGACGTTTAACAGATTTAGCTAGGTTTACCTCCTGCATCTGTCACTTCCTTGCGTGGTGACTGAGCAAGGTACTAATGTTTTCTAAGGCTCAGTTCCCTCACCTGTAAGTTGTAAATAAAAATACCTGCCATATTGGAATGTTGGGAAGATTAAATATAATAACCTAAATAAAGAAAATAGCATATAGTAAGTACTAAACATAGAGCTCTCTTCTGCAGCTTCCTTCTTTTTTCCTAATATTTGAATCTGAGTTCTGAATTTTTTGTCACCAAGATAGATCCTGAGGAAAGTTTTGGGGCCAGTAATTTTCCCAGAATACCTCAAATTTCACTCAGGGAGCACTGTTCTACTTACTCATAAGACTGGTTTTAAAGATTTGACTTGTTTATAGTTTGGGTGTTCTACCCCAATATAGTGACATTGAAATTATTAATTGAATTGTCATGAAAGTAGTAAGTTCAAGATCCTATAAGTCTATCAGATGAGATACAAAACTAGATTTCCAATTTTATAATCTCCCCTTTCCGATCTCATAGGACCCTCCAACTCTCAGGGTGACCATACTTTCTGGTTTACACCTATCGTCATGATTTGCCTACTAATAGGAGATGGGTAATGTTGATGACAGCCTCCATTTTGGGTTCACTACAGGCATTTTGTGAGTTACACAAATTGGGTGTCAATGCAGAGGGATAGAAAAGATTCTATAAGACTAAGACTCTGGTTTAGCATTCCTCAGTTCCCCCGTAGGGACTATAGGAAAGGATATCTAGTAGGTCCCCCAAGAGAAAAAGGTGGTATGGTACTTTAGGCAGGTTAGGACAAAGTAACCTACTCGTAAGTGACCTTGAAAACTGCAGAGCTAATATACTTAAGGGACCATGTGATCCAAAGTGAATTGTGTGGACCTAGGACTAGAGGGTTCTCTCAGAATATTCTGCTGTGCTGAAGACCTGTGGACATTTGCTGAGGGAAGACAAGGAAGGTCAGGTATGAACTACCTAATAATAGCTGAGATTGAATTTGATTAGAATTTCCAACTAGCTCAATGAAATAAGACTTCAGAATAAGATTCAGTTGTATTTTTGAAAAATAAAATCAGAATTTCACACCCTAGTTTATAGAAGAAATAAGCGCCTACCACAGAGAATTGTCCATTACTAAACTATGTCCATGAGTATAACAGGCATACTATTTAGAATTGTTTTACGTGACTTTGTGGTACAACAAACAAATGGGTATAAAATTACACACTCAGGTGTGTAATGGAATGCATAGTGATTATAGTAATTGATGTGCTATTGGAAAGTCATTTTATTTTCCAAAGAAACATAGAAGATGGCTACTAGAATTAGCAAACATAATGAATTGCTGACAGGTCAAGTTCAGAACTGTACTGCATTTAGGTTGAAGGGCTTCCAAAGTTTTCAATCTATGTCACCTTTGAGAACTTTCCTGGACACAGATGTGTTTTCTTATTTTTCCTGGATGAGTTTTCTCATTTTTTTCTGAAAAAGAAACAAAGTGAAAAGCAACTATAATTTTGCAAGATATTTCTGAATTTCTCAAAGTCCCAGGTATAGATAAAGGTCCTAAGGGAGGCTAATTTTCCATGCACTTAGCATCTTCTATTTCCTGTGATAATGCCTGAGAATATATTATCACCTATTATATATGTGCTTCTGGGATTCTTAGAAAGTCTAACGTGAAACTTTCCCTATATGGCAGTGTTTCTAGTTGAAAAATGTACAAACAGAATTCAACAGATCCATTTTACAGACTCCAGTGGGTCCACAAGTCATACGAGGCAGGAGAGATGGAAAAGGACACTGTTTTCCATTGGGTTGAGTCAAAAGAATATAGACAGAATCCCAATTGATACTGAAGTGTTTGCATGCAACTCAATAAGCACAGGAGTTGTCTAAAGCATGGATTTGTTTTGTAGATGAAAACTGTGCTGATGCCACCCGGGTCAATAAATAGAGGCCAAATCGCTGACTTGACGAGAAGTAAAGCAGGTGCAACCTCTACTCTTCCAGGAAAAGGTGCTTCAGATGATTCCCATTCTGAACAGTTATCAAAGTATGAATGGGAACAGGTAGGTAATCAAAGTGTTTACCAGAATGGTATGAAACCAACACAGATGATTTTGTCCCTTACAATATGTAACTAAAAACTGACTTTACTGTTACAAGCAGATTATATCATTTTCTCTGAATTCGTGTGTGTGTGTGTGTGTGTGTGTGTGTGTGTGTGTGTGTGTCTTTCCTTGGACAGTACTGGAGTTTGAATTTAGCACCTCACACTTCTTAGGCAGGTGATCTACCACTTGAGCCATGCCTCCTGCACTTACTTGCTTTAGTTATTTTTTGAATAGGGTCTGTGTTATTGCCTGGGATTGACCTTGGACTGTCCTTCTGCCTGTGCTCTTGTGTACCTGGGATTACAGCTGTGTGCCACCATGCCCAGCATGCTTGTTGACAGGGAGAAAGGGGGCGTCTTACTAACATTTTACCTGGGCTGGCTTCGAACCATGATCCTCCTGACAAGCTGACATTATAAGCCTGTGCAAACCACACCCAACCCTCACCACTATATTTTAATACCTATGTTGAGATAAAATCCACATACCATATAGCTGACTCATTTGAAGTGTATAATTCAGTAGTTTTGAGTATGTTCACAACTGTCCAACTATCACCTCAATCCAATTTTAGAACATTGTTATTGTCTAGAAAAGGAACTCCATATCACTTAGCAGTCACTTCCCTACCTCTCCCCTCCCCCTGTCCACCAGCCTTAGGCAACCACTGCCTACTTTTAGCCTTTATCGATTTACATATGTTGTTGAAATGGACACATGCAGTATGTGGTCTTTTGTGTCTGGCATCTTTCACTCAGCACAATGTTCTTTATGTTCATCCATGTTATAGCGGGAGTCAGAACTTGCTTTTTTTGCTGAATAATATTCCACTGTATGGATAGACCACATTATATTTATTCATTTACCAGTTGATGGAAAGTCGGGTTGTTACCATTTCTTGGCCAGTACAAATAATGCTGCTGTGAACATTCACATACAAGTTTTTGTGCATACATATCCTTTTAGGTCTCTTGTGTATATACCTAGGAGTGGAATTCCTAGGTGATAAGGTAATGCTAAAGTTAAACATTTTGAAGTTCTAACCTGTTTTCCCAAGTAATTATACAATTTACATTCCCACTTCAATGTGTAAGTGCTCCAATTACTCTACTTCCTCACCTGCACTTACCATCTGTGTGTGCATGTCTGTGTGCTGGGGCTGACCACTCTGCTATAGGGCTACCCATAACCTCTGTTTGTTGTTTTGATTTTTGCCATCCTAATGGATGTAGGTGGGATCTCATGTGTTCTTGGTTTATTTTAGATTGAGGAGATTCAAAAGGGTGAGACACAGAGTTTTGTCATCCTGCTCACATAAAAGCTGTAGTTCAGTAAAACTTTGACATTTTCTGTGGTTTGAAAATTTTCT
The DNA here is from genome assembly GCF_047511655.1 of Castor canadensis. NCBI lineage: Eukaryota > Metazoa > Chordata > Mammalia > Rodentia > Castoridae > Castor > Castor canadensis. The sequence goes on along the minus strand of NC_133405.1, from coordinate 126,665,782 downwards.
GGAAAGAATGTTACAAGTAATTAATCTCTCAGGCAATTACCACTGAAAGACTCCTGAATTTCAGAAGATAGTTTGTTTTGAGAGAAAAGAGATGGCTGCTAAGGAAGAATTTGTTTCACCAACTTAGGAACCTTTATACTTTTGTTTGTTTGTTTGTTTGTGAGATCCAGAATTAAATCTATATTACAACCACAGTCTGAGAACTCCTAGTCAAGTGAATAATTTCTAGATAGAAAAAAGAAATGCAGAACTCTTGGAATGGATTCTGAAAGAGAAACTCATTTCTTAAAAACTGTTAACACTTAAGATGTTATGCTAAAGAAAAATGAGTGTTAGATACAGCGTCCTCATTTAATTGATAATGACTAGGGCCCAAAATAAGTAAAGTGATTTCCCCAAGATGACATAGATAATTACTTGAAGAGTTAGCCCTTTGGTTGGTGGTTATTCTAGTCCAACAGAGTACCATAATATGTACATTTAACTTATGTAACTTATAAGTATTGCATATGGTAAAGAGGGAGAAAAAAGAAAAATGCTGTAAAATTTTATTTTCATGTACTTTATCATATTATCTACCCATTATCCTGTATATAAAACATTCACATGTCCATACTATTATATAGGGCTATATACATAAAATCATGTATGTTATATTCTAAGGGTAATTTAAGAGATTTTTCTGTGGGGCGCAGCAAGAAAAGGGAGTATACATGTAGGAAAATGACGTAATGACACCCATTATGTTCAAGTAATAAAAATGAATAAATAAAGAGTCCATCAAGGTAATTTTGTGACAAATGATTTGTATCCCATGTAGAAATTGAAAACTTAATGCCCTCCTAAGAAAACACAACTCCTTGTTTCATGTTTCCTCCTTTGGAACCACCAAACATGAATTCATGGTATAAGAGCCAGATATGACTCAGTTTAAAATGCAAGTGTTATTTTTGTCATACCACAAGCAAAGTAAGGGGATTGCATTGTATTAATTTCAATTTATTTATTTCCAACAGTTTTGCCACTGATGGAATTCAGTGGACAACAAGGAGACTTCTGGACTGTCTCTTCTTTGGGTGGTTTTAACTCTCACCTCTATTAGTCATCAAAAACTTTCAAAATGTGTGGTCTATGCCTGGTGCAAGATTTCTCTAGTGTTGACCAGCTACTGATTATTCCAGGGTGGTTCTCCTGCCATTTCTGTTCTCTCCACCGTACTGTCCTTTCCCTCACTTATTTCTAATTCAGTTTCAATTTCATAAGTTTAAGTTGATGCAGTCAGGTTGAGCAAACATTTATGGTCCTCGCCACAAGACCTGATTTGGACATACTAGAATAACTAAACACATTAAATTGCATGCCTTTTCATGTCCTTGAATGGAATATGTGAAGGTGGAAGGGGTGTAGGTGTAGCTTAGTGGTATAGTGCTTGCCCGGCACGTGCACCCACCTACTCCCACATGTATACAACAACTACAACAAACTGTGGAAGATACAGACTTTTAGAATCATTACCTCTGAGAACTTTGAGGTATTTTACAGGTCAACTGGCTCAAATGTCTGACTGAAAGATTTCAAAAGTGAGACTCAAAGAGTTTTCTGAAGGTTGTCACTATTTTAGTGACAAAGATTGTTTTTCTCACTGTTCTTTAAGCTCTTAGAGGAGAAGTGTAAATAAAAATAAACACTCTATATAGATCAGAGCCACAAAGAGCCTCTGATTTTCTATGCAAAATATTCTTAGAAACTTGAGCCTTCTGTCCTGGGTATCATGTGACCTGCACTTGCCTCTTCCAACCCCAAAAGGAATTGTTGTCCTAATAAAACCCTTGTGGATTTAGGAGAACACTTGGAGAAATATGGTCTGTGGTAAATGGTATTGCTGAAACATGATGTTTGTAGAAAGAAAGAACAAGAGCTTCCTGAGGCTATCTGCTCAACTGGACAAAAACCTAGAACCAAGCCCTAGCTGAGAGATCTATCTAATCTCTATGAACATATTAAAGATACCTAATGTCTGTTCACTGTTGGAAACTACTTTGTCTCTGAACATGACAATGAAGCTCTCAAGAGAAAAGATCTTTGTGTATTCAACAATTATACAACTGTGGTGAGTTTTTTAAAGACAAAGAGAAAAAAAGCAATGACCAATTTTTCACAGTTACTAGGTTTTTTCTACCTTGATTTTGGTGATTGCTAAATTGCTTATTGGGAATGAGCAAAAAGGGAGTTGGGTGGCTATAGGTATTAAAATTATTCTTTAAAGGATGCATGGAAGAGGTGAGTACAAAACAATCTTGATGGAAGAATGCGAAATAGTTCTTTGGATAACTTGGGTTAATATTTCCCCAAATAACTTGGAATTAGAAAGATGGACTCTTACTTATAAGTAGTAGCCTAATTTGGTTTACTGTTCTAAGATTATTGACCTTCTGTGGAGTGACCCCAGAGGCAAGAAAGGCTGTTACCCAAACACAAGAAGAGGAGGAGGCTGCTATTTTGGACCAGATGTAACCTCCAGGTTTCTTAATAAATACCAGTTGAAGATGCTTATAAGGTCTCATGAGTGTAAGCCTGATGGATATGAAATCTGCCATGATGGAAAGGTGAGCTAACATCATTCATGACATTTTCAAAGACAGCCTTCCCCCAACCTTAGTCTTCTCTGCACAGAGCATGTCTGACCTAGAAACCCATGAGAAAATGTCTTCCTTAGTACCAAATAGGAGCCTAAGACTGGAGGGTTCACATAGAATATTTGAAGGGTTTCACTGTCCCATTCTCTGACACATATTTGGCTTACTTCCTGACCTTCATTAATTTCAGAAACAGAAATTCTGATACATGACATTAAGTACACATACAGAAAGGCTTTGTCCTTTAAATTTAATTGTAAGTCATTTCCCCCATACGTGTGGGTTAAGAATGAATGTACTTTTCCTCACAGAGCCTATAAAAGGCAGAAGGAAACCAAGTTTTCTCTCTTCCCCTTTTTGCATACTCCCTGTACAGAGCAATAAACACAAAATACAGTTTTCTTCAAGTGGCCGAGTAGCTGATTTCTAGCAAGTTGTTCCTGTGGTCAGTTTTACTATGGCTACTAAAATGGCGTATGCTGTGCTCCTTCAATGATGTCAATAAGGCTAGAAGAGAGGAGGACTGAGGAACTGATTCCTATCCTCAGTTGTCCTGGGATGGATGGCTCTTCTTCCATAGCAAACAGCAATAAATAACAATGAATACCAGATTGTACAGCCTTTCTTTCTATGTCAACACCTTAGTTTTCTTACTTATTTTAGGCTTATACTAACATTGCAAGATGAGTAAGGCAAATATTATTTACTATCTCTTTGTTATGAGAAAACAGAAAATACAGTGGCTTATCTGAACTGCCATTTCATTAGGACAGAAGTGGACATAAGTCAGGTTCCCTACTGCCAACAAGTACTATCTTTCCATATTCCACCATGCTTCCACGGCTGGATCCATCCCTAGATAGTGGCTATGGTCCTTTATTTCATCCATAATCCCTCTGGTGTTGGTTTTGTGGGATCTTGAACTCTAAATCACTGAGCTCTAAGCAAAAGAAAGGATTGAATTACTAGAAATTTTTATTTTGAATACTCAAGAATTAGAAGGGAAAAAAACCCAAGGGACTTGTCCCCTTGGAAAATTAAAATTTCCATAATCAAACATTACAGAGGATTCTAAGAGTTGGTAGTAAAATCGTGCACAGGAGTGCTGGCTCATACACTGGAGATATTGGATGAGTTGCCAGGAGTTAGTTCTCCTGGAGACACTGACTGAAAACCTTTGTTTTCCTCCAGTGGAATCATAAGAAGTCATGTCAGACATGGGTAATTTGTCAGGATTTTGAGCTTTGTTTGATTTTTGCTTTTTAAGGATTGAGTTATTTCTGGCTTTCTTGAATGACTATTTGAGTACTAATTTTATGAAACCTGGCCCTCTTTTTCTTCAATCAGGTCATTACTGTATTTTCTGCTTCTAATTATTATGAAGAAGGCAGCAATCGAGGAGCTTACATCAGATTGGGCTATGGCACAACCCCACGGTTTTTCCAGTACCAAGTAACTAGTTCATCATGCCTGAGCCCTCTTCACCAAAGGTGTGTGTATTGATAATCAAGTGTTACCAGTCCCATGTAACTAAGGGTGCCCATGCAAGTTAAGACAGCCCCTTGTGGTTACTCAAATACTTCCAGGCCTCAACAAGTGGTGAATACACCCATATGTGATAACAAAAGAATAATTTTCATTAAGCAGCCAGTACCCATGAATGTAACTGCATGTAAAGAAAAGACTTTCACACACACTCAGTCCCTTCACCTACAACCTTCTCTGCCCCACAGACAGCCCCATCTCTTCTTGCCCTTTATTCTCTACACAGCAGTATATGTGACTAAAATGTTCCGTATCTCTCCATGTGATGACATTCATAGCTTATCTTCCTTTACTTCCTGGAACATGGTCATTTTTAGTTTTTTTTATATGTTATGAAACCAGTATGTTTATTGTTACCAAGTGAGAAAAAAGTTTAAATGAAATGGTTTTTTTTCTTTTTTTCCTTTTTCTTTTATTATTCATATGTGTATACAAGGCTTAGTTCATTTCTCCCCCCTGCCCCCACCCCCTCCCTTACCACCCACTCCACCCCCTCCCTCTCCCCCCCATCAATACCCGCAGAAACTATTTTGACCTTATTTCTAATTTTGTTGTAGAGAGAGTATAAGCAATAATAGGAAGGAACAAGAGTTTTTGCTGGTTGAGATAAGGATAGCTATACAGGGCATTGACTCACATTGATTTCCTGTGCGTGGGTGTTACCTTCTAGGTTAATTCTTCTTTTTTTTTTTTTTTATTATTTTTATTTTTATTTTATTTTTTATTTTTTATTTTTTTATTTTTTTTCTTTTATTATTCATATGTGCATACAAGGCTTGGTTCATTTCTCCCCCCTGCCCCCACCCCCTCCCTTACCACCCACTCCACCCCCTCCCGCTCCCCCCCCCTCAATACCCAGCAGAAACTATTTTCCCCTTATCTCTAATTTTGTTGTAGAGACAGTATAAGCATTAATAGGAAGGAACAAGGGGTTTTGCTGGTTGAGATAAGGATAGCTATACAGGGCGTTGACTCACATTGATTTCCTGTGCGTGGGTGTTACCTTCTAGGTTAATTCTTTTTGATCTAACCTTTTCTCTAGTACCTGTTCCCCTTTTCCTATTGGCCTCAGTTGCTTTTAAGGTATCTGCTTTAGTTTCTCTGCATTAAGGGCAACAAATGCTAGCTAGTTTTTTAGGTGTCTTACCTATCCTCACCCCTCCCTTGTGTGCTCTTGCTTTTATTGTGTGCTCATAGTCCAATCCCCTTGTTGTGTTTACCCTCGATCTAATGTCCACATATGAGGGAGAACATACGATTTTTGGTCTTTTGGGCCAGGCTAACCTCACTCAGAATGATGTTCTCCAATTCCATCCATTTACCAGCGAATGATAACATTTCGTTCTTCTTCATGGCTGCAAAGTCCAGGACCTGATGGATTCTCTGCTGAACTCTATCAGACCTTTAAAGAAGAACTGATACCAACCCTCCTTAAACTGTTCCACAAAATAGAAAGGGAAGGAAAACTGCCAAACACATTTTATGAAGCCAGTATTACACTTATCCCAAAACCAGGCAAAGACACCTCCAAAAAGGAGAACTATAGGCCAATCTCCTTAATGAACATTGATGCAAAAATCCTCACAAAATAATGGCAAACCGAATTCAACAACACATCAAAAAGATTATTCACCACGACCAAGTAGGCTTCATCCCAGGGATGCAGGGGTGGTTCAACATACGAAAATCAATCAACGTAATAAACCACATTAACAGAAGCAAAGACAAAAACCACTTGATCATCTCAATAGATGCAGAAAAAGCCTTTGATAAGATCCAACACCATTTCATGATAAAAGCTCTAAGAAAACTAGGAATAGAAGGAAAGTACCTCAACATTATAAAAGCTATATATGACAAACCTACAGCCAGCATTATACTTAACAGAGAAAAATTAAAACCATTCCCTCTAAAATCAGAAACCAGACAAGGATGCCCACTATCTCCACTCCTATTCAACATAGTACTGGAATTCCTAGCCAGAGCAATTAGACAAGAAGAAGGAATAAAAGGAATACAAATAGGTAAAGAAACTGTCAAAATATCCCTATTTGCAGACAACATGATCCTATACCTTTAAGACCCAAAAAACTGGCCTGGAGGTGTGGCTCAAGTGGTAGAGTGCCTGCTTTGCAAGTGCAAAGCCCTGAGTTCAAACCCCAGTCCCACCAAAAAAAAAAAAAAAAAAAAAAAAAAAAAAGACCCAAAAAACTCTGTTTAGTTCTTTTTTCTGAGGTTTTCTGGGAAGGAGTCCCCTCCCCCGCTCTTGGTGCTCAGTGCGTCCCACCCGCTTGGCAATGTGTCTTTATTGTCCTTATTGCTTATTACTCAGTTTCTTCTTTTTCTCTGGGTGGAGGTCGGTCTGTCCATGCTGTTCTGGCCCAGGGTTGTCTGTGGGAGTATTCGCATACCGCTTAGCTCACCTTGTCCGAGTCTTTCCAAGCTGTCTGGGCGGAGGTGACTGGCGGCCCGGGGGCCCTCCTGATTTCTCTGTTTAACGTGAAGTGGAGATTCTCTGCGCTGGCTGGAGGTGTGGAGGGGTCAAAGTTATGCCTCTTCTCTGTGGTTTTGCCTGCAAGGTGTGTCTCCAGCGTCTCTCCAAGATTTCACTATAGGAGGCACGCTTTGTGCTTCCTACCTCTAGCCGCCATCTTGGAATTTTTCGCGTTTATTTTCTTAATGATAGCCATTTGGACTGGGCTAAGATAGAATCTTAATGTTTTGATTTGCATTTCCATTATTACTAAGGATGTTTCTTCATGTGTTTATTAGCCATTTGTACCGCTTTTGAAAACTGTCTATTCAGTTCATTTGTCCATTTAGTAATTGGGTTGTTTTCTTGGTGTTTAATTTTTTGACCTCTTATATATGTTCTGGCTATTAACCCTTTGTCCAATGAATAGCTGGCAAAGATTTTCTCCCATTCTGTAGACTGTCTCTTCACTCTGGTAATTGTTTCCTTTGATGTACAGAAACTTTTTAATTTGATGCAACCCCCTTTGTCAATTCTTGTTCTTCTTTCCTGAACTATTGCAGTCTTATTCAGAAAATAAAAAAATGTTTTCAAGTGTTTTTCCTGTTTTCCTGCAGTGGTTCCAAAGTTTCTGATCTTACATTAAGATCTTTGATGCACTTTGAATTAATTTTTGAGAGAGAGGGATTTAGTTTCAGCCATCAACGCATGGATATCCAGTTTTCCCAACACCATATGTTGAAGAAACTGTCTTTTCTCCAATGTATGGTTTTGATACCTTTGCTGAAAATCAGATGACTGGTTGTGTGGGTTTATTTTTGGGTCTTCTGTTCCATTGGTCTTTGTGTCTGTTTTGTGCCATTATCATGCTGTTTTTGTAACTATGGCTGTATTATAACTTGAAGTCTGTATTGTGAGGCCTCCAGCATTGGTCTTTTTGTTTAGGATTAGCTTTGCTATTTCAGGGTCTTTTACATTTCCACGTGAGTTTTAGGATTGATTTCTCTGTTTCTTTGAAAAATGATACTGCAATTTTGATGGGGATTGCATTGCATCTATAGATAGTATAGCCATTTTCATAATAGTGATTCTGCCAATCCATCATCATGGGAGGTCTTTCCATGTTATAGTGTCTTCTATAATTTCTTTCTTCAGGGTTTTATAGTTTTTGTTGTAGAGGTCTTTCACCTTAGTTAGGTATATTCCTAGGTATTCTCTTTTTTGATGCTATTATGAATGGGCTTATTTTCCTGATTTCTTTCTCTGCCTGTTCATTGTTAATTTTATATCCCACTACTTCATCAAAAGAGTTTATATCAGATCTAGGAATTTTTTGGTGGAGTCTGTAGGGTCTTTTAAGTATAGGATCATATCATCTGCATAAAGGAACAATTTGACTCCTTCCTTTCCTATTCGTATTCCTTCTAGTTCTTTCTCTTGCCTTGATGCTCTAACTAGGAAGTCAAACCCCATATTGCATGAGAGGGAGGAAAGTGGACACCCTTGTCTCATTCTTGACTTTGGAGGAAATGATTTCAGTTTTTCCCTGATTAGTGTGATGATGGCTATAAGTTTGTCATGTGTAACATTTATTATCTTTAGGTACATTCCTTCTCTTCCTAGTTTCTTCAGAGCTTTTATCAGGAAAGGATATTGAATATTGTCAAAGGACTTTTCTGCATCTACTTAGACGATCATATGGTTTTTGTTCCTGATTCTGTTTACATGTTGTATTGTTTATTGACTTGCATATGCTTTAGCCATTCTTGATCACTGGAATGAATCCGACTTGATCATGGTGTGTGATCTTTCTAATTTGTTGTTGAATTCAAGTATTTTGAGAATTTTTACATTTACATTCATAATGCAAAGTGGAATATAATTTTTATTCTTTCTCATGCCCTTATCTTGTTTTTATATCAGGATAATACTGGCTTCAGAGAATGTGTTTGGTAGTGTTTCTTTACTTTCTGTTTTATGGAATAGTTTTGGAACTAACAGTGTTAGTTCCTCCTTAAAGGTCTCATATAGTTTGTCAGTGAAACCATCTAGTCCTGGGCTGTTTGTTGGGAGATTTTTATTTTTTTTTTTAATAAAAAAGCTTTTTATTTAAGTGAAAAATATAACATACTATATCCCTTAATGATGAACTTTAAGCAGTAACATTTATTTCTTTTTTTTTTTCATTTTTCTTTTATTATTCATATGTGCATACAAGGATTGGTTCATTTCTCCCCACTGCCCCCACCCCCTCCCTTACCACCCACTCCGCCCCCTCCCTCTTCCCCCCCCAATACCCAGCAGAAACTATTTTGCCCTTATTTCTAATCTTGTTGTAGAGAGAGTATAAGCAATAATAGGAAGGAACAAGAGTTTTTGCTGGTTGAGATAAGGATAGCTATACAGGGCATTGACTCACATTGATTTCCTGTGCGTGGGTGTTACCTTCTAGGTTAATTCTTTTTGATCTAACCTTTTCTCTAGTACCTGTTCCCCTTTTCCTATTGGCCTCAGTTGCTTTGAGGTATCTGCTTTAGTTTCTCTGCGTTAAGGGCAACAAATGCTAGCTAGTTTTTTAGGTGTCTCACCTATCCTCATCCCTCCCTTGTGTGCTCTCGCTTTTATCATGTGCTCATAGTCCAATCCCCTTGTTGTGTTTGCCCTTGATCTAATGTCCACATATGAGGGAGAACATACGATTTTTGGTTTTTTGAGCCAGGCTAACCTCACTCAGAATGATGTTCTCCAATTCCATCCATTTACCAGCGAATGATAACATTTCGTTCTTCTTCATGGCTGCATAAAATTCCATTGTGTATAGATACCACATTTTCTTAATCCATTCGTCAGTGGTGGGACATCTTGGCTGTTTCCATAACTTGGCTATTGTGAATAGTGCCGCAATAAACATGGATGTGCAGGTGCCTCTGGAGTAACAGTCTTTTGGGTATATCCCCAAGAGTGGTATTGCTGGATCAAATGGTAGATCGATGTCCAGCTTTTTAAGTAGCCTCCAAATTTTTTTCCAGAGTGGTTGTACTAGTCTACATTCCCACCAACAGTGTAAGAGGGTTCCTTTTTCCCCGCATCCTCGCCAACACCTGTTGTTGGTGGTGTTGCTGATGATGGCTATTCTAACAGGGGTGAGGTGGAATCTTAGCGTGGTTTTAATTTGCATTTCCTTTATTGCTAGAGATGGTGAGCATTTTTTCATGTGTTTTCTGGCCATTTGAATTTCTTCTTTTGAGAAAGTTCTGTTTAGTTCACATGCCCATTTCTTTATTGCTTCAATCTCATTACTTGTTATAGACCTGTTTAAATTGCTTATATTTTCTTGGGTCAATTTTGATAGGGCATATGCATCTAGAAATTTATTCATTTCTTCTGGATTTTCTAGTTTCTTTGAATATAATTTTTAAAGTATTCCCTAATCATCCTCTGAATTTCATTGGTCTTTGCTGTGATATCTCCCTTTCCATCTCTAAGTTTATTAATTTGTGTCTTCTCCTTCCTTATTTTGGTTCATTTGGCTAAGGGTTTACTAACCTTGTTTATCTTTCAGTGAGGTGACTTTTTGTTTTATTGATTCTTTGTATTATTTTAGTCTACATTTTAAAAATTTCTGATCTAATCTTTATTATTTCTTTCTGCCTACTAATTTTGGGTGTGGCTTATTTTTGTTTTTCTAAGTGCTTGAGGTCCATAATTACGTTATTTATTTGAGATCTCTCTCTTTTTTTAAATGTAGGCACTCATAGCTATAAACTTTTCTCTTAGCCCTGTCTTTGCTGTATCCCAAAGGTTCTGGTACATTGTGTCTTCATTTTTATTTCATTCTAGGAATTTATGTGTTTGAAGACCAACTGCTTAGCCCACAGTGTATTGTTTAATCTCCATGTGTTTGAATATTTTCTGTAGCTTATTTTGTTGTTGATTTCTAGTTGTATTCCATTGTCATCTGATAGATTGCAAGGGGTTGTTTCTATGCCCATGATTTGTAGGGTTGGTCTCTTAGTGTTGTCCTAGTAGTCTTGTATTTTCTGTTTATACTGTCTTCTTTTTGTTTCTTCCTTATCATTGTCTGAATGTTTTAATTCATCTAGCTTGTCTTCAAGCCCTAATATTGTGTCTTGTACTTAATCCAGTCTATTATTGAGACTTTCACCTGAATTTTTTTGACTTACTAAACTTTTCATTTCCAGAATTTCAATTTGATTTTCTCCAGGAATTTTTTTTCTTGATGGTACTGGGGGTTGAATTCAGGGCTTCATGGTTGCTAGGCAAGTGTTCTACCACTTGAGTCATGCTCCCAACCCTTTTTTGCTTTAGTTATTTTTAGAATAGGGTCTCACATTTTTGTTTGGGCAGGGCTGGACCACAGTACTCCTATTTACACTTCCCACAAAGCTAGCATGACAGGCATGTGCCATCATGCCCAGATATTAGTTGAGATAGGGATCTTGCTTATTTTTTGCCTGGATTGGCCTTGAACCATGATCCCCTTGATCTCTGCCTCCCAAGTGGCTGAGGTTACAGGTGTGAGCCCAGCTTATTTTCTTCAGGATTTCCATATCTTTATTGAATTCCTCTTTTATATCCTGTATTGTCTTCTTTATGTAATTCTGATGTTTGTTTTTTCTTTGAATTCATTCAGTCATCTATCTCCTTTAAACTCCATTGATTTTTCTTTTGAATTCTTTTCCTTAGATGTCAGCCATTTCACTATCACTAAAGTCTCTTAGTTTGAAATTGTTGACTTTTAGAAGAGTCTTTTCTCATATTTCTTGTGTTTTTACATTGTGATTTGTGCATTTGCAGTCAAGTTGTTGGCTAGAGCTTTAAATCACCTATAATCTTTCAGTTCCACTGCTCTCAATGTTAAGGTAGGACTTGGTAATGACAAGGTTAATAAAATACTCGCCCACCACTGGACTGGGGCTATAACAGCCAAGCATTCAGTCACATGATTGGGGCACTATATCTAATCCCCAGGACTTCAAAGGAAAAGAAAACAAGCTGGTATTGTTTTTGGTTCCTGATGGAATGTTGATGCTGTGTGTCAGCTGACTGGAGCTGTAGACTGTTTCCTCCTTTTTTTCTGCTGCCCTTCTCTTTCTCCATGCTTTTCAGCTGTCCTGTCACTTCTTTTGTGGTTTCCAATGCTCTTCCTCTCTTTTTCTTCAGAATGTGGTCTCTTCTTTGTGACTTTTCTCATTCATACAGTCAAATGGATAAAGCTAATCTGCCTCTTGCCCTGCCACTCTGGTTCCTTGTTTTGTATTGTTGTATCTAAAAACCCATTGCCTAACACAAAGTCATAAAGATTTATGCCTGTTTCTTCTAAGAGTTTTATAAAGTTAGCTCTTACATTTAGGTCTCTGATCTATTTTGAGTTAACTTTTATGTATGGTGTGAGGTAGGAATCCCATGTTATTCTTTTGTGTGTGGATATCTAGTTGTCCCAGAACCATTAGTTGCAAAGACTGTTCTTCTCCCATTTAGTTGTCTTGGCCCACTTGTCAAAAATAAATTGACCTTAGGGGCTGGGGATGTAGCTCAGTGGTAGAGTGCTTGCCTAGCACATGCAAAGCCCTGTGTTCAATTCCAGCACCATGAAAAATTGATTGACCATGAAGGTAAGAATTTATTTCTGAACTTTAAATTGTATTCCACTCATCCATGTGTCTAGCCTAAAATGAGTTCCACACTGTTCTAATTTTGAGCTTTATACATATTTGGGATCCCTAATCTGAAAATCCATATCCCAAATTTTGTGAGCAGAAGTAAAGTCTATGCAAATATTCTAAAATATAAAAATCTAAGAAATCTGAAATACCAAGTATTTAGATTCCAAGTATTGTGGATAAGGGCTACTCAATCTGTAGTATGTTTTAAAACTGAGAAATGTCAGTTGAACCTTGTACTTCTTTTTAAAGGTTCATCTCCATATGAATTTTTTAAAAGAATTATTAGGATATATTCATTATACAGGGAGGGGATTTGTAGTGACAATTTCAATTAGACTTATATTGTACATTATTTACATTGCCCCCATTGTCTCTTCCTCTCACCCCCTCCCCACCCCACTTAAAGCAATTGCAAAAAGGTTTTTTAGTTCTGTTTCATATAGGTATATGAAGTCCATCAACCATATACCATCACCTTAATCTCCTTCCTTCACTCCTCCTCCCAATAGTACCCCCCACACACTGTGTCTATTTTACAGTCCTGGTTTTAATTATTAATATTTAAGTTGACATTCAAAGGGGTGTCTCAATGTGGGACTGTGGGTGTGCTCTACTTTGGTCTATTCATTCCCTTTGAATACTTTCCCTTATCCTTTTACCTTCCACCCCCTGTTTTTCAACAGCTTTCGATACGTATCCTTATATCCTCTACCTTCACATCTTATGGTATGCAATATTACTCAGCCACAAGGAATAATGGGGCTTGAAGGTAAATGGATGCAATTGGAGGACATCATGTTAAGTGAAGTTAGCCAGGATCAGAAACACGAAAGACACATGCTTTTTCTCATACGTGGAAGATAGATATAAAGATAAACATATATACAAAAAAAGCATGATCATATACAAACTCAGATGTAGAATATGTTTTTAGCAATGGAACTACTCTATAGAACTTGGGGAAAGAGGGAAAGGAGAAGAGAATGATAGAGCATCAGTAATATCGCATTCCATATGAATTTTTGTATAAGCTTGTCATCATGCAAAAAAAATGCCAACTGGGTTTTAACAGTGAATAGGTTGAATTTGTAGATCAATTTGAGTACCATTGCCATCTTAATACTATGTCTTCCAATCTATGGACTTGAAATTTTGTTCTGTTCATTTAGATCTTGTCTAATTTCTTTCAACAGTGTTTTGTACTTTTCAGTATCCAAGTCTTGGATTTATTTTGTTAAATTTATTTCTGGATATTCTTTTTGGTGCTATAAATTGAATTATTTACTTGATTTCTTTTGGAGATTGTTTATTTCTAGAATACAAACATATAACTGATTTTCATATATTAAGATTGTACAGTCTTGAGCTAGTTCTAGTAGGTTTTTTTTAGTGAATTCTTTGGGATTTTTATGTATAAATTCATATCTTATTACATATTACATTACTTGGTCATAACTGATTATAATAAATATATGGATAAAATGGCCTTACTGTATACAAGATCATAGTAATCTATTAATAGAGATAGTTTAATTTCTTTTCCAACCTGGATACTTTTATTTCTTTTCCTTGTCTACTTGCCCTGGCTGGAACCTCTACTACAATGTTGAATAAAACTGATAAGAGCAATATCCTTGTCTTATTCCTCATCATAAGGGGATGCACTCAGTCTTTCACCATTAAGTATAGTGTTAGTTGTGTATTTTTTGTAGATGACACCTATCAGCACCAGGAAGTTACCTTCTGTGCCTAGTGGCATAGAATTGTCTAATGTGTTCATCATGAAGGAGTGTTAGATTTTGTCAAATACTGTTTTCTGCATCTATTGAGATGATCATATTGTTTTTTCTTTATTCTAGAAATGTAGAATATTTATATTGATTTCAAAGGTTAGACAAACTTTTTCTCCCTAGGATAAACTCCTGTTGCTCATGCTGTGTACTACTTTTTGTATGTTGCTAGATGCAGTCTGCTAGCCTCTTGTTGAGGATTTTGCATCTTATGAACAATGAGCAATAATTGGTCTATATTTTTGTGATCTTTGGTCTTGATATCAGGGTAACACTGGCTTCTTAAATGGGCAGTGTTCCCACCTCTTTGATTTTTTAGAAGAGTTTGTAAATGATGGGTACTAATTTTGCTTTAAATGTTTGGTGTGCAATTCATAAATGAAGTCATTTGGCCCTGGGCTTTTTTGGTGAGTTGTGGAATTACTTATTCAGTCTTTGTACTCGTTATAGGCATGTTCAGTTTTTCTATTTGTTCTTAATTTGGGCAGCTTGTAACTTTTTAGGAATTTGTTCGTTTCATCTAGGTTGTCTAATTGGTTAGTGTACAATTGTTCGTAGTACCCCCTTATACTCTTTTTTATTTCTATAGTTCAGTAATGATGTCCCCTCTTTCAGTCCCAATTTTAGAAATTTGAGTCTTCTCCTTTTTTAGCCAGTCTTAAGATTTATCAATTTTATTGCTCCTTTCCAAGAACCAAATTTTGTTTTTATTAATTATCTCTGTTTTCCTATTTTTAAAATTAATTTCATTCTCACTGTGTAGTCCAGGGTGGTCTAGAAGTTTTGATTCCTCTGCCTCAGCCTCCTGTGTAATGAGATTACAGGTGTGTACCACCATGTCCAGCTTTCTTCCAGTTTTTTATTATCATATTATTGTTGTACTGGAGGTACATTGTGACATTTACAAAAGTTCTTAGAATATATTATACTTGAATTCATCCCCTCCATCATTCTCCTTTATCCTCCCTTCCCCCATTCCTGGAATAGTTTCAACATGTCTCATTTTTCCATTTACATACATGTATGCATAATATTTCCACTACATTCCTTCTCCAGTTTTTATTTTTTTAAAAAATTAGGTGGTACTGATGTTTGAACTCAGGGTCTTGCATTTGCCAGGCAAGTGCTCTACCACTTGGTCCATGCCTCTCAAGTCCTTTTTTTCCAGTTTTAAAGTAGAATATCATATTGATTTGAGTGAGATCTTTCTTCTTTTTGGTATAGGTATTTATAGGCCTAAACATAGGCACATTTACCTATATAGGTATTTATAGTCATAAATACAGGTATATTTATATAGGTATTTGTAGCTAAAATACAGGTATTTTCAGTAGCTTTTTTTTTTTTTGGTGGTGCTAAAGATTGAACCCGGGGCCTTTTGCATGCTAGGCAAGCATTCTGCCACTGATATCCCTAGCCAGATCTACTATTTTATCCTTTTTATCAGCAAATACAGATATTTTAATATAAAAAAAGTATTTATAGCTATAGATTTATACATATTTATTCCATTATGTGTTTATAGCTATAAATTTTTCTATAAGCACTGCTTTAGTTGCACCCCACATACTTTTCCTTCTTTTCCATTTTTTAAAAATTTATGTTGAGACAGGTCTCACTATGTAGCCCAGGATTGCCTCAAACCCAGGATCCTCCTGCCTTAGGCTTCTCAGTGTGAGTCCTGAGATTATAGATGTGCCTTACTATTACTGGCTGTTTGTTGTGCTTTCATCTTCATTCATCTTATAGTATTCTCTTATTTCTCCTTTCATCCATTTGTTCTTTAGGTTAGTATTGTTTACTTTCCTTGTATTTATGAATTTCCCAAATCTATTTCTGTTTTTAATTTCTCATTTATTTTGTGATCTGAAAAGATACTTTGTATGTTTTGTCTTTTTAAATCTGTTCAGATTTATGTTATTTATATTATGATCTATCATACAGTATATTGTGAAGAATGTTCCACAAGAATGTGCCTAGAAAGGATGTATATTCTGCTGATGTTGGGTGGAGTATTTTATATATGTCAGTTAGGTCTAGTTAGCTTGCAGTTCTATTCAAGTCCTATATTCATGTTAATTTTTCATGCAGGTGTTCTATCCATTAGAGTATTGATGTCCCCAAGTTTGTTGAATTCTCCTTTTCTTTCAATTCTTTGTTTTGGCTTCATAGTTTTGGGCTATGTTGTTTGTTTTATAATTTGTTTGTTTATAATTAGTTTATCTTCTTGATTTAGGGACTGTTTTATCATTATGAAATATCCCTCTCTACCTTTAGTAACAATTTTTGTCCTAAAGTCTGCTGTTTTGCCTACTATTAGCATAGCTATCATGGTTACTATTTGCCTGGTATTTCTTTTTTTGTCCCTTTCCTTTCATTCTTTGAAATTAAAATGTGTCTCCTATATATAACACATAGTTGAATCTGTTTTAGTATCTGGTATCACCACCTCTGCCTATTGATTATTTAATCTATTTACATATGTTACTATTGATGTGATTGGATTTGCATCTGCCATTTTATTTTTCTGACATACTGTCAGCCCTTCATACCTGTGGGTTCCACATTAAAAGTTAAGTCTGTTTTGACATATATAGACATTTTCTTATGATTTTTCAATAAACAATATAGTATAACAATTCTTTACATGGCATTTATGTTGAATTAGGTACTGTAATTAATTTAGAGATGATTTAAAGCATACAGAAGACTGTGTGCAGGTTATATGCAAATACTACATCAGTTTATTCAAGGGACTGAGCATCTTTGAAGTTTTGTAACCATGGAGTTCCTCGCATTAGTCCCCCATGGATACCAAGGGACAATTGTATATCTCATGACTATTTTGTACCTCATTTCCTCTTAATTTCAAATTATTTTTGTAAAATGGTCTGAGGTAGATGTTTAAGTCCAGATGGTTATCTAACTGTGCTAGTACCCATTTAAATTAATGTCTATTTGTACCGAATTGTAATATCTCTTTTCCCATGTGTAGTTGGATATATTTATGAAATTTCTGCTATGTTCTACTCGTGTATATGTCTTCTCTTACATTACTGCCTATTATTTTGTTTCAATAACTTAATGATAAAGTTCAATATCTGTCATAGCACATTCCTTTTTATTTTGCATTTTTTTCAAATAATTACTCATGTGAAGCTTTGAATTCCCAAAGTAAGCACTATTTTTAATCCTTTTAAGATTTCACAATTGACCAGTGTGTTGGTGCATGCCTGTAATCCCAGCACTTCAGGAGGTGGAGGTAGGAGGATTGAGTTTCAGGCTAACATGGGCTACCTAGCAAGACCCTGTCTCAAAAAGACAAAAAAAAAAAATCCAGAAAACGTGTGTATGTGAACACACACACGTTCAATAATAATATGGTGTGTTTAAATTTAGGTGATTTATTTAAAGTAGAAACTGGTAAGTGGTAACATGCCACATTAAAATGCAACAAACCTAGATATTTTACGTGACTTTCAACTAATTATTTTTTTCTTCACACAGTGTTCATGCTATGGAAAGCAGTGCCCTCAGGATATTAAAAGAGAGAATGATTTCACAAAAAACTGACCTCACTCATGCTTTCCAACTTCAAGACCGTAGTAGATCAGGTAATAGAATTATGTAGTCCTCATTTCAAACATATCAGGTTATATACAGGTCAGTTTTCATTTTCTTTACTTCCTTGGGATTTCAGTTCTTCCATTTTTGCTAGAAAGAAATGATAGAGACAAAATAAATTTAAACCCATTATTCACTCAAACCAGGCATATATCTTCTTTTTGGTAAGATTCTTTCAATTAAAAAAACAAGTAACTCTGAATTCGACTTCTATCCTGGTAGTATATTAAGAAACAGCTAGTTTCATGAGGATGCAGAATTTTAATACATTTATCAACTTCACAGTATGGTAAACCTCCTAGCTACATCTCCACTCCTTATGAAAGATGATTTCAGTCAGGCATGTTGGTGCACACCTGTAATCCCAGCACTGCAGAGGCTGAGGCAGGAGGATTGCAAGTTTGAGGCTAGCCTCCACTACATAGGGAGACCCTGTCTCCCAAAAATAAAAAAATGATTTGACCTATGTTCACGAGCATGGAGCAACAAGCAAGCACAAAAGGCTGGATTGTCCTGGGGCAAATGTTAATATTGGTATAACAATCATCCTAGACTAAACTCTAGTATACTAGAAAGACAGAAAAGCTGAATTTGGGAGTTCCACATTATGTCTGTACCCTCAAAATGGTGAACTTACTCTAGAATCTGTAATGTTCCTTACTCCTAGAAAGCAAATCCTTTTTTGAGGAAAGCATCCTTAATTTTCACTACTAGTATATCCCAAGGTTAAGATCAACCAATGTGAACTCACAACCAATGATTACCAAACAAAGAAAGAGATATGAGGTATGATGTATAGCAGTCAGCAGAAAGAACAAACAACAGATCTGGTTCCCTAAGGACATCAGATATTGGAATTATCAAATATCAAATATAAAATGTAAAAAAATGAAAACAAAAGAATCACAAACATGCACTTTAAAATCATTTAAAGAAGTAGCAAGTAGCTGTAAAAGTACACTTGTTAAAATAAAGAGAAAGCATAATGGATGGGTTAATGAGATGATTAGATACTGCTCAAGAATTACAAAGATTAGCAGATATGAACAGCAAGAGCTGGGTGTAGTGGCACATACCTGTGTTCCAGGTATTTGACATGTGGAGGCAGGAGAATCATGAGTTTGAGGCCAGTTGGGGCAAAAGTAGTGGTGAGACCATTTTTCAAAACCTTGGGGTCAGAGCTCAAGTCACATTGCTGGCCTAGCATGTGTAAGATTGTAGGTTCAATTCCTAGGACCACAAAAAACAGTGAAGCCAGCCTGGGTTAAGTATTGAGACCCTGTCTCAAAAATAAATTCTTCTTTTCAATTGAAAATGAGAAATGTACTTCAGAATAACTCTTGGATCAAAGAAGAAATGAGAATGAAAATTAGAGTGCTGAAACTAAATAATAATGAAACTACAGCATTCAAAACTTTTTTTGCGGTATGGGGTTTTGAGCTCAAGGCCTCACACTTGATAGGCAAATCCTCTACCACTTGAGCCATGCTTCCAGGTCAACATTTAATACTTATGTATGCAAATTAGAGAGATATTGATAACTTTCAATGTAAATATTGAAAAAGATGAAATTGTGATCATCAAAGTAAAAAAAATAGTTCTTTGAAGAAACTGGTACATTTGATACAACTCTGTTGAGAAAGAGAAAAAGAGGTCACAGAAGAGAGCACATGTGTTCAAGCACAAATAACCAATGCCAAGAGTGAAAGAGATGTTATTATAGCAGAATTTATAAACATTAAAGAGATCATAAGATGTATTATGAAAACTTTTATGCCAGTGAATTCAAACTTTAGATCAAATGGACAAATTCCACAGGTTTGTGTGTATACTGTTTCTATTATATATATATATATATATATATATATATATATATATACACATACACATATATAATATATATAAATAGAAAACCTTGACAGTTTCATTTACAGTTACAATATATATTTAAGAAAGAAATCAAACAACTCTTATACAAACTCTTCTAGAAATAGGAAAGAGGGAAACTCTTCCCAAATTACTTTAGAAGGTCTGCATAACCTTGATATTAACTCCTAAGGAGAAAATAGGAGACTTAAGGGCTTATCTCACTGATAAATTTAGATTTTCAAAAATTCTAGATGAAATATTAGACAAAAATTAATATATTACAACCAAGTTTGATTTTTGCTAGGAATGCTAGGTTTTTTTTAACATTCAAAAACCAATCAGTGTAATCCACCACTTTAACAAAATTCAAGAAGCCATATAATTCTCTCAAAATAAAATAATTATTTGATATATTTCACCCTGGTTTCATGGTTTTAGAAAACTAAGAATATACATGAACATCCTTAATTTCAGAAATCTGCCAAAGCCTGTAACCAACAGCGTGCATAATGGAAAGGAATGAGAGGAGGAAGCATGATATGCTGAAAAATGCCCTGTCCCTCAGTGTGTCCACATCATAACATAATCTGTGAATGTTTCTTTACATGACAAAAGGGAATTTGCAGATGTGATTAATTTAAGGATCTTGATCTGGGGAGATTATACTGCATTATGCAAGTGTGCCTGATGTAATCACAATAGTCCTGTTAAGGGAGATGTAGGAAGAGACTGAGTTGGAGGGGAAGTTGATATGATGGGACCAGATGGCAAAATGACATCTTTTGAAGATGGAAGATGGGACACAAACCCAAGGAATACAGACAGGCGGTAGAAGCTGGAAAGGCAAGGAATGAGATCATTCAGTCAGGGCTACTGGCAGGAACCCACCTGTTCACACCTTTACTTTTGCCCAGTGAAACTGATTTCAGACATCTAATACCCAGAAGAATGAGAGAATACATTTGTATTATTTTAAACAACTAACTCTGTGGTAGTTTGTTTCAGAAGCAATAGAAAATTAATACAGATGCCACTATCAAGACAACTGTTCAATATGGTACTAGGGATGCTCCAAGTACATTAAGTCAAGGTAAAGAAATAAGAATTAAAAAAGGAAAATATAGAACTGTTACTATGTATAAACAATATGATTAAGTATATAGGAAATCCAAAGGAATCCACAGAAAAGCTATTAGAATTAATAAATAAATTTAGCAAATTGTCAAACACTAGATCAGTATACAGAAATTGATTACATTTCCATATAGTAGTGTACTAATCAGTCTGTTTAGGATATAGAAACTGTATCAGTAATTTGAACAGAGAAATTTAATACAAAGAATTATAAGGGTTTGACTGATTAAGGTATAATATGCATACAGGTAAAATACCAAGGCAAAATCCCATTGAACAATGAACAGACACTTAAACAATGAAGGGCAGGAATATAAAACAGGATATGTTAAGAGGAGGGAAATAGCAGGAGAGGGAGGTTAAATGAAGAGGTTAAAGGAGGGTGAATATTTAGTTGAGGTACTTTCAATACAAGTACAAATATGAAATATTGAAAACTGTTGAAGTTATTTTAAGAGAGTAGCGGGGAAAGAGGGAGCATAAAGGAGGGGATGAACCAAATTGGGGCATAATACATGAATATATGGAAATGTCACATGAACCCCCCCCACCCCATATAACTATCACATACTAATAAAAATATTTTTTAAATAAGGAATTAATAACTAGTAAACAGTGATCAACTATTAAAAGTGATAAAAGAGAAATCTTTAAAAGATAAAGGAATAGCAAGTAGAGTAAGTATAGGGTGGAGCTACTATTTCTAAGGAAGAGAGAAACAGACAGACACCAAGGAGGAACAAATTTCGGAGAATCCTTTACTCCCAAACAAAGCTGAGATTCAGACCTCATTGGAGAGGGCATGGCTGTGGCCCACTGCATGGGGCAGGAGGTCACTGATGGGCCTCCAGTCAAAGTTGATCTTCAGCTAGTGGGCCAGGCTAGAGAGAATGGAGCCACCACTGTGGTGCCAGTGAAAGTCACTAGAAGGGTAGGTGTCACTGCACTTTCCACACACCATTAAGACAAAATAACTGGAAAAATACTTGAAAAAAATCGAATCTGCTCTGAACATGGACAGACTGTTCTCCTTATCATTATTCCCTAAACAATACACTATAACAACTATATATGTAGCATTTACATTGTATTAGGAACAGTAAGTAATCTAGAGCTGATTTAAAGGGTGCCAGAGGCTATAAGTAGGTTATGTGCAAATACTATGTCATTTTTATATAAGGAACTTGAGAATCCTCAGATTGTTGTATCCATGGAGGGCTTCTGCATCCAGTCACTCACAGATATCAAGGAAAAACTGTATATCAAAGACCTTAAAAGTACATAATAAAATACTGGAATTTCACTTGTAGGAGTGATCCTAAGGAAAGGTGGAAACTGTTTATAGCCATTAAAACAGTGTATTAATGTTTATATGTTTATTAACATAGATCTACATAGATAAACATAGATCATAAACTTACTAAAACATTGGTTATTCATAATTTAATGCTAGTAAAAAATAGAGTATTTTGTGTGTTTTACCATATATACTACGTGTCTATAAAACATGCTAAAGTACAGTGTATATTTGATTTTAACAAAGAGAAACTATATATACATTTATGTATAAATATGTTTGCATAGGTAAAGATGGGAAGTATCAACATTATTTCCTGTTTATTCAAAGTCATTTAAGTGGTGAGGGTGGTGGGGCATGCCTGTAATTGCAGCACTTGGAAGGCATAGGTAGGAAGATCACAGGCTTGAGGGAACCTTAGCTACATCGTAAGTTCAAGACCAGCCTGAGCTACATGACAAGCCCCTGTCCCAAAAAAGCAATGGCTGGGGATTCAGCCCAGTGATAGAATGCTTTCCTATAGTGCATGAGGCCCTGGATTCCACTTCAAAAAAAAATTCAAATGAGCATATCTTTACTAGTTAGAAAAAATAAAAATAGTTGGGATTTCAAAACTTCCATATAGTGTTGGGGGGAAAGCAAATTAGATGAGAAAATTGATGGATAATATACTAAAATATTAAAATTAAGTTACTGATCCTTTGTATTGTTTTGTTTCCACATCTTCTATAAAAAGCATACATTATTTTGTTAATCAAAACAAGGGAAAAAATCTAGCCAAAATGAGATTTCTTACACATGACAGGAAGGATGGAATCTGGGGAATATTAAAATCTGTCTTTAGTTATTCCTCCAGAGCTCAGGGACCTGGTAGGACAGATCATGGAGGAAAGCAGGTCCCAGGCTTCAAAACCCTAAGCTGCCCAATGACTCTGCCCAGGAACTTGCATTTTTTGGTCAAATTATATACAAATTATATGGGCTTTCTCATTGTCATTGTTGTTAGGAAAAATTTCAGTGGCCCAGTGGGCTTTTTCTATGGAAAGCACTTTGGGGCTGAACTTACCATGGAGATCCCTGAGCTCACATCTGGTAAACACAGATGAAGATGGAAATGTTGACTACATGTCCAGCTTCCAGGATATCCACATTGAAAAACCTGTGAAAAAGGCAAGTGACACTTAGTGCCAGCTAAAATCTGGCTAGAGCAAAACATCCTTGCAGCAACCTCTAAATAATTTAGTGCTTTGCCAAATTGGGAGTAGAATCACCTAATGGATGGGAATGATCTGTTCAGGGAATTTGTATATTCTCTTTACAATAGGCAAAAGGAAAAATGAAAAGGCTCTGGCAAGCAAACCCATGTCACATATGGGATTCTTATTTCAAGTGCTGTCCCACCTGAGGTCAGATGTGCATTCATTCTTTCATGCAAAACACATTTTTAAAATACTGAACATGTTTCCTTAACCATGTATAGACTTGCTGACATGACCCAAAATGTGCCTTAAAGAATGGGAACACCCCGGGGAGAGTGATCAGATTCCAGACCTTGTTAGTGAGAAGTTCATCAGCAATTTGTTAGAACATTGAGCTGATTGAAGTGGGACTTGGGTAATCCTTAGCAGGGAAGGTGAGAATAACGGGGAAAGGAAATAAAAATGCAGGTTGGAACTAAAGTATCCATAGGAAGGAGACTTCAACTTCACTTCAGAGGCAGTTTACCATGGCGACTCAGATCATAGGCCTTGGTTGAGGAAGCTAAGGTTCAAATCTCATTTAATAACTATGGGATCTTTGGGAAAATTGTGTTATCTGTTTTCTAATCTGTAAAATGGACATAATAGTTTTGTTCCCATTCCTAAGGGCTGTAAAGGACTGAATGAAATGATCCATATAAAGCTTTCTTTAAATGTTGGCAGTCGTTATTTACTGCTGCCATATTTACTTTGGTTCACTGAGGAACACAAGGCCTGTAGTGTGAATAAAGATGGGAGGGCCAAGGGAAAGCTTGCCTTCTCAAATTTCTACTTAAATCACCTGATTGGAATTGGTGGGCTCGCTCAGTGGTAGAGCACTTGTCTAGCATATTCACAAGACCCTGGGTTCTATCCCCAAAGAATTGGTAAGGGTGTTTTCTGTTTGTTACATTGCTGTCATTAATTCTAAATGTTTTAACACTTAGAAAATCTTCATTTTAGGTTAAATCTACTGTACTCGAAACTCTGTACAGGTATCGATCTGACCTGAAAATCCTGTTTAATATCATTGACTCTGATCACTCAGGTAAATAACCTTTGATTAGTTCAGTAGTAGTAGAAAGCAAAGGGTAATTTGTTTCTTTGAAATTGAACTGTGTTTTCATCTATTTCATTCTTCATCCAAATATGATGACACTTGGGAAAAATGAACACATGTTTAATATTATTGTTATTTACCTGGGCCAAAATATATTCAAGACCATAGAGTTATACATAACCCTATGTACCCATTGGTCCCACTGGAATAGACCATTTAATAAATCACCAAACTGATTTATCTGATGATTATCTTTTTTAGATAAATTTTTATTAGGATATATTCATTATACAGGGGAGGATTCATAGTGACAAGTCCAATAGACTTATATTGTATATTATTTACATTGCCCCCATTGTCTCTCCCCCTCAACCCCCTCCTTGCTCCAATTAAAGCAATTGCAAGAGTTTTTTTAGTTTTGTTTCATATAGGTATATGAAGTCCATCTACCATATACTATCACTTTAATTTCCTTTATTCACCCTCCTCCCTCCCATTAGTAACCACACACACACACATACAGTACCTATTTTATAGTTTCATTTTTCGTTATTAATATTTAAGTTGATGTTCAAAGGGTGTCTCACTGTACACCCACTGTGGGTATACTTTATCTTGGTCCATTCAATCCCTTACATTACTCTCCCTTATCCCTTTGCCTCCCACCCCCATTTTCCAACAGCTTTCAGTACATATCCATATATCCTCTACCTTCACATCTTATGTTATGTGATATGACTGATGCTGTATCATTCTCTGTTCCTTTCCCTCTTTCCCTGAATTCCATAGAGTAGTTCCACTATTACAGACATGTTCTACATCTGAGTTTGTGTATGATCACGCTTGTTTTGTGTATATGTTTATCTTTGGATCTGTCTTCCACGTATGAGAGAAAACATGCATCTTTTGTGTTTCTGATCCTGGCTAACTTCACTTAACATGATGTCCTCCAAGTAATACTCCACTATGTATATATACTACATTTTCTTGATCCATTTATCAGTTGTAAGACACCTGGGTTGTTTCCAAAACTTGGCTATCATGAATAGTGCTGTGATGAACATCAGTGTACAGGTGTCTCTGTTGTATCCTGTCTTGTGTTCCTTTGGGTAGAAGCCCAGGAGCACGGTATCACTGGATCATGTGGCAGTTCTATGTTTAGTTTTGAGGAATCTCCATGCTCTTTCCATAGTGGATGTATTAATTTGCATTCCCACCAGCAGTGTATAAGGGTTCCTGTTTTGCCACATCCTTGCCACTAACATTTATTGTTGTTGCTATTGATTGTGACCATTCTAACTGGGGTGGGATGAAATCTAACTGTTGTTTTGATTTGCATCTCTTTTATAACCAGGGAAGTTGAACACTTCTTCATGTGTTTACTGGCCATTTGTACCTCTTCCTTTGAGAATTCCCTCTTTAACTCATGTGCCCATTTCTTCATTGGGGTTTGATTCTTTTGGTCTGAGTTTTTTGAGTTCCCTGTAGATTATGGATATTAGTCCCTTATTGGATGAGTACCTGGCAAAGATCTTCTCCCATTCTGTGGGCCGTCTCTTGAGTTTGGTGACTGTTTCCTTTGCTATGCAGAAGCTTTTTAGCTTGATGCAGTCCCATTTGTTAATTATTTCTCTTAGATGCTGAGCCTTTTGAGTTCAGTTTAGGAAGTCATTCCCAATACCTATCTGTTCCAATGTATTTCCTACTGCTTCCTGGAATGTTTCAGTTTCAGGCCTTATATTAAGGTCTTTTATCCTCTTTGAGTTGATTTTGGTACAGGGTGAAAGACAGGGATCTACTTTCAGTCTTCTACATGTGGTTATCCAGTTTTCCAAACAGCATTTGTTGAAGACACTGTCTTTTCTCCATCATGAGTTTTACCTTTGTTAAAGATCAGTTGGCTATAGATGCATGCGTTTATGGCTGGATCTTCTATTCTAATCCATTGGTCTTCCTGTCTGTTTTTGTGCCAATACCTTACTGTTTTTTATTGTTATGGCTCTGTAGTATAGTTTGAAATCGGGTACTCTAATGCCTTCAGCATTGGACTTTTGGCTCAGAATTGCTTTGACAATTCGAGGTCTTTTGTGTTTCCATATGTATTTCAAGATTGGTTTTTCTATTTCTGTGCAGAATGTCATTGGAATTTTGATACGGATTGTGTTGAACATGTAGATTGCTTTTGGTAATATGGCCATTTTCACAATGTTAATTCTACCAATCCATGAGCATGGAAAGTCTTTCCATCTTCTGAGTATTCTTTGATTTCTCTCTTCGGTGGTTTATGGTTTTCATTAAAAAGGTCTTTGGATTCTTTTGTTAAATTTATTCCAAGGTACTTTATTGTTTTTGAGGCTATTGTAAATGGGATTATTGCCCCCTGATTTCTTTCTCAGACTTTTTGTTATTGGTATATAGGAAGGCTACTGATTTCTGTATGTTTATTTTGTATCCTGCTACTTTTCTGAAAGAGTTTACAAATAGTTTTTTGGTAGAATTTTTAGGGTCTCTTAGATATAGGATCATGTCATCTGCAAATAGGGATAGTTTGCCTTCTTCCTTCCCTATTTGAATCCCATTTATTTCTTGCTCTAACTTATTGCTCTGGGTAGGAGTTCCAAAGCTATATCGAATAGGAGTGGAGAAAAAGGACAGCCTGTCTCATTCCTGACTTTAAGGGGAACAGTTTCAATTGTTCTCCATTTAGTATGATGTTGGCTCTAGGTTTGTCATATATAGCCTATGCTGAGGAACATTCCTTCTATTCCTAGTTTCTTCAGAGCTTTTATCATGAAAGAGTGTTGGATTTTGCCAAAGGCTTTTTCTGCGTCTATTGAGAGGATCATGTGGTTTTTGTCCTTGCTTCTGTTTATATGCTGTATTATGTTTATGGATTTGCATATGTTGAACCAACTTGGTTTATGATCTTTTTAATATGTTGTTGAATTCTGTTTGCCACTATTTTGTTGAGAATCTTTGCATCTATATAAATTAAAAATATTGGTCTATAAGACTCTTTTCTGGTTGTGTCTTTATTGGGTTTTGGAATGAGTGTAATGCTGGCATTATAGACTAAGTTCGGTAGTGTTCTTTCTATTTCCTGGAAAAGTTTCAGAAGTGTTGGTGTTAGTTCTTCTTTAAAGGTTTGGTAAGATTTGGCCATGAATCCATCAGGTCCTGGGCTCTTCTTTGTAGGGAGGCTCTTTATTACTGCTTCAATTTCATTGCATGTAATAGGACTATTTAAGTGTTTAATATCTTCTTGGTTCAATTTTGGTTGGTTATATGCATCTAGGAATTTATTCATTTCATCTAGGTTTTCCAGCTTACTTGAATATAAGTTTTCAAAGTACTGTCTAATGATTCTCTGAATTTTGTTAGTGTTTGTGGTTATGTCCCCTCTTTCATCTCTGATTTTATTAATTCAAATCTTTTCCCTCTTCCTTTTTGTCATGTTGGCTAAGGGTTTGTCGATTTTATTAATCTTTTCAAAGAACCAACTTTTTGTTTCATTGATTCTTTTTATAGTTTTCTTTTTTTTTTTTTTTTTTTTGGTCTCAATCTCATTGATCTCACCCTGATCCTTTTTTTTTTTTTTAACCAGGAGACGTTTATTTTGCATGTAATTTTTAACTCGTTTTCTATCAGTTACATGTTTTTGGTTTCTTTTTTTTGTTTGTTTATTTTTTTATTCATATGTGCATACAATGCTTGGGTCATTTCTCCTCCCTGCCCCCACCCCCTCCCTTACCACCCACTCCACCCCCTCCCTCTCCCCCCCACCCCCTTGATACCTGGCAGAAACTATTTTGCCCTTATCTCTAATGTTGTTGAAGAGAAAGTATAAGCAATAATAGGAAGGAACAAGTGTTTTTGCTGGTTGAGATAAGGATAGCTATACAGGGCATTGACTCACATTAATTTCCTGTGCATGTGTGTTACCTTCTAGGTTAATTCTTTTTGATCTAACCTTCTCTAGTTTTTGGTCCCCTTCTCCTATTGGCCTCAGTTGCTTTTAAGGTATCTGCTTTAGTTTCTCTTCGTTGAGGGCAACAAATGCTAGCTAATTTTTTAGGTGTCTTACCTATCCTCACCCTTCCCTTGTGTGCTCTCGCTTTTATCTTGTGATCAAAATTCAATCCCCTTGTTGTGTTTGCCCTTGATCTAATGTCCACATATGAGGGAGAACATACGATTTTTGGTCTTTTGGGCCAGGCTAACCTCACTCAGAATGATGTTCTCCAATTCCATCCATTTACCAGCAAATGGTAACATTTCATTCTTCTTCATGGTTGCATAAAATTCCATTGTGTATAGATACCACATTTTCTTGATCTATTCGTCAGTAATGGGGCATCATGGCTGTTTCCATAACTTGGCTATTGTGAATAGTGCTGCAATAAACATGGGTGTGCAGGTGCCTCTGTAGTAACCTGTGTCACAGTCTTTGGGGTATATCCCCAACAGTGGTATTGCTGGATCAAATGGTAGATCAATGTTTAGCTTTTTAAGTAGCCTCCAAATTTTTTTCCAGAGTTCATCCTGATCTTTATTATTTCTCTCCATCTGCTAGTTTGGGGTTCGGTTTGTTCTTGTTTTTCTAGGAGCTTATGGTGCATCATTAGGTTGTTTATTTGAGAGGTCTCTGTTTTTTTAATGTAGGCACTATTGCTATGAACTTTCTCCTTAGCACAGCCTTTGCTGTGTCCCATAGATTCTGGTAGGTTGTTTTTTTCATTTTCATTGTATTAGGAACTTTCTGATTTCTTCCTTTATTTCTTTGGTTATACACTGGTCTTTCAGCAGTGTGTAGTTCAGTCTCTGTGTGTTTGAGTATTTTCTGTGGGTTCTTTTGTTGCTGAGGTCTAGTTTTATTACATTGTGATCTGATGTAGGGGGTTATTTCAATTTTCTTGAATTTGTTGAGACTTGCTTTATATCCTAAAATATGATCTATTTTGGAGAAAGTTTCATGAGCTGCAAAAAAGAATGTGTTGTTGAGTGAAATACTCTGTAGATATCAACCATGTCTATTTGGTTTAATGTGTGGAGTAGCTCTGAAGTTTCTTTGTTGATCTTTTGCCTGGATGACCTATGTATTGGTGACAGTGGGGTATTCAGGTCTCCCACTATCACTGTGTTAGGGTCTATCTATGCTCTTAGGTCCATTAGAGTTTTTTAAATGTAGATGGGTGCCCCTGTGTTTGGTGCATATGTGTTAAGGATTGATATTTCCTCTTGATGAATTTCTCCTTTAATTAATGAGTGACCTTTATTGTCTCTTCTGATTGATTTTAGTCTGAAGTCTACTTTGCCAGATATGAATACAGCTACTCCAGCCTGTTTATGGGATCCATTTGCTTAGAAAACCTTTTTCTACCCTTTGACTCTAAGCCAGTGTTTATTTCCTTCTGTGAGATGAGTCTCTTGTAAGCAACACATGGTTGGGTCTTGCTTTTTAACTCAGTTTGCTTTCTGTGTCTTTTAATTGGGGCATTGAGGCCATTTACATTCAGTGTTAATATTGAGAGGTGCCTATTGTCTGATAATTATCTTTTCAGAGATGAAATCATAGTTCACTTTCTATTTTAGTATCTTGTTACTCCTGAAATTAAAAAGTCATTATGAGGGTTTCAATTCTGTTTGGAGGACCGAGAACTATGAAAACTCATTTTCTGTTAAGACTTGATGCACAATTACTTATTTCCAAACATTAAAAATATCAGGGCTGGGAATATAGCTCACTGGTAGAGGGCTTGCCTAATATGCATGAGGCCCTGGCTTCCCTTCCCAGCACTGTGTGGATACACACACATGCAAAATCAGCTACTTTCCTACCGCAGAGATATATGATGATCAAAAAGGCAATAATTAATGTATGAAAGTAAATAATTACCTATAAAAGGGCAACAGCATTGTTTGAAATCCTTTTATTTATTCCTAGAGTACCTTCTCTCTCTGCTTTGATGCTGCTTTCCTCTCTGCCATCCTGCCATGTCCCTCACTCTTAGAGTTTAGTTCTTATAATTTCTGTACTACATTTTGTAGTTAAAAGTGATATATCATTTCTTACAATTAGGATCTTACTCTTCTGTTTCCTTCAGTGTTTTGATGTTCAGGCATATTAGTGAGCTTCTAGTTGGGATGATTCACTGTGACTTCCTCACCCTTCCCTTAAGTAGGTCTTGAACACTCACCACCTTCTCCTATATTCTTTAGGCCTGATCTCCATGGAAGAATTTCGGACCATGTGGAAACTTTTCAGTGCTCACTACAATGTTTGTATTGATGATTTGCAAGTTGATGAGCTCGCCAACATAATGGACTTAAACAAAGATGGAAGCATTGACTTTAATGAGTTTTTAAAGGCTTTCTATGTAGTGCATAAATATGATAACTTGAACAAATCAAACACCAACATTGCTAATGATGATCGAAGACCACCCTCAACCTCTTTTTAAACAGCTGAACCCAAATTTCAGTGTTTTCCAGGGTACTTGAAATCATAGTAATAGAGAAAAGGAGACTCCAGTTCATGACACAAACACATGCACAGAATGAGTGTTTGAAGTCCTTAGCAAACTATTATTGTAAAGAAAAGGTTAAATATCCGCTGATAGGATTTACCTCCAGTGTTAGGACCCACACATTGCCAGTGAGGAATTGAGTTTGAGCCTAGTATGGGTCTCTTGGATGCTAACTCACCTGGAGACCAGAGCAATTTGGAATCATACTGAAAGGAACTCACAGGGCACCAGAGACAACATTAAGTGCAACATTTGTGAATGACCGAAGAATGGGAGGGGGAATACCAAACTATTAATGGAATAAACTGTTTCCAGCTTTAAACTGTAATCTTTTTCTGAGATTCCATAAGTGAATGATTCTTAATCATGGGGAAAGCACCCATTAGGGATGGGGACCATATCAGATTATGAAAATTATTTTCATTTCTGTTGGAGATGTAAAATTAATAATTTTTAAGTTTAGGTGAATAGACTATTTCCTTAAGAGAGACATAATTTACTAAAGTTCACTCAAGAACAAAAGGAGAGTCTGTAGAAACATACAGCCATTGAAGAACATGATGGCTTTGTAATGGGTCAATGTGGCTAGGGTGAACATCCTTTCTCAGAATTCCCTTTCTTGCTATTTCTGATTAGGGAGGGCCACAAGGGAAATTTTTGAGATCTGGTTGCAAAAGGGAAGCATTAGCCATTTTGTAGGTCAACCATGCTGATACAGAGATTCACCTTGTTGGTATGCTCTACCTTCTGCTGGATTTTTTGTCACCTTCACTGATTTCTGCACTGTGTTTGTGTGCTTAACCCCAAGATGCAGTGCCCTGTATCCTGCAAGAAACCCTCATTACCAAGGTCAGAGGCAGTAAGAATGGACATAAGCTCCAGTTCCTTCTTGTGGGGTGCCAGTGTGTGTGTGTTTTGGGGGGAGGGTTCAGCTGGCTTCTGATCTTCCTGACTGTGAACGTCAAGCTCCTGCACCAGACATAGATACCACAGCCTTACAGAGAAAGCTTAACCAGCTCCCACATTTGTAGAAGTCACTTCTACTGATTCTATGTATACATAAACAGAATCAGTATATACATATACAAAGTCATGTGTCCACAATGACAGGGATACATTCTGAGAAATGCATCATTAGTTAATTTCATCACTGTGTGAACATCATAGAGTGTTTTTAAGACTAAAACAGCTATATGTCACTGGGCAGTATAATCTCATGAGACCAATATCATACATGCAGTCTGTCATTGACCAAAATGTACTTATGTGGCACATAACTATATGTTTCCTACTGGTCTGTCTCTGGTTGAACACTGATACAGAATTTAATTCTGAGAGTAGATCCAGAAAAAGAAAGTTTTAAGCATGAGTGTTCTGAGTTGGTCCTGGATTTTCTGGAGTTAGTTCTGAAATTCAATTAGATTTAAAAGCACTTTCCAGTACTAAAGAAGATGCTTGGAATCCATGGCATGAAGTAGCAAAATAGATAGTCAGATTATCACCATTTATTAAGAACCCAAAAAGCAGGACTAAGAGACCAAATATTTGCTATTTTAGAACATTTTAGTCAAAATACATTTAGTTAGGGTTGGTTGGTTGTTGCTGAAAAACTTGAAGAAAATGATCAACACAGTGCTTTAAATTCTCAAGGCATTCGTAAAGGACCTGAAAGTTTCTGTGACTACCCTGAGTGGGGGAAAAACCTTGTCTCATATAGCCATGGGGTTGAGATTTCTGAAACTCAGAATCTAATTCTGGGAACAATTGAGTGACAACATATAATAAATTCCTGACCTCACAGGGTCTCTGCTATGACTTGATTGTCCAGTCCAAATATCTGTTGACATCTAATTGCCATTGTAACAGTGTTAAGAGGTGGGACCCTTAAGAGGTGATTAGGAGATGAAGGCTTTGACCTAATGAATGAATTAGTGCCATTATCATGGTTCCTGATAAAAAAAAATGAGTTTGACCCAATTTTCCTTCTCTCTGTCTCACATGAGCTTGCTTGCCCTCTGCCATGTTTTGATGCAACACAAAGGCCCTCGCCAGATGCCAGTATCATGTTATTGGATTTACCACCCTCTGGAACCGTAAGCCAAATATACTTCTATTGATTATTAATTACTCGGTCTGTGGTTTTCTGTTTTAGCATCAGAATAAAAGACTAAATTTCTTTTGTTGAAGTGAGGGGTCATTGGGAAGAAATGGCATTGTGAAAATTAGAATGAGGACCCATGGACAGGCTCTGATTCACATCTTTTGTAAGACAAGCAGTGCTTCTATCTCTGCCTGAGGAATTGCTCTCCCCTTTTCCTGAAGGACCTGTAATGGCCTCCCCTGAGGCAGTCACCTTGTAAGGCACTACTGAATCCTTGGAACTTACCACCACCACCTCCCTCCATTTGCCAATAAGAGTGAAAACAAACAAAGACGAAGTGATAACAATGATACATAAATAGAGAGTAAATGGAGTCCAAGTGTTCTAAAATCTTTTCTTTGTCCAGAAACAGTTAAAGCAACAATGAACATTAGATTGGGATAATTAAGAAATGCAGAGTACAACCTCCAGAATAACGGAAATAAAGAAATAGCAAAGGCATATCAATTTATAGAGGGAAAATGGAATAATAATTTTTAAAATAAGTCAATAAAAGGAAGCAATAAAGAGACAAGTCAAATACTAATATGGTAGATTTAAAGTCAAGCATAAAAATAACTGCCCAATGGCTTTTATATTTTAAGAGCATTTTCAACTAAAACTTAGGCTTCTGCAGGAATTTAGCATAAAGTAGCCAGACCCAGCTGACCCACCAGCCATCTGAAGATACCTGAGTGAATTCAGCTGAGCTGACCTGAACCCAATCCAGGCCAGAAGAACTGCTCAGCTGAACCTAAGGCCAAACTGCTGATATACCAACTTATGTCTAAATAAGTGTTGTTTTTAAGATAGGAAATTTTAGGGTGGTTTATAATGTGTCAAGAGCTAAATAAAAAGGTAATTGATATCTACAAGTAGAGTGCTGTCCTAACAAAAACTGAAATATGTGTCATTGGCTTTGTGACAAGGCATTAGGGCAGAGGTTGGAAAAGCAGTGAGGAAACAGCAGAGGGTGAAAATTAGCTAGGAAACTACTCCCACAGGCTACAGAAGTGTTATGTGGCTTTGAAACAATTTTCAAAACTGTAGTGTATGGTAGCATGGGAGATAGAAAAGGCTCCAAAGATCTTTGGGTCTGTGAATGTGGCTCAGTGGTACAGCACTTGCTTAGTATGTACAAGGTCCTGGGTTTGATGGATGGTTCAGTCCCCAGCACGGCAACAAAAATGATGAAAGTACATTATATACATATGGAAAAATGTAATAATGAAAACCATTAAATTGTTATCTTAAAAAAGAAGAATGAAATTGTGGGAAAAAAGAATAGAAACAGAGGTGACCTGGAAACCAGAAGCCAGACATGTTATATGTTTCAGCTGATTTTTCAAATTCTCTTATGAAAATTAAGTGTTTGCTGCCCGCTTTCTCTTTCTCTGTCAAAATAATTTTATTGAGGCGTATTTTGGATCATACAATTCACCCTGTTGAAGTGTACAATTCATTGTTTTAGTATATTTACCAAACTGTGCAACTGTGAGCATGAATGAACTTTAGAACACTTTAATCATGTCAGCATGATCCCTCATGCACATTTACAGTCAATCCCCATATCTCTCCCACCTGTTTCCTACCCCATCCACTTGCCAGGCAACCATGAGCCTACTTTCTGTCCATGGATTTGCCTTTCTGGATGTTTTATATAAAGTGAATTGTTCAGTATGTGACCTCTTTGTCTTCTTTCACAGAGCTTAATATTTTTGAGGTTGATTCATGCTGTAGGATGTATTCAAAGTTAGTATCCCATTGTATGTATCACATTTTTCCATCCATCAGTTCATGTGCATTTAGCTGTCTCTAGTCAATCTCCATTATTTGCAGATCCCGTGCTGCTAATTTGTTGCTCATTAAAATGTATTTGTAATCCACAGTCAATGTATACAGAGGTCATGTGCAAAATGGTGAAAAATTTGAATCCACATGTTCCCAGTTGATGTCAAACCAAGTGACACTCTTGTTTGTTTAAATTCTCAGATTGTTTACAAGTATCCTTCTAGAAATATATTTATTGCCATGTTTTCCACACCTTTTCACATTTGCTACTGATTTGTGCTTTTTTAAGTGGTATGTATGGACACTTAATCAGGTTGGATTGTTCACGTACAAGCTTTGTAAACTTTTGTCATGAACTCATCATTAGAAGTGCTTCTATTTTTTCATGTGAGCATTTTATGATATTTGGGATATGGGAGCTTCTCTTCCACATCTTTGTTTGCTTCTGCCTTGTTCCCTAGGAGTCTCACTGCTTGAGGAATCATTGTTATATAACTTTTTAGTGTTTGGTTTCTGAACTCTGTGGGTACAATGAAAGCAATGTGAATTGTGGTCCTGTGGTTTTAAATTTTCAGAGACCTTTTATTATTTTCCCACCCAAACCCCTGTGTCCCGTGGTCTCTCTTGTTTTTAAATTCTTTCATAAATGAAATAGTTCTTTGAGGATCTTGGCTTTATGTGAAGTTCTCTGTTTCATTCTCTACCTCCCAAAGCCCACAGCCTAATTTCTTGTGCTTGTGTGGTACACTAAATCCCAAACCTCTAGGTTCTGGAGACAAATACCCCCCAGTATCTCAAGCACTCACTCTTCTGTTTTTTCACTTCCCTCTTTGTTTCTGATACCTGGGGGGTTGCTTTTGTTATTTGTGGGACTAGGTGTATATTTAAGATAATTATGTTACATTTTACCCAGTATTTCTAGGTGATTATAGCAAAAGGATTTTCAGGATGTTTATGTCTACCACATTCCTAGCAGAGGCAAATAGACTTTTTGTATTCTTTGCTGTTTATTAGTAATCTTTAGGCTTCATATTTTATCAAGACAATGATTGAATATTCATAACATGCAATGTGCTTGAGCTATAGAACATATGTCATTTACTGTGCCTCAATTTTTAAACATTGGTCGGACTTATTTCTGTATTTTTTGAATGATTTTTATGTAACTGGGATCATATTATACATTTTTTCGAAGGCTACATTTTTTTTGTTTCACCTTTTCTTTCCCCAATAATGGAGAAACTAAGAAACCTATAGCCAAACATCATCCTAAATGTGAACATCATCTAAAGTCAGGAACGACATAAGGGTGTCTACTTTCCACTCTTATTTAGTATAATACTAGAATGCCTAGCCAGAGAAATAAAGCAAGAGAAATATATAAAAGTTATACAAATAAGAAAGGAATAAGTCACATTATCTTTTTTCAGATGATATGATCATGTACTTAAAAGACCCTAAAGACTCTACTGGATCTCTCTCTTAGATCTACTAAACCATTATAGCAAAGTGTCAGATTACAAAATCAACATTAAAGATTAGCAACTTTTTATGTACCAATATTGAACAGACTGAGAAAGAAATCAGGAAGAACCATTCACAATAGCCTCAAAAATTTAAATACCCAGGAGGATAAATCTAACTAAGGAGGTGAAAGATCTCTACAATGAAAACTATAAAACTCTGAAGAAAGAAATTGAAGAAGACACTAGAAAATGGAAAGACCTCCATGTTCATGGATCAGTAGAATTAATATTGTGAAAATGGCTATACTACTGAAAGCAACCTACAAATTCCCATCAAAATTCTAATACCATTCTTCATAAAAATAGAAAACTCAATCCCAAAATTCATCTGGAATCATAAAATACTGAATAACAAAAGCAATCTAGAGCACAAAACAATGCTGGAGGTATCACAATATTTGACTTCAAATTATACTACAGAGCCATAGTAACAAAACAAGCATGGTGTTGGCACAAAAAACAGGTAGATCAATGCAATAGAATAGAAAATCCAGAAATATAGGCATCTGATATCTGACAAAGGTACCAAAACTCTAAATTAGGAAAAGATTGTGTCTTCACCAAATGGTGTTGGGAAAACTGTATATCCACATGTAGAGGACTGAAACTAGACCTCTATCTCTCACCCTATACAAAAATCAATTCCAAATGGATCAAATATCTTAATATATAACCAGAAACTTTGAAACTCCTAGAGGAAAACATAAAGAAAACCCTTGAGGCTATGTATACATAGGTAATGCTTTTCTGAATAGAACCCCAGTTGCTCAGAAAATAACAAGAATTGAAAAACAGAATTGCATCAAACTAAAAAGCACAGCAAAGGAAACAATTATAAGAATCAAAAGAAAACCTACAGAATGAAAGAAAATCTTTGCTGGTTGGATAAAGGAATAATATTCAGAATGTATAAAGAGCTCAAAAATTAAACACCAAATAATCAAATTAATAAATTGGCAAATGAATTGCACATACAGTTCTCAAAAGAAGTACAAATGACTAATAAACACATGAAGAAATGTCCTATATCCTTAGCCATAAGGAAATGCAAATCAAAACATCATTGAGATTCTATCTCACCCTAGTCAGAATGGCTATTCAAGAAACTAAACAACAACAAATACTGGTGAAGATGGGGGTTAAGGAGCTCTTATACACTGTTGGTGGGAATATAAAATAGTGCAGCCACTACTGTAAGGAAATCTGTAAGGAGGTTCCTTAACAACACTAAAGATAGAACTACCATATGATCTTCCTATACCAGTCCTTAGCATAGATCTGAAGGAATGTAAGTCAACATACAATAGAGATACCTGCATACCCATGTTTATGGCAGCACTATTCACAATAGCCAAACTATGGAATCAGCCTAGGTGTCCATTGACCAATGAATGGATAAGGAAAATGTGGTATGTATACAGAATGGAGTATTATTGGCCATAAGGAAAAAATAAAATTATGTTGTCTGTAGGAAAATGAATGGAACTAGCAATTATATGAAGCAAAATAAGCCAGA
This sequence comes from Castor canadensis, assembly GCF_047511655.1. Lineage (NCBI taxonomy): Eukaryota > Metazoa > Chordata > Mammalia > Rodentia > Castoridae > Castor > Castor canadensis. The sequence continues at coordinate 126,627,929 of NC_133405.1, read as the reverse complement.
CTGAGAAAGACAAATATCACATGTTCTCTCTCACTTGTGGAATCTAGTCTTTAAAAGTGAATAACAGGAAGGTAAAACAAGTCCTGTTTGAGGGTGGGTACCAGCAGGAGGGGGCGGGAATATGGTCAAAGTACTTTATACCAATGGATGAAAATAGGACCATGAAACTGGTTGAAACTGTTTCAAGAAGGGGGAGAAGGGAGGAAAGATGGGGGAGTGGTAGAGGTAGTGAATTTGATAGAGATATATTGTATGGATGTGTGGGAGTATCACAATGAAACCCTTTGTACAAGTAGCATATGCTAATAAAAAGAATTTTAAAAATAAAAATGAAACTATTGCTTGATTATATTCCACTCAAAACCTTGTGCAAGGCCCTGGGTTCAATCCTCAATACTGGAAAACAGAACAAAAAAAGGGAAAGTCATAAAAATAAACCATGAATTACCATCAGCAATGGGTGAAAATCCCTTACCTTCATTTCTACTAGCAGTAGCTATTATAGTTCTTTCTACATTTTGTGAATCTGATGCGTGTAAGATGATTTATCATATAGCCCTTGACTATGATAGAATTTGAGTGTCTTCATGTATTTGGATGTGCCATTCTGTGGATTGGCCATTCTTATTTTTTCTTTTGAGCCATTTTTTCTCTCAATTTGTAACACTTCTGTATACTGTAGAAGTTAACTCTAGCTGGGCATGGTGGGGAGGGGAGGAGGAGAGAAAGGAGGAGAGGAAGAGAGGAGGAGAGAGAAGAAGAAAATTTTAAAAACTTAAAACAGAGACCTAAACAATAAAGGATAAGAATGTAAAACAGGTCATGCTGAGGGGAGAACACTAATGGTGGAGGTTAAATGAAGAAAGTAAAGAAGGTAAATATGGTTAATGGACTTCTATACAAGTCTGAATATGGAACATTCAAACCTGTCTCCAAAAGAAGAGGACTAAGGTACAAAGGAGAATAATGGAGGGGATGAACCAATTTGGGGTATAATACATATAAGGAATGTCCCAATGAAACTCCCTATATAACAATCATAAACAAAAAAGTCTTTTAAAAAAAATGAAGAACAGAAGGTAAAACAAGTCTTGTCCAGTGGTTGGTACCAGTGGGAAGGGGGAAAGACATAAGGGAATGGTAAAGGAGGATGAATATGATGGAAGTACTATGTATTCATGTATGAAAATGGAACAAGACCTACTGAAACTGTTCTAAGAATGGGGCAGAAGAGGATTAAAGGAGAAAGATGGAGGGGAATGAATCTAACTCAGATATATTATAAGTACTTTTGTAAATGTCACAATGTACCCCTGGTACAACTATAATATGCTAATAGATAAAAAATTTTAAATTTAAAATATTTTAAAAGAACTTAACCCTTAATATTTACATTACAAATTATTTCCACATCTATTAGTTGTCTATTAACTTTGACTTTGTTCATGCTACCTTTTGCCATATAGAAGTTTTATATTTTAAATAGTATACACATATTTCTTTTCTTTTATTAGTTCTGGTCTTGCAGATGGGCTTTCAAGATTTGCTCTCTTGAATTTTCTTGCAAGATTTTTATTTTTGCATTTAACCTTTACATCTAAGAATTTATTTTTATATTGTATAATGTGTGGTTTATTTTTATGACTTTCCCTCCTTTTTGCAATATGGCAGGCAAGTGCTCTATCAGTGAGCTACACCCCCATTTGATTTTTATATTATTTATATAAAACAATATTATTTATATTATTCCACATGGATACCCTATCATGCCAACCTCACTTATTGAATAGTCCATGCTTTTCCTCCGGAACTAAATGATCACACTTGTCATAAACTAATTTCTCTAATATACCAGTATTTAATTCTAGATTTTCTAGATGCATTCATTAATTTTTGTCTATTTTTGTACTAATGTTATACTTAGTTGATTTTAGTGGCTTTATACTATTCCCTCATCTCTGGTAAGGCTGTTCTCACTCCACTGTTCTTTTCACCACCAGTTTACTTATTTATTTCCAGACATTTATTTTCCTATAGTAAATTTAATTTTATAAATCTCCAAAAAAGCCCTGTTAAGTTTCTAATTGAAATTCAATCAAATTTATGTATTACATTTGGAAAATGTCACACTTTTATGATGTTAAGGATTCCTATCTAAGAATAATTTGTACTGTTCCATTTCATGATAAATCTTTTTCTGTTTTTTTAATATGATAGTTTCCATTGTATGGGTCTTATATCTCTCATTAAATTTTTTCCTAAATTTTTTATACTTTTTTCACATTGTAAATGGGAAATTTACCCCCATTTGCATTTATGAGTACTTACTGGCAGAGTAAAAAATATTATTTACTATAGTAATGAATCTGTAATCTAGACTCCTTACCAAATACTGCTATTAATTCTAAGATCTCAAGGAGAGATTTTCAAGGTAGACATTTGTAACATCATCACAGTTAATTTATATTTCTTATTTTCGGGTTGCCAGATTTAGTGAACAAAAATATAGAATGCCCACTTAAATATGCATTTCAGATAAACTATAAAAAGTTTTAAAAAATAAAAGTATATCCCGTTCCTTGTTTTAAATTTTCAATTTTGTGAGAAAGGGTCTCACTATGTAGCCCAGGCTGGTGTGTGCTACCACACCTAGCAAAAGTATGTCCCATTCTATATCTGGGATATACTTATGCTAGAAAATATTCACTGTTCATTTGAGATTCAGATTTAACTAGATGTTCTGTATTTTATGTAACAACTCTAGTTGTTTCCCAATGATGATGCTTGCTGTTTTCTTTTTACATTGTATTTGCTGAAGTCTTCAAAAGACCATGGGGTAGGTGCTTGTGGCTTACACCTATAATCCTAGGTACTTGGGAGGCTGAGATCAGGAGGAGCAAGGTTTGAGGCCAGCCTGGGCAAAAAGTTCATGAGATCCCCTGCCTCCAAAATAACCAGAGCAAAATAGACTGGAGGTGTGACTCAAGTGGTAGAGCACCTGCTTTGCAAGTGTGAAGACCTGCGTTCAAACCCCAATCCCACCAAAATAAAAATTAAAAAGCCATGGTACTCACCTCAGGCTGCACATTAGAATCAGCCAGGAATTAAAAAAAAAAATCCAATGGCAGGCTCCTAGGCTTGATATATAATTGGTAGATATATTTAAAAAAGCTTTCCAGATGATTCTAATGAGCATCAGTCTTGCAACCTGTGCGAACTTGTCCTACAAACCTAACTGGGGGCAACATGTGATGCAGAAAGGACAAAAGATAGAAGACAAAAATGCAGAAGGCTGGGGTCAGGTGGTCTGGGTGCTCTGATGGAGACACACAACAACCAGCATTTACTTCTTTTCTATTCTTTCCTATTCCTTTACTTCTTTTTGAGTTCCTGTACAAATCTAAAAACTGCATTAGTGTAACTCTTAAAGTCTTGGTCCTTAGACTCACACTGTCCAATATTTTGTTTAGCATAGCTTTCTTAAAGCCTATATATAGAGTTCTCAGTGCGTAAAGCTGGGATGGAGACACACAACTTCCCAACACCTCCAGTGAGTTTATTATATACTGTGGCAAATGAGGCATAGCAACAGTTCTGGGGCAGTGTGGGGTAGTGACATTGCTACTCTCTGGAAGTAAACATCTTAGGAAAAACAGCTGTGCTGCATTTTGCCATTGCCCCCTTCTGTGGCTAGGGCCATGCCAACTCAGCCTGCAGATTATTGGGCATAGCTATGCTTATGTCAAGTTCTCATAGGCTTCTCATAATCTGTTCCCCACACATCAGTGTTAAGATCCACTGCCTTAGTAATGTTAAATAATGGTGATGGTGGTATACATTAAGAATCTATTGATTTTAATTAAATATTTTAAGTGTTTTGACATTTAAAATATTTAATTTAAAAAATTAACACATTTGTATATTTTCATCTAGTTCTATTCTACTTAAATTTTTTTTAAGAATGGTTGCTTTTTTGTGGTAATGGGGCTGGAACTCAGGGCCTACACATTGAGCTGCTCTACCAGCCCTTTTTTGTTTGTTTGTTTTATTATTCATATGTGCATACAAGGCTTGGGTCATTTCTCCCCCCTGCCCCCACCCCCTCCCTTACCACCCACTCCACCCCCTCCCTCTCCCCCCCCACCCCCTCAATACCCGGCAGAAACTATTTTGCCCTTATTTCTAATTTTGTTGTAGAGAGAGTATAAGCAATAATAGGAAGGAACAAGGGGTTTTGCTGGTTCAGATAAGGATAGCTATACAGGGCATTGACTCACATTGATTTCCTGTGCGTGGGTGTTACCCTCTAGGTTAATTTTTTTTGATCTAACCTTTTCTCTAGTACCTGTTCCCCTTTTCCTATTGGCCTCAGTTGCTTTAAGGTATCTGCTTTAGTTTCTCTGCGTTAAGGGCAACAAATGCTAGCTAGTTTTTTAGGTGTCTTACCTATCCTCACCCCTCCCTTGTGTGCTCTCGCTTTTATCATGTGCTCATAGTCCAATCCCCTTGTTGTGTTTGCCCTTGATCTAATGTCCACATATGAGGGAGAACATACGATTTTTGGTCTTTTGGGCCAGGCTAACCTCACTCAGAATGATGTTCTCCAATTCCATCCATTTACCAGCGAATGATAACATTTCGTTCTTCTTCATGGCTGCATAAAATTCCATTGTGTATAGATACCACATTTTCTTAATCCATTCGTCAGTGGTGGGGCATCTTGGCTTGTTTCCATAACTTGGGTATTATGAATAGTGCCACAATAAACATGGGTGTGCAGGTGCCTCTGGAGTAACCTGTGTCACAGTCTTTTGGGTATATCCCCAAGAGTGGTATTACTGGATCAAATGGTAGATCCATGTCTAGCTTTTTAAGTAGCCTCCAGATTTTTTTCCAGAGTGGTTGTACTAGTCTACATTCCCACCAACAGTGTAAGAGGGTTCCTTTTTCCCCGCATCCTCGCCAACACCTGTTGTTGGTGGTGTTGCTGATGATGGCTATTCTAACGGGTGAGGTGGAATCTTGGCGTGGTTTTAATTTGCATTTCCTTTATTGCTAGAGATGGTGAGCATTTTTTCATGTGTTTTCTGGCCATTTGAATTTCTTCTTTTGAGAAAGTTCTGTTTAGTTCACGTGCCCATTTCTTTATTGGTTCATTAGTTTTGGGAGAATTTAGTTTTTTAAGTTCCCTATATATTCTGGTTATCAGTCCTTTGTCTGATGTGTAGCTGGCAAATATTTTCTCCCACTCTGTGGGAGTTCTCTTCAGTTTAGAGACCATTTCTTTTGATGAACAGAAGCTTTTTAGTTTTATGAGGTCCCATTTATCTATGCTATCTCTTAGTTGCTGTGCTGCTGGGGTTTCGTTGAGAATGTTCTTACCTATACCTACTAACTCCAGAGTATTTCCTACTCTTTCCTGTATCAACTTTAGAGTTTGGGGTCTGATATTCAGATCCTTGATCCATTTTGAGTTAATCTTGGTTATAGGGTGATATACATGGATCTAGTTTCAGTTTTTTGCAGACTGCTAACCAGTTTTCCCAGCAGTTTTTGTTGAAGAGGCTGCTATTTCTCCATCGTATATTTTTAGCTCCTTTGTCAAAGACAAGTTGGTTATAGTTGTGTGGCTTCATATCTGGGTCCTCTATTCTGTTCTACTGGTCTTCATGTCTGTTTTTGTGCCAGTACCATGCTGTTTTTATTGTTATTGCTTTGTAATATAGTTTGAAGTCAGGTATCGTGATACCTCCTGCATTGTTCTTTTGACTGAGTATTGCCTTGGCTATTCGTGGCCTCTTGTGTTTCCATATAAATTTAACAGTAGATTTTTCAATCTCTTTAATGAATGTCATTGGAATTTTGATGGGAATTGCATTCAACATGTAGATTACTTTTGGGAGTATAGGCATTTTTACTATGTTGATTCTACCAATCCATGAGCATGGGAGATCTCCCCACTTTCTATAGTCTTCCTCAATCTCTTTCTTCAGAAGTTTATAGTTTTCCTTGTAGATTGACCTCTCATTTAAAAGTTCCTACACTTTTGGCGTCAGCATAAAAAAGTTTCCCCCAAATACTGACACTAGTCATCCCTTTGTAACACCATGCTTGCCCTGGCACTCCCTCTGAGTACCCTTCTCTAAATTTACAGGCACTTTTCCAGGTGATTCATCCCTTTGTTGAAGAGGTAGCATTCCATGTGACTGCCTGATTTTGGTGATATAAGGCTAAAATTTGGCAGGATCCTAGAGATTTTCACTGCATCAGTAAGGTGGCCTAGTCCAACCAGTCACTACATTTCCTTCTGTCCTGGCCACAGATGGCAGAAGGAAATCACCTCTCATCAGACCAATCACCAGTCAGGACACCAACGAAAGGAGAGCCTGACAAGTTTTTCTAGATAGGACCTCCCCCCTCCAGTCTTCCAGCCTCAGTACCCAACCAGTCTCCACTGGCCTGTCTACTGAAATGTTGGAAGGACCTTGACCCTAATAATCTCAAAAACAAAAACAAAAACAAAAAAAACCAAAAACCCAAAACCCACCCTCATCTTTCTTTGTACTGAGGCCTGGCCCCAATATCCGTTGGTGACCAAGAGAAGTGGCCTTCAGAGGACTCCTTAAATTATAATACCATACTCCAATTAGACCTTTTCTGTAAAAGGGAGGAAAAGTGGACTAAGGTTCCCTATATACAGCTTTTCTTTTATCTCTGGAACCACCTAAAATGGCTTCATAACTGCTCTAGATACTCAAACACTGGCTATTCTTGGTAAGCCACAGGACAAACATGGGGAAGGAGGACCAAAAAAAGCCCCTTACTAGTGACAAGGCCCCCATCCCTACTGTTCCCTCTACTGCTCCACCCTCTGCCCTGCCTTCTGAGCCACCAGGACCTCCTAATGGTTGTTTCCCCTTTCAACAGGCAGTGGTGGGAAGAGGGTGAGTCTATGTCTCCTTCCAGCTATCAGATCTAAGGGAGATTAAAAAGGATCTGGGTAGCTATACTGACACCCAAGACCAATATATCCAGGCCTTTATCTCTGTGATCCAAACCTTTGAATTGGCATGGAAGGATATCATGCTTCTCCCGGACCAGACTCTTTCCTCATTAGAAAAGCAATGGGTCTTAGCCCAGGCCATTCAGGTTGGAGACAATTTCCATCTACAATGAGCCCCAATACCCGTGGCACCTTGAAATGAGGAAATAAACATGCCCATGCCCACAGGAGCACAGACAGTCCCCTTGGCAGATCTACAATGGGATCAAAATGATGACAGGGATGAGTGGTATCGATGCCACTTCATCCATCTTACAGTGGAAGGGCTAAAAAGGGCCAAAGTTAAACCTCTAAACTATTCCCAGGTGACTTCAGTACAAGGTCCTGATAAAACCCCCTTACCTTTTTACAGCCTCTTAAGGATGCTATCCAAAAGCATCCCACAGTGGACCCAGAGTCACAGGTGGGGGAGGTTCTCCTCAAAGATAAATTTCTAACTCAGTCAGCCCCAGGAATCAGTAGAAAACTCCAAAAGTCTGTGGCTGAAGGGGAAAAGTCATTGGACCAACTAATGCAACTAGCCGTGTCTGTATACTATAATTGGGACCTCACCAAAAAAAGAAAAAGGATAAAAAACACCATGACCTGATCACAGCTCTCAGGGAGTGCCCCATCCGATGGGGCCCCACATCCTGAGTTTACTATCATTGTGGACAGGAGGGGCACTTCCACAGGGAATGCCCAAAATGGGGACATCCCAGGAGACAGTCCCAGCCCCCATTGGGACCTTGCCCTCTCTGCAAAGGTAGCCACTGGAGGTCTAAGTGCCCCTGTCTCCAGGCAGAAGGCAGGGTACCACCTCCTATCCAGGGGCCTCCTGTCCAGGCTCCACTTTTTGACATCAGATCCAAAAATAAAAATAGTCATTCGGGGCATATCTGGCCTGCCTCTTGAGCATTACTTTACCATGCCACTGGCCTGCTCCTGGGGGAAACTCCACTTCTGTCACTCTTTACTTGTGGTCCCTGAAAATCCAGTACCCCTGCTGGGGAGAGACTTACTGTCCCAACTTAAAGTCCAAATTCTACTTCCCCCTGGGGAGTACTTCTGTTTCCCCTCTCATTGAAGAACATGTAGATCCCATAGTTTGGACTGACGATACAACTGTTGGCCAAACAAAAACTGTTCTTCCTGTACAAATAAAGCTAAAAGACCCCCTCCACATCCCCCATCAAAAGCAATATCCCCTAAAGCCTGAAGGGTGATAGGGTATATTGCCCATTATTACCTCCTTAAAACAGCAGGGACTTTTAGTGGAATGTTCAAGCCCCTATAACACTCCTATTCTTGCTGTCCGTAAGTGGCCAAATAAATGGAGGCTGGTTCAGGACCTCTGACTCATTAATGAGGTAGTCAGTTCCTTTCACCCAATTGTTCCCAATCCCTATACTCTATTGGCTCAAATACCCTCAAAAGCCCAATACTACTCTATACTAGACTTAAAAGATGCTTTCTTTTGCATTCCTCTTTATCCTGACAGCCTCTGTTTGCCTTTAAAGACCCCACTAACCCCTCACAACAGGGTCCTTCTGGAACAACATAAGGAACTGGGCTCCTTGGGCACTACCTCTGCTGACCCCCTTTTTATGCTCCTACTAATATTCCTATTTGGGCCTTGTATAATAAATGCTCTCTCCAGATTCATATCTCAACAGGTCCAACAAATCAAATTCCAGCTCTTAGTTAAAAAATACTCACCTCTGCTGACACATGACCCCTCTGTCCAGTTCTATTAGAGTCCTATGGAGACTACATGGGTCAACCCCTGAGACAAGTACCAACACACCTACCCCACTGTCAGAAAGAAGAAGCTAGACAAGTCATTGCCCTCTCCCCAACAGCAGTTGGGTACTTGTCTCGGGGGGGGGACTTGCTGGGTCTGGGAGATCAGAACACAAAATGAGACAGTGCCCCCATCCCCCATGAGAGCACTGTGAACCCTATATCCTGTAAAGGGACATGCAGTTTCACAAGTCATGACCCCTGGGGATGCCTCAAAAATGCCACAAGGTTGATAACCAGGAGGCTTTTGCAGGACTGTGTATATGTTCCTGCAAAGATATGTTAAAAGACCACTCTACCCCTGACTCCTGACTCCCCTCCCCAACAAAAAGGACCAAATAAAAAAGCTATGTAAATAACAGGGAGCTACCGATTTTCTGGGCTCCCTGTCCATGTCTAGGGGCAGCTTTTCCCTTCTCTCTAATAAATCCTACTTTGTTTGTCGACCTTGTTGTCTCATGAGTCAGTCCGCTGCCTCATGAGCCAATTCTTTGGCCTGTGGAGGCAAGAGCTCTGACACCAGCCCACAACAATATGGTACTGGGGTTTGAACTTAGGGCATTACACTTGCTAGACAGGTGCTCTACCACTTGAGTCACTCCACTAGCCTCTGACACATCACTTTGAAGATCAAAAGGATTTTAGGAGATGTATAACAGGAGATGGAGTGAAGACTAAATATATACTTCACAATATTACATTCTTCAAAAGACAGATATGTATTTTGCTTATATGTTCATGAAATATTTACAGCCAAAATATCAGGGTAACATTCAAAAAGAAAATCTTATTGATAATTTAAAGAATAAGAAGAGTAAAAAATTTAAATATGGACTATTTTAAGTGTAGAAAATAAGAAACACTTCGCAGAAAACCCTTAAAGAGGAAATAATGAAAAGGAGAACACTTCACACTAAAACAGATGCCACACAGTAAAATCACGGCCTAAAGGAAAATGTGTAGCCTTTAATATTGTTATTTTAAATAATATCTGAAAATTAAAGACCTATACCAATCTTAAGAAATTAGAAAAAACAAAATAATAACCCAACAGAAATCAAAAGAGAATTAGTACAGGTGAAAGCTGAAACAAGTGAAAGAGAAAAACAAGTATCTTACATCCAAATAGCTCAAAGGATAAATAAATACAAAAGTGGAAAAGACTAACTCCTTCTTTGCAAGTTGGATCAAGGAAAAAAGCAAGCAGAAGTTCACAAGAGGAGGAATGGGAAGCAGGACACAATCACACATTTAGTAGAAATGAAAAAAGAGTTTGGAAGGGGAGTAGCAATCTACCATAATAAAGGCACCAAGACCACATTGGCCCACAGCTGAATTATTTTTTAACCTCATTAGACAAATGAGTTTAATGTTACTTGTTCCTGCTTCTCTCAAAGTGAATGTCTACACAAAGAACCTAGGACTCTTGCTAAATGCAGATTTGAATTCAACAGATCTGGGTAGGATCCTAGGTTGCATTTTGATGGCTCATGGTGAGGAGAATACTATTGGTTCAAGTGAGAGGGAGGGGGCAGTAATAAAAAATGTCCCAGTTCCTTTTATGAAGTCATTTCTTTTCAAATCAAAATGAGATGATGCTAATTCCGACAATAACAGATCTTCAACCTCAATTTCATTTATAAATATAGGTGCAAATTCTAAGTAAAACAACAAATAGATTGTGCCATGGAACAAAAGAATTAGAAAGTTCTACATTGTGATGAAATCCAACAATACAATTCTATAATTATATTCGTATCATTATATTTATTAATAGATGCTAAAGGCAACCATTCTTTTTTTAACTGTTCAATAAGTCAGCACAGGCTTTACTGGGGAGAAGAAACTTACAGAGGAGGTCCCCAGCAAGAGAGCTGGAGCCCACAGCCACTTACAGACTGGGGGTAGATACATGAGGTTGGTGGAGAAGTCCCAGGAAGCAGGGGAATCCTCAATGGACACTATGGCTCTCCCGAGATAAGGATAAAAGCAACTATTGCAGATTGCCATTCGAAGCCAGCCCCAGGCAAATAGTTTCTAAGATCCTATCTCAAAAAAATCCTTCACAAAAAAGGGCTGGTAGGAAAAGTAATCTACATGTTTAATGCAATTCCCATCAAAATTTCAATGATGTTCATTAAAGAGATTGAAAAATCTACCATGAAATTTATATGGAAACACAAGAGGCCACGAATAGCCAAGGCAATACTCAGTCAAAAGAACAATGCAGGAGGTATCACAATACCTGACTTCAAACTATATTACAAAGCAATAACAATAAAAACAGCATGGTACTGGCACAAAAACAGACATGAAGACCAGTGGAACAGAATAGAGGACCCAGATATGAAGCCACACAACCAGAACCAACTTGTCTTTGACAAAGGTGCTAAAAATATACGATGGAGAAATAGCAGCCTCTTCAACAAAAACTGCTGGGAAAACTGGTTAGCAGTCTGCAAAAAACTGAAACCAGATCCATGTATATCACCCTATACCAAGATTAACTCAAAATGACCCCAAACTCTAAAGTTGATACAGGAAAGAGTAGGAAATACTCTGGAGTTAGTAGGTATAGGTAAGAACTTTCTCAACAAAACCCCAGCAGCACAGCAACTAAGAGATAGCATAGATAAATGGGACCTCATAAAGCTAAAAAGCTTCTGTTCATCAAAAGAAATGGTCTCTAAACTGAAGAGAACTCCCACAGAGTGGGAGAAAATATTTGCCAACTATACATCAGACAAAGGACTGATAACCAGAATATATAGGGAACTTAAAAAACTAAATTCTCCCAAAACTAATGAACCAATAAAGAAATGGGCAAGTGAACTAAACAGAACTTTCTCAAAAAAAGAAATTCAAATGGCCAAAAAACGCATGAAAAAATGCTCACCATCTCTAGCAATAAAGGAAATTCAAATTAAAACCATGCCAAGATTCCACCTCACCCCTGTTAGAATAGCCATCATCAGCAACACCACCAACAGGTGTTGGCGAGGATGCGGGGGAAAAAGGAACCCTCTTACACTGTTGGTGGGAATGTAAACTAGTACAACCACTCTGGAAAAAAATCTGGAGGCTACTTAAAAAGCTAAACATTGATCTACCATTTGATCCGGCAATACCACTCTTGGGAATATACCCAAAAGACTGTGACACAGGATACTCCAGAGGCACCTGCACACCTATGTTTATTGCGGCACTATTCACAATAGCCAAGTTATGGAAACAAGCCAAGATGCCCCACCACTGACGAATGGATTAAGAAAATGTGGTATCTATACACAATGGAATTTTATGCAGCCATGAAGAAGAACGAAATGTTATCATTCGCTGGTAAATGGATGGAATTGGAGAACATCATTCTGAGTGAGGTTAGCCTGGCCCAAAAGACCAAAAATTGTATGTTCTCCCTCATATGTGGACATTAGATCAAGGGCAAACACAACAAGGGGATTGGACTATGAGCACATGATAAAAGCGAGAGCACACAAGGGAGGGGTGAGGATAGGTAAGACACCTAAAAAACTAGCTAGCATTTGTTGCCCTTAATGCAGAGAAACTAAAGCAGATACTTTAAAGCAACTGAGGCCAATAGGAGAAGGGAACCAGGAACTAGAGAAAAGGTTAGATCAAGAAGAATTAACCTAGAAGGTAACACCCACGCACAGGAAATCAATGTGAGTCAACTCCCTGTATAGCTATCCTTATCTCAACCAGCAAAAACCCTTGTTCCTTCCTATTATTGCATATACTCTCTCTTCAACAAAACTAGAGATAAGGGCAAAATAGTTTCTGCCGGGTATTGAGGGGGTGGGGGGGAGAGGGAAGAGGAGAAATGACCCAAGCCTTGTATGCACATATGAATAATAAAACAATAAAAAAAAAAGAAAAAATAGAGGTCAAGAGACCATGGCAATGCCCATTTCTTCGGCTATTCCCAGAAGATTATATTAGTGCTTCTTGGGGACTGTAACTTTGGGATAAAAATTGGTTCTAAGGGCTGGGTGGGTCTGTTGGGGCCAGCTTGGCAATTTTTCTGGGATTTACTGTGTCTGATATTTACCTTGGTTTTCCCACTCTGAGTCTAAGCAGCTTTCTGTTAGCTCTGTAAAGTTGTAAGCCTCCAGCTAGCTCTGCAATGTTTCCTGTAACTGTGACCACATTCTGTAGGGGGGTGAGGGGCAAATCCTGTAAGTATTTAACCCAGCTCCTGACACACATCAGGGCTCAGGGCTGAGAAATTATTTCCCCTGAGTCTGCTAGTGTAATAAACTCCCTGCTTCCTGTAAAAATGGTTTCAGTGCCTTTGTTTCCCTCACTGTTTCCCACAACAGGTCGGGGCTCAGGCGAAAAGTGGGGTTTCCCACAACAGGTCGGGCTCAGGCGGAAAGTGGGGTTTCCCTCACTGTTTCCCACAACAGGTCGGGCTCAGGCGGAAAGTGGGGCTGGGCGCAGGGCTGGGTGTGCACCGTAACTGGGCAAGGCGCCGCTGCCCTCCCCCATGCCCAGGATGAGTGACGCCCTCCGCCCAAGCCCGCCCCTGTGGCCTGCCGCTCCTCCTTCCATGGGCACATACATGCACGCATGTTTGTTTGTTTCCCCTCTCATCCCTTTTAGGGGGAGTGGCGATAGGTCACAGTTTGTCACTGTGTGTAGCCGGCAGCGGTGGTGACTCTGGACACAAGCCGGGCCCTTTCCATGGATTGCCCTAGCTATGGCAGGCAGCACTGCTGTGCCTGGAGAGCCCGGTGGAACAGGCTGGCATCCATTTGCACACTAGTGCTTCCCCTCCTCCCCTTACGGGGGATGGGGTGGCGTTAGGGCACGTGTGTGGTGCTTGAGGCCCACCAGGTTTGTCCCCCAGGCCATGGTTCCATGTGGTGCCCTTGCCTCAGCTGGTGCCCAGTAGCTGACTCAGAACTGGTGTGGACCAAGGGCATGACAAACTAGTGTAGGAATAACTCAAGAACGTCATAAGAAACCATGGTATGAGTTTCCCATGGGAAGCCAGGGTCCTAGTAAACACAGAGAGGGGAAGGCAGACAGAGAGAAATAAGGCGGCAAGAGGACTGAGGGATCATCTGTTCCCAAAGGTCCCGGAAGAATGTTTGCCACCTCTGGCAAGGACAGAAGGGGCCACCTGACATCCTAGGTGAGGGAGGGGAACAGAGCTGAGAGACACAACACATGCTTGAGGGATTAATGATTAGGTGTGCTTTCAGGTTATTCCCACGAAGTGGTACTGGAACACTGTCAGCCACACAAAATCTCCACTCTGGGGTTGCTGCCTCTGGCAGAAGGAGGTACCAACAGGTGGGGGAAGAAGAACACCATGTGCCTAAACCAAACAGGCCTCCTCCAACATAGCCTAATGCATACCTGAATCAACCCTGGGCTCAGTCTCAATTCACAGAGAGGAAGTAGAGAGCACCCCCAGAACTGGAATTGCCTTGAGGCCAAAGTTGGCTAGGAGCTGTTGGTCTGATACCATGACGGGAAAGTCCCTCAGGAAGACAGGAACAGAGACAGAGACAGGGGGAGAGGCACAGGGAAGTTTGATTTTGGCTAGTCCTCAGCAGGGGGTTTCCCCCAGCAGGAGTATCCAGCAGGGTGCTGGAGGCTCACTAGGGCACCTTAGGCAAACTCCTGCTGGTTTGGCGCTCAGTTGTCCTGACCTTGGTCCAGGAGAGGTGTCCCATCTGGGTCACCAGAAATGTTGCAGGCCAGTCTTGAGAGTTCTTGCCTCCATGGACCAAAGAATTGGCTTGTGAGGCAGCGGATTGACTCATGAGACTACAAGGTTGACACACAAAGTAGGATTTATTAGAGAGAGAGGAAAAGTTGCCCCTAGACACAGACAGGGAGCCTGGAAAATCGGTAGCTCCCTGTTGTTTACATAGAGGGGTCTTTTATTTGGTCCTTTTTGTTGGGGAGGGGAGTCAGGAGTCAGGTGGAGTGGTCTTTTGACATATCTCTGCGGGTACATATACACAGTCCTGCAAAAGCCTCCTGCTTATCGGCCTTGTGGCATTTTTGAGGCGTCCCAGGGGGCCATGACTTGTGAAACCACATGTCCCTTTACAGGATGTAGGGCTCACAGTGTTCTCCAGGGGGATAGGGGCACTGGCTCATTTTGTCTTCTGGTCCCCCAGACCAGCTATATATATATGTATATATATATATATATATATACACACACACTTTCGGTACAGGTTCTAGGCTTTGTTCTCAGCACCAGCTTTTAGGTCTCTTCCTCTCCAGGACTGCTGTATCCTTGTTCTTTAGGCACCCATTATCTTATGGGGGCTTATACTTCTATGGGGGGGATTAAAATTCCTCCCCATGGCTCATTTCTTAGGGTGCCTGGACCTTATGGGAGGACATCATATTAATATTAATATATATATAGTGTCCTTTTGCATGCCAATGAGTTGACTGGTGGCAGGAGGCCCCTAGGTAGTTTCAGATTGCTGCTTGGTCACTGGAATGACAAAGGCAGGATTAGAAGGTTGGGACTTTCAACTCCATCCTCCATCCTTCAGGGAGGGAAGAAGGGCTGAAGGTTAAGTTGATCACCAATGGTCAAGACTTTAATCAATCATTCATGTATAATGAAGTCTCCATAAAAACTCCAAAAGCACAGGGTTTGGAGAGTTTCCCTGAATTCTGTGAGGTACTCTAGCAAATTAATTGAACCCATGGAAGGGGTTGTGCAAACCCTGATTTTTAGCTGGTTGGTCAGAAGCATGGGTAAAACAACCTGGGACTGGCGACTGGCATGTGATGAGGGTATTAGCCTTTGGAGCTTGTCCTATCTCCAGGTAGCATCAGAGTTGAATTGAATTAGAGGATGCCCAGCTGGTATCTGCTGCAGAATTGCTTGCTTGCTTGCTTGCTTGCTTGGTGTGTATGGGAAAACTCCGACACATTTGGTTATAGAATTGTTCTGTGTTGTGCTAGTAAAATAGGAGAAATTGAATTTGAGTAAGGTTGGCCTTGGGACACAGTAAGACACTCTATGCATTTTTTACAACAAATTAATAGTTGTATCAGTTTTTTAGTTTATGCCCTTACAGACTTTATGCTTATTATGTATATTCATTTCTAAAAGAGGTAAATCAAAGGATCCTGCAAAGCTGTAATGTTTATTATATTCTGATTATATTTCTATAATTTCTGGCTTTATCCATTTGGCATCTGTGTTATTTAATGCACCTAAGTCTATAAATATTCTATGTTCTTAATTGTATATTTTTGTCATACACATTGTTCTTTTTTGATCTTGTTTAGAGTTTTTACCCTTAACTTTCTTTTTATCTTTGTTCTTCCTGCTTTCTTTTTGGCATTTTTCTTTTATTCATTTTATTTCTTTTATTCATATGTGCACACAATGTTTGGGTCATTTCTCCTCCCTTCCTCCCATTCCCTCCTTTCCCCCCCTCCCCCTGTCCCCTCCCTCCTCCCTCCCCACCCCCTCCCTCCCCTCCCACCCTGTTACTTCCGAGCAGAAACTGTTTTGCTCTTAACTCTAATTTTGTTGAAGAGAGAGTATAAACATTAATAAGGAGGACCAAGTCTTGGCATTTTTCTGATATCTTTTTGGCATTTTATTTTCAGTCTTTATTGTTTTGCTTTATGTACTTTTCCTTTAAGTAATGTATATTGGATCTTTTTTTAAACTCTGACAGTCTGTCTTTGTGGGTGAACTCAGTTTAATCACCTTTGCATAATTGACTCATATACTTGATTTTATTTAGGGATTTTTTTCTCTTCTTTCTAGTTTAATTCAATTGCTATTCATTCCATTTCAACCCTTATTAATATCTACTGTAGACAAGTATTTTTTTTTTTGAGACAGGGTATGGCAATGTAGCCTAAGCTGGTCTGGAAGTCTGGATCTACCTGCCTCTGCCTCCTGAGTCATGGGATTACTGGTATGTGCCACCATGCCTGACTAACAGACTATCAGTAGAATTCATGGGGAGCAGATTTAAAGTTCCTTCACATGAGATTTTAAGTGACAAAGTAACAGATAAATTCATGGAATTAGACCATCAAAATGGTGTCTTTTTTATTCTAACTCAAGCACTCTTTCTATAATACCAGAGATTCAAAGCAAAACTAAGCATTTCTAGATGAAGAAATACAGCTCATATTCAGCCCAGTAAGGGTTTCAGACTGAGCATATTAGGTGAGAAGGACTTGGCCTTAGTGTCAAGTGGACTTACAGATCTGGACTAGGGGCTAGAATTATAGGCATGTTGGTGCATTCTTCAGGTAGCCCCTTAGGAGGATCCCAGACTTTCTGCCCTTCTGAGATTGTGCCTTCATGGCCTGGGATTCTGAGCTTCTTATGGCATGGGCAGAGATTTGGACTCTGTGTCCAAAGGTCTAGGAAGGTGACATTCTGGGGACTGTTATGGCTTTTGGGGCTGTCACCAAGTGAAGCAGGCCCTAGACCATCAGAGTGGATAGTTTACCTTGGATACAGGTCCTAGGCTTTGTTCTCTGCACCAGCTTTTAGGTCTCTTCCTCTCTAGGACTGCTGTATCCTTGTTCTTTAGGCAACCATCTTATGGGGGCTGAGACTTCCATGGGGGAAATTAGAATCCCCTCCCTGTGGCTACTTCCTTGGGGTGGCTAGACCTTCTGGGAGGAAGTCAGATTAACAGGGTTTTATCAGGTATTGTCATAAAGCCTTCCAGATAATGTACTTGCAACTCCAAATGAGATATCTTGAGTCAAGGAAAGTGTCACATTTCTTTGCTCTTGGCAGGAATCCCAGCTCCTCAGCTTGGGAAAACCACTTATCCCATAACAAATGGAAACTTCATTTGGCTATTTTGTTGATCTCCAATTAATAAATTACAGGAGAACAAATTAATTTGCTTTTCAGTTGCCACTTGGTAGATAAAAATCTTTCAAAGCATAGGAAATATAGGACAATATAAATATCCCACCTGGAAAAAATTGGGTGACCCCTGAAGTCACTTATGTGTTGGGTGTGAATAGATTAAATAGTTCTTCATTCAATAGCTCCTAGGGGATCTGCAATTGGGGCAAGGCACACCCCCCATAGCCTCAAAAGACTGGTGTGAAGAGCCAAAGTATCAGTACTGGAGCTTGCTGTGCCCCCAATGTGTGTACTTAGCAATTTCATGGTTGTGGGGACCCTGCCTACAATGCCCCGGTGGGTTTCAAAGTGGCAGAGTTAGCTCCTCATCACCTTCCTGTGCTACAGGCCCTACCCTGCAAATCTCCTATAGAGAGAAACCTGCTTCCCTCTCCAAGAATGCCAGGGCAGTAGGACCCCCTGGGAACATGAAAGAGCTCTGCTCAGACACACTGCTAAGCGTGTGATGGGACTTGCATTTCTTCACCTGCAATACTGACCAGAGGGGATGCAGGGAAGGCCCTGGCAGCTCCCCCTATCCTGTGAATCTCTCATCTGCCTAGTCTCCTGACTAGGGACAATGATGTTGGTGATGAAGACTAACTTCAATACTTCCCTCAAGTCAATCACAGTTCTTAGCACTTCACACATCTTAACTCATTGACCTCTAAGCCACCCTAGGAGCTAAAGACTATTATTGCCATTTCTTTTTTTCTCATTTTTTTATTGTGCTGGGGGTATGTTGTGGCAAATACAAAAGTTCTTATAATATATCAAATATATCATAGTTGAGTTTACCCCCTCCATCAGTCTCCTTTATCCCCTCTCCCCCATTCCTGGAATAGTTTCAACAGGACTCAGTTTTCCATTTATATACATGTGTACACAGTGGAACAAAGGGAAGAAACTAAGACACAGAAGTGAGGCAGGGCTTTATGCCTGGAGTCAGGCACTGGGGGCTGCATGTGGTCACTACTCCACATTAGTTGGTACCCATCCTGGGAGCTCAATTAGTCAAATGCTACAAATGCAAATGATCATTAGACTTCATTTTAACACAGTGTCAACTTTTTTCCCTTTGCCAACTTTTATATATAAGCAATTCATATATAAGCAATAGTCAAAATGGCCAGATTTTCCCCTACTTTTATTCCCTCTACCTGCTGGCAGCTCAGGGGTCATCCATATG
This sequence comes from Castor canadensis, assembly GCF_047511655.1. NCBI lineage: Eukaryota > Metazoa > Chordata > Mammalia > Rodentia > Castoridae > Castor > Castor canadensis. The sequence goes on along the minus strand of NC_133405.1, from coordinate 126,608,996 downwards.
GTGAGAGGAGCCCCTGGTGCTGGTGAGACGATGCCCTTGGTGCCCTCCAAGTCCCCATTCCCACTATTCTCCCTTCTAGCTTCCCAGTTGGACCCTTAGCTGTGTGCAGCCTTGAGGCTTTGTCCCCAAGAGAGAATAAGTAGTGTGGGGATGGGGGCAGAAATCTTGAGCCAAAGAATAAAATCCCCAAATACAGCAAATATAAATGGCTGTGTGAGTCACTTCACCAACATGACTCATGTTCTGCTAAGGTTTCTGTGAACAATATGTTCACAGTCTGGTTTAATTATAACCTAGATCTGCGGATGCCTCCTTGAGCCTCCAAAGCGCACCCAGCTCTTGCTCCCTAGCACTATGCCTCCTGAGGTGGCTCCCAGTGTAAGGGGGAGGAGGGCATTGGAAATGGTTTTCTGCAGGTGCCTTTGGTCACATCACACACCGTGGGGACCTCAGTCAGAAAAGCTCATGCTTATTGAGTATTTGTGCTTCTCGGGCTTCCCCTTAGTGCAGAGTTGAGATTCACAAGCACCCAGTGTGGGTGTTTGGAGCGATCAACTGAGAGGAAGAAATAGGGTTTAGTCAACGCTCCCTCAAGCAAGGGTGAAGGGAACCCCAAGGCTGCCTGCCACCCAAGCAGGCTCACACGTGGTGTCCTGATAACACAGGACAGAACACATGCAACTTCCCATCCACTTTGCGGTTTCAGTAGGAACATCCACAATAGTACACTGGAAGGGAATTATAAATGTGGAGAGGTGGCCGCAATTATTTCTTCCCAATGGGACAAAAACAGTAGTTCCCCTCCCTCTGCAAAGTATGAATGCACCAGTGTGTGTTTGAATTTTTAAAAATGCTTTTCTAGTATCTTACATTATGTGTAATTCCTACCACCAAGCTGTTTGCTTCAATATCTGAATGATAGGAGAGGGTGACCTGATTCTATGGATAAGATACAGAATATTGAGTAAAATTTGTATTGTCTATAAATACTGCACATTTTTTTATAAAAGCATGTCCCAAACATTGTGTGGGACATGCTTGTACTAAAAATGCATCCATTATTTACCTGAAATACAGATTTAATTGGTCATCATGTATTTCTGTTTGTTAACTCTGGCAACCCTACATTGACACACAACCTGGCTTCAGATGTGGCTTCTGCCACCAACGGGCTGTGAAACTTTGGACAAATGACTTGAGCATTTGAGGCCTCTGTTTCATGTTCTGTAGGAGTGTGACTAGAACCATAGCAAAGATTAAAGAAAAGCACATGGCATAGGAAGCAGTTGCTCATTACAGTGCAATCTGTTAATGGCCTGGTGAGGTCACCTTTATTGGCTGGAGCACCCATCCCCTGGCTTCTGAGAATGTTGGGTAGCAGGTCATTAATATAATCTTCTTAGGTTCCATTAATCTGTTTGCTGTTGTGATAGCGAAACACACGAAGGTGGGTACTTACTGAGAAAAGAGGTTTATTTAGCTTAAAGTTTTGAAGGATGAAAGTCTAAAATCAGAAGGCCCCCTCTGTTTGGCTTATAATTAGTACAGTCTAGCAACTATTTAGTATATATTAATATTTATATTAGGTGTTATAAGTTATCTAGAGATGATTTAAAGTATACAGGAGGACATGTATAGGTTGTATACAAATACTGTATCATTCATTTTATGGAAGGGACTTAAGCAGCTGCAAATTTTGGTATCCAAAGAAGGGTCCTGAAATCAATCTTCTGCAGATACTGAGGGATGCCTGTCTTGGACTCTTCTACTTCATTGCTATCAGCTGTAGCCAAGCCCCTTAGACAGGCCAGTGCTGCCAGGTTCCATACCTACCTTCTCCCAGGCCCAGTACTGGAGTAAAGGAGGGTTAAGAACAGGGGAACCTCAGGAAGCTTAAAGAGGCCAAGGCCATGATGCAGTACTGCTCTGAACCATTGCTGGTGCCAGGCAGCTCTCTGGAGCTAGAACCATGAAGTGAGAAAGAAAGTTTGTACTGTTTATTGTCCACTTCCTGCTCCCCCTCCCTTGGCCGCCAGCACTAGTAGGTTAGGCTGGGCCACTTATGTACCCTAAGGGTGCCTGGTGGCTCAGACAAAAGGCAAGGTCAGCTTCCTCAGCCTCCTGTCTAAGATGCCCCTATTTCAGGTACTCTCCCTTCTTCTAGGGAAAACCATATGTCTCCCAAGGGAGGGCAGGAGACACCAGCCCTCTTTGTAACACCAGGCCTTTTGGTGGTAAGTGCCAAGAGGAGGAAGGAATGGAAAAGTTGGACATGCAGGAAGGGCTTTTAAGTTCTTGGCTACTTTTCTTCAAAGTGCTATCGTGGGCTCTGGCTGCATGGGAGAGAGCCCTGCTTAGGGTGGAGCTGAGGCTGTGCCCCTGACTTCTAGGTGTTAGAAGATGATGCTCAAATTGGTCACACACCAAGCATGCCAGCTTGGAGTCCTGAGGGGCCAGCCTCTTACTCTCTGTTTATCTCCATTAGTTATTTGTAATGGTCCTCCACTACCTTCTGTCATGAGCACTGTTATTCCCATTTGAACAATGAGGAAATGAGACTCAGCGAGTGGCTTCCTATCCATAGCCATGCAGATTGAAAGTCACTCCTCTGAATTCAAGGTCCACCTTCAGAAATGCCCTGACTGCCTCTCAAGAGTGCTCAAGTGCCTGCAGATCCAGGTGGGTGCCACTGTGGGGTGGAAAGAGTGACAGCAGCCACTGCCTCATGAACTTCTGCCCTGGGCCAATAGCTCACATTCAGTGTAGCACTGTTTTTATACTTCATGTTATTTCATGCATGAATTATCTTCTTGATCTGTGGAACCACCAAATGAAGATGGTTTGTATAATCATCATGCCATGTGACCGAGAAGGAAGCTGAGGTGTCAAGAGACTGTCTCATCAAATGGTGCCCTGCTCTGAGCAGCAGCATGGGGACTGGAATTCAGGACTGAGTGACTGCAGAGCCTCTTGTGGACACAGAACCAGGGGCCTAGAATGTGGTTAAGCCACGGCCCAGGCCATAAGCCAAATACTGCTTAGCTACAAATGTGTCAAAGAATGACCATATGCTCATATTCTCTGAGGTGGCTGAGTCCACATTAAAACAGAGACCCTAGTTAAGAGCACTGCTGTTTTCAAAGCACTAACCGAATTTCCTCTGACATTGAAGTGGCTCTTTAAGAGAGGTCTAGTGGGCTGTCCTCCCCCACTTAATAGCTGGAGGACTTGGGGGGATCTGGGCACCCTTAGGCATGGAGCCAGGCCTCACCCCTTCTCTGGGTGTGTTAGAGGCCAGCAAAGTTCTCTCTGGGTGTGTTGGGGTTGTGAGTCAGGGGCAGGGGACTATGCACCCTGAGCTGCCCATTTGCAAGCATGATAGTCAAATCCCAGGCTGAATTCAGCTTTTTAATCCTGTGTTCTGAGAAGTCCCTTCCTTTCACTATTTCCCTCCATATCTACCGTCCAATCCTTAATCAAGAAAACAAGAGTCTCTTCTCAGGTGACTTTATAAGGGAAATGCAATGTTCTTTGCCCACATCTAGGAAACATGGAGTCAGGAAATGAGCTGTCACTAATGTGTGTGAATGTATGATGTTCACAAGTCCTCTGGAACCTCAGTTTCCCCACCTGTAAAATCCTGGTCTGTTAGTGTCTTCTAAGCAGACATGGTACAATGAGAGTGTGCCCCTCCCAGTAACTGAACCTTGTGCTACTGGCCAAGATGTACACTTATGCCCTGTCTTCCTTGATTCTCAAACACTCTTGAGGGTTGCCCGATGAAGACCCCCACAGTACCAAGTCACTTATCCCAGGGCCTCCTCAGGGCCAGTCCTTTTGGCCTCAACTATTCCCACCATATGTCCATTTTTTCCACCCCTTGAGGTACACAAATGGACTGGGCTCCTAGAATGTCCTCACATGACCACCTTCCAGCAGGGAGCACCTCCCTTCTTCTGGTGGGTGAGTCATTACATTTCTTTCTTGTTTTAATTTTTTATTGTGCTTTTTATCAGTTAAAAATGTGTCAAATTTAAAACTCAGCCCAGCACATCTATTTAAAATGCAGAGGAAGCAGCCTTTGAGCAACTTGCAGAATGTGAAGGCTTTAGAATGTTTGAAGAAAGATATCAGCTGCAAAACCTGTAACTCATGGTTTCTAAGGCACCTAACCTAAAGAGTGAGGCGGGGGCTTAAGGACATCCAAAAAGAGGTCTGACATCCACCAGGTTTGTGATAGAGAAATATCTTAAAGGGTAGGAAGAACAGGAGAAGCGAAGCCTAAGGAGGAATGTAGGGACAGTTCCCAGCCACTGAATCCTTACTGTACAGCAAGTGCAGTCCCATGCACTGAGGGACACAGTGTGGGCAGACATAGGTATGCGGCTGTGAATCGGCATGTGTACATAATTGTGCGTGTGTTGCACACTTGTTTGGCTTGAAAAGGTTCTAAGGAGCACACAGGCTTGGAGGCCTGAGATGTGGAGTAGGCTGAGGAAGGGAATGGGAAGAGTTCCTCTCCTGCTCGACTTCTGTCATCTAACCACCATTCCCGGCTACCAGATTCTTCTCCTAAATAGCAGCAGAACAGGAGCTGCTCTAGGACATTGTGAGCATCTCAGACAGGGCGGAAGTGTTACCAGCAGTTTAGGTTAGGATCTTCAGTAACTCACCTTCCCTCAAGAAAGAGATTTCAAGTGAGAGAGAAATGTAGTGAAAGTAAGAGCAAAGCTTATTAAAAGAAGGATATACTCTCAGGAGAGTGGGTCATCTCAGAGATGATATCAACAACAATACTTTTTTGTGTTCCAGCTTTACTGAGGTTTAAGAGGAAGATTTTGGAGAGCCTTTTTATAAATTTAACAAGACAGCACTGGGTTTTTAAAAAATGAATTATATCTCATTCTAAACCCTACCACAATCCTTCTGCCACATGCTTTTACCCTCCTGGTTTTGTCATTATCTATTTCCATTTTGAAACAATCCTTTAAGACAAAACCTTATTTTTATCATGTAAAAATCTTTTGTATCCAGAGAATGTCCTTATGTTTATAACTTTCTTATGCCTCATCATGCCCTACCATATTCTATCAATTGTATCTCAGCATAAATCCTAACAGTTTTTCAGTGACATGCTTTTAGCTTTCTGGTTTTGTCCTTATCTGCTTCCATTTTGGAACAATCCTTTGTTTTTAGGATACAACCATTTACACACAAAATCCCTTTTATCCAACAATGCTCTTCTTTATAACCTTTTTAAAATCTCCTCATCTTCTACTTGTTGGTTCCTTTCTATCATTTTTAACCTAAACTATATTTATGATAGAATGAAACAAATTGAGAATACCTGTCCACACATGGCTGCAGGCCTTATATACACTTTGCTCCCACTTGGATTTTTTAAAATGGTACCTTTATGCATTTTTCCTTTGGTCTTACCTGAGTCTAAAAGTTACAGAATAATACATTTCAGCTAGAGCTGGCTAAGATAGCAAAATTCCCAAATGACCTTGGACAGCAAAATATAAGCAAGAAGTACAAGGCAGCAGAAGGGGGAGGAAATACACAGAGCCCCGAATGTTTACATAACTTTGAAGTTTCAGTTTAGGATACAATGATTTGGTCTTCCCAGGCACAGGGGAGAGGAGGAGTAAACTTCCACAGTTATACAAGATTTGTAAGATAAGGTCCAGAATGAGAGAGTAAAACTGAAAAGACACTTGATCCGCATATTGATAAGGAATCAGGTCAGCGTACTACATTCAGAGAATAAATTCACCTGCTCCTGAGTAGGGGGGTCTCCTCAAGTCTCCTGGCTTGTTCACCAAGATATGTCACTGGATTCAAGTCATTGGCCATGGAGGAACAGAAAGATCCTGATCTCAACAGAGAAAGAATTTAAGGATGGAGGATATGATACCTTATCAATATCCAAGCCATGGTTCTCAGACATCAGATTTCCCAACTCCCTGCCTTGCCCATATATCAGAAGTAAGTTAAATCACCTTGGGCATGTGTTCCCTTCTTCACTCGTCCTCTTACTGTGTCTTACAGACACAGTCCCACTAAATGTGCTGTAAAATGAACCCCTTTTCTCTTTTGCCTCTAGCTACTGTCCCATACCCTTCAAAGTGAATCCCTCTGAAAGGATACACAACAGTCATGTCATTCTTCTGCACAAAATCTCCCAGGGACTTGGGACCAAAGACAAAGTGTGCATATCCCTTCCACACACACCCTCTGTTCCCTTGATGGCTTCACTCCACCCCACAGGCTCCTTAAACATATTGGTTGCCTGCCTGCTTCAGGCCCTTTGCACTGACTGTGACTGTTCCCTCTGCCTAGCTCTCTCTTCCCTCAGGCCTTGCCTGCCTCAGACCCTCACTTCTTTGGGGAGTCTCATCAAGTCCTGCTAATCAGAGTTCCTCTCTAATCGTCACATCCAATAGCGACTGCCCTGACCCCAGGCCTCCCTGTCCTTTTCTCTGCTTTGTCCTGACTATGGCACTTGTCACTCCCTGGCACATTGTGTATCTAATTATTCATTCCTTCCTTGCCTGGATGGAGAGGAGGAGTCACACATTGGGCTGAGCTAGGGAGACACAGAGATGGTCTTGGGATCACCCAGCTGTCCTATACCACACAGCACATGCTTTGACAGTTTAAACTCTTGCAAAGCCTTTGCTCCATGGCCTCCAACTTCCTGCAGGTGAGTATTTTACTCATCTTTGACCTGAAAGGGGGTGCCCATCACTCCCAGGAGGCAACTTAGAAGGATCAACAGGCTCCCAGCTGATTTGCAAGCCCTCCCTGCAGGCAGCCCCTTGCATTGCTGTGCAAACATGGCCGCTCCTTGTGTGTGTGTGTTTTGGGGGGGAAGGGCTGGCATTTAGGGGCACAGAACACAGGTTGTACTATGGTCTCTCTATTTGGCCAAGCACTGGCATTTTGCAGGCTGCTTTGCTGGCCCGGCTCCTGCTCCTTCCACATTCTGCAGTTCCACCACCATATACACTGCCAAGCCTGCATTGGCTCAGTGTGTGGAGTGAACACTTACTCCCTCTGGGCTCCAATATGACTCCTCACTGGTGACTGTCTTTCTTTTGTCTCCTTCCCCTGCTAGGCATGGAATCTCTGTACACTCCCTGGCCTGGCCCAGCCCCTGCCATACACGTGTGGCAACAGCACTAAGCCGGTAGACAGTCTACCTGGGTCCTGGACAGAAGCACACATCCAGCATGGCAGGGTTTCAGTCAGCAGCCTAGCCCCCAAGGGAGCTCCCTTTACAGAATGAAAAGCCAAGATTTTGCTGGTGAGATTCGGGCTGCAAGGGCAGCTGAGCCTATTCCTTTTGCATCACAAGGGTTGATTTAGCATGGCTGCTTCCTCTCATGGCCTGTCTAAATGCCTGTCTCACCTACCGCCATGTGCGATGCCCTCTCCAAATCTCCCCAGCCTGCTCAGGGCTGCTGCTCTGGAGCTCTTGTGGTTAATGAGGGAGGGAGAAGTGCAGGGGGCTCTTTCCTGCCTCTGCAGAGGAAAGGCAGAGCCTGCAGAAGCAAGGTAGAGGTGAGAGGGCCACGGCCCCGAGATGCCTGTGCCTCCCTTGAGCCGCAGTGGCCTCAGATGCTTACAAGGGAAATGTTCATACCCAGATTAGCTTCCTAGTCTTTATTTTTAAATCCCCCCCCAGCTGACTAAAGGCTTACAAAGGAAGATGTGACAATCATTTGCTCTTATTCCAAATGAGCTATCATTCAGGGTCCAGGGAAGTGTAACAGAGCTGGGCTCAAGGTGGTCACAAAGAATGTGTGGCCCCTTGGCAAGTCCCCAGATTTTGCTGGGCTGCATCATGGAGCTCCTCAGAAGCTGAGGGCTGCAAGGTGGTCTCAGGGGGCTGTTCTGGACAACAGTGGAGATCTGGATGCCATGGATCATCACCTGCACATGTACACGGAGAACATACAGCTACCTTGCCTTGATCCCAGAAGTGTGTCACTCCTGCCACACTGCCTTCTCTGAGGCCAATCCCATTTCTACAGGTAATTCTCCACGGCAGACACCTGGAGGGAGGCACAAGTTCTTTTCTGGACAAAGGAATAAAAACCAAAACTCCTGGTGGGAGTGGACATTTAGTTTTGGATGTTTGGCCTTTGAACCCCCTTCCTTTGTCCAGGGGATCTCCACATTGTGAGGTTGCCCCATATCCAACGTAGAAAGCAGAACTCTCGGCCAATGGCCTCCCTTCCCCTCATGCAGAACTCCTGACAGAGTGTCACCTTGCATTGACAGCTAGTGGCTATATTTTGCAATCCATTCTGGAGAATGTGTACAAGTCATTATATTATTTCTGAAAGAGCACACATGATGGCCCTAGTGGCAATGTCCAGCATATTTGTGGTACATGTCCCAACACACGAGCCTGGAAACACTGGTGAGTGATGGAGGGTTTTGCCCCAGTTCAATAGCTCTAAAGCTGATGATGTGTGCTTAGCCAGTGTTCCTTAAGGAGCTTACTTCTTATTTAACTCAGGTAGAGTTGATTACTATTTTTTGAAAATAACAACTGGGACATATGGCAAAGAGTGACATCAAGACCATGAGATTAGAGGCAGTTACTGGGATTGCTCCTTGACGAATTCATCCTGGTTTTGCATCTTTCAAAAAGGCATTGTGGAACCACAACCATTCCTCATGCCCAACACACACACACAAAGCTTGGTCAACCCAAAGACATGCCCTGTGCTAAGCCTGGCACCTCAGCTGCACCCGCTGGAGGTGTAAGACTCAGGTAGCCACCTGCTGAGAAATGGGCCAAAGCTGCCCAGGACTTAGGATTGAGATATGAATGTCACCACAGATCAGCATGAGGAATACTTACCTCAGTAGGTAGCGAATGTCCTTCCTGAGTTCTCCAAAAACTAACAGGGTGCTTTTAGTCATCTGTCCCTTGCCAGTCCAAGGTTCTGCATGCCTATGAATGCCTTGCCATAGTAGGCATGCAAAAATGCTTGTGGGTTCATTCATTTTTTCAGAATAGCTTACATATTACAGTAGGCACAGGGACAAATCACATGACTTCAGAGTTCACTGGTTGTAATTATTGCACTCTTTCTAAGAAGGCCATTTTGCCAAAACTGTACATATGCTCATTTAAAAAGGTAGGTTTTTTCTTTTATTGCAGTACTGGGATTTGGACTCAGGGCCTGGCACGTGCCAGGCACTCTACCACTTGTGCCATACAATCAGGCCTTTTTGCTTTATTTTTCAAATAGGGTGTTGCTTTGATGCCAGGGCTGGTCTGGGTTTTCCTCCTCCTATTTATAGTTGTCACATTCCCGGATGACAGGTGCATACTACCATGTTCAGCATATTATTAGGTGAGATGAGGGGGGGTCTCACTAATTGTTTGCATGGGCTGTCCTTGAGCCATGATCCTCCCCATCTCTACCTCCCAAGTACCTAAGATTACAGGCATGAACCACTTTGCTCAGATCATGGTAGTTTTCTGATGGAGTTTTCCCCTCCCCCAAACAGTCAAACACACAACAATCTTAGTTGTTTTGCAGAACAGCATTAGTTTCTGGCCTTTTCATTCTTCAGAGAACTCTGGTAACTGAAGGCCCTGGCTTCAGCCTAAGTGGCTTTCTGAGGGAAACAAGGGCTCAAACACTGGGCTCAAAGGGCAAAAGTGCTGCTGTCTTTTCTCTTCACAGGGAGAGCTATCAGTAGCTATGTCCAGGAGAACAGAGGCATTCTGGGAACGTGGTGCTCTCACATCTGTAAAGTACAGAGCTGCACAGAGCAGATGGCAGTGACTTCAAAAGCTTAAGAGTCACCTTGAAAGATAATGGTGTACAGGGAGAGGTAGATGACTTTAGTGCCCTTTGATAAGAAGGAAGCAAAAAAGACAAAAGCTATTTGCCAGATTTGTACACACGCCAATAGAACTAACAGATGATTCTCCTGTAATTTTCACCAAGGGAGACCAAGCCTCCTGTCATCTTGTCCAGAAATAAGTGGCATCGATAAACTGAAAACTGTTTCTCTTGTCTCCTGATCTGGTGGGTTTTTTTTCCTTTTTACACAGGGAGCATTTAATCCTCTGTACCCAGGCAGCTAAGGCCTGACAATTCCCCCTTCCCATCACCATGTCTCAGAAGCATGGTAGACCCTCTGAGCGCCCAACAGACAGATTTCTATCCAGAGAGACACTGGGCATGACAGAGCCTCTGCTCCCCACTGGACCAACCCAGGGTTACCAGAGGGCACTCAAATGCCAGAAGCAGGTGAGCTCATGCAGGCTTAGTCCTGTGTCAGGCTGTAGGCCTCTTGTTCTTGTAGAAAGGCAAACTGAGGCACACAGAGGTTGACTTGCCTGCCCAAGATCACAGAGGTCCAGTGTCAGTGCTGAGATGCTGAACTTACCTCTGTGAAAGGCAGGGAGAGCAGGCGGTGGGGCAGCTGGCTGCTTTTCAACTGAAGATGTTAGAAGAAATGTTGGTTCCTGGCTCCACAGATGTGACCTCTAAGGCAGACATTCTAACCTCATCCCCAGAAAAGGTCAATCGTGCCTTTTCGGCTCTGAGGGGGAAGACAAGAAAGAAGCCCCCTCCCATTGCCCTTGGGATTGGGGAGCATCCAGCCCAGACCTGATAGCCACAGGGACTATCACCACCCCCCTCAAACATCTTTCCTCAGCCTGGCCTCAGCTGCTCGCTAAAGGGATGTAGCCCAGGAAACCTCTTTTCCTTCTTGAAGCTGACAGCTTGATGCCTGTGGAAATGGACCTATTTCAGGACTCATTTTAAAGAGGTTTCAAAGAGTGACTCGAAAGCTTGGGTGAATCGCTTATTCCTGTTCCTCTCCTTGCTGGCATCTAGCTGGGTGAGCCCAAACACAGCAGCTGTGGCTTTTCACGTCATTGACAGGCAGTTGATTGTTTTAAATTAGCACTGGGCTCAGTTTGGAATGCTTTAACTCTCTGGAACTTCTCCCAACCAGCAATAGGCACTCTCATGCCTCGTACCCTTCTTTATCTGTGTTTGAAATGATGCACAGGGAACCTATTGGGTGAATGACATCACTCTCTGACTCTTATGTCAGCAATGTCTTAAAGACAGTTTTTTTCAAAGCCTATGATAAATAGTAGGAACCTGGGAAGCTGTGACCCGTGGATTCTCAGGCAAATGGCAGCAATCAAGCTAGTTAGTTGTCCTGAATCCACTACTGCTATGGCTCTCTGAGTGATGATCTCATCCTTTCCTGGGCAGGCAGGGTGTGAACAGGCAGGGCACTGCTCGTGCCCAGGGAGAGGGTACGTGTCAGACTTGTGCATGGCTGGTGGGCTGCTGCTGCCGCAGGCATCTGCCCACACAGTCCCTGAGATCTGCTCCTAAGTGAAGCAATTCTTAAGTCCACTGTGGCAAGAACTGAGAAAGACTCTGTGAGTTTAAAAAAAAAGTATTCTGTATCTCAGCAAGGAGAGTATTGTGGTTTGGAAGAAATGGAAACAAAGGCAGTGAAATCCAGGGTTAGTGGCTCCTACATTCCACCAAGCTCCCTGAGCACACCAAGCCTGCTGTCATTTCAAGAGCCTCTCCTCGGGGCAACTACAAAATATCCGTCTTGGCCTGACAAGAGACTGCCAGGTAGACAGGAATGTGAGGTTACTCTGCTCTTCCTCTGCTTGGAGAATAACCATCAGAAACTGCCATCTATGATTTTCCAGGTATTGGGTGTCTCTGAAAGCCCGTACAGCATCAACCTCTCTTTGCCACCTCCACATAAACTTTGAGGAATCACTCTGATAGCCTCATTTTCATTTCAGAAGCAGTCACCAAAATTTAACCCATCACTCTCGACCAGGTGGAGTGCACCATTGGCCACCAAGTGACTTTGTCAGTGTTTATTATGTACTTACCAAATCTATTCTTGCTGTAGTTTATTCCCCCACCACAGGAAGACAATGCCTGGAGGGAAATTCCATTCACCAGGACACTGGCAAAAGATTTGCCAGACCCTGCACAACTCATCCTTCTCTACAATAGGTGCCTCCAACCACACCTACCTGAAAGCACAACTGTGAAAAGGGTTCAAGTTCCCAGCCTGGCTCTATTTTTAAGATGGAAGCATTGTTTCTGGGGGAACACACCACTAATTTCCATGGCATCTACTGACTCATACTCATCAAGCAATAGTTCCTGCAGAGCCTGGAGTTTTGAAGTGTGTGTGGGGGAAACACAGGCCTTCCCAGGGACTCCCTGCCTTTTTTTTTCCCTATGGTACTGGGGTTTGAACTCAGGGACTACACCTTGAGCCACTCCACCAACCTTTTTTGTGATGGGCTTTTTTTTCGAGACAGGGTCTTACAAACTATTTGCCCAGGCTGGCTTCAAACCGCGATCCTCCTGATCTTTGCTCCTTGAGTAGCTAGGATTACGGGTGTGACCCACTGATGTCCAGCACCCTACTTTTTCTAATCCTGAAACAACAGCTTACCTTGCTATAAGAAAACCTGGATATTTGCATTCCTTTTTTTCCCCATAGATTCGGGAAGATGTGGATTTTCATAAAGCAAAGAAACCTCTAATTCATAGACAGCCAGGATGATATCGTTGAAGAACATGAGCCAAAGTTAACTAGGAGCAATTTTATCCATCCTGGCAACAGAGAATTTATATTCCAGAAAGGTAACCATGCCAATAGAACAAGACACTGAAAGCAAGGCACAATACAACCAAGATTTCACAGAATGTCAGAATTGTTCTATTTGGTAAACAGCTTGGACCCCAGACAGACAGCATCCTGTTAAGATGTTCCTCTGTCAAGGTCTGCTTATCTAGTTTTTGCCACTGAAAGGATCTTTCCATTTCCAAGATGTGTCACCAGCTCATCAAACCTATTTCTGTAACTCTCAGTGAAAGCCAATTTAAGCTGACTTCTCGGTTCACTCTGCACTCAAAAGAGACCAATTTCCAGTTCTTTCTCAAGAGTCCATGAAACCAGATGCTGTGACAAATGTTCCAGTGAAATCAACCTGGAAAATGATCCCAGGGTGCTCCTTGGGGAAGCAGATTCTTCAGCTCTAAACATACGTTGGTTTCATGTGCAGTGTTGTCATTTCCAATCTGCAAGTCTTTCTGAAAGGACATGCTTTGTGATGGCACAGGGGACCTTCGGGGGTGGGGTGGGGACAGAAAAAAGCTCCCAGTGAGGCTAGGGGAGAGTGACAGATGCAGAGTGGTCATGTTTACCGGTGAGGCACTATTGCATCTGGCAGCCTGAGCTGGGTAGCAATTCCTGCAAATGAGAAGCCACTGCTTTTGTTAGATAGGTCATGGTCCCATAAGCCCCACTTGGAGCACTGTCATAAAACAAGTGGCAAATTCCAGAATCTTGATCTTTCTCCAGGGTGTCTAGGGCTCCAAATGACAACTGCAGCTGGAAAAGGCAGAGAAAGAATGAGTAGCGTTCACTGTTTCCCCTGCGTATCATTCTGCTTGTTGGAAGTGGTTGACTAGGTGAGAGGCGGGTCTAGAGACCCACAGCCAGGCCCCACTGCAAGAAGCCAGTGCCACCCAGGGACATTCTGCCTCTGCTCTGGGCTGGGTTCTCACAGACCCTGCTTTGCAGTGCATTACTGACTGTTTGGAGGACAGAGTCTTGCCTAACTTGATTTTGTGTATAAGGCTACCAGTTCACCCAGGGCCATGTATATAGCAAGTGGTGCCCACACTGATACCTGTCTATCCCCCAAAGTTGTCAGATTTCCCAAGTGGCCAATGTGCCATTTCCTAACCAAGTGGTTGACATTTCTCACCATCTGTGATGACATTTTCTTTGTTTGAGTATACGCCTTCCTATTGGACACAACTACAGCCTCGATAGATTGCCAGCCAAGCCAGGTAACATGTCTTGGCTGTGGGCTGAGTGGGTGGCTTAGGCACACCCACCTGGTCCTGCAGGAACAGCTGATTGGCCAGTTGCACGACCTGGTCCACGTGGATGATACCCCCGATGCTCTCCATCTCCGTGTCTGAGAGCAGCGTCAGCACCATGATGGCTTCCACCAGCAGCTGCCGGTATTCGGGCTGGGACACACGGTTCAACACTGACTCCACATGGACAGCGAACTTGATTTCATGTGGGGTCATCTGCCAAAGGGACCAGCAGTGAGAGACAGGGCAGACCTGTAACCAACACTGCCCCCAGGACTGTTGGAACTCAGCTTAAAAGCTGCCACCCTTTTGGCCACTGTCCCGATTGTGCAGAGGGAACCCTCTGAAGTAGAAGGCTGAGTGCTGTTCCCTGGGAGCCAGTTGGCCTTGACTACCCACTGGACTGTGACCTCCAGGGACAGGGACCATTTCTTATTTGTTTCTTCTGAAAAGAAGAAAAAGAAATTCCCTATGGTATAAAGCAAGGTACCTGGGACAGGCACCTGACTGCATGGGTGAAAAATAACCCAGAGGAAATGACAGCTTGTGGCTGGAGGACAAGGAGTCAAGGAGGCTGCGTGTGAGATGGAGTTTGGGTAAATCTAAAGAGCTCAGTAGTCCACATATGTTGTTTCTAAGGGAAACAAGACAGCAAAGGTGATGGGAACACATGTGCTCAGTTTGAGGGTGAGGTGGCTAAAGAGATGAAACCTGCAAATGGCTTGTATATACAGAATAAGCTTGAGAGGCACAGGCCATGAAATAAACCCACAAAGCAGCTGGCATTTGAGTTTTTCATCCTACCTCTCGGGTCGTTGAAGATGGGAGGACATAACCATCAATAGAGAGACCATGGCACTGGAGGAAGAACACAGAAATTACAGTCATACTCCAGAAGATAGCATGTGTGTGCTTGCACTCAGGCACTAACGAGTGCACACGCACTCCCGCGTGCATGTGCACACAGCTTTCCCTGCCCTGAAATCCACATAAGGGCTGGAACACGCCAGACTGTCAGTTATTTTTAGAGCACTGTTCTCACTGCCCACAGGCTGTGTTTTTGATGGAACAATTCTGGGGAAACCAGCAGGCATCTTTGAGATCATGCAGAAACAATGCCCTCGGGAGCTGTCGCATCCTCCTCCCCAGGGGCTCCGCATTTCACCTGGCAACAGGGCCCTGGTGCCTGCCAGGCTCCCTTCGGTGCCATAATGAAGAGAGATTTTCATGGCTTCTGCTGGTGAAGTGATGCTTCTCTGCCTCGGCAGGCATCTATTTTCGAGATTTCTATAATAAGCACCAATCACAAAAGACTTGAGCACATGCACAGACACGCACACGCGTGTATATAAATATCAAGTGGGCTTCATACAAATTGCTTTTTCATAATAAAAGCATCTTGGTATCCTGCCAGTAGAAGTCTGGACGGAAGCACGTGACATCCAGGAAGAGTGGGGACATTTTCTAGGAATGGTTAGGCCGAGTCTTAATTGGCCACCTTTTACCTTCCTGAGTCCCAGCTGGCAGCAGCTGTGCTGCCTTCACTTCAGCCTAAGGGCTCCTGAAAAGAGGTGTGGGAGGGTAGACCAGGGATCACTGAGGGCTCCAAGGACTCTGCTTTGTGGGCACTGTTGGTACCAGAGTTCAGGTGTTCAGGGGCAGGGCAAGCTCTGACCTCCCTCCCAGATCAGCACCCTCCCTCAGGCCCACAAAGCACAGAGACCAAGGCTCTGTGACTGGCCCGGGGTGCCTGCTGCAGAAAGAACACAGACCAAATGGTTATGTGGCTTTACAGAGGGGGCTGGCGTGTGTTCTCATTTGGGATTACAGTTTTCTCCTCTCCTACTGTGAAAGGAGCTAAAAAGAAATTGTTTAGGAAAAGTCTGGTTTGGTTTGGAAACAACTTTTAGCTTGTATGGTTTGCATTCTGTCCCTCTGTGGGAGAGGCAGGACAAGCTCTGGTGGGGCCCAGGGAGCTGCATGAACAACCTGAGGTCGATGTGGGAGGAGAAAGATTATGGCATGCAGAGAACAGAGGGGCCTGTCTTCCCATGCTCCCCCACCTTGGCAATGGGTGCTCAGCCAGGCTCTCCTGCTGTCAGGTGTATGCAGTACAGTCTGTTGCTGTGTCACCTCTTGGCAGTTCCCAACAACCACCTCTGGTGAAATGTTAACAGGCCCCAGGGAATATGGCAAACCCAGCCTTGTCACAATCTGGCCACGTAGCAGTGGGCAGTTGCTTAGTGGAGGGGGCTCTGAGGGCCCTGTCCTCCAGGCAAGGAAGCAGGGAGAGCCCAGGGTGGGAGAGAGATTGTGCCTTCAGAGCACATGAGACCCAGGGCCAGACTAGAATGTCTTACTTCTGTGGGCCCTCAGTGCCCAGCAGACAGCAGGGCTCTATCAGGTTGAAGGGAACACCATGCTTGCCTGAATATGCAGCATGTTGGAGCCAGCCCTATCAAGAACCCTCCTGAACTGTCCAGGGCAAACGTCCGGGGAAAGGGGATGTTACAGAGCTTTTGTGCAAAGCCTTCCCTGCCTTCTTCAGTTTTTGTCTATCTCCCAACTTTTCTATGTTCCTGAACTATGTCAAAGTCAGTCCCTCACAACCTGGGCTGCCACTTTGTCTTACTTGTTGTAGTCCCAGCCAGAGGCTCTCAACAAGGGGCGATTTGCTTTGCAGGGGACATCTGGCAATGTTTGGAACCAGTTTTTTTGTTACCCCCACGGGGGTGGGGGGAGATGCAGCTGGCAACTAGTAGGTGGAGGCCAGGGGTACTGCTACATATCCTACAGTACATCGGACAGTCCCACGCAGCAGAGAATTAGTCAGCACCAGGTGTCCATTGTGCTCAAGTGGAGAAACCCTGCTCTCCACTAGGAGCTATCCAGAGTCAAGTGGGGGCTATGTTTGGTTGTTCTGCAGTCATCTGCTACCTGATACCTGGTGGTGCCAGTGCGACTCACAAAGAAAATGGGGAGTGGGAGTGGCTCATTTCCCTGGGAGCAGGTGTCTCCCAAGCACCAGTGTGTGCAGAGCAAGGCCCAGCTCCCAGCGCACCTTCTGAAGGATCTTCCACACCTTCTGGTAGAAGCCAACAGGGACCCTGTTGATGGCCCCGTCCAGCCTTCTCCTGCGCAGCCACTGACCCTGCTGCTCACCCCAGCCGATGTGATGTCCGCCAGAATCTGATGATGAAGTGCCCGTGGGTGAGGATGGGGTGCTGGACCTCTGCAAGACAGACACCACATGGTCTGCAGAAGCCTCAAGGGCCACCCAGCAGGTGTCACCAGGGAAAGCTTGCTACCATGAAGGCTGACTCACCTCCTCAACACGACCAGATGCTACTCACCCAGGGAGGACTCCTCGATTCCACTTTGTCTGCAGCTTGATGCTCAATTAATCTTTCCCACTCTGGTTTGTCACTTAACTCCTCCCAGCCCCCAGGACATGGTACATACCAAGGGGACCCAGAAACCCAAGAGCATGCCTGGCTTGTGCTGAGTGCTCATGGGGGTAGCTGTCACCCTGAGGGCTGTTCCCCACTGAAGAACTCTGGCCTGCCATGGGAAGCCTACTCGCTTCCAGGGAAACAGCCCACAAGAGAGCTTTGAGAGAGATGCTGGCCGTGGAGCAAGTGAGCCTCTCAGGCTGACTTTACTTACTCTGGCAATGCCACAGAGAAGCGACCATCACCTTCACATAGGGTGAGTGCCACAGAGATTGCCACGCATAATTCATGAGGAAAGGACCAGAAGGCAGAGAGAAATGCTCAAGGCTAGAAATCCCTGGCTAGTGTGGAACCTCAGAGATTTTGGCATTTCCACCCATGCTTTTCAATCATGCTTTATGTTCTTGGCCCTCGGTTTCCTTCTAAGGTTGGACCATGGTGGCTCAACTGGGACAGGCTCTGCTGACCTGGGGGAAAAGGGCATGATTTCCTTTCCACCTCCTCCCCTGAGGCTGGCCTCCTCTGGCCTCCGCAAGAGAAGCACTGCTTCTCTTGATCTACAGGCAGCCCAGGAGCTCCCAGCAGGGCCTGGAAAGCAGGCCTGTCTTCCCCACCTGCTGTCTTGCCCCTGGTGGATTCTAGCCCCTAGGCCTCCAGGTCAGGGCAGGAATAACAGGGATAACCTGAATCCTCACAGGCACCTCTCTCTGGACTATTTGGCACTTTCATTTCTCAACGTGCAACATCACGTTGAAGGTTTAAAACTAACACCCAACTATTAAACACTAGCAGGGCAAAAAGTGGGATTCTTTTCTCTGTACTCATTTTGACTTCAACAGATCTTACTTGTAGAAAGGCAGTTAGGCTGGGTTATTCCATTGGGTTCATTACTGCCATTTAAATAAGGCAGAAATTGGCTACAAATAAAAGTAATTACAGCTGCACTCCTCAATGACTCAGCTGATTTTCTCCTGCTGGTTTCAGGACACAGATTCAGACATTAGAACATTTCCTAGGCCTCCACTTGAGCTGGGACTTCACTCCCGATAGCGCAAAGTGCCCTACTTCCCAGCCACAGCTCAGGTGCTGGAGATGTAGCTCAGAGGTAGAGTGTTTGCCTAGCATGTGCGAGGCCCTGGCTTCCATTCCCAGTACCACATGCCCGAGTGTGCGTATTCACACACTGAAACAGAAGTCAGGAGTGAGGTGGGAGCATGGGTGAGGCCACAGAGGATTCAGATGGTACAAACACAGACAAGGAGGCAGGGGAAGGGAGGGATGCGATGCCAACGCAGGTTTACCGCAGACTTGGAAGAGTGCACACTGAGGGACACAGCCTGGCCCACAGAAAAGAACTACAAAAAAAAAAAAGAATTTACTCAGTCATGGGTAGTGACACCAACAGACACCAGCAGTGAGGAGAAACACAAGGGCAGTATGAAAAGTACCCTGGAAGGAAGGCAGAGAGGGCAGGCTAGACAGGTTCTCACTCTGCAGCACAGGCCTACGCAGCCCCAGGGTGCACTGCAGCACAGGGCTGGACCAGCTCCAGGGCAGAAGGCACTACAGGGTCTCTCTTTAAATAGCAAATGGTACTAGGTTCCATTCCTTTGTGGAGAATGCCTAGTCAAGCTGAGACACATTTTCCAAAGTCACAGCCATGAAATGCTAATGTTTCACGTTAAATTAGGAAAATCTACAGAAACTAAGAAAATACCAATCTCTAATACCAGGCATCCCATAGAGAGTCTTTGAGTGACATATGTGATCAGGCTGATGACCTTTGACCACAAAGTATTTCCTCATCTATGGGATCTACATTGTACCCTTAACTTGCATGAGTACAGTCTGTAAACACGGTGTTCTTGCAAAAGTGAGTAGAAACTTAGAATGCTATGGCACCAATTAAATTTTGAACAGATAGGCACTGAATGACTCCATGTCACAGTGTGTGTATCTGTACAGGAAGGAAAAAGACAACTGAAATGTTACTTTAGAAAATCAGAGTTGCACCACTACTGTTTTCACTTTCACCAGACATTCTTTCTGTGTTATTTGCATCCCTAAATATTTAATACAAGTAGATTTTGAATGGTTTGGGCTTTCAGAGATCAATAGAATGATTCAGTTTAATTTCTAAAGTCATGAAAAGATGGCTTGAAATGAGTAATTCTAATTCATATTTATAATAATACTCAATGTCTATGTTTCTTTCCCCACAGTAAAAGACTCCATCAGTTTCTTCATTAAAGCAGCCAAAAGAAATTTTTTGTAAAAATATGTTTGAACAGAAAGTATTTCCTTGACATAAGTAGGCAAACACAAAATAGGTACTGGCTAATAGAATATCACAGAAGAAAAGTGGTCATTTCACCCCTATAACATGCAAGGACAGCATTAAAGGGAGGAGGAAGGAACCATCCACATGGCCTTTGGGATGTGGGTAACCAGAGGGATGGTGCCACCAAGTGGCTGGCAAAGGAAGACGTTTGGAAAGTTGGTTCCTAACTTGGAAAAAGCGTAAACTAGAATGAGAGATCAAATGTGTTTTACACTTGGACAACACGTGCAATGTGCACTTTCATGTCACTCTGCTTATATTCCCCTGGTCGTAGAGACATCAATTATTAGAATGTGACTCCAAAGCCAGGCATGGTGGTTTATATCTGTAATCCCAGCTCCTCAGGATGCTGAGGTGGGAGGATCAGTGGAGCACAGGAGTTTGGGGCCAGCCTGCGCAGCACAGTGAGACCACATCTCAAAAACAAACAAACAACAACAAAACAATTCCAATTTTCTGGGAGGAATGAGAAGGGACTATGTCACAAGGTGATAGAAAAGAACAGTACCCTGATATTTTTTCCTCTCAGGGTTAAATACCTGCCCTGGGTGGTCTGAAGACAGAAATAGCTTCATTCTTTGAACTGACGTAATCATTGAGCACATTTCCCCCTATTTAGTCCCCTGTCTTGAACAGAAATGCTCAGTGAGGCAGCACCTGGACCTGTCTCACAAAGTATCCTACAAAGCCCAAGAATCTGATCAGTGGTTTTTTTTAAGGCACAGGGCAAGGTCATTTCTCCTGCTGTCAAATCCTCCTTTCTGTTCCTGGGGCTGGTCTGCCTTAACCACTGTACTGAGCAGAGCCGCTCCTCCCTGTGTTCACATACACACCGTATATTTGCAGTTTCGCTGTCCACATTCAAGCCATAGATCACACTCAGCACACACGCAGAAGAAACAAGGTAAGATGTTTTACCTGTTCATCAGCACTAGCTCTCCTGGTCATCTGAAAGTAAAAACATTTGGAAGTAAAAACCAGCTCTGAGTCAAGAAAGCCCTGCTACTCCCATCACCCTGACGTCACCTCAGGGAATGACCGTTAGTGTCTCACAGACTGGAGTCAGTGGGTCATGATCAGCATGAGACCTGCATTTCTCACTGCCGGTCACTGTCAGAAGGAAACTATTTCCTTCTGTGTCATGGTTAAGTCCTAGCACCAAACTGGCATATCAGTATTGAAAAGAGGTTGAGTTGCAGTCCTGTGGGGGTCAGATCGAAAGGATTTTTATTGTGAATTAAATAAAGCTGAAGAAAAGAGACACCAGTGGAAGGTTGAGAATACACGCATCACAGTCATTCCGGTCTATTTCCAAACCCTTCTTGTTCTTTCAGTTGAAGGGTGCATTTGATGGAGTAACGTTGTTCTTTTTACATGATTTTACTTTCTAAATGGCACAGAAGCAAAGAGACAGGGGTATATTCCAGAATGTACATGTAACATCAGGTGAAGATTAAGGGCGGATTAAGGTTAAGGATGGATTGGGGGGTTCACGTGTGCAGTTCTGGGGTACCTATCTGATACAGGGCTATGTTCAGATCCCAGGCAGAGCGATTTTACATCCTCTACAAAGAGGAGGCTGAAGCCTCATGACCTGGGTTTCTATGGCTTTTTGAGGTGAGCCCAGGCAGGAACTACTTCCCACTTGCTGCCACCACTAAGGTGTTCTTACCTGTTTCATCTCACTTCTCAGTCTGGTAATGCCACTTCTCTCAGTTTTGGTGACTCCAGTATGTCCCACCTCATGGATGGAGATGGCAGGGCTGGATGTGGATGAATGGATGGGGCGCACTGGAAGGGAAACACATGGTTCTTCGGGACTCTACAGCACCCACCTCACCCTCAGAAGGAAATACAGGTGATGTGCTTATGGGGTCTGCACCTGTCTCCCCAGCTTGGTTATAAGCGCAATCAGAGGAGGGCCTCACTGCCCTTGCCAGTGCCCAACTGCCAGTGCCAAGCACAGCAAGGCTCACTAGGTCGTGCTAGAATTGCTGTGTGAAAGTGTAGACACTGCTTAAACAGCACACGGAACAGATGCAGAAAACCTTTTACTGACTAGGTCTTAAAAGATAACCTTTTACTTATCCCAAGACACATCGTCCTTGTGGAAAACAGACCACCTAAGGGAGGCAGAAGAAACATCTGTTGACATTTTAGTCAGTATCCTGCAAACTTTTTGTTTGGCTGTGTGTGTTTTTACCTTATAATACAGCATATCACATACATAGGTATATATAAACATGAGATATATGCATATGTATAGCTGGTTTTCTACTTAATATATTGTGAATGTCTTTCCATGGCAATAAATATTCTATCACATCATGTTTAATGACTGAATGATGTCATTAGTGTTCAATAACATACCCAATCCTATTTGTATTTCTTTTCTTTTTGGTGATATAAGGGTTTGAACTCAGGGCTTTGCCCTTGCTAGGCAGTCACTCTACCACTTGAGCCATGCTTCCAACCCTTTTTGCACTGGTTATTGTTCAGATAATGTCTTGCATCTTTGTCCCACGCCAGCCTGGTCTGAGATCACTAGCCTCAAATGGCTATCCTTCTGATGTCCAACTTTTGTGAACCTGGGATTACAGGCTTCCCATACCATGACTGGCTCCTATTTTTTCACACTTAAAAATCATCTTTATTTTTTATTAATATAAATTAATTGTAGAAAGGAGTCTCCTTTCCATAGATGTGTATAATGTACTTGGGTCAAACTTGCACCTTCTATCATACTCTCTTAACCCCTATCTCTTTTCCCCACTTTTCAAACATTATTTCGTGGGTTTCATTATGTTATCCTCATATATGTATAATGTGCTTTGTCAAGAAAATGTGGTATCTATACACAATGGAATTTTATGCAGCCATGAAGAAGAATGAAATATTATCATTCGCTGGTAAATGGATGGAATTGGAGAACATCATTCTGAGTGAGGTTAGCCTGGCCCAAAAGACCAAAAATCGTATGTTCTCCCTCATAGGTGGACATTAGATCAAGGGCAAACACAACAATGGGATTGGACTTTGAGCACAAGATAAAAGCGAGAACACACAAGGGAGGTATGAGGATGGGTAAGACACCTAAAAAACTAGCTAGCATTTGTTGCCCTTAATGCAGAGAAGCTAAAGCAGATACCTTAAAGCAACTGAGGCCAATAGGAGAAGGGGGACCAAGAACTAGAGAAAAGGTTAGATCAAAAAGAATTAACCTAGAAGGTAACACCCACGCACAGGAAATTAATGTGAGTCAACTCCCTGTATAGCTATCCTTATCTCAACTAGCAAAAACACTTGTTCCTTCCTATTATTGCTTATACTCTCTCTACAACAAAATTAGAAATAAGGGCAAAATAGTTTCTGCTGGGTATTGAGGGGGTGGGGGGGAGAGGGAGGGGGCGGAGTGGGTGGTAAGGGAGGGGGTGGGGGCAGGGGGGAGAAATGACCCAAGCCTTGTATGCATATATGAATAATAATAAATAAATAAATAAAAATAATGTGCTTTGATCATGTTCACCCTCAAAGCCCTCTTTTCCCCCTCCCTTCTGTTGGTTCCCCCTACCAGAGTCCCCATATACTCATGTGCCAATATTATTATCATTTTAGTTCTACATTCTGCATATGATCAAAAACATGAAACCAACTTGATTGTGTTGTACAATCTTTTAAATGTATTACTGAATTTGGTTTGCAAGTATGTTGAGAATTTTTGCATCTGAGTTTGCATCAGAGAAATTGGCCTACAATTTTTTGTTGTGTCCTTGTCCATTTTTGGTATCAGGGTAATCCTGGTCTCATAGAATGAGTTTGGTAGCTTCCTTCCCTTTCTATTTTATGGAAGAGTTTAAGGAGCATTGGTGTTAGTTCTTTAAATGTTTGGAAGAATTCAGGGATGGATTCATTCAGTCCTGGGCTTATCTTTGTTAGGAGACTATTACTGCTTCAATCTCATTACTCAGAAATCTGTTCAAGTCATTTACATCTTCCTAGTTCAATTTTGGTAGGTCATTTGTTTCTAGAGAGTCATACATTTCTTCTGGGTTTTCTGGTTCATTACAATGTAAGTTTTTCATATATTTCCCAATTTCATTGGTTTATGTTGGGATACCCCCTTTTCACCTCTAATTTTATTAAAATTGGTGTCTTCTTCCTTCTTTTGGTTAGTTTGGCTAAGGGTTCATCAATCTTGTTTATCATTTCAAAGAACGAATTTTTTTCTTTCATTGATTTGGGTTTTTTTTTTTTTGCTTCCATTTAATTAACTTCTGGCCCAATATTTATTATTTTGTTCTACCTACTAATTTTGGGTTTGGTTTGTTTTTTTTAAGAGCTTGAGGTCCATCATTATTTGAGATCTCTCTGATTTTTTAATGTAGTTGCTCATAGGTATCAACTTTCCTCTTAGCCTTACCTTTGCTGTATCCCAAAGGTTTTATTTGATTCTGGGAATTTTTTATTTCTGCCCTTATTTCTTTAATAACTCAGTGATTATTCAAATGTATATTGTTCATTCTACAGGTGTTCATATATTTTCTGTTGCTGTTGACTTTTAGTTTTAGTCTATTGTGGTCTGATAAAATACAAAGGGTTATTTCAATTTTCTTGTATTTGTGAAGGCTTGGTTTATGTCCTAAGATATGATCTAATTTGGAGAAAGTTCCATGGGCTGCAGAGAATAAAGAGTATTGTGCAGCTGTTGGATGAAATATTCTGTAGATGTCTATTAAATCCATTTGATCTATAGTGTTGTTTAATTCTGAAGTGTCTTTGTTGATTTTTCTGTATGGATGACCTATGTACTAGTTAGAGTGAGACATTGAAGTTACCCACAGTTATTGTGTTGGAGTCTGTGATTCTATGTCAAGTAGTGTTTTATGAAATTGGGTGTGCTGATGCTTGGTGTGTATATGTTTATAATTGCCATCTCCTCTTAATGAATGTTCCCTTATCAATATGAAATGACCTTCTTTATCTCTTCTAATTTTAAAGTCTATTTTGTGACAAATGAACACAGCTACTTCTGTTTGCTTTTGTGCTTAATTCACTTGGAAAATCTTTTTTTTATCCTTTTACTGTTAGCTTGTTTTTCTTTGCCAGTGAGGTGCATTTCTTGTAGGGAACAAATGGTTGGGTTTTGTGTTTTCATCCAACCCATCAGTCTGTGTCTTGGGATTGAAGAATAGATCATTAACATTCAGAGTTATAATTTAAAGCTATGTAGCGGTTCCTGTCATTTTGTGGGGTTTTAGTGTTTGCTTCTTTCCTAATCCTCATTTTCTTATCTACTCATCTATTGGGATTTATTCTTTCTTCTATTTTCCTGGTTGTGTTTATCTTCCTCTTTTGTGTGTAGGATTCCTTTAAGCATCTCTTGCAGTGCTGGATTAGTGGTTATGAGTCCTTCGGCTTTTGTTTATCATGGAAGGTTTTTATTTCTCCTTTATTTATGAAAGATAGCTTTGCTGGAACAGTAATCCATGTAGACAGTTATTTTCTTTCTCTAATTGCCTTCCTTGCAACTAGAGTTTGTGTTGAGGAATCTGATGTTATTTTAAAGGGTTTGCTTTTATATGAGACTTGTTGCTTCTCTCTTGAAGCCTTCAATATTCTTTTTTGTTCTGTACATTTAGTGTTTTAACTATAATATGCCTTGGAAGGTTCTTTTTTGATGTTGTCTGTTTGGTGTCCTAAAATCCTCCTGTACTTGGATAACCCTCTCTTTCTCAAGATTGAGGAAAATTTTCTGCCATTATTATATTGAATATGTTATCAATGCCCTCTTCTCTTTCTTCTATATCTATTTTTCTTAGGTTTGGTCTTTTAATGGTGTCCCAGAGGCCTTGCATGTTTCATTCACACTTTGTTAGTATTTTTTCTTTGTCTTTACCTGAACGGTCTAATTTCTCTACTTTATCTTCACGGCCTAATATTCTATTTTCACCTTATTCCACTCTATTAGCAAGGCTTTCAACTGGCTTTTTAAGAAAAATTGAGTTATTGAGCTTTTCATTTCCAGAATTTCAATTTGATTTCTTCAGCTTTTCCATATTTTTATTGAATTCCTCACTCATATCTTGCATTGTTTTTCTTATTTTGTTCAGCTATTTATTTGTAGTCTCCTTTAATTCATCCAGGTGTTTACATATGTCCTCTTTAATTTTATTGATCATTCTTATCATTGTTCTTTTGAGTTCATTGTTTTGAGATTTCATTAACTTCACTACTGTTCAAGTTCTTTAACATGGAATTATTGAATTTTGGAGGAGACATGTTGCTTTGTTTTTTCATATTGAGGCCAAGTTTTTGGCCACAAGTTTTCAGTTCAAGTATTCACAATGTTTAAGCAAGACAGGGCAGTGGCTAAGTTCTGATGTATTTTCTCATCACTGGACTGTGGGTGTGGCTAGGTAGTCAGATATTTACCCACCATGCTCAGGATACTGGATCCAGGCCCCTATTCCACTCAGGGAGAAGACTAGCTTCAGAAGCAGTAACAGTTGATAGACACAGCTACTATGAAAATACACTAATAAGAACAATCACCACCACTGCTCCAGTATATTTAGAGGGATAAATGAGGAAAGATAGTATTTCATGAACTAGGAAGGCATTAGTTAATAAGGGTAGAGATGCAAAGAAGATAGGACGTATAACACTAATGAAGAGTAGATAGGTGGTTTAATAAGGATGGAAGGAGAGGCAGCTAAAGTAAATAGAGGGGGGTAATGAGAAAGAAGAAGGAAATAGAAAATACCCAGCTAAAGGTACAGTAAGAAAGAAAGGAAGAAGAAAAGTGATCTGGCGATTTAATAATCTGTCAAAAAATAATGACAATAGAAAAGGATTGTAGATGGGGAAATAAAGAGGAAGAATAAGAGAACTAATCTAATTTTAGACAGAAAGAAAGCAGAAATAGGGGAAGGCCACAAGAGAGGGAGGAAGAAGAGATTGTTAAAAATTGAATATTAAAAGATAAGTGTTGTGGCTCACATATAATGGCTACAAAAAACAGGAAGAAAAAGAACAAAAAGTGAGTGGGGAGGGGGTAGAGGGTGGGGGAGGGGGGCAGGGAGGAGAAATGACCCAAACAATGTATGCACATGTGAATAAATGAATAAAAAAAAAAAGAATGAGGGCTGGGATGTAGCTCGGTGGTACAGCGCTTGCCTAGCATGTGCAAGGCCCTGGGTTCAATCACAGCACCAAAAAAAAAGAGAAAAGAACAAAAAGCAAGGAAGAAAGGATAAAAATATCCCAAACAACCCCTCACAAAATAAAGACAAAAACAAAGTCAATATATTCTTAGTTGTTGTGGAGGAGGGTGGCTACCTTTCCTTTCTAGAGCAATTTTTTTTTCTTTAAAGTCTGAACCAAGTAGGCCAATATGGGTTGTCTGCTTTGGACGGTTAGCTCAATGGCAGAGTGGCTACTTGGGGCCTGTTAAGTTCCTAAACTGAGGCCTCAGTACAGAAAAGTAGACTTAAAATTCTGTTTGCAAGTTCCCATGCTGGCTCCCAGGGGCCAAGCTCCTAATCATTTACACTCCAGTTTCACTTCCCACTTGACCTACAGAATCCAAGTCTCCCAATCCCTCACCAACTCAGAGGCTGTTCTTCTGTACACAGGTATGGTTCCCAAGTCAGTGACTGCAGTGCTAGGTTCTGGGTTTGCTGACAGTCCCCACAATCATGCTGCTTAAGTCCACACACTAAAATTTCTAAGATGCACCTGCGGTTGATGGCAGGGCTGTCCTGGTCATCAGAACTCTATCTTATGACTTACAGAGGTTTCTGTGACATGGTTGGTATGGCCCCATCTACTGGAAGTACCTGCAGTAGAGGCAGCCAATTTGGCCCAGGGATCCTAGCCACTGCTGATGCATTCACCTTGTACTACCTGTTGGCCACCTCTGTTCCATACCCACTGTTGCCCATAGGCATGTTTGTGAGATGCTGGTGTAAACAAATGTACTGTGCTGCCAGTCCTGATTTCCTTAGCTCTTGTGGAGGGAGTTTGGTGTGGGAATAGCTGCTCAGTTTGGTGAGTCTGTGGAGAGAGATACTGGGGAATGTTACTCAGCTACCATCTTGCTCTTAATTCAAGTCTCTTCTTTCTTGATTAAAATAGATTAATATAGGATAAGTGAGAATACCTAGCTACTGGAGTGGCTCAAGTGGTAAACCACCTGCCTAGCAAGTGTGAGGCCCTAAGTTCAAACTCCAGTAGTGCTAAAAAAAAAAAAAAAGAAAAGAAAAAGAAAATACTTAGTGTTAATAGTCACTCGCCAGAAAAGTAACACTGTTTTCTATACAGTACTAAATAGTATTTAACGTAAATTGAAGGTTAGGGCTCCATCAATTCAATTGTCCTGACTCCTTTGGACTTAACTGGTTCTGTGGGAATCGACCACAATACTTTCATACATTTGCAACTTTCTCTTAACAGTGTCTTGCAGAGCAGAAGTTCTTAATTTTGATGGAGCTCAACTTATGCATATTTTCTCATGGATTATGCTTTTGGTGTTGTGTCTGAGAAGTCATCACCAAACCCAAGGCTATCTGGAGATCTCTTATGTCATCCTCTAGGAGTTCTGTATTTTCCTATTTTTCATTTGGTCTCTGATCACTTTTGAGTTCATCTTTAAAGGCCTACATTCAACTTTTTGCATGTGGATGTCCAGTTGTTCTGGTGTCATTTGTTTTGCTTTGTTTTTGTTTTGAGACAGGATCTGGTTATGCAGCACAGGCTAGCCTGGAGCTCACTTTAATATTAATTTCTAATTAAAATTTTTGTGGTAGTTGTAGATTCACATGTAGTTGTCAGAAATATCAGAGAAAGCCTTGTATACATTTCCGTTTCCCATAAAGATAACATCTTACAAAATTATAGCTTTATATCATAGCCAGGTTATTGATATGAATACAACCCACTCATCAGACTCAGATTTCTCTAGTTTTACTTGCATCCCGTGCATGGGTGTAAGTGCATGTATCTGCCAGTACTGAATAGTTCCAGTACTACAAGCACAATGACTCCATTTTGCCCTTTTATAACCCTTTCACACACACACACACACACACACACACACACACACACACACACACACACACCTTGGCGCCACTAATCTATCCTCCATTTCTAAACTTCTGACACTTTAAAATGTTATATGAATAGTCATGAAGCATATAACCTTCTGGGATTGGCCCTTTCCTCTCTCGCTCAGCAATAATTCCCTGGAGTTCATCCAAGTTGTGTATCAAGAGTTCTCTCCTTTTTCTTGCTGAGTAGTATTCCTGGTGTGTATGTACCAGTTTGTTTAACCAGTCACCAGCTGAAGGACAAGCTGATTTCAGTTCGGGGCTATTACAAATAAAGCTTCTGTGAACATTCCTACATGCTTTTTTTTGGCAGTATGGAGATTGAACTCATGCTTCCTAGGCAGGTGCTCTACCACTTGAGCCGTATGTGCTCCCAGCCCCATAGATGCATTTTTCACGTAACATTTTGTTGTGCCACTAGTATAATAATTAATCTTAGATGATCACTAATTTTGCAAACTTTCCAAGTGATATCTGTTGGCTTAATAAATGTTGGCTTAATAGATGTATACATTTGAAGTATGTATAATTTTCCTTAAGAGATTTTGAAATACTTTTTCAATGATATAGTGAATTTTTATAGTTCTTTTAAAGACAGGATACTGCTATGTAGTCCAAGATGGCCTTGAACTCTTGATCCTCCTGCCTCTGCCTCTGCCTCCTGCGTGCTGGGATTTTTTACAGGTGTGAGCCACCACACCTGGCGAATTTTCCTTCTAGCATTTGTTTTTGCATTGCTGGGAACCAAACTCAGGGCTTTAGGCGTACTAGGCAAGTGCTGCACCACTCAGCTACATCCCAGACCTCCTCTAACATATTTCGCAAAGCAGTTCTCAGAAGGAATTTGTAAATAGCCTTGTAATTATAGAACTTTTGATGGCTATGGTAGCTTTACATCAATGCCATTTTCCCCTTTGTAATAAACTGAACACTCTTGCTGTATCTCCCGAGCCTCTTAAATATGTATTCGGAGACACACTTTTCAACCGATGTATCCATACGCCATCACTAAGGGCCAGAGAACATACTACAGGCTTGAAATTTGTGCCCTTAGGTCTTCAGCAGAGTACCATATCATGCACTTTACATTCAGCCAAGGATACATTGAAAATGTCCAATTTGTTAGGGAATTCTATCTTCAAAAACCATTACTTATCCTCTTAAAAGTGAAGCATACATTTGTGGTGGTTCTTTCCCTGCCGCCCCTCAGCTCTAAGCTAACCTTTTCTATTCCCTTCTGCGATGCCAGGGTTGCAAACTGCCCCTCCCAAACCCCATGCAGAGTGGCTTCCTGGTAGGTCCTGTCAATGGAAGGTTCTGTTGGGACTGGTGGGGAGAAGAGACTTCTAGTTGCCAGCTTCCACCAACAGCCCCGCCCCTCCCGGCTCCAGCCTCCACCTTCTTTCATCCCAGGTCCCCGCAAAGCCATCAGCACCAGCCAGCCTCCCTCCCTTCCTTCCTTGGAGGCTGAGCCAAGTAGTAGGCACCTCCACATCTGAGCAGTGACTGCTGGAAGTGCCTGCCGCAAGTTCCCTCCGCACACCAGCCAGCCAGGTGAGGGGCACAGGAAACAGTGGCAAATAGCTGAGTGACCTTTTTGTCTCTTTCAGCCAATGTCTAAATACCCAATTCTCTGTAATGAATCAATTCCATTTGAAATGCTGAGCACGGCTTCTGGCTTCCAGAGTGCCGTAACTTTTTTTACAATCGCAAGCAAAAGTTTGCAGATTTTTTTTTATTATCTACATCTTCCCCAAGTACAACGGTGTGTTCCTCGTTCAGGAGACTGGTTGAATTCGGGACTGGAGAGGGAAGGGGAAGGGGACAAGGCCAGGCAAACATTGAGCTCTTTGGCAGTAAGCATCGAATGGGACTCAGGCTAACTTAAGGAGAAAAGGGAATCTCTGGAAGGATGTGAGCTGCTCACGGAACCAAAGGAGCTGCCTTGGAGAATGGGGACCAGAGGCGTTCCAGGGATCTAGGAAGCAGGAACCAAGAACCAACGAGTTTGACCTCCAGGTGCTTCCCCTGCATGCATCTATGGAATCCACATTCCAGGAAGGGTGTGGCCTGCTGGGGTCAGGGGCTGACCCTCTGGCTGGTGGAGAGGAGGACATCCTGATAGAAAGTCCTCTCAAAGTGTTATTGGTTCAAGAAGCGTAGTTCACCCAAAAGAAATGTAGCACGCTGTTTCCTGAAGAAGGAAAAATTGGCTGGTGGCCAGCAATGACAATAAACTTTCGCTGCAGTGAACTTTAAGTCATAAATAAGAATTCATTGGGGGTGAGTATGGTGGTACGTGCCTGTAGTCCCAGCTACTCTACAGGTGGAGGCAGGAGGATCTCAAGTTCAAAGCCAGCCCCGCCAATGTTATCAAAGCCCTATCTCAAAAACAAAATAAAAGGCTGGGGGCATGTCTCAAGTAGTAGAGCACCTCCCTAGCAAGCCTGAGGCTCTGAGTTCAAACCTCAGTACTGCCAAAAAATAATAAAATAAAATAAATAAATAAAAAACAAAAGGGCTGTAGGTCAAGTGGTAGAGCACTTGCACAGCAAGTGTGAGGTCCTAGGTTCAATCCCTAGTACTGCAAAAAAATGCACTGGGGCTGGAGGTGTAGCTCAGTGGTAAAGCACTTGCCTACCACGTGCAAGGCTGTAGGTTTGATTCCAAGTCCTGGAAAAAAAGAGAGAAAAGAATGCACTGTGCACAATGTGCTTAGGGTAGACAGTTCAGAGCAATGGTTTTAAAAGGTTGTATAGTTACACTGGAGAAACAAGCTTTAGTGATCTACTGCAAGAAAGGTGACTAAAATAATAACTCATTGTACATTTCAAATTGCTAAGAGTAGACTTTAAATGTTTTCACCACAAAATAAGCATCTGACATGATATTAGTTTGGTTTAATCATTCCTTAACATGAAGACATATCAAAACATCACATTTTACCCAATAAATTTCTACAATTATTATTTGTGAACTAAAAATAAAATTAAAAGATTTTAATATGACACCGCCTCATCACTGCTTATGGTTGGGATAAACCCAGCATGAGTTTTTAATGCATTATTTTTTGTTTGACAAACGTTTATTTATTTACCATGCCCCAGTGATTCTAAGCCTCAGTGAGCCTGGTGTGGGTCATTTCCTTTATTCAATGTCACCAACATGGAGCTCCATTGCTTCACACTAACAGCTAGCACAGGGGAAGCTGGTCTTTTAGAATGCAGAGGGAAACCCCAAGAGGTTAAACGTTAGTGCATGTAGAAATATAAAACAATGACTTCACTTTTCCTAGTAAAATATCACAATAGTAAATGAAAAAGTATAAGTTCAAATAAGCAGTGTGTTGTCTATTACAATAATTTTCTTTTAACTCCTTTTTCACAATTGCACTAAACAGCATTCAATCTATCACACTAAGACAGCAGCTCTTTTCATTTGTTTATTACTCCTCTACCATTTCCTTGTGTAGTTTTTCAAAAATGTATGGCATTTTTTCCTGTTTACAAAAGTAATGTATGGCTGGGTGCCAGTGGCCCACACCTGTAATCCTAGCTACTCAGGAGGCAGAGATCAGGAGGATCAAGAATTGAAGCCAGCCCTGGCAAAAAGTTGAAGAGACCCCATCTCAAAAAATCCTTCCCAAAAATAGTGCTGGTGGTGTGGCTCAAGGACATACTTACAAAAGTAATGTATGTCCATAAAGAAAAATTCTAAATAGGGCAATATGTGAAAATAAAATAACCATCATCCATATACCAGAACCAAAAGTCAGTGGTTATTAGTATTTTAGTATTTTTATATCCTCTTAATGATTTGATAAAAACAATTTGACCAGAAACAAAATTGGTATTCATTATGCCTTTCTTTTGCTTGTATAATTTGTAGATTTCCCTGCAAAGGAACTTAAAAACAAAGAATAAAGAAATCTATCTGCGTGGAGGTATTGCTCAAGTAGAGTGCTTGCCTGGCAAACGACAGGCCCTGAGTTCAAACCCCAGTACCGAAGAGAGCAAGATGGCGGCTAGAGGTAGGAAGCAGAAAGCGACCCTCCTATAGTGAAATCTTGGAGAGACGCTGGAGACACACTTTGCAGGCATAATCACCGAGAAAAGGCGTAACTTTGACCTCTCCACATCTCCAGCCGTTGCAGAGAATCTCCACTCCACGTTAAACGGAGAAACGAGGAGGGCCCCCGGGGCCGCCAGTGGCCGGCGCCCATACGGCTTGGGAAGACGCGGACCAGGTGAGCTTCGTGGTACCGCGGTAGCCCCACAGACAAGCCTGGGCCAGAGCAGCATAGCCCCCTGGACAGGCTGACCTCCACCCGGGGAAAAAAGAGAAACTGAGTAATAAGCAATAAGAACAGTTAAGACACGCTGGAAAGAGGGTGGGGTGCCCTGAGCGCTGAAGATTGGGGGAAGGGAATCCTTCCTGGAACTGTAAATAAACAAGCTGGGCGGGCCGGAGAGCCTCTGGTGGGAGCGGGGCGCGCACCCAGCAACCAGGAGTGGGGAAGCTTGTGAGAGGAGGGAAGACCCACTTCCCACGTGAATTGTAAACAAACATGGTGGCCGGCAGGAGCAGCAGCACCGCCCAGTAAGCAGAAGCAGGAAAGCTTCTGAAAGTGGCAGTGGGAGGAAAACTTCAGAGGAGAGGGGGGAAGACCCACCTCCCACATGCACTGTAGATAAACACGCAGGCCTGACAATGCGGGGGCAGTGTCACCTTTCCCAGTGCTTGGAAAGGGGAAAGCCTGTAGCAGAGGCTCCTGCACAGGAGAGCTGTGAGCAAACAAAGCCTGTGTGACCAGGTGAGTGCTAGCTCACCCCAGAGATCTGCATAAATAACGCCGCCAGCTACAGCAGGCTGAGAGCAGCAGGCAGGCAAGCCACAGTTGCAGATACCACTCTCAGAACTGTCTCCAGACACTTTTTTTTCTTTTTCTCCCTACCTTTGATGAGAGACAACCGAATTACACCTGCAAGCCGAAAAACTTACTGAAACTGTATTGCATTTGAACTTGGGACACTTGGTGGGGCTTTTTGTGTGTGTGTGTGTGTCTGTGTGTGTGTGTGTAGTTTTGTTCTACTTTATGCATCCCCTTTGATGAGACAATTACAGAACAACATCTGAGGCACCAACTCCAGGACTGGAGATTGAGACGGACACCCAAGTTATTAAGACTGAAACTGCATTGCATATAAACTTGGAAGTTTTTTGGTTTTTTTTTTTTTTGATTTTCTATTTTCCATTTTATTTTAATTCATTTTTATATATAGATATTACTTTCATTTACTTATTTTTTATTTTTCTTATCTTTGATTTTCAATCCTCTCTCTGTCTCTCTAATGTCTGTTCAGCTTACTGTCGATTAGTACACTAACACTCCCTGTTTATACCTTTGAAACTCTGTTGTCTGATACCTTGTTCTGCTTTCTCCCTCTTGTCTGTATATTTGTTTTCCCCTTTTCTTTAACTTCTTGCTTTCCATCTCAGCTCACCCTTCCATTCTAAATATTACCATTGTTATTAAAGAAAATACTTAATTGCACACAGTACAGGGACAGTAACACCAAGGACAATGACGGGAAGACAGAAAAAACAGGGAAACCAGTTTCCCCACAGCAAAAAATTAGTACAGGAACCAGAGGGGAATGAAGGGAACAGAAACTCAGATCCAGACTCCAACAAAATGAAGATAAACTATGCCAAAGGACCCAATGAAGCCCACAAGAATAATTTAAAAGAAGACATACTACAAGTACTCAATAAGAATTTTATAGAGATGATACTGGATAGGGTCAACCAAAATGTACAGGAGACACTCAAGAAATTCCAAGACAATAAAAATAGAGAATTTGAAAAAGCAAAAGAAGAAATAAAGGAAACCATAGAACCACTGTATAAACACCAAAGTGAAACAGAGAACACAATGAATAAATGGATAAATGAACTCAGGACAAAAATAGACAACATTAAAGAAGAAAAATGCCAGGATATGGAAAACCTCAGAAAAAAGAACAAAACAGAACTGCAAAACAAAACGGAAGGCCAATCCAGCAGAATAGAACAAACAGAAGACAGAATCTCAGAACTCGAAGATGAAATGGTAATTAAAGGAAAAACCGAAGAACTATTAATTAAACAAATCAAGACCTGTGAAAAGAAAGTGCAAGAACTCACTGAATCCATCAAAAGATCAAACTTGAGAATCATGGGCATCGAAGAAGGAGAAGAGGTGCAAGCGAAGGGAATGCGTAATATATTCAACAAAATAATAACGGAAAATTTCCCAAATCTAGAGAAAGATATTCCCATACAAATGCAAGAGGCCTCCAGGACACCAAACAGACCAGATCAAAATAGAACTACTCCACGACATATCATCATTAAAACAACAAGTTCAGAAACTAAGGAAAGAATACTGAAGGCTGTAAGAGGGAAAAAACAAGTAACATACAAAGGTAAACCCATCAAAATCACAGCAGACTTCTCAACAGAAACATTAAAAGCAAGAAGAGCGTAGGGTGAGATCTTCTGGGCACTGAATGAAAATAACTTCAACCCCAGGATACTCTACCCAGCAAAGCTATCATTCAAAATAGATGGAGCAATAAAAGTCTTCCATGATAAGCAGAAACTAAAACAATATGTGACCACAAAGCCACCATTACAAAAGATTCTGCAAGGGATCCTGCACACAGAAAGTGACACCCAACTTAACCATGAAAAGACAGGCAGCACCAAACCACAGGATAAGAAAAAGCAAGACAGTAGAGAGTAACATCAAGTTAGGTACACACAATCAAACCTTCAAACAACTAAGACAACTAAATGGCAGGAATCACCACATACCTATCAGTACTAACACTTAATGTTAATGGACTTAATTCACCCATCAAAAGACACCGTTTGACAAAATGGATTAAAAAAGAAGATCCAACAATTTGTTGCTTACAGGAGACTCATCTCACTGACGGAAATAAGCATATGCTTAGGATGAAAGGCTGGAAGAAGATTTACCAAGCCAATGGCCCCCGAAAACAGGCAGGAGTAGCAATACTTATCTCTGACAAAGTAGACTTCAAACCTACATTGATCAAACGAGATAAAGAAGGACATTCCATACTAATAAAAGGGGAAATAGACCAAAAGGAAATAATAATCATCAATCTCTACGCACTCAATGTCAACGCACCCAATTTCATCAAACATACCCTGAAAGACCTAAAAGCATATATAAACGCCAACACAGTGGTTGTGGGAGACTTTAACACCCCATTATCATCAATAGATAGGTCATCCAAACAAAAACTCCATAAAGAAATCCAAGATATAAAATATGCAATAGATCAAGTGGACCTAGTAGATGTCTACAGAACATTTCATCCAACCTCTACAGAATATACATTCTTCTCAGCAGCCCATGGAACCTTCTCCAAAATAGATCATATCCTAGGGCACAAAGCAAGCCTCAGCAAATATAAGAAAATAGAAATAATACCGTGCATACTATCTGACCACAATGCAGTAAAAGTAGAACTCAACAACAAAAGTAAAGACAAAAAACATGCAAACAGCTGGAAACTAAATAACTCATTACTTAATGAACAATGGATCATCGATGCAATAAAAGAGGAAATTAAAAAGTTCCTGGAAGTTAATGAAAATGAAAACACAACCTACCAGAACCTATGGGACACAGCTAAGGCAGTCTTGAGAGGAAAGTTTATAGCCATGAGTGCATATATTAAAAAGATTGAAAGATCCCAAATCAATGACCTAATGATACATCTCAAACTCCTAGAAAAACAAGAACAAGCAAATCCCAAAACAAATAGAAAGAGAGAAATAATAAAAATAAGAGCTGAAATCAATGAAATAGAAACCAAAAAAACCATACAAAGAATTAATGAAACAAAAAGTTGGTTCTTTGAAAAAATAAACAAGATCGATAGACCCCTGGCAAGCCTGACTAAAATGAGGAGAGAAAAAACCCAAATTAGTAGAATTAGGAATGCAAAAGGGGAGATAACAACAAACACCATGGAAGTCCAGGAAATCATCAGAGACTACTTCGAGAACATATATTCAAATAAATTTTAAAATCTTAAAGAAATGGACAGATTTCTAGATACATATGATCATCCAAAACTGAACCAAGAGGAAATTAATCACCTGAATAGACCTATAACACAAAATGAAATTGAAGCAGCAATCAAGAGTCTCCCCAAAAAGAAAAGTCCAGGACCTGATGGATTCTCTGCTGAATTCTATCAGACTTTTAAAGAAGAATTGATACCAACCCTCCTTAAACTGTTCCATGAAATAGAAAGGGAAGGAAAACTGCCAAACACATTTTATGAAGCCAGTATTACACTTATCCCAAAACCAGGCAAAGACACCTCCAAAAAGGAGAACTATAGGCCAATCTCCTTAATGAACATTGATGCAAAAATCCTCAACAAAATAATGGCAAATCAAATTCAGCAACACATCATAAAGATTATTCACCACGACCAAGTAGGCTTCATCCCAGGGATGCAGGGGTGGTTCAACGTACGAAAATCAATAAATGTAATAAACCACATTAACAGAAGCAAAGACAAAAACCACTTGATCATCTCAATAGATGCAGAAAAAGCCTTTGATAAGATCCAACATCATTTCATGATAAAAGCTCTAAGAAAACTAGGAACAGAAGGAAAGTACCTCACATTATAAAAGCTATATATGACAAACCTACAGCCAGCATTATACTTAACGGAGAAAAACTGAAACCATTCCCTCTAAAATCAGGAACCAGACAAGGATGCCCACTATCTCCACTCCTATTCAACATAGTACTGGAATTCCTAGCCAGAGCAATTAGGCAAGAAGAAGGAATAAAAGGAAGACAAATAGGTAAAGAAACTGTCAAAATATCCCTATTTGCAGACGACATGATCCTATACCTTAAAGACCCAAAAAACTCTACTCAGAAGCTTCTAGACATCATCAATAGCTATAGCAAGGTGGCAGGATATAAAATCAACATAGAAAAATCATTAGCATTTCTATACACTAACAATGAGCAAACGGAAAAAGAATGTATGAAAACAATTCCATTTACAATAGCCTCAAAAAAAGTCAAATACCTAGGTGTAAACCTAACAAAAGATGTGAATGACCTCTACAAGGAAAACTATACACTTCTGAAGAAAGAGATTGAGGAAGACTATAGAAAGTGGAGAGATCTCCCATGCTCATGGATTGGTAGAATCAACATAGTAAAAATGTCGATACTCCCTAAAGTAATCTACATGTTGAATGCAATTCCCATCACAATTCCAATGACATTCATTAAAGAGATTGAAAAATCTACTGTTAAATATATATGGAAACAGAAGAGGCCATGAATAGCCAAGGCAATACTCAGTCAAAAGAACAATGCAGGAGGTATCACGATACCTGACTTCAAACTATATTACAAAGCAATAACAATAAAAACAGCATGGTACTGGCACAAAAACAAACATGAAGACCAGTGGAACAGAATAGAGGATCCAGATATGAAGCTACACAACTATAAGCAACTTATCTTTGACAAAGGAGCTAAAAATATACGATGGAGAAATAGCAGCCTCTTCAACAAAAACTGCTGGGAAAACTGGTTAGCAGTCTGCAAAAAACTGAAACTAGATCCATGTATATCACCCTATACCAAGATTAACTCAAAATGGATCAAGGATCTTAATATCAGACCCCAAACTCTAAAGTTGATACAAGAAAGAGTAGGAAATACTCTGTAGTTAGTAGGTATCGGTAAGAACTTTCTCAATGAAACCCCAGCAGCACAGCAACTAAGAGAGAGCATAGATAAATGGGACCTCATAGAACTAAAAAGCTTCTGTTCATCAAAAGAAATGGTCTCTAAACTGAAGAGAACACCCACAGAGTGGGAGAAAATATTTGCCAACTATACATCAGACAAAGGACTGATAACCAGAATATACAGGGAACTTAAAAAACTAAATTCTCCCAAAACTAATGAACCAATAAAGAAATGGGCAGGTGAACTAAACAGAACTTTCTCAAAAGAAGAAATTCAAATGGCCAGAAAACACATGAAAAAATGCTCACCATCTCTAGCAATAAAGGAAATGCAAATTAAAACCATGCCAAGATTCCACCTCACCCCTGTTAGAATAGCCATCATCAGCAACACCACCAACAACAGGTGTTGGCGAGGATGCGGGGAAAAAGGAACCCTCTTACACTGTT
This sequence comes from Castor canadensis, assembly GCF_047511655.1. Classification (NCBI taxonomy): domain Eukaryota; kingdom Metazoa; phylum Chordata; class Mammalia; order Rodentia; family Castoridae; genus Castor; species Castor canadensis. The sequence continues at coordinate 126,569,890 of NC_133405.1, read as the reverse complement.
GGTGGGAATGTAGACTAGTACAACCACTCTGGAAAAAAATTTGGAGGTTACTTAAAAAGCTGGACATCGATCTACCATTTGATCCAGCAATACCACTCTTGGGGATATACCCAAAAGACTGTTACTCCAGAGGCACCTGCACATCCATGTTTATTGCGGCACTATTCACAATAGCCAAGTTATGGAAACAAGCCAAGATGCCCCACCACTGACGAATGGATTAAGAAAATGTGGTATCTATACACAATGGAATTTTATGCAGCCATGAAGAAGAACGAAATGTTATCATTCGCTGGTAAATGGATGGAATTGGAGAACATCATTCTGAGTGAGGTTAGCCTGGCCCAGAAGACCAAAAATCGTATGTTCTCCCTCATAGGTGGACTTTAGATCAAGGGCAAACACAACAAGGGGATTGGACTATGAGCACATGATAAAAGCGAGAGCACACAAGGAAGGGGTGAGGATAGGTAAGACACCTAAAAAACTAGCTAGCATTTGTTGCCCTTAACGCAGAGAAACTAAAGCAGATACCTTAAAGCAACTGAGGCCAATAGGAAAAGGGGAACAGGTACTAGAGAAAAGGTTAGATCAAAAAGAATTAACCTAGAAGGTAACACCCACGCACAGGAAATCAATGTGAGTCAATGCCCTGTATAGCTATCCTTATCTCAACCAGCAAAAACCCTTGTTCCTTTCTATTATTGCTTATATTCTCTCTACAACAAAATTAGAAATAAGGGCAAAATAGTTTCTGCTGGGTATTGATGGGGGGAGTGGGTGGTAAGGGAGGGGGTGGGGGCAGGGGGGAGAAATGAACCAAGCCTTGGATGCACATATGAATAATAAAAGAAAAATGAAAAAAAAAAAACCCAGTACCATCCCCCCCCCCAAAAAAAAAGAATAGAAAGAATGAAATGGAAAGAAAGAAAAAGAAATGTATCAAAGAGCAGGATCTCCATATGTGTTAGTCTTGTTCATCCAGGTGTCTCCAGTTTCCAGAACACTGCTCAGCACACACCAGTACTCAAAAACATTTTTTTGAATGGCTAAGATATTTTCTCCAGAGCTAGTGAAATATGGCTGCTAATGAACATGGAACCACTCTGCAGCTATGTCCCAGTAGTATTTCCTTCTCACTCCTTTTAGTAAGCAGTTTGTTCTAACATGTGCCGTCTTAACGGAAGACTGAATTCAAATTGCAACTCCAACATTCCTAGCTATGCGACTTTAGGAAGAAACTTCAAGGCCAGTGCCTTGGCTCATGCCTGTAATCCTAGCTACTCAGCAGGCAGAGATCAGAAGGATTACAGTTGGAAGGCAGCCCCCTGGGCAAATAGTTCTGGAGACCCTATCTTGAGAAAAGAAAAAAAAATCACACAAAAAAGTGCTGGCTGAGTGGCTCAAGCTGCCAAGAAAAACAAAAACAAAAACTTCAATCCTCTGACTCAATTTGAGGTACAAAAAATAAAGATCTCACCTATGAATGCACAGTCTACTGTGGAGGAGAAAACCTATGAACAAACGTTTGTCAGGCAGTGTCAGTGTGCTGTGAAAAAAATGAGGCAGATGAGGGTGTGTTGCTATTTTATAAAGAAAGGGTGGTTAGGGACAGATAAAGGTTTGAAAAATATCCTAATGTTTTTCAAACTTCAAGTTGTGACTAAGTGCGATGACAAAATCCATTTAGAGTGTGATCTGTATTTTAGAAATGAATAAAATAGCAGAATGCACCACGTATTACAGGTCAGCGCTGTTTTTGTGTAACTTGTTGGTTTATATACCCGTGTATTAACTAGTCTGCAAGACAGCAGGCCTTGGAGAAAGTGGTGGGTAATGCAGGGGAAGCTTTGAGGTAAGCAGGCTGGGGAACAGCACCAATCCAGGCCTCTTTTTGTTAAGATAATGCATGCCTTCTGTGTGCACCAATTTGTACCTTACTCGAGAAACAGGAGAGGCCTGGTGCTGGTGGCTCACGCCTGTAATTCTAGCTACTCAGGAAGCAGAGATCAGGAGGATGGAGGTTCAAAGCCAACCCTGGGCAAATAGTTTGAGAGATGCTATCTCGAAAAAACCCCTCATAAAAAATGGCTGGTGGAGTGGCTCAAGGTGAAGGCCCTTGATAGAACAATAATGCCACCATTTTATAAATTAGCAGCACCTCATGGAAAATGGAGCCATTCCCCCCCTTAACAAGGTTTCTCGTGTTCCCAAAAACAAGCTCCACCTCCATCAGGGACCCCCGGCGTATGCGCCAACCCCTTACCCTTCCTCTCCTATAAAAGGCCATGCCTGGCCTGAACCCCTTCCCTTCTGTCCTTTCTTCTTCCTGCATTACCTCGTACCTGCCATTAAACCCTGCCCTTGGACATGAGTTTTCTCGTGAGTTTTCTTTGTGTGGCGTTTTTCCTAACATTTGGTGCCGAGACCCGGGATCGGGTTGAGTTCCCGGCACTGAATTTGCTCTCCCGGCTTTCCTCTGGGATCTGAGCTGCTTTACCGGGACCCCCGATCCTAGAAAGCGCCGCTCTCTCACTAGCTCACAGGGAAGTTCCTCCGCCCCAGCGCGCCTCCAACCACCATCCACCACCGGCCAATCTTCCCTCAAGGTCCTCTCTCCCTCGGTGAGTCCTCCTCGCACGCAGAGCTGTGATCTCTCTCTCTCTCTCTCTCAGCTCACTTTTGTCCTGGGAACCAGGTTCCCCACTAGGGACTGTGGCCCACCCTGTGGTAAAGACGTTCCCTCTGGGTATTGTGTTCCACATCTCTCTCTCTCTCCTGAGGACCTGATATTTCGGGGACGCCCACCATATCTCTCCTCAGGTCAGGCCTCACCATGGGAGTTGGACCTTCCAAAATTCCCTCAGACTCTCCATTGGGATGTCTCCTGGCCAACCTTGGGCCCCTACGCCTCACGCCTGATCTTAAGCCACGAAAGCTCATTTTTCTCTGTAATCGGGCCTGGCCCCAATATCCATTGGACAATGCCTCCAAATGGCCACTTAATGGCACTTTTGATCCCAATATTTTAAGGGATCTATACAATTTCTGTGAGCGCACTGGCAAATGGAAGGAACTTCTCTACGTCCAATCCTTTTCCTATCTCCACACCAAATCTTCCCTCTGTACCTCCTGTTCCCCTGCACAGGTCCTATTAGCTTCTAAACCAGTCTCAAAACCAGCCAAATCCTTCTCTGAATCCTCTCCTGACTCTGAAGCTTTCCCTTCTTTTGACCCTGCTAACGAGCCTCCACCTTATCAAAGACAGGCTTCCATTGTTCAGCCATCGGCTCCTGCCCCTCCTCCCGCTTCTCCTCCTGCCCCTCCTCCCTCTTCTCCTCCCGCCCCTTCTTCTGCTCCTCCTTCCACTCCTCCTCCTGCTCCTCCTACCGCCCCTCCTTCTGCCCGCCCTTCCACTCACCTGGGACCACAGGATCCCATGAGCCCCCCACCCACACTCGCTCTCATGGGCCCCCCAGTCAGCCAGTTTCCATCTACCCTCTCCCGGAAGTGGTTGGAGTGGAAGGCATTGTGAGGGTCCACGTTCCCTTTTCTCTCGCTGACCTCTCTCAGAGAGAAAAGCGCCTTGGCTCCTTCACCACTAACCCTGATTCTTATGTTAAGGAATTTCAATATTTGGCTCAATCCTATGACCTTACTTGGCATGACATCTATCTCATTCTTTCCTCCACCCTCCTCCCAGAGGAGAAACAACGGGTCTGGGACACGGCTAGGGCACGTGCAGATGAGGTCCATCGCACCACCCCCACCCATCCTGTAGGAGCTACAGCGGTCCCTACTGAGGAGCCTCATTGGAATTACCAAACCGGTGACAGAACGCTTAGGGATCAGATGGTTACCTGTTTAGTGGTGGGATTAAAGAAGTCGGCCCAAAAGGTTGTTAATTTTGATAAGCTTAGAGAAATCCAACAAGAAAAAGGAAAATCCAGCTAGTTTCTTGTCCCAGCTCACAGAGGCACTACGACGCCATACAAAAGTTGACCCTGAAACTAAGGATGGGACAATTATCCTTATGACCCATTTTATCTCCCAGTCAGCTCCAGATATCAGAAAAAAGCTCAAAAGGCTAGAAAATGGCCCTCAGACTCCACAGGCTGAAATTTTAAACGTGGCCTTCAAAGTCTATAATTACCGAGAAGAACAACAAAGGGCTGATAAGGAGAGGAGAGATAAGGCTAAATTCCAGATGTTGGCACAAGCCCTCTGGCAAAAGCCTCCGACCTCTAACTCCCGAGGCCAGGGAAAATCCCGAACACCTTCCGGCCCATGTTTTTGGTGTGGCCTTGAGGGATACTGTGCTTGTCCTAAACCACGACGCCCACCGGGGCCATGTCCTAAGTGCAAACAGGAGGGCCACTGGGCAATGGACTGCCCTTCCACCCCTCAAGGCGGAGGGTCTAAGCCCCCCCACCGTCCCTCCTCCCTAACTGATCTTCTAGGACTGGCGACTGCGGCTGAGGACTTACGGAGCCCAGGACTCCCAGGCCCGACGACCATAACTTCACGGGAGCCCAGGGTAATGGCCATTATTGACGGTAGGCTTATCTCTCTCCTCCTGGACACTGGCGCCACTTTTTCTGCCTTGCTGGAGTTCTGGGGACCTACCAAGCCTTCTTTAACCTCCATAGTCAGGGTGGAGGGAACTCCTACCCAGCCCTTAATGACTTTTCCTCTAACCTGCATACTGGGAGATACACTTTTTACTCACTCCTTCCTAGTCCTCCCTAATTGCCCCACCCCACTCTTGGGAAGGGACATTTTGTCAAAATTCCATGCCACTCTCACCTTACACCCACCTCCTCTTAAGCCGCGACCCATTAACCCCTTGTCTCCATCCTCTCAGCCCCTCCTTGCCATCATGGGCGCTCTGCTTCCACAAGCCTCTCCCGACCCCTTGCCCTTACCTGCTACACTGGTAGATCCCATTGTGTGGGACCTCCAGAACCCTGCAGTCGCTACCCATCATGAGCCAATCTTTATTACTCTCGAGGACCCCTCTGTTTTCCCAAACCAACCTCAATATCACATCTCTCTAATCCACTTACAGGGATTAAAGCCTATCATCTCAGAGCTTCTCTCTAAGGGCCTTCTTCGCCCAACCCACTCCCCCTATAACACTCCTATTCTGCCTGTAAAAAAGCCCAATGGGTCTTATCGGCTGGTACAGGACCTCCGCTTAATCAATGCAGCAGTGATTCCTATACACCCGGTGTACCCAACCCCTATACTCTCCTGTCTCTCATCCCTGGTACCACCACCCACTTCACAGTCCTGGACCTAAAAGATGCTTTCTTCACTATCCCTGTCCACTCACAGTCCCAAAACCTGTTTGCCTTCACCTGGACTGATCCAGATTCTCATACTTCCCAACAACTGACCTGGACTGTTCTGCCTCAGGGGTTCCGGGACAGTCCCCACCTCTTTGGCCAAGCTCTGGCTAGGGATCTCCTTACCCTCCATCTCTCCCCAAGTAAACTCCTCCAGTATGTAGATGGTCTCCTGCTCTGCAGCCCCTCGCTCGAGGATAGCCAACAACACACTGCCCTCCTGCTTAATTTTCTGGGAAAAAAGGGATACCGGGTGTCCCCTAACAAGGCTCAACTGTCTCTCACCCAGGTAACTTACCTGGGCCTATCTATCTCCCCTACACATAAGGCTATCACCACAGATCATAAGGCCTTGCTAGCCTCTCTCTCTGCCCCCACCACTAAGGCTGAAGTTCTCTACTTTCTTGGCCTGGCTGGCTATCTCAGAGCCTGGGTGCCCAACTTCAGTCTAATGGCCAAACCTCTATATGAGGCATCCAAGGGTTCCATTCAAGAGCCCCTGGACCCCTCTCAGCCTGTATCAAGTCATTTTAAAACCCTCTTACAAGCCCTATTACAAGCCCCGGCACTTCGCTTGCCAGACCTCACTCGTCCCTTCGTCCTTTATGTTTCTGAGAGGCAAGGGTTTGCCCTAGGAGTTCTGGGACACAACATAGGGCCCTCCTTCGCTCCAGTAGCATACCTCTCCAAACAGTTAGACCCCACAACCAGGGGATGGGCCCCATGCCTCAGGGCCCTGGCTGCCGCCTCTCTCTTAATCCAGGAAAGCAAAAAACTTACCTTTGGGTCCCCCCTTACTGTTTACTCCCCCCATAGCCTCTCGGAACTCCTCACGTATAAGGGACTTTATTCCATGCCCCCTTCTCGTACCCTATCCCTCCAGGTGGCCTTGGTCGAGGATCCCACTCTAACTTTCATTTCATGTCCCCCACTTAACCCAGCTACTCTTCTTCCTCTCTCTTCAACACCCCTAGTTCACTCCTGCCCTGAGATCCTTGAAGAGCTCCTTCCCTGTCCAGACCACATTCAGGAGGGCACCCTTTCTCAGGCTGACTACACTTGGTTCATTGATGGCAGCTCCTTCATTCACAATGGACAGCGAAGAGCTGGATATGCCATCGTGTCTGAGTCTGCCATCATTGAGGCATGCCCTCTCCCTTTGGGCTCTACTTCCCAGAAGGCAGAACTGACTGTCCTGGCCAGAGCTCTAACTCTGGCAAAAGACAAAACTGTCAACATTTATACTGACTCTAAGTATGCATTTCACACTTTACTATCCCACTCCGCTATCTGGAAGGAAAGGGGATTCCTAACTACAAGGGGAACTCCCATTATCAATGCTGCCTTAATAGCCCAAGTCCTAGAGGCTTCACACCTTCCTTCCCGGGTGGGTATTACTCATTGCAAAGCCCACCAGACTGACTCCTCCATAATTACCAGAGGAAATAACCGAGCGGATACAGAGGCCAAGCGAGCAGCCCTCCAAACTGCACCCCAATTGGCCATGTACCCCCTTGCCCCTGCTTCCTCCCCTCCTCTCACTAAACTCTCTCCCCCCTTCTGAGGTTAAAACCCTTATCTCCTATTTACATACGCTTTTTCATCCTAACCTTCATGCTCTTTACACCTTCCTTCGCCAATCCCTTTCCCTATCTCCAGGAGACATACAATACCTTAAACAGATTACCCAATCCTGCTCAATTTGCCAGCGCACAAACCCCAACTCCAATATTAGGCCCCCTCCCTTTCCTACCCACCAAGCCAGGGGATGTCTCCATGCTGTGGATTGGCAGGTGGACTTCACACATATGCCTCCAATAAAGAGGATTAAGTACCTCCTGGTATTGGTAGACACCTTCACGGGATGGGTGGAGGCCTTCCCTACGACCAATAAAAAGGCCTCCACAGTAACAACGATTTTAGTCACAGACATCATCCCATGGTTTGGTCTCCCAGCCTCTATCCAGTCAGACAACGGGCCTGAGTTTGTTTCCTCTATTTCCCAAAAATTGGCACAAGCCTTAAATATTCACTGGCGGTTTCACATTCCCTATCATCCCCAATCTTCAGGTAAAGTCGAACATGCCAATCGCACACTAAAAAATACTCTCACCAAACTCTCCCTCGAGCTCCATCTAGACTGGACAAAGCTCCTACCCCTAGTCCTTCTCCACCTCCGGGCCCTCCCTAAAAGACCGCTCATGCTCAGCTCCTTTGAGCTCCTCTATGGCCGTCCACTTCTCCCTATCATGGTTCAGCCAGAACCCCCTAACATTCCCCCCACTCTCCTCAATCCTCTCCTCACTTTTCTTCGCTCTCTCCTTTGGTCGCATGCTCATGATCAGTTACCACAGCCCTCTGACACCACCAAAATAACTCCCTCCCTCCAAATGGGAGATCTAGTTTATCTAAAAAGTACAGCCACACCTGGCCACCTGCAGGAAAAGTGGAGAGGCCCATTTAAGGTTGTCCTCACTACACCCACGGCTGCTAAGCTAGCAGGACTTCCCTCCTGGGTACATGTTCAAAATCTAAAATTGGCAGCCCCACAAAAGACCTACCAATCTCTTCTTACAGGACCAACAAAAATAAAGATCTCCTGCCTTCCCAAGATCCCAGAAGACAGAGACACACTCAAGGAGACTCCCAGGGCATAAGCAGGAGCCCTATGCCTGGGGACCTGGCATCTCACCTACTCACTCTTTATACTTCCCCCTCCCATTCTTTCCTGTCAGTGCCTGCCCATGCTTTTACTCTTTCCTATATAAACTCTCTCTGAGGTTTTAGATTTCCCACCCCCCAGTATAATCAGCCTCCCTCCTTTTCATACCTTTGTCTCCCTTACTTCATAGATTGGATAGCCTATCTACCTCTCCAAGGTACTCTCTCAGACTTTACTCCTGAAGAAATCTACTCATTTTCCAACATACTCTAAGCTCTACTGTAAACCACTCCATCCCTTCCTGTGGGTAATTCTTGTCCTTGTCCCTTCCCTCCTGAGTATTGGCCTGTGGGTAACTTCTCCCCCTGAGTGGAGATGGCCCCATCATGCAGCTCTCTGTTTTGGATACCTCGCCCTGTGCGCCTTACTCTTTGTGCTCTCTTCTTTCTTATGACCTGTACCCTTGTGAGCCCCAAACTTCCCCCCTGCCCATGCACCTCATCTTATTCATACCAGCACAGGGCTTGCTACGATACAGCTACTCCATGTACAATGTGGGGCAAACCGCACTGGACTGCAAGGAGTAAAGGCAGCAACGCAGGCTATACTTGCTTTGGAAATCGTGGGCAACAAGTGTGCTGGACTGAGCTCACACATTATGGTATGTCTGATGGAGGAGGAGTCCAAAATCAGGCATACAAGAAGGTCCTCCGCACCCAGGTACCTCAGGTTCTTGACAACCTATTCTTTCCCACCAGAAAGCCTCTCAAAATTCCTTTACAAACACTGTCCCTTTCTGAAACCCTTCTCCTCCAGGTCATAAATACCACTCATCAACTACTCAACCACACTAATCCTACTCTAGCCCGTGGTTGTTGGATGTGTCAGCGAACTGGCCCTTCTCAGGTCATCGCCAGCCCCATAAATATTTCCATACCTCTTACCTTACACTGTTCCTTCACCAAAGGCCCACTGCCTCCACCCTTTCCCCAGTTCCCCTCTTCCAGCCAGCCCCTCTCTGCCTACAGAGTTCCTCAGGGATAGTCGAGGTAGGTTCCCTGGTGACAAAAAAATGTCACACTACTAGGGCAGCCAACAAAACCGGGAACAATATCTGTTGCCCCCCTAGGACTCTCTTTTTATGTGGTCAGAGTGTATATCCCTGTTTACCCCAAGCCTGGAAGGGCATCTGCACTCTGGTATTTTTGGTCCCTGACATGGACATTATTACAGAAGATAAGGACCTACCCATCCCCCTCACCACGCATCTTCGATCAAAACGGGCAATCCAGGCCATTCCCTTGTTAGCCACCCTGGGAATAACGGCTGCCATGGGAACGGGGGCTGCAGGAATAGGGACTTCTCTCCACTACCACACAAAACTCTCCAATCAATTGATAAGTGATCTACAAACGGTGGCCGAATCTATCCTAACCCTACAAAAACAACTTGACTCCCTAGCCTCAGTTGTATTCCAAAACCGACGAGGGCTTGACCTGCTCACTGCAGAAAAGGGTGGTCTCTGCCTATTTTTACAAGAGGAGTGCTGCTTCTATGTTAACCAGTCGAGAGTAGTAAAAAATAAAATTAGGCAACTCCAAGAACAACTAGAAAAACGGAGAAGGGAGTTGGAGGACTCTTGGAATCCTCTAGGGAACAACATTTTGCAGTGGTTCTCCTGGTTAATGCCCATCCTAATGCCTGTGTTTCTTGCTCTCATATTCCTAAGCTTCCTCCCTTGTATCATAAGAACAATACAAAGATTTCTTTTAGACCGTATGTCTGCTATTGCTAACCAAATTTAACCAATTGTACCTCCAGGGATACCAACCTCTCCAAAACCGCCTGGAAAACTACTGTGAAGGCCCCATCCAGGACGCCACAGGAGCCTGAGGATCCCGCCCCACACAACGCCCCCTGCCAGCAGGAAGCAGTTAAAGAGCTCGATGCTTTGCCCCAATTCCTGATCCTCAGCCCCTATCTTCATTATTATTAAAGAAAAATGGGGAAATGATAGAACAATAATACCGCCATTTTATAAATTAGCGGCACCTCATGGAAAAATGGAGCCATTCCCCCCCTTAACAAGGTTTCTCGTGCTCCCAAAAACAAGCTCCACCTCCATCAGGGACCCCCGGCGTATGTGCCAACCCCTTACCCTCCCTCTCCTATAAAAGGCCATGCCTGGCCTGAACCCCTTCCCTTTTGTCCTTTCTTCTTCCTGCGCTACCTCGTACCTGCCATTAAACCCTGCCCTTGGACGTGAGTTTTCTCGTGAGTTTTCTTTGTGTGGCGTTTTTCCTAACAGCCCTGAGTTCAAGGCCAGTACCACAAAACAAACAAACAAACCAAAAGAAACAGGAGAAAAACCACAGGAAAAGTGTCCCCCCCCTCACCCCCCAAAAAAAACCATGAGACCACAGCTAAGAGTTTGGGTCAGCAAGCAAGTCAAGAGAGAAAACGGATACTGTATTTCTACTTAAAAAAAAAAAAAAGCACCTGATGGAAAAAAGACGAAAAAAAAAATGTGCAATTGACAAATTCAATTTAACAGGGACAAAAAATCCAAAGCTAAGGAAACACGGCAGTCCAGGACAGTTTGGGTTAAGGTGTAGGATACTGTGTGATAGTCTCAGAAACTTCCAAAATACCTGCTCTGTACTTCCTGACCCCCAATGAGGTAGTCGGTGTAAAGAAGTAATATTGTCTGGGAAGATTTCTTTTCTCTGTCCTTTAAACATTTAATAGTGTGGAAATCATGCCTACTACCCAAACTGGTAAATTATATTAAAAGGAGACAGAAAATTGTTTCCAAAGCCTTTTCTTGCTGAGCACGTGAAGTTCCCAGTGAAGCTGAGATGCACGCCACCAATTCTATGACAGGTGGACAGACTACGTAGGTGTCTCTGTTTGGCTCTTGAGAAGAGAATGATTTTTACATTTTCAAGTTGGAAAAAACCAAAAGAATATTTTGCGACCTGTGAAAAGTCTATGAAATTCAAATTTCAGTGTCTATGGTTTTACTGGAACCCGGCCAGGTTTATCCATATTGTCTGTGGCTGCTGTCGCCCTGCAAACCTAAAATATGGTTCCGTTTTAGAAACCGTTTCCCCATCAGTGTCCTACGACAGGAGGGATCTATCCTGAAACACCCTGCAACCCTCTCCCCTGTCCAGCCAGCCCCCTGGCATTAGTCACAAGATTCCTGGAGCTGCTGGGGCGGGGCGGGGGCGATATAATAACGACTTGTACCTTATGGGGAACAGAGACACAGGCAGTCACTTTTATAGAAAGCAATCTGACTGGCCCTGCCACCGACTGCAGTCACTTCACCTCTGGGTTTGTTTCCCCATCAGAGAGTGGGCACCTCAGCACCTGCATGACTGACTTCGGGCATGAAGGGACTTGGAGAGGTTTCACCCAGTGTCCCATCCCGGAGTGCTTTTGCAAGGGGAGTCTCGGGGTCTGCACGCACCTCGTTCCCTTTGCACGTGGGCACCTCGGCCGCCGCCTCATCCACCCCACCTCTGTGCTCTCTCGTCCGCTTTTGGTCTCCTGGCCCCTTTCTCCTCAGCCCCACACGCTCCTAGGCCACAAGGCTGCAGGCCAGGACTCAGGGAAGGCTATGAGGTCAGCCCAGCCCAGCCGGCTCCCTCCAGCTAGCACAGATGCCGGTGGGGGTGGGGGAGTCACCCTGGGACCCCTGTCGGTGACAAGAATGACTCAGCAGGGGCCTGGGCTGCGGCTGGCTTAGGAACGTCTCGGCAGTAATGACAATCAAAATCGCCAGAAGCACAAAGGCTGCAAACCGACACTTTAAGGACCCAGACTTGCGAACAAAGGAAATTGTCATTTAAATGGCCTTCAGCCCACCCGCGGTCAGGAGGCCTGGGCCCCCACAGGCCGCACCTTTAGCCTAACCTGGCAGCGGCTTAAGGCATGAAACGCCCATGGCCTCTGCCCCTGGGAACCAGCAAAGGCCAGTCGGCTGGACCGGATCGTTTGCGGGGTGCAGAGACCTGCGTGTCGGTGATTATCGGGAGACTTGGAGAGCACTGTAATCTCTCGAGAACAGGAACCATTTTCCTCTCTCGCTCTGAGATTTCGTTTGGCCAAGGCGGCTGCAGCCTCCCCGCACCCCTCCCCCACCGCGGCGCCTGGGCAGCTTCGAGCGACCACGCCCCGCGGGCCCCAAGGCTGCTCGGCCGTGAGGCTCCCAGCCCCCGTGCAGCCAGCACACCGCGCCTCCACTCGCCCCACCCTCCCGCGCCCCCATCCACCCCCGCGGTCAGCCTTGGGAGCGCCGGGCAAGTTCTAGCGCCTGCGCCTCACTAACTTCCTGCCGCGGAACGCCCCACCCACCTCCCCAAAGGCCCGCCTCCGAACCGCGCGTGAAACCCGCCCGCCGCACGCCATTGGCTGACGCGGCGCAGCCGTTGGCTCCCAGGCCCGCCCTTCTACCGCCGCTCATTTTTCCCAGGGCAGCTGCGCCTGCTTGGGGAGCTCAGGTTGAAGTCTCTTTCAAGAAATGCAGAAATGTGGCCCGGAATGTTAGGAATGAGAGGCAAAGATCACCACACATTCTGTCAAGTGCTTGGATATTCCCAGTTCCCATGACTTGGACACTTCCAGTGCCCCTGAGTCTCAACAAGAAGGCTCTATCCTACCAAGCCTTTCCTATGTCCTTTGAAATTAAAGCCTAACATCCAGACATTGTGGGATCCTGGTCTCTCCCAGACTTCTTATCCTGGGAGGCCAGCATTAGTAAGCAGAGAAGGGGATGAAAACCTCACTCATGGCAATCACAGGTAATTTGAGTGAATATAATCATGGCCTGGAGTTGCTGGAATGCCAGAGGCTAGGAAAAACAAATAAGGAGAATTGGACTAAAGGGTTCTTCATGACTAATGTGTAGGGAAAACAATGACCTTCCTGAGCTCTATCCAGCCCTGTGTGCCCTCATAATACCAATGACAAAACTGCTGAGTACTCACTGAAGGGCTTGGACTTTGGGAACCTGTGGCTGTGGGCCAACTGATGGGGGTCCACACATGCCATGCTCCGTCTATACACGGGGTACAGGTACAACTGCATATGCCCAGGACTTGAGAGTTCAGGGGGAAAATTTAGTGCTGTAGCGAGGACAGCCTACCCTTCAGGGGGAAGGGCCTTCAGGGAGAGCAAGTGGCAGAGGAGGACTAAGCCTGGTGGCCGGCCTGGGGCTGAGGAGGGAAGTGTTGGAAGGACTAAGGGCATGGTACTGTGGTGGCCCCAGGGGGCAAGGAGACTTTCTCCACTGTACCAGGCCACCACCCTCTCACTTCTAACACAGCACCAGCCTCAGGACTCACACCTGTCCCAAGATCTGCCCTTCATGTGCCTGGCTTCTGGGCTGTGGTCACAAGGGATTATTCCAAAGGCAAGTGTGACTGTGTTACTGCCCATGGGGAATCCTCTCAGACATGGATCTGTCTTCAAGCTGAAGCCCACACAATCTTCCTGGTGCCATGGGAAGCCCTACTGATGGGGCCCCACCTGCTGTTTTATGCTCCCCACGTCTGGGCCAGCTGCACTGCTGTGAGCATTTGCATGTGCCACCCTCTCCCATCCTGCTGTTCCTGTTTGCAGACCCAATCAAAGGTGGCTCCCCACCCAACCCTGCTGATGACAGGGATGTGGAAGGCAGTGGAGAGGGAGGAACCCACCAAGGAGACGCACTGATCATCCACAACGGAGGAGGGGCACTTGGGAAGTAGAAAAATGTAGCCAAAGGGGGTCTGGGAAGCTTCAGGGGAGTGTATGCTAAAAAGTTACCTCTGACATCTCAGATTTTAAGCAGAAATCTAAGCCTAGTGGAGATTCCTAACTTATAAAAACTGAACATTTTGAAGGACAATTAAAAAAATGATGCTATGCTTAAAAAAGTCGGCATGTTTCCTGTCCTTACTTGCAAATTTGTGATTTTCAAGTGATATTTCTGAGTTCTTGGCTTCATTACATCCAATGACAATTATCTGTGTCAAACCATGTACCCTATTATGATGAGCAGAACACATTAGATCTTGATCTTTTACATTTATATTTCAAGGACTGGGCATTTGAAAGAACTGGAAATTACTTTTAGACAGGATGCTGAGCACTCGTCCCTCAGGAAAGAAGAAAAACCACCAACACACATCAATTGCCCCATGCCATTGTTGTCTATGGCTGGCACGCACTTGGGAGAAAAACAAATTACCCAGTGTCCTTCTTATCAAATAAAAGGAATGACAGCCATGATGCATTTCTGTGAAAGGCTGAATGAAATAAATTCACCAAAGGAGAAATGATAATTGCTTCAATTACATTTAGGGAGCATTTGAGAACAGAATCATGCCAGAACTTTGGTGATTTTGTTTCCTATTACTGCAAGCAGGGTTCCAGGACAGATGAAAATGGTGTGAGCAAGACTGGGATGAGCAAAGGAACTGGCCTCCAGAGATCATAGAGGGGTCTTCTTCCTACCCAATTGAGGGTGACATGCGGCCTGGTTGAGACCACTTTTACTCAAGCCAAAGGCTGAACCACTAAGGTGATTTAAAAGGACAGCTCTTTCATCCTGACACACATGGTTATGCCCCAGCACTTGTGTTGAGTGATTGTACCTGGTGCTTATGGCCATTGGAGATGCAGGGCACAGAGGCATGTATGACATTGCATACTGCAGAAGAAATGCTTCCTGGCAAACCTGTGATGGTCCCCAATCCCTAAAAGCTGGGATCACAAGCCCAGGCCTCTGTTATCCCACCGAAACAAGGAACCACACAATCCCAAGTTCATTATGCTCCAACCTCCAGTACTGATGCCAATCGGCACATTAAGGAGGCCATTCCCCTGAGGTACCTGGAGCACTGACTCACCACTTCTTTCCACACCAAACTCTTTTCCACTCAAAATATGGTGCAAGAGATTCTTCATGTCAAAGGGGCTGAGGTTCATCAAACTCTGAAGCTTCTTCTCCTACAAACAAACATCTTATAAGCGTCTCAGGAAGAGATGGGGCTGGTGGCAGATGATGGCAGAGTTGGTTGGACCTGGGTGGAGTGGGGTAACAAAGCAGGCAGTGACAGGTCTCCCTGTTGAGGATTACCTTACCAGTCCTGTAAGGCCGAAAGGCACTGGTGCTTGGGGACTCTGCATGCTGCTATTTAAATCAGTACAGAAGGTGTTTGATTTCTAGACACAAAGTTTTTCTCATTGTACAGATCCCCGATGTTGGGGTGCGTATTGCAATTGATGTTCATATTTCAATTGGTAGCACTTATCCTGGTGAAGGTGTTACTAATGGGGAGTGACGTCTCACAGTGAGGAGCTTAGCTGTCAGGTGCAGCAAAGGTTCTCATGACGAACTTTGCTTGTGACTCAGCCTCCATGACTTAGGAGCTTTAGTCCACTGTGCTGCATGGCCTGATGGGAGCTACCTCAAATGAAGGAAGCAAGGGAAGGCCACGCTTGCAAGGAGGTAGTGAAAGCCAGCTTAGGAATACTTGAGCTGGGCTTCCCCTCAGTTTAGGGACTCAAGGTTTTGAGGCATGGGGTTGGGGCTGGGGCTAGGCGGGCAGGAGCTGTGGGAGCCAGGGCTTCTTACCTGAGCAGTTCAGACTCCTTGCCAGCTCTGTGGCCATCACCTGAATAATCAGTCCAATCCGGAGCCTGAGCATCTCCACAAAGAGGCTGGGCTGGGCCCGGACATACATGGCCAGGTAAACCACAATCTCCTGATGCAGACACACATGGGGACAGAGCTTCAGAGATGCAGTGGGTGTCCGAGAGGACCCCTGCTGCATCGAGGAAGGCTGTGGCCTGGCCCCTCCTGTACCAGCCGCTGACCTGTGTGAGGACGGCGATGCTAATGTCCTGGCCGCTGGCCTCATAGATGAGTTTTGTGAGCTCCTCTGGGGATAGTGGTGTAGGAAGGAGGAGGAGGTCACAAACACGTTGAGTGTCTCAGATAAAGGGCCCCTCACCCTCCATAGAAGATCCCTATTTCCTGTGTAAGAAGTACCTATGTGATACAGTGTCTTCAAAAAGCCTCTCCTCCTGAAAAGTGCAGAGCACTGATGTTTTCCCACCATTCCCCCACACCTGTGGTCCCCTGAATGAGCTCTTACGCAGAGATGGTCTTCTCCCGGGGCTCGGGTGGTAAGCCCACCGTAAGCTGCTTCTGGTGGGACAACAGGTCTGCACATGCCTACACATTTGGGAGAGGGGAATAGAGAGAGGGAACTTAGGCAATACCAATGGGGAAGGGTCAATGCCAATAAGATCAGAAGTTTATCTTTACAAATTTTATAGTACATGGTACCCTTAATTTGAAAAATTCATGCCTAGAACCCAGACTGAGCAACCTAGGCAGGGCTGGGTCCCTGTGATCTGTGTCCCTCAGGTGTGGCCTCAGGCGTAGCTCTACATGGCCCATGAGTAGAAATTTAATGCCCATCTAGTGTAGCAAACACCTTGAAATACCTGGTATTCAACACAGTGGGGACAAGTGCTCAGTGATGGCAAGAGTTAATGAACACAATTACATTCCAGTTTCCCTATTATTCACATGTAGTAACTATCATCACTTTATAAGAACATTGAAATTTAATGTTATTGAAAGTGGTTCTGGATTTTGCAGGCCCTTGGGGTCATAAATATTAATGATCATTGTACTGTGGATGTACAGAAATAGTAAAGCTCTATTTCAGAAGATGCCAGGCATTTTCATTTGATTTCTTGGTAAGCCTTTCTTTCTGTTTGGTTCTTAAGATTAACTAAATTCATCAACTTGAATTCCCTTCCCTCTGCTCTCTTCCCAGGGCAGTGGGAGGTCAGGAGAAGAGGGGCTGCCCCAGCACTGGATTAGATCCATGATTTCCTTTACAGATAAGAGGTGCTTGCCTCAAGCTTCCATAACTGGATGATTGGAAGAGAAAGAAGACATGGGGTAAGAGGAGATGAACAGACAACACAGAAGGCACATTTGCTCTGACCTCAGCCAGGACCTCCACTTTCTTCCTGAGCAGGCCTGAGATGTAGCGAACCAAACCCCACTCCTGGTTCATGCCAGCTTTTCCATAAAGCTCACTCAGAAGATTGTGAACAGTGACCCCATGCTGTCCAGAGAGATTGGTGTCCCAGTTGGGACCCCTGTCAAGAGGTAGAAAAATGCTCACCATCTCTAGCAATAAAGGAAATGCAAATTAAAACCACGCTAAGATTCCACCTCACCCCTGTTAGAATAGCCATCATCAGCAACACCACCACCAACAGGTGTTGGCGAGGATGCGGGGGAAAAAGGAACCCTCTTACACTGTTGGTGGGAATGTAGACTAGTACAACCACTCTGGAAAAAAATTTGGAGGCTACTTAAAAAGCTAGACATTGATCTACCATTTGATCCAGCAATCCCACTCTTGGGGATATACCCAAAAGACTGTGACACAGGTTACTCGAGAGGCACCTGCACACCCACGTTTACTGCGGCACTATTCACAATAGCCAAGTTATGGAACAGCCAATATGCCCCACCACTGACGAATGGATTAAGAAAATGTGGTATTTATACACAATGGAATTTTATGCAACCATGAAGAAGAATGAAATGTTATCATTCGCTGGCAAATGGATGAAATTGGAGAACATCATTCTGAGTGAGGTTAGCCTGGCCCAGAAGACCAAAAATCGTATGTTCTCCCTCATATGTGGACATTAGATCAAGGGCAAACACAACAATGGGATTGGACTTTGATCACATGATAAAAGCGAGAGCACACAAGGGAGGGGTGAGGATAGGTAAGACACCTAAAAAATTAGCTAGCATTTGTTGCCCTTAACGCAGAGAAACTAAAGCAGATACCTTAAAAGCAAGTGAGGCCAATAGGACAAGGAGACCAGGAACTAGAGAAAAGGTGAGATCAAAAAGATATACCTAGAAGGTAACACGCACGCACAGGAAATCAATGTGAGTCAATGCCCTGTATAGCTATCCTTATCTCAACCAGCAAAAACCCTTGTTCCTTCCTATTATTGCTTATACTCTCTCTACAACAAAATTAGAGATAAGGGCAAAATAGTTTCTGCTGGGTATTGAGGGGATGGGGGGAGAGGGACGGGGTGGAGTGAGTGGTAAGGGAGGGGGTGAGGGCAGGGGGGAGAAATGACCCAAGCCTTGTATGCACATATGAATAATAAAAGAAAAAAAAAGAGGTAGAAAAATACAGAGTTTTGGTCCAGAATGTTAAGGCTGAGAGGAACAGATCACCCTGCATTCTGCCAAGTGCTTGGACATTCCTACTATTGCTGAGCTTCAGCAAACCTTCTCTATGTCCTTTGAAATTGATGCCTAACATCCAGACATTGTGGGATCCAGGTCTCTCCTAGCCTTCTCCTCGAAGGCAAGTATCAGTACGTAGAGAGGGAGATGAAAGTGTTATTCATGGAGATCCTGGGTAATGTGAGTGAATATAATCATGGCCTGGGGTTACTGGAGTGACTAGAGACAAAATAATCAAGGAGAACTGAGAAAGTTCAATGTAGTATGGACCATGAAGTTACTGCTGTGCATGCATGTTTGTGTCACCCTCAAATTCCTGTGATAAAATCCAACCCCCAGAGTGATGATATTAGGAAGTGGAAAGTTTGGGAGCTGATTAGGTCATGAGGCTCACACCTGTAATCCTAGCTACTCAGGACAGGGAAATCAGTATTGTGGTGCAATACCGGCCTGGGGAAAAAGTTAGGGAGACCGCATTACAACAAAAAAGCTGAGTGTGGTGGAATGAGTTTGTCATCCCAGTTATACAAGAGGCACAAATAGGAGGATTATGGTCCAGCCAGGCTCAGGCCAAAATATCACAGGTTCTCGCTCATTTAGGGAACCAACACCTAAAAAGGTGATGATAACAATAATGAGACATGAATGTAAATGAGGGACTATCTGGGGGCAACCAGAGAGGGGCAGGGTTCAGAAAGGAAAGGATACTGAGGGGTGAAGAAGACAGAAGTGCATATATATGTATGTGTGTGTGTGTGTGAGACATGACATAATGAAAGCCATTAGAGTTTGAAAAAGAGGGGAGGAGGAGAGGGAGTGAAAATATAATGAAGGGCCTGAATTTGTTCAAAGTACACTGTACACATGTATGCAATTATCACAAGGATACCAACTCATATTATTAATGTATACTAATTCAAAACTAAAAGCCAAAAGAATTATGATGATTTCTTATTCCAGATCTCAACAAATACAAACCAATTTTTCTGAATCAACCAACAATGTCACAAAATAAATTGAGCAAATCTCTTTTAACCATAACCAAAGTTTGGGTGTCCCCCCTTCACAACTGGACCAGGAGCAATGATTCTCCTGATGTGCACACGGGGATTATGATGGAAGACACACATCTCAAAGCCAAGGTTCTCTCTAGAAGGAATTTCGTGGAGTGGCCTGCCATCCTCACACTGGAGCAGACACGCTGAGTGGCAATATTACATTAGGCTGGGAAAAGCTCCACAGAAACCCACAGCATGGAATCCTGCTTCAGAGGCAGCAGCCCCCAAGACACTGGGATTTCTAGCCTACAGAAACATTCTTAACTCCTCAGATCTAGAAGCAGAAAACAAGGGGACCCTTTCTCTGAGCAACCAGCATCAGATTAGGACTACAAGAACCAAAACCCAGGAAAACCAAGAACCTATTTAAGGAGAAAATGGAACAGGCAATGCAATTGAATTCACAGCTTCCTGAGCTTCAGGGGACAAATGGGCTAAGGTGAAGGTGGTCTCAGGGCAAGAAAAGGCTGCCTTTGATTGAACAAAAGACTTCCCCCTGGAGAGCCACCTGCCCAGTTCTAAGGCCTGTTTTATTTTGCTCCAGGATTGGGGAAGAGTAGGATGTGAGCAATAGATGAAAAATGCGAAGGAAAGTTTTTCTCTGATGAAGGTGAAAAGAGGTTTGTTAGGTTTATTAGGCTAAAAAGAGCTGAAAGGCTGAAAGGAGTCATTTAAATAGCTTTTGATAGCAAGCCACCCCAAGTGGATGAGGGGGGCAGTATCTAGGCTATAGGGTAAGTTGTTTTTTTAAAAGTTCCCGGATCTAGAGAAAAAAATCAAATGAGGATTCAACCCTAATTATCAAGAGCCATAGCTCTGAGTTAGAGCACAGGCAAGTGTGAGGCCCTGGGTTTATTCCCCAGCACGGCAAAACAAAAGTAGGAAAGGTAGCATCCTGGGTCAGCTATGTACTGCTGTTTCCTCCATGGTTCTTTTCATGGTGCTCTATGAACAGGAGGCACTCGGCCCAGGCATTAGAGGAGTTTTGGACTCATGCAGGGCTTCTGCACCTGGTGGTATGTGCCCTTGGCTCTCTGAGCCTACATTTCTTACTTGTTAAATAGGAATCTAACCCATACTTTAAAGTGACACCTAAATGAGAAAGCACCTAAAACATACTGCAAGTGCTTAATTATCTGCATACGACATCATTTTGCAATGATGAGACTGAAATGAAAGAATTTATTTGGTAAAATGGATCATTCTACACTTACGGCATTTTTTACTGAGGCAGAAGGGAGCTGTGGTGCTAGCCCTAGGAAGTGTAGACAGCACCACACTGGGGACCACCTCACACTTATGAGAGGCCAGAAATTGCATAGAGAGCCACTTCCGGTCTACAGCAAGACCCCAGCAACCAATGTGAGCAGAGGCACCAGTCTTAGGGGCTGCTTTAAATTGCCTGAGGTCAGAGTCAGAAATACAGGAATTACACCATCAGGGCATTAGACTAGGCAAAATGCATCAGTCACAAAACTACAAATTCTGTATGATTCTGCTCATATGAGCTATCCACCAAACTCATGGAGACACAAAGTAAACAGGGTTGCCAGAGGCAAGAGAAGGGAAATGGGGAGATCTTTAATGTGTATGAGTTTCAGTCCTGCAAGATGATGAGTTCTGGAGATATCTCACCACAATGTGAATGGACTCAACACTACTGAATTGTGTACTTGGAAATGGTATAGATGGGAATGGTATATGTATTTTAGCACAATTTTAAAAATGACCATGCCTTTCCTGTGGTAGCAGGTTCCCTGGGGTGGAAGGATGAGAAAAGGGGTGAATTCAACTCTGAAACACATTTAGCAGCTGGCATTCCATCAGGACACAAGGGAAGCCTCCCGGTGCCCAGGAAAGTCCCCATAGGCCTGGCTGCATGGTGAGATTCTCTTGGAGGCTGTCTGGCATGCCCCAGGAGGTTTGGGGAGATGATAGGATAGATGCTAGTGAGAAATCCTCTGCCTTATGGCATGCAGAGGGTACAAAGCAGGAAGGGGTTCCTGGAGGGCCAGCCCCCTGTCTTACTCTGGGCCTATAGACGTGAGTGGGTTTCATTCCACTGAAGCTGGTGGACAGTGACTTATGCAGGCCCAACCAGATGCTCTGTTCTGAGGGCCACCAAGGAATTTGTTTCAAGTTCTGTGACTCATTCTTGATGTGATAGCACACTCTAGTCAAGCATTTATGGAGCACCTTCTGGCCCTTAGGTGCTGGGTGTTTTCTTCCATGTCTATTAACAGAAGAACACACAGCACTCCACACATACACTCCAGGAAGAACGCCACTTCAGAGAGATTGCCCTGTTCACTTCTCTATGCCTGATGCCTCCTGGTGCCCAGAAATGCTTAGCACACATCACCAAATGCTGCTTTAGACCTGATTCAAGTTTTATATGGGAGATGGAATTAGGTGAGTTTTAACTTTCTATTTTACTCTAAAATCCTAAGCTTCTAGGTTCAGCAATTCATCTGAAAAATGGGAGAAGGGCTGCCAAAGACATTAAGAAAGGTCAATGCTTCTTTTATTTAAACACGTGCGCACAAACACACACACACACAAATTACCTAGCGCCTCCGAAATATCCATCCTCTAGTTTTCTAATTGTAGAAAGAACTGCAGAATGAATGTCTGAGCCATCATTTGCTAAGGAAAAAAAAGTGATGAATGAGTTTACTTAATCTGGTATACTTTTTTTTGAGCTGTGCACTGAAGTGTTTTCATCAGCACAATCTAATCAAAATCCTTATGGCATAGAAGACTCCTGAGACAAGAAACTTAACCACTAGGAAGCCCCCTCAGTACTCAGCTCTGCCCATGGGAGCTGTTCTAAATGTTTGGAAAGGGACTCCAATTATGGGTGGGGCATGAGCCAGCATAGGGAATTGAGGGAATTACTGAGCATGGTGCACATGACGGGGAGGGTGAGTTTGAGTTTACCTGTCATCTGCCAGCAGGTGTACCCATTTAATGGGTACATTTTGATGGGTACATGAGCATTTTCAGATACCACAGATTAAAAACTAGAAGTATCAAGACACCAATGACTTTTTCAACTGTGAATTTTCAAAAGCGGCTCCTTGTTGCACCACAGATCTGTAGAATGGTGCAGCCAGCCTATGGCCTTACGAGCTGCCCAGGCTCAGAGGATGTGCTAGTTTGCACATTCCTCACACTGAAGCAGCACAGCTACCTGCTTGGTGCTTTGCCAAATTCTCTACAATTTCCATACCTCAAGTCCCAAATCCAGAACAAAGATGCCACTTTCCCAAACGTGTCCTGGTATTTCCCAACCTACCAAGCTTGGCATATATGTGACTAAGAATCCGGCCTGGCTGTACTCGAATTGGATGGATGTCAGCAATGCTCTGGACATTTACCCCATGTTTCTTCAAGAGCTCCTTAATGTGATTGTTTTCTGCCAAAACAGTGACTGTGAACAAGAAAAGTGCAGAATCAGCACTGGATCGTGCCTGGTGTCTCCACGCACTGACATGTGGAATTTATCGCCCTTTCTTCCTCTGTTCAGTGATAGGCACATTAGAATGCTCCCATGCCCTGGCTAGCTTTGGAAATGTCAGCATTTGTCCTGCTGCTCTTCCTGGTTCTCTGTCCTCACCACCCCTCAAAACCCATGATGCATATGTCAAGCACTCACAATGTGTGAGACAAAGAGACTTCTAGAAATTGTTTTCAACATGCCCCATGCCACATTACCTAACTTTAAATAATGTCTTGCCTCTTGCTTAGTCTGCATTTTTTCTAAACCTGCCTTGTGTCCTTTTCACACAGGGTAGGGAGCAGAAACAACTCCCTCAGGGGATGCCAGAAGAAACCTGTGCCCCTGTTCCCAAAGGTCAGGTAAGGCAGTAAAGTATGCTCACAGCAGACACTGACTGAAGGGAAGGAGAGGAGGGACTTCTTTCACTCTAGTGTGGATTCTGGTAGAAATAGGGTAGCTGGCCCACTCAGAACTAAAACACAAGACCCCAGCAGTGGGGAAGAGTACTCCTGGCTAGGAGCTGGACTGGGCCCTATCTTCAGAGGTAAGGCTGGGCACCTGGCTCTCTGGCTGGCAGGGAGCTCTGAGTGCCTGGGACCTGGGAGCCCATGTAGGAGGGAGACTTTACTTGGGGGCAAAACAGGGATTGATTGGGCTAGACCTCCTGTCCTAGTACTGCAGGTCTTTATGAGAAAATGCATTGAGCTGGTAAAGGAAAGGAGTCCAGGCAGGACCTGAGGAAGGAAATAACACCCAAAGAGAGCAGCTATGCCCTGTCCAGCTGCAGCAGAGCCTTCTGGAAACTAGAGGAGCTCAGGCCAGAGGAAAAAGGCTCGGCTACTATTAAAATAAACCCCAAGACTCACCACTGTGCCCATCTGCTGGCAGGGGGAGCGTGAACTTACAATACATACAAGTGCCACTGAAAGCTGAATGTCACCTCCTTACATTTACATAGAGCCTAATGCTTTAAAAAGTATTCTAATATCCATTAACTCATCTGATCTTCACAAGCCCCTAAGATGCCTCTAATGCTTAACTGGCCAGCTATGGCTGAATGCCTTGGAAGCTGGTCCCCCAGGTTCCCAGCAAATGAGACCACTAGCCATGCAGGACCGGCTTGGGGCTTCCCTTAACATTTGTCCCTTCTGAAGTTTCTACTAACATACAGAAATCCACATTTATCAAAGCCAGATAATGGTCACTTTCCATAGGAGTAATTCTTTCAGAGCATTGATTTTGACTAAGACCTAGGAACCTCATGATCTGATGCACTGTATGTGGACAAGTTTCGGAAACTGGATCTCCCCTACTCTATGCCAGACCCTCTGATAATTTCCACTATGTTCTACTCCATTACATTAAAAAATGTTAATTGGGACCCATCAATGCAACATGGTCTAGAGATGGAAAAGCAGTCTTGTAGATTTAAGAGACTAATTAGCAAAATGTGCCCTGGCTAAGTGCAGGAACCTTGGAGTGCAACCAGATGAGCCCACCTGGAAGTCAGAAATGGGTTTGTACCTCCAGCTGTCAGCTGTAGTTCCTTGAGTGAGATTAGCCTCAAGCCTCGAATGTGAAGCAGGTATGATCACCAGAATCATCACAAATTTTACCTATCAGAGTCTTGTGATGGGTAGGTGTATCCTGTGTTGTGCCTGCACAAAGTATCAACTGAGGGGCAACCTGCAGCTTGTCTCACTACATCCAGGGCATGCGTATCAAAGTGAGCTTGTGGCCACAAAGATTCCAGGAACGTTTTCCATTTCTTCATTGTTTTGAATGTATGGCTGCCTATGTGCCAATCAACACAGAAGGTAATATGGGGCTTTCCCCTAAGAAATGTACAGCATAATTTAGGGGCAATAAAGTATATGTACAGTGAGCTATGACACTTGATGTTTTGTGAGTATTCTATGAGGCACACAAAATGTGACAGAGCTGACAGGAAGTCCTCAGGAAGAGGAAAGCAAGAGACATTGCTGCTCTGGGCGCATACCAGCAGGCCAGCCCTGTACCAAGAGTTTCTCCCAAGGTCATCTCAGTTCTTCTCAAGACTATCTATCTCAAGACTATCTTCTCTAACATCCCAGAGACCTACTCAAAATCACAAAGCTACTCAGAACCAGGGCTGGTTTTCCAAAGGAGATATACGCTTTTTCCCTTACTAATATGAGGCCATGACCACAAATTCATGAGACCAGATAAACCCATGGAACTGTTGCTGCACCCTAGCAACTGTAACTCCCAAGGGACTCTTCTGCTGTACTATCTTTCATTTGCTCATTTACATACTAGGAGCCCAGTGGCAGTCTGACTTACTGCCTCCCCCTTTTTAGAGCTGGTAGAACACACAGGACTGAGCCAACCTTGGGCTGGTGGTCCCTCTCTTCTCTAGGTTCCTTCTCCCACACCTCTCCACAAGGGAATGCTCAGCTAAAGTCTCTCAAATTGTGGAGTAGGGGATTCATTTTGAGACTCTAAGAAGCATTTTCATTTGCCAACAAAAGCCTGGGGGCAAGAGGGAATGGGTCAAGAGGCAGGAGACTTTCTGTGGGAGGTGTTGGGGCTAAGAGACCACCTGGGCTTGGTGCCTCTTCTAGAGAGAGATCTGAAGAGCCCTTCTGCTTCCTGTATCTGGGCATCTAGTAGTTTCCCAATTCCTGTATCTTCTAGGACCAGATATGCTAATCCTGACTAAGAAGCTTCCAGCTCCTGCTGACCATCAACTTGAACAACAGGATCTAGCCACCAGGAATGCTGGCAGAAGGGGGAGGGAGAGTGGTGGCATGCAGCTGACTAGAAGTTTTTGGAAATATGGATACACAAGGCCATAAGTCAAGCCTGGGAGCCAAAACAGCCCAGACAAACTTGCAGACATGAAGATGCAAAAGACATTCACATCCACATGGTGCAGAGAGCCTCTGGGCTCCTTCAAGTTTCTAGTACCTCAAATCAGATGGTTTCCATTCTGGAAAGCCACCAAACCCCCTACCTCTGCCAACAGTGAGCTGAGGATATACAAGGACTCTCCCCAAAGATGGGGAAGCTTCCCCAGAGGAATTTTGTCCACCATGTGCAGATTGTTGTACTCTTCATCCACCTGGAAGAGAGACCATAGCCCAAGGTCAGAAAGTTAGAGGACACAAAGGTCAATAAAACCTTACACTGGGGAATGTGTTGAGGATTTATAAAATTGTCCTCATCTTGCAGACAAATTCTGTGCATTGTAGGATATGGCACCAGGAAGGCACAAAGGTCTCTCAGGGTCGTATGACTATAAGCAACAGAGGGAGACTTTGAATCTCAGCCTGGGCCCAGGCCAGTGGTCTTCTCACAAACACACTCAGGGCAAGAGGCTCTGGAAGCCTGCCTGCCTTCATTACAGCTCTGGGCATTAGACTGTTCCATAGCTCATGCCTACATCTGGCTGCATAATGTTGGAAACCAGCAGCCTAAGGTGCTACAGTGCATGACTGAATGTCAAGTCTGGCTTCTTCTCCCTTGCCATCCCCAGGGATTTATACACTGTGTGCCTATGAAAAAAATTACCAGGAGGTGGCAATATTTATCGAGGAAAAAAAATTGTGCTGCTAAGCCTTCCATTAGGGCCTCAGAAAGGAGAATCCTTTGGGTGCTTTTGTGCCATCAATATACACTTCTGTGCTCTTTCTGATGGACAGCACTGGCTATGCACTGTGAGTTAGTTGGTGACTTTTTCCCTTCTAGACTCCATGCTGCCCTTTGAGATTTGAGTCATTGCACATTAGTTGGGAGTAATATCACTGGCCATTTTTTCATCCAGAAAACTGAAGTCAATCAAATAAGAAACTTATCCCACTGCACAGGGAAAAATCATACCATGAAGGGAGTTATTCTCTGCTAATGGATTAATCAGTGACATTAATAGTCTTAGTAAACATTTAATTTTTCAATAATAGTAAACCTGCACTAATTATTTTATTTAAAAAACACAAATCTAAAGCTGGACACTGTAATCCTAGCAACTTGTAATCCTAGCTGAGATTGAGAGGATCATGGTTTGAGGCCAGCCCAGGCAAATAGTTTGTCAGACTTTACCTCCAAAATTATCACAGCAAAATATACTAGAGGTGTGGCTCAAGTGGCACAGTACCTGCTTTGTAAGCATTAAGCCCTGAGTTTCAACCCCAGTCCCACCAAAAAAAAAAAAAAGTAACGTGTAAACTGAATGGAATTAAATTCTCCTAGCAATCAAATAATCAAATAGGATAACAGCATGGAAGGAGATTCTCCAAAATGTCATCGTGGTTATCTTTGAGTACTAAATGTTTACTTCTTTCTACAGAGTCCTGTATGTTTTGTAATGTGTGTAGAACCACTTTTACAACCAGATACTACTACATTAAAGCTATTTGAAATATAACCAGTGTTAAGAAAGACCAGAAAGAACAAGCATGACCAATAGCTGATGCAAAGAACAGAGAACAGACAAGGGGTTTTGGTCAAAAAGCAGCCTTGCTTCCCCCACCCAACTCCGCCTGGCTAGATCCTGTCTCCATTTGGAGGAGTCCTCCTCACAGCCATTGAACTGCTTTCATATGCTCAAAGGCACCAGGCCTTTACCAGAGTCACTTCCAGGGCTGCCTACCTCCTCTAGCCCCCAGTAACCTGCATACTCATAGTCACAGTGGTAGCGAGGGAACCACCTTTGTCCCCCAGTCTCTAGCCTGTGCCTGGCACACAGCTGCTCACCACGTTTCCTGTCACTATACATTTGCTGAGAGTACTTTCATTAGCTCCAGGCAGTGTAGTGGAGGGCCCTCTGTCTGGTGGTACCCTATACAGATATGCCTGGCTGATGAAATGCATGAGGCTGAAATCCAACCTGCAGGTAACCCTGGACAGGTACTTTTTGTAATTTGCATGAGCCTGCCATGGCTCTGCCTACAAGGTTCCTTTCCAGTGGTCTATGAAGGGTCTTGATGTGATTGAGGAAACTTTATAGCTGTCGTTGGCAAGAAGCCAATACAAAATGAGGTGAAGGTAAAACAGTGTCCAAGACTGGAGGCCAGCAAACAAGAATAAACACGCTGTGTAAAGGAGAATGCTGTAATGACAAAGATCAATGTGCAGTTTAGAAGAGAAAGCTACAGAGTAAATTTTTACAGTGCACAACCAGTACTGCCCATCAGAAAGCAAAGTGCAATTTATAACACCAAGCATTTACTACAGTCAGTACAATGTGCCTTTTGGGAGAACAGGGATGAATGATCAATCATAAAATAGATAAAATACCTCTGAAATAATGTAAAATGAATACATCTGCAGAAGACCTAGGTTTATGACACTTAGAGAGAAAAAGAGTTCCAGCAGGTTCCTTAGCTTGATCTGTACCGTGAGGGAAGACCAGTTCTTGTTCAAACTGTCACCCTTAACTTTGGAACGAAATCAGTCCTGAGAGAGCTTGGATGACAGGAGTTGTATTCATACTGGGATGAGGATAACATTAACATTCCAGAGCTCCAGGCTATCTCCACGGACTGTCCAGTGAGTCCAGGAGTGAACCAGCTGACCAGTAGGATATTGTCAGTGTAAAAGAATTAAATGCTCTTAGCAGTGGAATATTCTTCCCCTCATGGAAACTCTACTTATTTCTTTGATTTAATTGGCTCAGTTACCTAACACATGATAGTTCCTTCTAGATTAAATAAGGCCCAAAGTAATAGATATAGGGCTTTTTTATTGCATTACAAGTATCGTGTCTGACTCCATTAAAACGTATTTTCTTCCTTCATTTTCTTTTTTCTTTCTTCTTCTCTCTTTCATTTTTATTTTAGACAGGGCCTCACTATGTATCATAGGCTGGCCTTGAGCTTGTTATATAGCCCAGGCTGTCCTGGAATTCACAATCCTCCTGCTTCACCCTCCTGAGTCCTAGGATTACAGTATCAGCCATCACACTTAGCAAAATGTATTTTCTATGGGAAAGTAAAAGGAAATCCAATCTACCACTGCTTTGGAAGCCCAGCCAAAGTATCTACTGTGTAGAGACTTCCATTAACTGGAAATATACCACCTATTTGGAGGCACTGTGGGCTTGTGGGGTGGCTCTGAGCCTGGGTCTGGTTCCAGGGTGGAGCCCAGTGCTGTCTGAGGTCTGACAGGTTCCCAAGACTCTCTGAGCTGAGGCAGATACTATCAAAGGCTCCTGCCAGTCCCCTGGCCATGTGGAGGGGGTGAGGGCTGATTCAGTCACAGAACACTGCATGACACTGGGTTCTGCTGGGTTTCAATCTCTTCCAGTCCTTGTCAATTTGGGATCAAACACACCTCTCTGAAGACCTTTTTATCCTGCAGATGCAATAGTGACACTTTGAAGCATCAGGAGCATTGGAGGGGCAAACAGCCTTTAATGGAGAGCTGTTTTCTTCTAAATACAAGATGTTTACAGAGAAACTCAACCACCAAGACATACAGAGGTCCAGCCTAACCCAATTTAGGGAACTGTATAGAATGAAAACATCTTTGGGCTTCTGCTTGGGCTTGGCCAGTTTCCTTCTTCCTGATGAATGCCTTCTAACTGATAATTACTCAAGCTCCAGCCTGGAAACCACTTAAATCAAAGGAAGAGATTCTCAATTATCCTCTCCTCGGACTCCTGTAGCAATGTATGAGAACATGGCACACAACATTGGTTGATACTCTGTACTGTTCCTTGTGCCTAGGGTCGGAGGTGGGACAGGTATGCTCTGAAAGTCTTTAAATGCCACTTCCCTAGGATACTCATAGTCGAAGCATGATTCCACATGTTTTCCCAAAGTCATAAATCCTTACGATGGACACAAACACTACCTAAGGTTTTAGAAACTGCTTCTTGTGGAGAAAAGTGAGTGAAGAATACCCAAAGGGTAAGCACCAACTCATTCAGCTGTAGATAAGCAGCACAGAGGATCCTCACCACCTGGTTACCTTGTCAGGCGGAATGGCATAGAGTTCCGGTACCAAGTGAATCCCGTCCTTGCTTCTGATTAATATTCCCTCCAAGGCCTCTCGGTACTCTTGGACCTGGAAAACAGCCCCATGGCCCTTGATATGAAAGGGGTCTGATGGTTAATGCTGCAAAGCAGTGCAACTTAGAAAACAAACCTAGCTCTCTTGGCAACAGATTAGAAGTCAGACACAGGGCACAGAAAGGCAGAAATGCTTGCATGGAGGAGACTGGGAGAGATTCGTACTGATAGCAAATGTTAGGAGGAGCTAAACATGACTGGCTGTTCCTCCATGAGCTTAGACCCACCTGTCAAGCTTCCCGGCAAAGGGAGAGAGCAGAGCATCATGCAGTAACTGTTTCATCCTCAGAATTCCACAGCGCACACACATCCACATCATGTATCAGACATCTTTCCTATGCTGTCTTTAGCTTGTCTTTTAAGTAGTTTACTCTAAACTTCTCACATAATTAAATTTTGTCTCACCAACCAGATTATAAACTTCTTGGGATGCAAGCCATATGTCAGGCAAAGCATCCCACTTACACCTATGAATAGTTTTCCACTTAAAATATTTATTGCTCTAGAAATATTTGCTGGGGTTGGGGAAGTGGCTCAGCGGTAGAGAACTTGTCTAGAATGTGTGAGGCTCTGGGTTTCATACCCAGAATGGAAAAAGAAAAGAAAAAAAAGAAATATCTGCTGCACAAATCTAACATGAGGAAAAGGAAATGTACTCTGATCAATTCTTAGGATGCAGTGCTCATATAATGAAAGCTGTTGAAGCAAACATTTCCATTAACTAAAAAGGCAGTGATTAAAAACAACATATGAAAAGAGGACAGAAGGAAGGAAAAACTCTTAATAATAATAAATTCTGAGACAGACAGGAACTATGCCTCCTACGACTCATGCCCTTGCCTGGTCCCCTCCTCCTTGAATATGGCATGGCTCTTTAACCAATAAAATGGGATACAGGTGACACTTTGCCAATTCTGGGCAAAAGACTGAGGAATGCCTTGCAGCATTCTTGGGAGAAGACAACTAAAGTGTGAAAAGTTTAGGAGACTCCAATGCTGTGAGAACCCCAAGCCAGACACGTGGAGGAGAACCAAGGTCCCCACCAACAGCGCAGTTGAGTTCCCAATATCGGTTCATAGCCATCATCAACTTGCTAGCCCTATGAGTGAGGGTATCTTGGTACTAGGAGCTCCAGCCCCATGTCAGCTCCATCCCAGTCAGCAGCAGGAGAGGCAGAGAAAATTTGTCCTTATTGGCTCTGCTCAAATTGCAGAATCATGAGCAAATAAATGAAAGAATTGTTGCTTTAATTCAACAAATTTGGTGAAAGATATTTTTTTCTAGCTCTGGGAGTTGAGTTCATGGGCTTAGGCTTGCTAGGCAGGTGCTCTGCCACTTGTGCCATGCCATTTTTGCTTTGGTTATTTTTAGATAGGGTCTTACTTTGTGCATGCACCATTATCCTACTATTCATGGTTCCCCATGTAGCAGAGATGGTGGGCACACACCACTGTGCCTAGCCATGGTTGAGGTGGGGACTTGCAAACTTTTTCCACAGGGCATGGCCTGGAACCATGGTCCTCCCAATCTCTGCCTCCCAAGTAGCTAGGATTATAGGCTTGAGCTACCGTGCCTGGCAGGAAAGTGTTTGAAGTGGCAACAGATAACTGAAACAATGATTTAAATTCTTGCACAGCCCTATGATGGTGGTTGAAAAAGCTTATTGTCAGAACAACACCCAGCATTTTCTCACCTGAACAGCATCACCGATAAAGACTCCATCTATGATGAAGTAAGTCCAGAACACAGGCCACTCACATTCAATGTTTTCAAAGAGCTTGAGTTCAGCAGGGTCATAATGCAGTCGGTTTGGATCCTGGAATCAAGTACATAAAACCTTTTGAAAGTGATGTCAGAATATATACACAACACCATCAGGCCTCGCTGGGTTTCTCTAGCTCTTCTGATTCAATGCAGCTTTGAGGTTAGTATGATTAGGAGTCTACTATAATGGGGAAATGCTATTTTTGGCAGTTTTGCATGGTAAATTTTCAGAAAGTAAATCAGAAATACACATAAAACTCCTTGGTAGTTTATTACACTAAAGCATCCTATCTCTCTAACAGATAAATAGCAATTTGCCTATCACAATGCTTGGCAGATGATCTATTTATTTATATCATTATACAAGCCACCGAGGAAAAGAAACCCAAGGAGATGGTCAGAGATGGTCTTTAAAAACTGTGTGAGCCCACAGAACTCTTTGTCCTTGTCTACAATCTGGCTTTACCAGCTTATTGTCCCAATGATCTTACTGTTCTACTGCCTAACACCAGGCTTGCTGACTCCAAAATTAATACTTCCCTTCCCAAGATTCTAACATATAACTATAATCAGTGGAGAAAGAAAAGCACAGTGGCAACTTAGATATGGAGCACTTAAGGAACCATAAAAAACAATATTTAAATACCTCTCTTGGGGTTTTATAACTATCTCAAAGGAAGTGACAGCATCCATAACGCCACTAGTAAGGTAAAGAAATAAAATACATTTGATGAAATCAGAATTTCTTTGCCTTTTTATTCTTTTAAAAAACATTTAGTTGTACAGGGGCAATTCATTTTGACATCTCCGTATAAGCTTACCTTGGTTAGGTTCACCCCCACCCTCTCTCTTTCTCATTCCCCCCCCCCTACTTAATGTCTTTTTATTCTAATTCAAGTCAGCCCTTCACCCTCCATGAATCTTTTAGTAATGAAATGTGTATCAATGGTTCTTTGCTCTTAGTATAAAGAGTTATTTTTTTAAGTAATAAGCAAAGTAAATTGAGGCTTGATCAGTACTTGAAAGAGAATGCCAAAACATTCCATTGGAGTACTGGAGATGCAGGGGTAATTACTAAGAGTTCGGTAAATGACTATTCTTTCATTCTGATTTATTGTATCATACAAAGATGAAAATGGACCCTATTTGGAGAAGCCACTAAGGCAACTATTAAGATTGGATGGCTCCTGAAATGTTGGAAAGCTGAAATTACACTCCCCAGACTCTTGCAATCATGCTGTGTGATGCAGAGAAGGCTTTGCCATCAGATGCCCCACAAACTGTGGCATGAAGGGAGGGACTTCCTGCACTGTGGCAGGCTCCAGGTTTCTTCTTCAGCTTCCTGGCTGCCCAGAAAGGAGAGGAGGTACAAGATTCTCCATCTTACCCCCTCATCTCTGCATGGCAGCATTAGCAGTATTCCCCAGTTTCTTCAGTATGCAGGGCTGCTGCAACAGACCCTTTTTAATGTTGCCCATGGATTCCAAAGTGGCCAGCTCCATGTCTCCCTTGGAGTTGTCCTGAGGGTACTAGGCTAGAACCCCTAATCTGGTAAGTATGTCATTCCCTTCTTTCCTATTTCATACCTAAAGAGATTCCTTTTTCTCTACAGAACCTGACCACTCAAGCTGCTGCTTTTGGAAATATGAGTGGAGGCCGTTTAACCCCTCTTTCCAAAGGACAAAAGCATTATTCACTGAATCTAAGTAGAACAATCAACATGCAAATTTCAGCTTAGGAAATTTACAGTTTTTGAAATGATACTGATAATTTTAGCTGGCTGGAGAACTTAAAACAGTCTCAGTGCAGTGAGATATGTCAGTTATTGCCTCTCTACAGAAGAGGGATTTTTTAACCATCATTTAACTTGGGATCACCATGTATCCTGAAACTGAGTATAAAATTTGGGACATGTGCATTTCTTTCTGGCAGTGACTCTGGATTCTTAAAGAAGGCTGTTTGTGTTCAGTAGTTCTGCCTTAGAATTACAGTAGTGGTAAGAATTGAGGTGGAATGGTGCCTGCTAGAGTGTAAGTTCTACTTAAGAAAATAACCAATTCACTTAAATGCACTTAGACTTTGGACACTTTATTGTAAACATAAACCAAGTCATGAATCTGAAGAGTGAGTAGAGAGAGTGAAGTATGAATTCTTGAAGTTGGGCATGGATATATATATATATATATATATATATATATATATATATATATATAAAATATTTATGAAGGACTTTTAAGACTCCAGGGGAAATGCTTTATTAAGTTATAATGGTATAACTAGGACATGAAACTGTATTTTATGTAATAAAAGACTGTACTAATGTGTGCAATTTGACATTTAAATGTAATAAATTGCATAGGAAAAAGCTTGGAGGAGACACATCCAAATCAAAACTCTGCATTTTGCTGTATTTTCCAAAACATCTTCAGTAAGTTCACATTAAGTTTGATAACCTAAAAGTACTTTTATGAATGTGGGTTTTATTCATAAAACCATGATGTTGCTTGCTGATTCCTGGAATTGTTTTTGAGTTTCACACTTGTAGTATAAACTAAAGGGGCACCTCAAGCCCCAGTTTATTGGACTGAAGTGGTGAAAATAGCTCTGGAATACAACTTCTCAGTGGCTGAACTTGGGGAGCATCCATAGCAGATGCCTTTCTGGGAGTGAGACCACTTGGGGCATCAAAGATGGGCTGCAACCTGGAGCTTGGGAGGCCTGGTGATCAGCTGCATAGAAATCAGCAGTTCTGATCTCAACAAGAACACCATGCATTGTGCACAAGGTGCTGGCCTCCTCACAGCATGCGTGCTATAGGCTGGTCACCCAACCTGGACACAGGGAATAGAGTTGTTTAATTGTAACCTGGATGAACGAGGCTCTGTCTAGAAGGTGACCAGGGTGGTGAGAGGGACAGCAGAAAGAACAGGGTGCTAATCCTGGAGAAGAGTCTAAAAGCAAGCGTGAGACTGCCTGCAGATATTTGAACTGCCCTAGGTTGCTTCAGAAACTAGGTGAGAGTAACAGGAAGGAAGCTGTGGGCTCCACAGCAAGAAGCTAACAGAACAGGCTTAACAATCCTCAATTTGTACATGTCTAGGTCCAGTTGACACACTGTGACCCTGCATTCCCTGCCTTATCACAGACATAAATGTGCATATTATTTAAAACAGCACGTTTTCCCTTCATTTAAAATACTGATTGCTGTGGTTTGACTGTACCCCCTCCAAAATTCAGTGTCGCTTAATGTGCTGGTAGTAAGAGGTGGGGTTTCTACAGGGTGATTAGGCCATGAGAGCTCCTCCCTCACAGTGGGCTTAAGGCCCTTATGAAAGAGGTATCATAGAGTGCAGGTCTCTTGTCCTCCTGCCATGTGAGAACACAGCGTCCCTCCCCTTCAGAGGATGTGACCCTCACCAGGCAACTGAAACTGTTGGTGTCTTTGATCTTAGACTTCTCAGCCTCTGGAACTTTGAGAAAATAAGCTTCCATTCTTTATACATTTCCCAGTCTCAGGTATTTTCTATGGTAGCACAGAGACTAAGACACTGCCTTCCTCCCACTCCCTTTCTGGATTGTCATTCCCTATGTAATGAGCTCAAATGGCCCTGGCTCACCTGAGGCAGTCATTTGGGCCAGGAATAGGAGGAAGAGGGAGGTGGCATCCACCTGGAGGTGGCCCCACTGGTCATCGCCCACCACGGTGCTGCAGGTAGCAGTGTTGTACTTTGCATGCAGGCTGTCCTTGGTACTCTGAGTGTGCTTGAACTTCTCCACTTTGTCCACCTGAGGGAGAAGGCAAGCCAGCTTCAAATAGCTACACAGGTTCATGGCTGGCAGAAGTCACATAGAAGGCCAATCACTGGATCTAGACCTCTTATCCGCTACCTCTAGGAACCAGAGGGGTGGCAGGCAGCTGCAAGTGAGCACTACACATAGGGCTGTGCTGGGGATTCTTCCCAACCATTCAATGGAAATGCCTCAGTCCAGGGCTGGGGGCTAACAAACTCTGCAGAGGGAAAGCCATGCCAGAGCCCCTGCTGTAGCACATGATGGGTACTCAAGAAAACAGGGAGGGAAGGAATGAGTACATGATTAAATTTCAAATTCTCATTCCCTATTGTTGAAAAGAAAAGAGCAACTTTGAACATGATGACTGTGGATGGGG
Organism: Castor canadensis; assembly: GCF_047511655.1. Classification (NCBI taxonomy): domain Eukaryota; kingdom Metazoa; phylum Chordata; class Mammalia; order Rodentia; family Castoridae; genus Castor; species Castor canadensis. The sequence continues at coordinate 126,534,036 of NC_133405.1, read as the reverse complement.
ACCGTCTCACACTCATCTTTGAATTTGCATAGTACATGCTCAATGAATTGTTTTACTTGCACCTCATTAAAAATATCAGTGAACAGTAACTTCACATTTTAAAAACTCAGGCACTTGATCTTACATGAAAACATGCCCTTTTATAAGCTTGGCAGAATAACAATAGTAAGTGGTTTTCTAGAAGTGGCTTTAAATTTTATTTCTTAATTAAAAAAAGACACAAACTCCTTTTATACATGCAACTCTTCAAAAAGAGTGTCTCAGAAAGTACGCCTTGAAACCATGATTCTATAGTGCAGTAAGCTGGCCTTATTCATGGATTTGTTACATGTGGTTTTGACCAAGCACTGTTGAAAATAAATTTTAAAAAATCAAAACAAATTTCAAAAACAAAAATTTTAAACTCCTATCCATGCATTATGCAGCTTAGTTGATGTGGAGATGCTCTCAGTCTGTCCAGCATTATCATCAGTTGTGTTTCAGTTGTTGTGTGATCTGTTGAGTGTTTCCCTGCCTATAATTTTGTGAAAATATATCTCCCCAAAAGCAAATGATTCCCAAAAGCAAGGTAAAAGTTATGGTAATCCTCCCAAACCAAAAAAGGGCATGTAATATGCTTAATTTAAGTGCTAAAGTGAAAATTTTAGATTTTGAAGATTTTAGAGTTGTATCATACCTTTACTGGAAATTGGGTGGCGTTATGGGAAAAATTAATCAAGGACCTGCAATGTTTCTCAATAGTGGTCTCTTGGAACCATACACCCATGGATACTAAGGGCCTGCTGTATAATAAAATTATTGAGGATAAAAAAGAAAGCAAGAAAAATATTTTAAATTGCTCTAAGTTCAAAACATATTAAGCATGTTAATTGTCACTATTAAAATGACATGAAATGCCACACTTAGGCTAGGTAAGCACACGTCTCTCGAATTCCACCTACCTGTCTCATCATGCACTGGAGAAGACCTCGCATCAGCTTCACCACATTCTATAGAAATAAAGTGGCATCAGTAACAAGGTCCAGGTGCCTTGCTCCCAGAAAACCACCTTCTTACCTCCCCACATGGCCAGCACTGCCTAGCGGCTTCCCTGGAAAGGCAGATCCTGAGCATATACTAATATTCTGATTGTTCATATTATTGACATTTTCTACTCCATCACAAAGAAAGAAAAACCTTGATAAAGTGACTTATTTCATATTAAAGGGTAGGATCAGATGCCATCTCTTGGCTCTAAAATTCAGTGACTCCCTATTGACATTTTAGCAACAGAATTTTTATAAGCTTAGTACTATGGAACTTTATGTCACATTTCTTAGTTAAACTAAAGATGAATTAACTCTACCATACCTTCCCAAAAGTATGATGTTTTGCCAAAAGAGCCAGTTGTATCACCATTACTGGACTCTTGAGCAAAGTTCTTACAAAGTATAAATGGTAGCCAAGTTTTTTTTAATAATTGATGTATTGCAACCAATTACTATCACTGATATAAGTAATAATAGTAATGCTACATTAGTCACTTAACATAACATCCAGGCATTACTTGGATTATCTTGAATTCTTATGCCGCCTTTATGAGGTGGCTGGTAGTTTTACTCCACTTTATAGATGAGGAACCTGAGGCTGAGAGAGGTGAGGTAACATTACTCAAATCTCCCAGCTGGCAGGAGTGGAGCAAGGATAGAGCCCAGGCAATCAGACACTGCAGTTCAAACTTAAACAGTACATCATGTTGCCTTCCATTTCCTCCACAATTCAGGCCCATTTAAAGACTGGCTTTTAATAAGGTCTATTAAAAACACTATACAACTTCCTCACGAATGGTGGGACAATGGAATATTTTCTAGGTCAAAATAGCCTGGCCTAAAGAAGTTTCTACCCAGGGGCATATGCTCTCTCATAGAATGTTCACATTTTAGTCAAGTGCCACAAAAGTTCACTGCCAGTGAAATGCCTGGAAGTCAGATCCTTCCACCTTTAAAATCTTATGAGTCTAGGATATAATCTCACTTTTTGTCTTAAACTCTTTTTAGGCAGAAAATATAATCTCATAATTGTAAGGAAAAATAGGCACTCGCATTCTTTTTTTTTTTTTTTTTTGCTGTTTTTGTTGTTTGCTTGGTAGGACTAGGGTTTGAACTCAGGGTTTTGTACTTGCAAAACAGGTGCTCTACCACTTGAGACACACCTCCAACCCTTTTTATTCTGCTTATTTTGGAGCTTGGGTCTTGCTTTTTTTTTTTTGCCTAGGCCAGCCTGGACCCAATCCTCCTATTTTAAGCTTCTTGCCATTGCTGGAGTGACAGGCGCACACTGCTATGTCCAGTTTTTTTCAGTTGACATGGAGGGGGGTGTCTCACAAACATTTTTGGGGGGGCTGGCCTGGAACTAAGATCCTTCCAATCTCAGCCTTCCATGTAGTTAGGATTATAGGCATAAGTCACTGGAGACTGGCAGTACTAATATTTTTATAATTGACATTTCCTCTTACTTCTCCTTAAGTAAATAAAGTTATTTTTCATTAGGAAGAAGTACAGTGGTTCCCAGCTGGGAATGATATTGCCATTTCCAGGAGGGGGAAGCATTTGGAAATGTGGGATTGGAGGCTTTTTAATTATCACAATGTCAGAGGTGGGGACTGCTGGCATTTAGTGAGTAGGAACCAGAGACCCTAAAGATCCTACAATACATAAGACAGTCACGCAATGAAGAACTATACTTCCCGAGCCCAAAATTCAGTAGCGCCACTACTGAGCACCAGCAGAACATCCCTGTGTTATTTTCCTTTATCAAGGGAGATGTCTTCTTTAGTTTATTAACTGCATTTGCCAGACAGTAAAAGGCATTATGATGAAACAATATGGTCTGTTTGTGTGTCACTATTCTTAGCCAGGGAGCAGCAAATTTAGATAACCTTAAGCCAGCCCAGGTACGGGTGTGTGAGTCTGTTGACAGTTACTGCTTTACTTTGATTTGTGTCTAAAGGGTGATAGGAGACACTGGCATCAAATTTATGAATGATTTACTTGCATAAAATTCATGTATCTTCTGGGAGGAGCATTCAGTGTTTGCTGTTTGCAATTTTTAAAACTTCCCTCACCTCAAAGACAGAGTGATTTCATCACCTCACACTCAGAATGTCTGGTCAAATCTTTTCTTAATGAGAAATTACCATGGCTGTCAAGTCTTCCCTCATGCTGCCTATCACTCATGCCCCTTTTAGTTGCTACCAATAAGGACCAATTTTGCTGGAAGAACTCTTCTAGGACCTGATGATCCACTGAATATGAAGGCAATTCAGGAATGTGTGTATTCAAGACAAGTCCCAAACTGGGCATAGTGGTCCACATCTTTAATCCCAGCATTTATAAGACAGATGCAGGAGGATCAGGAGTTTGATGCCAGCCTAGGCTACATACAGAGAGCTTGAGACCAGCTTGGGCTACATAGTGAGACCTTATCTCAAAAGAAAACTAAGAATGTAGCTCGGTGGTAGAGTACATGCGTAGCACATGCGAGGCCCTGAGTTCAATTCTAGCACCACTTCTCCCTGCCCAAATTGTGTCTTTATAAATATAAAGCCCAAAGGCTCTCATGTTTAGAGAACTGAACCTTTTTATTTCAACACTCTTTACCTCAATACTATCACTACAATTTTTGGAATATACCTCCTGTACTCATGGGCAGATTATTCTAAATTCAACAATAGCAAATCTTTGCTTTGGTGAGTATTATGAGTTCTGATTTTAGAAACCAATAAAATGACTTTTTTGTGCTGTATGGTGAATAACATAGGCACAAAAACTAGATAACACCAATTTGGCTCAAAATTAAAGGATGATCATGAAATTAATTAATAAGCCTGACCACCTGGAATGGCTCAAAGTAGAAAGATATTTTTAAGGGAATTTTCAAGGGAGAGTAACAAAGAGGGTTGAACTGACAAAAGTAAAGCATATTCACAGCTGGGATACATTGACAAACCCTTTGAACATTGACTTTGGGATTAATAATGAAAGACAGGACTGTAAAACAGGTACAGTGTGTGCATGGGGGGTACTTGTGGGAAGGAGTAGGATAAATGGAGGAGATGAAGATGAAGGAATAGGGTTGATGAGTTTCATATACATAAAGGAAATAGAATGATGAAATCTCTTGTAATTGTTTTAAGTGGGATGGGGAGGGAGTGGCAGGGAGTAGATGAGGAGGCAATTTAACCAATATACAATGTGAGGCTATTCAGAATTGACACAACAAATCCTCCCTCAACAATAAATAGATGCTAATAAAAATGAAAAATATGTTTGAGCAGTGTCAGTAGTGTTTGGCTGTTCTTTGATGTGACTACTCTGAAGAGTAAGTACATACGTTGCAATGTACAGCTGTAATTTGTTGACTTTTTATAAACAATCATATTAGTTTGTAACTACATCTTGCATATAAACATGCATATAATTGATAGAGCATATATGAAAGAAATGTAGCTAGTTAGGCATGTTGACATATTGTGCTTGGAAATGTGGATACTTTCATTAGTCATTTGGTGTGGTTTTTGTTGCAGTCATTATTTTGTGGAGGGGACCACCTAAATGCCTCCCCAAAATATTCTATGGCAAAAATGGAGGACAAGCCTGCATGACAAGTATTCACCATACACAGCTACTTCTCATAAAGCTGATAAGCAGCCAAGACACAGTGGTCGGTCACCATTACCTGCTCCAACTCATAGGCCTTGGCCTTATCTTCATCACGGTCAGCATTCTTGCGGTAGGCCATGCCCAGGCCCCACACAGCCAGGATGCTGTAGATGTTATCCCGCACCCAGGCATCCTTCTGGTCATGGCTGGCTGACAACAGCCCTGTGACAGGGTTCTGTTAGAGGAGACACAAAATAGCTTGGCAATCACCCTTCACATAGTTCCTGGGCAAGAATGCTCACCTAAGGGGGCAGATGAGGACCTGGGATGAGGGGCAGAGAGACCAGAGTTCTAGTCCTTGCTCTGCCCCTAGCTTGATTTGGGGTGGGAAATCACATCACTTCTCTGCACCTCAGTGTCCTCCACTGTATAATTAGGAGATGAGACTAGAAAACCTAAGTAACTTTCTAACTCTTATATGCTTCTTTCACTTTCAGACCACACCACACTGTTGTAAGTGACAAGACAGAAGAAACAGCAAACAGAGAAAGCTTATAAGGCTTTGTAAATCTGCATATTGAATGCTTTAGGTCTTCTCTGGCTTTCACACTCCCATATCAGTTGATAAAGCACTGAACTTTAAAGCAAGAAACCTTGATGCAGGACCCAAAACTACTTTCTAGCTCTGTGTACCCAGGGAAGCCACCTTGCCTATCTGGACCTCAGCTGCCTTGTCTGAAATCCAGACACTTCATACACCTAAACAGAAGGTTCTGTACAGGAGAACTTTTCAGACTCTATTTAGCTGTGACATCACTGGAATTTTTTAAAGCAGTGGAGTAACTGTAAAGCCAGACCATCACACAAAAAACTGTACACAAATGTTCACAGCAGCATTATTCATAAACACTAAAAATTAGAAATGGGCCAAATATCCACCAATAGTTGAATGGATAATCAAAATGTAGTCTTTATACTGAAATATTATTTGACAGTAGATAGGAAGTACTAATATATGCTATAACATGAATGAACTTTGAAAACATACTAAGTGAAAGAAACCATTCCCAAAAGGCCCCATATATTGAGTGATCCCAGTAATATGAAATGTCCATAACTGACACATATAGAAAGATCATTGTTTGCCTAGAGCTGGGGATGGAGGCAGAGTGAAGGAGTGAGTGGTTGCTCATGCTTTTTCTTTTCTTTTTGAGATGATGAAAATGTTCTAAAATTTATTGTGATGTATGCACAACTCTGTGATTATACTAAAAACCATTCAATTATATGCTTTAAATAGGTGAATTGTGTGGTAAGTAAATTATATCTCAATAAAACTGGTAAATTTTTTTTTACAACTAGCCCTAACAATCTCAGAAGAGCCTAGAAATAAAATGGATAAGCTAGGAAACAAGTCACATAAAGGTAAAGCTCTGTTGACTTTTCTGAAAAATACATCAACAAATGTTTGTAATAAAGTACACATAACAATCAGAATTTTGTCAGCCTAAAAAGATCTATTACTCATTAGGGCTGGTGATGTACTTTAGTGGTAGAGTACTTACCTGGTATGTTTTGGGCCCTGGGTTCAATCCCAAGCACCAGAAAACAAAATAATACAGTACAAACAATACATAAAACACAAAACAATAATCATGACTCAAAGGGTATCATATTATTTATAAGAAGGCTCATGCAAAATTCCATAGGGTACATTCAAAGTGATACTGCCATGGTTATTAGGTAAAAAAAAAACATTTTGGCATCATTTCACATGGTCCCCCCCAAGAAGTTAAATATTTGACTTTTTCCTTTAATCTATGACCTGTCCAAGAAACATCTAAAATTCAACTCATACTACCTTCAGGGGCAATAGCATTCAGTGTACTTGATATAGGTCTTCAGTCAACAACTATGTATCAATGACATTTAAGTCAATCAGAATTGAAGTCCAGGAATGGGTGAGTGAAAGTACAAGTTGTATTCCAATAGTGGATTACTGATTCTTTAAAAATAAATCACTATTCATCAACAATTGATAACATATGTACCTTTATCTATTCTGAGGCCTGTTGGCTAAGCCTGGGACAGGAAATCCCTTCCTGGCATCTACACCAACTGTGAGTCTACTGAAACAAACAACTTTCCAATGACACAGCAGTGATGACTTACAGCAAAGCCAAGTGTGGTTTGGATTATGAAATGTCACCATCCTGTTAACTGAAAGTTACTCCTTTTATTCGTTAGTTTGGGTGTAACTGTTGGAGTGGGTTAGTTCATCTCTACCCAAAATTGAACTTTCTGTCTCCCTTGTTCAATGACAGAGAAACAGTCTGGGTGTTTCAGATGATCCCCACTTTCAAAATTATACATACACAAGCCATGAAAAATTGGGGTATTAACTGCATTCAGCAAAAGGAATTCTTACTTTGTGACCTGCTTCTCTCTTTAAATCTTTAATACATGATGCATTGTGTTAGAAGAAGATGTGGGTGGTTTATTTGATGTGGCTTATAAAAACTGAAATGATGGCAGGCTGGAAGATACTGTCATCCCCCAGTTCTGCTGTTCTTTTTAATAAAGACGACTCAGCAGTTCTGTCTTTGAGTTCTTCCCCTATGCAGACTTGGACTGTGCTGCATCAGCTATATTCCTGGTCCACGGATTCTTGTGAATAACACCCAGAGGGGCCATCTCTTTAGATAGCTGAAGCTTTGGTTGATATTTGTATGTGAATGGAAAGGGGAACAAAAGGTTGCATATCACATCTGATGCCATTTTGCAAGCTAAACACCAAATGCAGACCATAGGAAGAAGGTGGGTAGATTTGTCTAGGCTAAGCCTATGGTATAATCATTCTGATATGATCATTTTAACCACATGCTGCTTTTCAATCTTTAAAAAATATTCCTTAGTTATATATAAACCTACATATAACATTGTGTAACTATAATAATATAGATGCATTTTTTTCAGTTTTCCTTATCTTTTTTTGCTTGTTACCTCCTCCCCTCACAGCACCAATCCCATAAACACAGTCCACGTAATAACCTTGTATCTATTTCTCTACCTTTTTTTCAGATACTATATATTTAATCAGATATTTAAATAAGATTATATATATATGTATGTTTACATATAAATTACTATTCATATATAGCCTTTCTGGATTGAATATTATTTTTAATGACATGGGAATCATAAGATCACTGCTCACCTGGCATTTCTCATTCAACAGAACCTTACTAGATCCCTCAATCCATATGGTAGGGACCCATAATAATGCATCTAGTCATTTAGCCTTATGACAGTTATTTATTTACTTTCCAGGGCTTTTTATTGCCATACAAAATATGCAATAAATGTCCTTATAACATAAACTTTTTAACAATGCTCTTGTTTGTTATGGAATAGAATCACCAAAATAGAACTGTAAGATTGACAGATTATATACATATGCACTTTTACTTTTAATAAATATCTCCCATCTGTCAGCAAGCTATCAATATTTCAAATTTTTTGTCAGATGGGTGTAAAGTGGTGTTGCATGACCACTTTTATTTTAAAATTTTTATTTCCCTATCAGTGAATTTGAGCAACTATTTATTGTTGTGGGGAAGGGGCCATTGTATTTGCTCTTCTGTTAGCTAATTTTTAGTTTCTTTTTAACTAGTTTCTTCTTCACTATTTCTCCTTTAATAAGAATGGCAAACTTCCATGCATTGTGTTTAAGGGCACAGACTCTGGAATAAAACTGTTCAAAGCTTTACCACAATCCAGTAGTGACCCTGAACAAATGACTTTGACGTCTCCATCTGTAAAATGGGATTATATCACTGCCCACCTTGTAGGGTGGTTTGTGAGGATTAAATGACTTAACATGTATCAAGCACTTTGGATCATCTGACACAGATATGCAATCAATAACTGGGTGCTACATTTAATATTATTGACCTATTTGAACTGCTTTCATTCACATTATTTCTTTTTCACATACTTATAATAATTTTAGGAAATCAGATGGAGATGCATGGCTATGGGAAGAAGTGCAGGTGAACTCCATGTAACTGCCTTTTTTATTAGGAAAAAAAGTTGTTTGATATACTGTCCTTTATTTTTACTGTAAATACTGCTAGTAGAGATATTTTATCCCATTGATTTTTTTTTTTGACTGGGTCTTGCTTTATAACTCAGGCTGGTCTTTAACTCTTGATCCTCCTGCCTCTGCCTCCTCCTCTTTAATCCTCTGGGATTAAAGATATGAACCACCATGCCTGGCCTCCACTAATTTTTTTTAGTGTAATCTAAACATCATGACATCATGATGATCAGGACATCATGCTTGCTAAGTGAGTGATCTACCACTTCAGCCACATCCCCCAGTCCTTTTGCTTTTAATTTTTAAGATAGGGTCTCCAAAAATGTGGTATCTATACACAATGGAATTTTATGCAGCCATGAAGAAGAACGAAATGTTATCATTCGCTGGTAAATGGATGGAATTGGAGAACATCATTCTGAGTGAGGTTAGCCTGGCCCAAAAGACCAAAAATCGTATGTTCTCCCTCATAGGTGGACATTAGATCAAGGGCAAACACAACAAGGGGATTGGACTATGAGCACATGATAAAAGCGAGAGCACACAAGGAAGGGGTGAGGATAGGTAAGACACCTAAAAAACTAGCTAGCATTTGTTGCCCTTAACGCAGAGAAACTAAAGCAGATACCTTAAAGCAACTGAGGCCAATAAGAAAAGGGGAACAGGTACTAGAGAAAAGGTTAGGTCAAAAATAATTAACCTAGAAGGTAACACCCACGCACAGGAAATCAATGTGAGTCAATGCCCTGTATAGCTATCCTTATCTCAACCAGCAAAAACCCTTGTTCCTTCCTATTATTGCTTATACTCTCTCTACAACAAAATTAGAAATAAGGGCAAAATAGTTTCTGCTGGGTATTGAGGGGGGGGGAGAGGGAGGGGGCGGAGTGGGTGGTAAGGGAGGGGGTGGGGGCAGGGGGGAGAAATGAACCAAGCCTTGTATGCACATATGAATAATAAAAGAAAAATGAAAAAAAAAAAGATAGGGTCTCCAGCTAACTTCACTTAAGTTTTCCTCCAACCATGATCCTCCTATCTTTGCCTCCTAAGTATCTGGGATTATAGGTATGTACCACCACACTTGGCCTCCATTCATATTTTTGAAAAAGAAAAAAAAGCCTGGCAACCCTACCCTCTCCCCACCCAGGTCATGCTTTGCCCCTTCTAGTTTACCCCTGAATTGTGCTCACTCATATAAATCTTTTTTTGTGGGACTGGGGTTTGAATTCAGGGATTCATGCTTACAAAGCAGGTGCTCTACTTCTTGAATCACACCTCCAGTCCATTTTGCTTTGGTTACTTTTTGAAAATGGGGTCTCACAAACTATTTGCCTGGGCTGGCCTTGAACAGCAATCCTCCCAATCTCAGTCTTTCAGTAGCCAGGTTTACAGATGTGAGCCGCCAGCACCTGGCTTCTCTTTTTTTTTTTTTACTTTATTAAACTCTGTACACTTTTCCTGACTAAATTAATATTGGTGGAAAGTTCTATAATAATATCTGATCTCCTGCTCAACAGTCATTTTTTGAGGTGACCAGGTGTGAGATCATGAAGGAGGAGGATGGGACAGATCTCAAGGAATGCAACTACTACACTAAGAATAATGAAGAGTAGATATCACAATTCCTTCTTAGTGGAGATAGCACAACCCTGTGATGAGACTTGGACCACTGATACAGGCTGACCTGACAGTGATAGTCTTAAACTCTAGGAGAAAAGGCCTGAGACAGATGAGCATCATATAAATTGTGTCTCATTAAGTACCTTGTATTCAATAGCCAGCACCAGGGTGACAGGTAGGCTGACTGCCTTTAATTCTAGTCATTTGTTTGCTCCTCTTACCTTCTCTACCTCTTCTCAGTTCCTTAAAGTGCTCTTGTTGGCTTCTGTTTGTAAACAAAGAGCAAGGTCTAGAATGAATTAGGTCCTGGGCTTGGCATCTATGCTTGGGTAACAAACTATACTAAAATTCCAGTGCCTTCTTACAACAAATGTTTGTTTCTTGTCTATGCTTTGTGTCCATCCATGGTCACCTATGGTTCTGCTCCATGTTATCGTCTCTTTAGGAACCGGACTACTGGAGCAGCCTATATCTAAAACACTTTCCATCTTGTAGCAGAGGGAGAGAAAGACAGCTAATCATGTGAGTCAGTTTACCATAAAGATATAACAATCCTAAATGTGTATGACTCCAACAAGAGATAAAGGAATAGACCCATAAATGGATGGAATAGAACAGAAATGCGTCTACATGAATATGGCAAACTAGCTCTTGGCAACATTCTAAAGACAATCCAAAGGAGAAAGAAAAGCCTTTTTAACAAAGTGTTGGACATATATATGTAAAAAATGGACCTTGATCTAAATCAAGTTTCCTATACCCGTAGACCAGTTTGGGAAATATTGCTATCTCAACTATATTGAAGTTTTTGGTCAATGAACATGGGCTATCTTTCTGGTATAATCTTAAGCATTATTTCTATGTTGTAAGCTTCCTAGGATTAAAATCTGCCTTTTTTGTAAAAGGCAAAAGATTTATACAATTTATAGAGAGACGAGAGTGTTAAGTTTGTCTTTTTTGTTTATGTTTCTAGCCCAAGTCTTGGCCTAAGTAGGTACTGAATAAATAGATGAATAAATGTACAATAAAGGTTATGTTTTACTTATTTATAGCAAGAAATATCTTTTCACAGTTATTATCTGTCAGACTGGAGGTATGGTTCAAGTAGTAGAGTACCTGCTTTCCAAATGCAAAGCCCCCAGTCCATCGAAAAAATATATTATCTTTCTTTCTATCTGTATTATACACAGCTAATACAATTAATTTCCCATTTAAGAGAGCTTTGTTATTATTGTGCATATATTCTTCTGTTTAGTCTTCAGGAAACCCTGAGGACACAAACCAGACATGCAGAGCATGAACACTAGGAATGATTCAAGCAGGAAGTAAAGTCTCATTTTTGCTTTAAAAGTAGAAAAGTGGGCAAAACTGGGGAGCTGCTTCAAACATAGGAAATGGCTTATTGCTCCACTCGGAGATGAGTAAATAGAACAGTAACCTCAAAGGTCAGAGGTAAAGGTTAGGGAGGTAGAAGTCAGGGCAGTATATTTCAGTAGGTGAGGAGTATAGTGGTGGAAGGTTACCAGAGAAGATAGGATACGTGACTTCCTAGGGTAGTGTGTATTTTCTTTTAAAACACATACTCAACATTATAATTTTCTACTGGTAAAAATGAAAACAATGAGCTAAAGTCTTTATATAAGCTGGAGAAACTGCTTATACAACCTTCTTAGATAGTGGCAATAAAAAGAGGATTCTCAAAGCAATCAGGGGATGGAGTAGAACTTAACAGCACAAAAGAGCAGAGATGCTGAAGTGGTGAATAGTTTGCTCCTGAGGGTGGGGGTGTGCAAGTGAGAGGAGGGCGGATAAGGGCTGCAATGGGGATGCTGAGCCATTATTGGAAATACAGAATGCTTATAGACTTGGACAATAGATCGAAACAAACTAGATGAATTCAACAAGAATCTCTGTCTTGGGCTCATGTGTTTAATAAATGTCTGCTAAAGTGATTTTATTAGGTATCGTTCCCACATTTGAAATGACTCACCTCCCTTTACACATATGCCCCTCCCCAGGATCCCATCAAGTTTCTCTCTTTTACAAATCACCAGAGACACAGCAGTAACCACCCTGTCACCCAGTCACAGCCTACTCCAACACTTACATACAAAGAAATTCAACTGTCCAACACTAACAGCTGGTTTTAACAGCAACCTACCAACAGTATGAGTGCCACATATCACAGAGCCCATGCTGTGTTAACAGAAATAGAGGGGCAAGGGAATTCAGTGGTGGAATATCTGCACAAGGCCCTGGATTTGATCCCCACCAAAGCAAAACACACAAACACACATGCACACGCGCACACACACACGTAGATTTTTCAGAACTAGTGAAAATAGTCTCATTGAACTGCCAGTCTGCACGAGTATATCTGGTATATTCTATCACTGCCAAATACCATGTTTTAAAAGGGACATTCGCTACCTAGAACATAGCCAAAGGAAGTTATGAGGGCAATGAAGAGGCTCATAGCTATATCTCATAGGAACAGGAGAAGATAAGAGTTTAGAGAAGGCTTAGAAGAGGGTCATTCACTTCAAGGAACTGATAAAGGTATTCAATTTTTTCCATTACCGATCTCTTCAGATTTCAACTCAACGTCACAACTTCTTAACGTTTATAACTATACAAATAGAATGCTCAGTGTTGTAGGTAATGTGGATAACAGTTAAGGGCATAGGGCCAGTTCTGTTTAAGACACCCCTGGGTTCAAATTTCTCCTTTACCATTTGCTAGCTTTGTGATCTTGGGCAAATTACTTAACTTCTCAGGGCCCTGATCTCCCTTTCTATTAAAAGTAGACTGGTGAGTATATGGCCCCTTGGATTCTTCATTTCACCTTCTCATGAAAATGTTACCTCTACCTGTCTGGTAGCTATCCCCGCCTCGCCTTTTGGGTAATGGCCTATAATTTCCCTTGCTCTGATTCAGTGTGTTTCTGGAAGTTGATTCCATCACTGCCTGCACTCTGGCCCTGGTTCTAGCTGCAGGGAAAGACATGTGAACCAAGCCTGGCTGATGTGGGCACAGTACGGGGATGGACATTCGACCCAAGCTAGATCAGCTGAGAAACATTCTGCCAGGACTTTCATTGGACCCACTACTGAAAAAGTTTGCTTTTTATGGAGGCCACCACTTTGGGAGACTATACTGTATAGCTGCTAACAGGCCACTTCTACCACCACAGAGGACAAGCCTTACCATAGTTTAGATCTGGGATATCTCCCAAAGGTCCATGTGTTGAAGGCTAGGTCCCCAGCCTGTGGCATTACTGGGAGGTGGTGGAACATTTAAGAAGTATGGCCTTGCTGAAGGAAGTCAGGTCATTTGGGGCATGTCCTTAAAGGAGATACTGGGACCCTGGAACCTCTTCTTACTTTTTTTTTAACTGCTTCCTACCAGCCATGAGGTGAGCAGCTCCACTGCCATGTTTCTACCATAATGTACTGTACTGCCACAGGCCCTAAGAAACAGGGCTAACCAACCATGGTCAGAAACCTCTGAAACCATGAGGCAAAATAAAAGTTTCCTCCTTTTAGGCTGATTTTTCTAAGCTATTTAGTCATGGTGACAGAAAACTGACTTAACACAAGCCTGACAGAGAATAAAGCCCACTAAGTCACACTGGGAGAAGCAATGTAAAGAGACATATTTGATCATTTGAGCTCCTAAATACAACCAGGCCCTAGGACAATCTCCTAGGCTTTTCAGTTATTTGAGCAATAAATTCTCTTTTGTAATTAAAGGCTATTTGAGATAAACTTCTGTCATAGGAAAATGAAAGAATCCTGTCAAATACAATGAATGTCTACATGGCCATGCTGAATTAGATACTAAAAACATTTATATGATGCTATTAATGTTGAGGCAAGATGGCTTAAGCAATGAAAGGCAATGTAATTACCTCAATGTTAATGCACGATCAAGGCAACTCTAAGGCAAATGCGTGCCTGATGGTAGCACCAAAGTACTTCTTTTGAAAAGTTTCCTATTCAATTTCAAGCTGGGGGGGAGCACAGAGATGAATGTTGTCATCTGTACACCAGAAAGGACACAGAGAGTACAAAGTCCCTGTTTCCTCTACTTCTGTCCCATATGAAAATTGATACATCAGCTCACTGATCTCCCGGATTTTACTACTGGTTCATTCCAATCCATACTGTACAAAGAGTGGTCACAGAAAGACCTGGAATCTTGACACTGTTTCTCTGCTCAAAATTCTCCAGTGCCTACAAGATAGAATCTAAATCACTTAGATTGCCACCTGAGGTTCATGTGCTGGCTCTTCCTCTAGCATGCAGCCTAAGCACCTGCCACTTGCTCCCTAGCCCCCCAAGAAACACAACTGAGTGTTCCTTGCACTTCTGGCCTTGTACACATGCTTGCACTCTCTCCTCTGGGAAGCATCCTCCAGACTACCAGGCTATTCATTCCCTTTCCTATGCTCCATGTCAGAGAGGTCAGAGGCCTCAGGCCAATCTCTCCTCTTGGTATTTTTCCTTTGCATTAAGAATCACTAAGTGTCATCGCCTTGCTAAGTTCCAAGGGAGGAAAATAGAGTTCAATTATTCAAATGAAATACTCAGAAGAGACTAGGATAAATGTTGAAAATATATGATCTCATCCCCATGTTGTTAAGAAAGTGAAAAACCCTATTACAAAAACTAGTTAAATTCATTTGTTGTACTAGTAATATTCTTCCAGCAATAACCTTTTCGAATATTAACTGGGAGTAAGGAAATGCAAGGTTTGGGACTTAAGATGTACTTTAAAGTGAGAATTATAATAGCATTTACTTTCAAATGACCGCATCTATCATTGACACTGCCAGCTGTGTAACACTGTCTTTTTGCATTAGTTTAAAAGATAGAGTTTGTAAAATTTGATAAACTTCAGGTGGTTCAGAGAATAATTTTGAAGATAGGGGCTCCAGTATGCAGCAGCTTTGGGCTTTACTTAAGGGGATCACAAGTATGCAATTCTCACTTTGTAATGATGTCTTCCTCTTGCTGCTTATGAGCTTTCCCCCACCCCAAGCCTACAAGCTGCAAGCACAAGCTGCAAGCTTGGTGGGGAGCCAAGCATTGCAGACATCTACTTCATTCCAGATTCCATCACTGAGATCTTTCCAAACTCACAGAAACCACTCTGGGTCACTTAACTACGATCAAATGATTTTACCACCCTCCAAGGAGACTTTAATTCTTTGCCACTCCCTTGGCAATTCTTATAGTAAGGGGGGTGGTAGGGGGACTACTGACATGTCAGTCCTAAGCCTGGTGTTGTGGAAACTTAAAACACATTCAAACTCAAAAGAGGTATCAGTCCCCTCCTGGCTGATGCCAGATGTTGTGGCTATCAATGGATTACTTGGTGCCATGCTGGCAAACTTTCATTTGAACAGGAGAAACGCAGATGTCACTATTCTCGAACTGTCAGGGTTGGGCTTGGAACACAGAAATACTTTGTGTCCCTCACATCTGGGCCTTTTTTTTTGAGACACAGTCTCACTATATACATATATGTATATATGCATGTACATACATATATAAAACCTCCTTCCTCCACCTCCCCAGTGCACAACTGGGCTCTGATCTGGGGTCTCCAGGGGATCTACTAGGAGTTCACACATGCACTTTGGTGTGGCAGACAGGAAAGTAAAGGTCCACAACATTACTGAAATTTTTGTGTGACCATTTTTCTCATGAGAAGACGAGATATTCAGCCTTTATAAAATACTCAAATAGGTCTGTAACCCATATGATTAAGAATCACTTCTCTAAATGTATCTTATAAGCGTTATGTTCCCATTACCTTTTAAATGTTATTACTGTTATTATTAATTATTTATTATTTGGGGTTTTTTTGAGATAGGGTCTCACCATGACATATTTAGACCTGGGCTTGCTAAGTTTCCAAATATATCTGGGGGACTTTAGCAGGCATTTGTTCTTGTTCTCTAATTCTCCTAACATTTTGGCAAAAAAAAAGTGGTGTGCATACAGTTGATTATCAGTCTTTTAACAGACCTTCTTGTACACTAGTTTGCCTTTCACTTTTGAAAAACATACCTTGCAAAGTTGAAATGCATAAGTACTTTCTGTTGGTTGGGTGAAGAGTTCTAAGCATGTGTACTTTATCACCTTTGGTTCTTATGGTGCTCAAATCTTCAGTGTCTTAATTACTTGTCTGGCTGATCTGTTAGTTTCTAAAAGAGTTTTGAAACTCCCACTATGATTATGGGTTGGTCAACTTCTAGAACTAGGTCCAATTTTATGTTATATACTTTGAAGCTATGTTGTTAGTATTCTATGGATCTAAAATTGCTATATTTTCTTGGCGAATTATCCTTTTGTCATAAAGAATATTTTCTTTGTCCCTAATGACATATTTTTGAAAACATTTTAGAGTCTACTCTATGATGACATCAACTTCTTTTTAAATATTTGCCTAGTATAGCTTGTCTCATTCCTGCAGTATTCTGTTTTAGATTTTATCTTTTATAAGCTGCATATACACTTCTACACTTTTGAAATAATTTCCACTATTATTGGACTAATCAAAGCATCTACATTCATTGTGTTTACTAATACAATTGGACTTATTTGCATGTCTTCTGCTGCTCTTTATATTTGCCATGCTTTTCCTTGTGATACTTCTCAACCACCCAAGCACCATTTTTCTTCCCTCTCTTGGAGTGATGAGATTTTCTTTATTCTTCTATTGCTTTGAAAGATATATACTTCATTATCTCCCTCTAATGAGAGAGCATTTCATTATGTAATGCCCAGGCTGGCTTTGAGCTCCCAATCCTCATGTCCCAGTCTGTGAGTATTAGGATTACAGGCCTGCACCACCATGTCTGGCTCCATTTATATTATTTTAATGGTAATACTTAAATATGAACTCTTGAGATAAGATATAATGCTTTTATCCTATTTCATACTGTGATAAAGGCCATAAAATACTTTAACTCCAATTTCTTACCAGTCTTCTGCCATATTATTATTTTCAAATACCTAATTACATTTTTTAACCCTCACCCAATTAGTCTTTATTACTCCATGTTTTATTTATGCCATTCTTTTCATTTTAAATTCCACTGGCATTAAATAGCAGTATTTAGTTACTGTCCAGGTCTTTTAATTATCTGCTTTATTATGCCCAATAATTTGTACTTATTCTGTATAATATTTTCATCATTATTTTTCTTTCTGATTCATATTCTCTTATCACTAGTACATACTTAATAATTTTTATTAGAGCCTTCAAACGGAGCTGTTATTGAAGAAATATACAAAGTATTTTTTATCTGGGTAAAGATATATCTTTTTTAAAGTCAATAAAATTTGACGACATTCCCTAGAATATATATTCACAAAATCAAACATGAAAAAGAACACTTTTGTAGACAAAGTTCTTCCTTCTTGGCCTTAGAGGCAAGTAACATTTAGCAGCAAGTATATTGGACAAATGATGAATGGGAAAAGTTCTTCTCTTTCACAGATACAGGAAAGGAAATTAGTTGACAGGTTAGCTGATTTGAATAAACTGTTGACTAAAGGAAGAATCTGTTTGACATATTTATCACAGAATGGTTTCTAACCAGTGAAACCAATATAAATTGATCTCAATTTAAAAATTAAATCAAACAGTTCAGAGCTTGAACCGACATTTAAAAATGCCTCATATAAATATATGCACGTATTTAGACAGAAATATAGCATAAACTGTAGAAACCTGATTCATTCCTTTTTTATTGTGGTATAATGTATGTAACACAGAGTACCTGCCTAAGATCGCTCAAAGACGACAGGGCCCTAAATGGGCTAGGGCTCTACAACTGAGAAGACAAGTTGTTGGGGCAGGATGGGCACAGGGTAGGGTTAGATGGGAAGGTATGCGATTCTGTACTTGTAGATTTACAGGATTTCCCAGCAAAAGTGCACCTGGAGTAATCTGGTTGACTAAATGAAAAGAGGGCAAAGATGAAGCCCTCTCACTAACTACCCCCAAAATAAATACAACTAAAGGCTCACACAAGTGTTTTTAATCATTAAAATGTTGGGGAGGAAAGTCCAACCTTGTAGTTTTGGTTTAGTAGGACAGTTCTTTTGCTCCTGAGGGAAGGCAAGCTGGGTGATTAGGATGGCTCATATCTGCAGAAAGATTTTTTTTGTTTTTTGTTTTTTGAGATGGGGACTCACTATATACTGAAGCTGGCCTGGAACATGGCATCCTGCTGTCTCTGCCTCCCAAGTGCTAGGATAAGAGACATGTACCAACATGCCCAACTCCTGGAAGATGTATTTTATCAACAAGGATGAAGAATACCTTTCTGTGCATGGGACGGTGCTTGATGCAAAAGATGGAAATCGATGCTGTCTTTGAACTTAGGATCTCACTACATCAATGAGGAGACATAATTACATTCAGAAAACAGAAAGCAATTAGCAGCTCTATCAGGCCTTTCAGGAAAAGGAGTATCATGTGCTAGATTAGTCATGTGAGGCCAAAAGTATTTATGTGTAGACTATATCAAAGTCATAATAACATCAAGAACACCCATTATATACTGATTGCCCATGAATTGCCAGGCAATGTACCAAACACTAATTTTTTCTTTAAAATAACTCAATGGAAGCAAGTGTTATTATCCCTATTTTTACAGTGAGGGCATGGACTCAGAAAGGATGAACACGGTTATACATGTGGCTCAAAGCAGAGTTGAGGAGTCACACCTAGGTCTAACTTAAGAACCAGGCTTTACCAGGTCTCCTTACAGCCCCTTCCAATCCAAACTTTCAACTTGGATTTTAAAACACTTTACAGTGTATAGTATGTAATTATAATATATTCCATGTAAAATGCAAAAATGTAACCTTCCTCCATCTGTCTGTTCCTTCTTCAGCTTTCAACTTGAATATCATTTGTTGCAGGACAACTGTCATACCTCACCAAACAGGGTTAGGGGTCCTTTCTCAAAGCACCCGAAAAAAGACCTCAATCCTTCCTGTGTATTCTCACAAGTCAATGAGCTCTGGGATTGGTAGTAGTAGATGACCAGAACTAATGTGAAACTCTTTTTAGTCTTTATTTCTTCCATTCAGTGTAGATGAAAAATAATAATGTATGTGATTAAGGGGTGCTACCAAGATTCTGCTGCAGTTACCATAGTAGACAATAGTACAAGCACATTACCTTCTAAAATCCAGACATTTCTAACCTACAAACCACATCTGGCCTGAAGAGTTTCTGAAAAGTGACTTGGGACCTATACCCTATGCATAAATGCCACCACATTACAGAACTATTTATTTATTTATTTATTTACCTATTTATTTTTCAGTGCTGTGGATCCAACCCAGGGCTCTGAGTATGCTAGGTAAGTGCTCTACCACTAAGCCATACCCCTAGCCCTACCATTCATTCTTTTTTGTAGGTACAGCACTTTGTACAGAGCCTTGCATATAACAGGGACACAATAAATATTTCCTGAGTGAGGAAGTAAGGCTGAGAGATTCGCTAAGAAGGAAAAATGGTCAGTGACTTGGGAGTGACCATAACTTCTCAACTTGCAGGCCCAGGTCTCTAGCCACCAAATGCCACTTCCTTCTTTGACTCTGAAGGACCTAAAAATAGTTGCTGTTGATTGAAGGCAAGCATTATAGTTGCTGTCTTCACTAGGAATAAAAATAGTGCAGTGGTCTTACATTTGGGACTCTCACATAACTTTAGCCTAGTAATACAAAGCACAGCAGGCATATTAATACATCAGATTATATGGGCAGCTTCACAATATCTTTGAACGTGGGATTCAGACCCTGCCCTTGGGTACTACATATAGTGACCTTTCTGACCCAATGATTTTCTTTCCTTTTTTTGCTTTTTGTGGTGCTGGGAACCAACTCATGAATGCTAGGCAAGAGCTCCACCACCAGTAGCTTTCTTGTCTGTAAAACAGCAAGGAGAAAAGGACCCAAGCTCCCCTCCCCCCAGGTGAGTCTTTAACAGGGTAACTCATAGGAAAGATAGTAACAGTTGCCCACACTCCAGAGTGGGATGCAAACCTCAGAAAGTTTTTTACTCCTATCTACTGTCTCCACAGTCCAGAGATCCCCGCCCTCATTCAGTGTACTCTGTCCAACCTACACACGCCTCTTCTCTTGTCCAAAAGAAGCAGACAGCTGTCAGAGTGGCTCAAGCGGTAAGAAGGCCTGCCTAGCAAAAGAAGCAGTCAACAAAGAAGCACTTTGTACTCAGGCACTAAGGGGGCTCGTTCTGTCTTCCACCCGAAGCAATCTTCAAAGAATTCCATAAAGAGTAGGCACAGCAACTGCTAGGACCCCAGCCTGACTCATGCATAAAAAGAATAGGGAGGAAATCACTGGCTAGCAGGACTGGGAAACCTCTCAACTGCAAGCTCTCAAGTCACAAGAGGAGACAGAGAGAAGCCTGGGGAGGAGAATGAGTGACATGAGAGATAAATCACGGAGTTCCATGGGTGGGGGGGGGTGTGTATGAGGGGGTCGGGTCCCTTCTTACCTGGTAACACAGGATGGTTTGCTGCACCAGCCTCGCGTACCCGTCCAGGCGGACCCCGGAATTACTCCTGCTCCTCATCTCCTGGACGCTCGCCCGCCGCGGCTTCCCCAGACTCAGCTCCCACGGCTGGGCGGGAGGAGATCGGGACTTTTCGAAACGACAGCACCAAGTATGATTGGAAAGCAAGCCAACCAGCGTTTCGCATAGCTGGACGGAGGGGGCGGGGGACTCGGGCTGGTGCTGTGGCGGCCCTGCCCTGACCAGGCTTGCAGAGCTCCCGAGTGTCGCGTGTCCCAGGCGACCACGCAGGACTGGCCGGGAACGAGGGTATCGGGCTTGAGGAGAAGACGCCCCAGATGAACCCCTGAGGTCTTCAGGCGGTCACGCGGCGGGCCTGAGCGCGAGGAACGACTCGGCGGCCCGGTTGCCAGGGAGCCCCCGTCCCCGCCGTGGAGCGGAACCCTCCAACTCGCTGCCTGGGGCGGGGGGGCGGTGTGGGAGGGACGGCCCGCCGGCGCAGCAGAGAACTTGGCTCTGGGCGGGAACCAAGTTGCCTCATTGAATTCGTTCCGTCTCCAGGCGGCCTTCAGCCCAGGCGAGGCCGGGGAAACAGACCCTTTGGCCTTGGTCACCTAGGTGCTCTGGACCCGTCCCCCCTCCCCCTGGGTCCGCTCCCGCCATGGAATGGAACCGGCCGGGCGCGAATGAAGGACACCCTTAAAGGGGTGGCATCCCCGCCCTGAGGAGCGCACAGCACCGCCCCTGGGCCCGCCTCCGTCTGAGGCGAAACTGTCAAGAGTCTGGCCTGAGGGGAAGGAAAATGGGCCTGCCCGTGGGAGCTCTGGAGATCCCGACTCTAGACAAAGGATGCATCTGCATCCTGGAGCTGCAGTGTGGCGAGCCCCAGAGCTGGCAGCCAAACCCACCCAAAGTAGAAGAGGGACTTGCCTACCTCAGCCACCTGAGCGTCCTTCAACCGCTGGAGATTCTAGACCCGCCTTTCCCTCAACGGCCCCGCGCCTTACCCCGTCCCGCCTCCGGGCTGACTGAAAATAGTGGAGACTAGCTGATCCCAGTTTGGAAGGAGGCCGCACAGGATCCCCCCTCCCCCCCTGCTCTTGCGGGGTCAGGGTTCCCGCAGCCCCTGCCCTAGCCATCTGGGCGATGCTCCCTGAGCATGCTCGAAGTTCGTCTACGGGACTATGACTTGAAAGGAGCTTTCCTAGTTTCTCATGGCTGGTAATTACCTATACTCCACAATCTTAGGCCCAGCATGCTTGTTCACCAAAAATCTGGCAGACGTATGAATAAGATGAACAGCTAGACTAAGGTTACCATTGTTTGCACAAGCCCTTTGCTAGTCTCCATGCACTTACTGTATGCGTGATTCATTGAGTCCAGTCCTTCCTCCTTCACCTTCTGAACCTGTCTTTGGCTTAAAGGCCAGCTCAGATCCTCCCCCTTATTAGTCCTCACCATTCTCTGAATTCCTATAGCAGTTTCTTTAGTCAGAGCTTAGGAATTGGATTCACTTCTAATTTAGTTGAATTCCAGTTCTGCCTTGTGGAAGTGGTATGACCTTTGGCATGGTGTTTTGGCTGTTTGAGCTTCAATGTTCACATCTGTTAAATGGGGCTCATAACAGCACATACCTCATAGGATGACAAAATCAACAGCATTTATCACATACCTGACTCATAGAAAAGCAACTAAAATCATAGCTGCTTTCAGCACCATTTGGAAATAATGTATTATCTAGTATTACTTGTGTTTTCAAATGTGGATGTCTTTTTTTTTTTTTGCGGACTGGGGTTTGAACTCAGGGCCTACACCTTGAGCCACTCCACCAACCCTTTTTTTATCTTTTTTAATTATTATTTATTTATTCACACGTGCATACATTGTTTGGGTCATTTCTCCCCCCTGACCCCTGCCCTCACCTTCTTCCCCTTTCCCCCCTCGCTTCCAGGCAGAACCTGTTCTGTGTTTTTCTCCAGTTCTGTTGAAGAGTAGAAATAAGCAATAATAAGAAAGACATAGTTTTTTTGCTAGTTGAGATAAGGACAGCTATACAGAGAGATTCCTAGCATTGCTTTCATGTACAAATGTGTTACAACCCAGGTTGATTCATCTGTAACTGATCTTTACACTCATTCCTGATCCCCTTCTCATGTTGACCTCTGTCACTTTAAGGTTTCTGTGTTAATTCCTCTGGAGTGGGGACATCAAATGCTTTCATGTTTTGGGTTTTCAACCTATCCCCATACCTCCTGTATGTTTTCTCCCCTCGTCATGTAACCCAAGTCCAACAACATTGCTGTATTTGCTCTAGATCTAAATACCGCATATGAGGGAGAACATACGATTTTTGGTCTTCTGAGTCTGGTTAACCTCGCTCGGAATGATGTTCTCCAGTTCCATCCATTTACTGGCAAATGATAACATTTCATTCTTCTTCATGGCTGCATAAAATTCCATTGTGTATAAATACCACAGTATTCATCAGTATTGGGGCATCTTGGTTGTTTCCATAACTTGGCTACTGTGAATAGCGCTGCAATAAACATGGGTGTGCAGGTGTCTCTGGAGTAACCTGTGTTGCATTCCTTCGGGTATATACCCACGAGTGGGATTGCTGGATTATATGGCAAAGCTATGTTTAGATTTTTAAGAAGCCTCCACATTTTTTTCCAGAGTGGCTGCACCAGCTTGCATTTCCACCAGCAGTGTATGAAGGTTCCTTTTTCCCCACATCCTCCCCAACATATATTGTTGGTGGTGTTTTTGATGATAGCTATTCTAACAGGTGTGAGGTGGAATCTTAGTGTGGTTTTGATTTGCATTTCCTTTATGGCTAGAGACAGTGAGCATTTTTTCATGTTTTTTTTTGGCCATTTGAATTTCTTCTTTTGAGAAAGTTCTATTTAGTTCAGTTGCCCATATCTTAATTGGTTCATTAATTTTGGGAGAGTTTAGTTTCTTAAGTTCCCTGTATATTCTGGTTATCAGTCCTTTGATGTATAGCTGGCAAATATTTTCTCCCATTCTGTGGGTGTTCTCTTCAGTTTAGAGACCATTTCTTTTGTTGTGCAGAAGCTTTTTAATTTTATGAAATCCCATTTGTTCATTCTTTCTCTTTGTTGCTGGGCTGCTGGGATTCTATTGAGGAAGTCCTTGCCTATACCTATTAGTTCCAGAATGTTTCCTGCTCCTTCCTGTACTAACTTCAGAGTTTCAGGTCTGATATTTAGGTCCTTGATCCATTGTGAGTTGCTACTAGTACAGGGTAATAGACATGGATCTAGTTTCAGTTTCTTGCAGATGGATAACCACTTTTCCCAGCAACATTTGTTGAAGAGGCTGCTATTTCTCCATCGTATATTTTTGGCCCCTTTGTCAAAAATAATAGGTGGGTATAGTTGTGTGGATTCATATCTGGGTCCTCTATTCTGTTCCACTGGTCTTCATGTCTGTTTTTGTGCCAGTACCATGCTGTTTTTATTGCTATTGCTAGGTAATATAGTTTGAAGTCGGGTATTGTGATACCGCCAGCATTGCTTTTTTTGCTGAGTATTGCCTTGGCTATTCGTGGTCTCTTGTGTTTCCAAATGAACTTTAGGGTAGATTTTTCAATCTCTGTGATAAAAGTCATTGGGATTTTGATGAGAATTGCATTAAACATGTAGATTGCTTTTGGTAGTATAGCCAGTTTTACTATGTTGAGTCTACCAATCCATGAGCATGGGAGATCTTTACATCTTTTGTAGTCTTCCTCCATCTCTTTCTTCAGGGGTTTGTAATTCTCCTTATAAAGGTCATTCATGTCTTTTGTTAAGTTTACTCCTAGGTATTTGATTTTTTTGAGGCTATTGTAAATGGAATTGTTTTCATGTATTCCTTCTCAGTGTGTTCATTGTTGGTGTATAGAAAAGCTAATGATTTTTGCAAGTCTATTTTGTATCCTGCCACTTTGCTATACCAGTTTGTGTTGTGTAAGAGTTTTTGGGTAGAGTTTTTTGGGTCTTTAAGATATAGAATCATATCATCTGCAAATAGGGATATTTTGACAGTTTCTTTACCTATTTGTATTCCTTTTATTCCTTCTTCTTGCCTAATTGCTCTGGCTAGGAATTCCAGTACTATGTTGAATAGGAGTGGGGATAGTGGGCACCCTTGTTGCGTTCCTGATTTTAGGGGATATGTCCAACCCTTTTTTGTGTTGAGTTTTTTTCGAAATAGGGTCTGGAGAATTATTTGCACGGGCTGGCTTCAAATCACAATCCTCCTGAGCTCTGCCTCCTCAGTATTAGGATTACAGGCCTAAGCCACTGTAGCCTGGCTATGGCCATGTTTTTCTAACTGAATTATAAATTACTCATTGAAACAGTTTAATATTTGCTACCATGCCTGGTATAGATTAAGCATGTAGGTGGAGCTCAATCAATGTTGATAAAATGAGTGAAAACTAGTCCAGCTCATTTAGGTTTCCCTGTTTGGTCTTGGTCCTTGACTAAGTCCGTGTTAGACATTCCAGAACATAAACCTAAAGTTTTACTCCATCCTTCAATTAAAGCACCCAATCCTTCATCAGATTACATACTTATTGTTTGTTTGAATCTTAGCTCTTGAATTATGCAGCAATGCATATATGTACCTCCATGCAGAATTTGCTGTGATCTAGAGAGTAAATGAAACTAGAATTCAGTTATCATAATTAAATCCCTTTTAAATTTTTAATATGTACTCTTACTAGATTTTTTCATGTATTCTTCTGTATCTACAAGCTAGACTCATAGTTTATTTCTATTATATTTTTTCTTCTCGTTGGGTGCTTCTTAGGAATATATTTTACAGGTCACTGTCCAGGGTGGAAACCAATAAATGTTTCCCTTCCAGGGTTCAGATCTTTGACTCTAAAGAAAACCACTTTATCATTGACCCAAAGGAGAGGTTCAATTCTGAATCAATTTGTTAAAAATAACCAATTTGCCAAATGTAGTTCTTTCTAGGGCAATTTAATTTCAGTTTATTGGGGATCATTTTGTTTTTAATAACAACACTTCAAAGAATGTTGAGTTTGTCTCTGTTCTACCTTCCCATCACTAATTTGACACCGAGAAGAAAGGAAAAGAAATGTCAGGGAGCATAAGATTTCTTCAAAGTGAGGAATATATTTATCAAGTATGTTTTTTAAATGTGGTATTCTCAGCACTGGGGAAGTTGAGGCAGGAGGATTGCAAATTCAAGGACAGCCAGCCCGAGCTATATAGCAGGACACTAAAAAAGTAAAATAATTCTGGATGATTTATTCAATTTTTTTCTGCTCTGACTCCTTGATGTTGTATCTGGAACCTAATGTGAAAAGAAAAGAATGCACTGATAAGAATTCTTCAATTCAAAATTATGCTCTAGTTCCCACTCAATATTTCCTTTTTATGTTCTTTGAATTCCAACCACGGTAGTGAGAAGCTGAGGCCAAGACAAAATGCATAGAACTTCAATGTTGTTATGGAACAAAATAACATCAAACAAGTCTGCTTGGTTTGCTGGTCATTCAACAAATTAGATCCTCATTGATATAACTTTCAAAAAACTGATCTGCCTCCTAGGTGGCCTTGTTAGACACAACCCAAGTCACCAAGAGGAGCAATTTTCCCATTTTTGCTGCTGCTCATTAAAGCCAACAGAATTCCTGTGTGGGATTAATGATTGCAGTGTGTTCTGGGAAAATTTTCTCCAATGTTCTGAAGAGATACTTCTTCACATGCTGGCCACTGATCTGATATTCCCTGTCCCCTAACATTGGAACCACCTCTATTTCCCATAAATAAGTTCTCAGATTGTGGGAGCAATTTTAAACCCAAAGGAGGATGCTTCTTAGGAACATTCTCTCTTTGTGCCTTTCTCTGTTACCTGTCTAAATTTTGTTTAAAAAGACAAAAGAATTTGACTTAAGGACCCCAGTCCAGACATAAAACATAACAGGAAAAATAAGGGAGGAGGGACTAAAGGACCGTGGACATTTTGCCTTCTTTGATACAGAAGTTGGTTATATAATCTGTTTTGAGAGATTGATTTCTGAGCTCTTCCCCCTTCTCCCAAATGTAGACTGTCTCATCACCTCCCCAATCAATTTAGTACTTGACCTATTTGTGGGAGCTGAGAACTTGGATGGAAAAACTGCTCAAACAGCTCTTCTCTGGGTGAAGCCAGCTTTCCACATTCATTGCTTTCATGTGTTAACTACCAACCCAGAGCCCACTACATCCTATCCTCACCTTCCTGACATTTGATACTGAGGAAGCAGACACGTGGATGGGATCTGAATTGCAGTGCATATATTCCCTACAAGTGAATGGTAACACATGCTAAAGAGAAACTCTTGAAAGAGTAATAGAAAAATGGAAAAGACGCATTAGAAACTGATCTTGTAAGGCAAGACAACCCTTTCTCTAATTTCACAGTCCAAGGGTGTTTGCTGTTTTCCTAAAAGTATTACTGTTGTGTTGATCTTCATCAGGGTTCTCACTTTGGCAGCACATATACTAAAAAAAAAGTAGAACAATCTTTGTCAGGCAAGTCCTATTGCTTCCATGCCATGCTACCAGGGAAAAGAGAATGTAAATGAATTTTCTTTGTAAAAATTACCACACTTAAAGGACTTAACTGCAAATTTGTTTCATTGACCTTTACATTTTTGTTGACTTTAGCATATAAATATATGACAATTTAATAATTCAGAGAAGAAAGATTGCAAAGACAAATTAGCACTCACAGAAATGTATATTGTTACACTGGCTAGTCTGGGATACAACATTTATTTGCAATATATGCAAGGGAGCCTTAGTGACAGATCCAACTAAAGGGTTTTGAAGTGTTCCTAATATGGACATACTTGAGGCATTGCTCAAGCTGATGTAGGTGACAAGCAGTATAAACCCTATATAACTAGACACAATTAGGGCTTGGTAAACATACGAACAACAGCACTTCCTACCAGTTGTCCCCTTGTCACTATACATTCTTCAAGACTCAACATATTTTTAGAAAATAAGTATAAATCTGGCTGGGCCAGAATACCAGTAATAACAATCAACAATGTACTGTGCAGTTGCCTTTTAAAGAACAGCAATATTATTTGTCTCTCCTCATATATCTCTTTTAGAAAGGCAATCCTACTCTATTCCCTTCTTCTGAAAGGCTATGGGGATTTGAGAAGTGACAGTATGTGTGTGTCTTCCACATTCACAATCTTCCTGACACATGATCTGTACTAAGGGTTGATCTCTCTGTGTAATCATGGTATTAGGCTAAACCTCTTAGTGCAGATCTTATAATCTGATCATTAGGGATAAGGTCTTGAATGAGTATTGGATTCATGTACAGTCACACAGTTTGTACCCTGCATAAAGATGCACCCAAGAGAGGGACTGGGGATAAAATATGACTGCCACTCTGTTAGACCATGACGCTGTGTCTGCCCAGTGGGGGCACCTTTTTCTACTTGCCCAAAGTCATTCTATTAGCTAATTGTGGCGCTATCTGCCTATATTTGTCCACTCTCACTTTATCATTATTCCTTGACTTCAGTGGAGTTTCCGTTTTTCACATCCCATATAGTCTCCAAAAGGAGATTTAGAATTCACTGAATCAGTAAGAATTTTCTGAGTTATCCCATTAGACAAAACAACACAACCTTGTTTGTATAAAAGAATAAATTTACATAGTAGAAAATAAAAACAAAAATGGAGAAGTAAGATTTGGCCATGTGGGTCACTAGAATTTAGCTTAAATACAATAAAAGCATGTATAACTAAACTCACCAACAGGCTGAAGTTAACAGTTGTTTTCTAGGATGTTATCAAGGATGACATAAGCTCTCTAAAATGTGGCTTGAAATAAGCTACTTTAAAAAACTTAGCTCTTATTCTTACTCTGTTTAGAAACAATCTTCTTTTAAAGTGAAGAACAAGAAAGCAAGTCACATATATATAAAGACCATGATAATGTGGTTTCCTCTTCCAAGAGTACCCATTGCTCTTAATTATCTTATGTTCCTCCAGAGGTTGCTGAGTATCAAATAAGTTGATTTTCATATATCTCACATTGTGTAAAAGATAAAATTAGACATCATGCCATCAAACATCATGCCTTGATTTTAGAAAAAGGAATTGCATTTGCTCAATAAAGTATAAGCTTCCCTGCTTCTGAGAGCCATATGGCTTTTACCATTGCAGGAATCTTCTTTCTCACTAAACGTGCTTTTTTCCAGGGAGATCATGAAGGCACATATTTCTGTTCTGAATACTGAAAGAAACCCCATTCCTCTCTGTAGAAGCATTGCCTGTATAAGGAAAACCAAAGTCAGTGTCATGAAGTATCTACAAGAAGCACTAAAACACCAAGCAGACAGAAACACATGGTATTGTTACTGCCAAACTGTGAGCTTGTGGCCCCGTGTACAGAATGATATGGCTCTGAGGCAGTTCAGAACTGAGATATGTCATATTCATGCAAACACTTTGGTGGATATAGTTAACAGCTCCTTCTGTGCCACAGCTCAAATAAGGCACATGGCTGTCTAAGGCAGCTGTTTCTGACTTAAGCATTTTGGTTTAAGGACATTTTTGTGAAGGAACAAACAGGTACCATAGCCCATTCAGCTGCCAGCTTCTTGTTTGAACTGCCAGTTCCATCCCTCATCCATCGCAGATCCTGGAAAGAGAACTGATGAATAGTGCATGTTCACCCAACAGGCATATTACCCAGTGTGTAACACTTAACCATTCTGTTGGTGTGAAAATGCACCCTATTCTTACTGTTAGGCATCAAAAACAACTGTGTCAAACAACTGTGCCAAAAAATGTGCTGCTTCTGTCAAATCTAATTCTCTGAAATATGATAACATACTGGTAGAGCTCGGCAGGTGAATCTCCTTCTCTGAGCTCCTCTAGAACATGGAAAAATCTGGCTATGGATGAAGAACCCCAATTATATGTGATTCTAAGCCTTCTACACAACCCAGCTCACTCCTTTAATTTTTCTGATTTCTACTTTCTCTCTCACCCTAACTTATTAACCTGCCTCATTCCCACTACCTCTGCTGTATTTCCCTACCCTGCATCATTCCTGAAATAGCTATTTGGCACAGAGCCCAGAGCTTTTCTTCTGGTATTTATAGTAAGGATAGAAGGCCATATGGCAGCAGTTTCTCATCTTTTACACCAGTGATTCTCAACCAGGTACAATTTTAACCTCCTGGGATATTTGGCAGTGTCTGGGGACATTTTTGTTTGTCACAATGGAGGGTGGAGCACTAGTGATTCTCCTGCGTGGAGGCCAGGAATGATGCTCCTCAGAAGCCTACAATTCCACTAAAAAGGAATTATCTATCACAAAATGTTGATCGTGCCTGAGGTTGAAGACCCTTCATTTCAAGGCACCCTACTGGATTTTAAACATCTAGAGACTCCAGGAGGACATCCCCATCCTTAGGAGAATGGAAAACTATTTGGTAGGTTGATGAAACTTCTCACAAATTTATTTGAATTTGTCGTAAAATAACTAATGTCCTGGAACAACTAATAAAGGCAAGTTGTCCATGGAAGGAGAAAGTATACTGGCAGAATTTAAGTTTTTATAAAATGCAAAAGATGTATTAAGAAGCAGAGGTAGGCAAAACTAGATAAGCATTTATAAGTAATGAACAGCCCAGTCTTATGAAAGAAAGAAAATGTAATGAAATTGTACTAGAAATGTCAGAATTAATGTGTGAAAGAAGCACAGCAGCAACAATCTTTCATATATTGGTGACATATATGGTCACAAATACTGGTTACAATTTCTCTTCTAGCATTTGATATATTCATGTGCACTTGACAAGGCAGCCACATTGCAGGAAAGAATTAACAAACATGAAAAAAAAAAACCAGGAAGGTTTAAGTGTTGAAGATGTGTATGATTACAGATATAATAAAATATAGTCTTATTGGCTTTTAGATATTGCAGAAATAGCACAGTACTAAAGTCTTCAGGCAATATTCAAATTAGGATTTGAAACACTGAAACTTTTAGGTTATCATTGATTCCCATTATGAAATACGAAGCCTTAAAAAAAGTTCTGGTATTTTCTCTAAAATAAAAATTGGATTCATAAACTTTCTGTCTTATAAGAGCACCCAATTTTGATCTACTAGTCATAGGTGTAATTATTCAGTTTGCTTTGCCAAAATGCCACTAAAGGATAAAGCTACTTTAAAAAATGTATTCTAGCTTGACAGAAGAAAAACACCAAAAAATATATGCTATCTCAATATGTGTATTGAGACATAATACATATCATCCCCACTTGCATGTACTGAGCAATCATTATTCACTAGCAGTGTGGTAGAGTTAGTGGAGTTACTGCTTGACTGTAAGGAATTTGAAGAGCTGGATATTCCTTGGTTTACAGTCTGCTTCTTTAAACCATTAGTAGCAATTTTATTCCAGTCTACAGCAGAATAAGCATTACAGAAAAACAGGGCAGTATGTTGAAGCTCAAATGCAAGAGACAGATCACAGTGTAACAAGTTCTAGCAATTGATTTCTCACTTCAAGATCTTATAGAGAAGTCACACATTTCACAAGTCAGTTTGGTAAAAGGTAGTTTCATTTAGACTTGTATATATTTGTTCTTCCAATGACTGCCTGGTTTAAAAGTAGTCTATATTCTCCTGGAACTAAAAGCCAACCTAACTGGGCTGTGTCTATAAATATCCACTGAATTAGGTAGGAATTCAGAGCCTCGCACTGTTTACTAAGAACACAAATCAACTGCCTGATGACAACTAATTGTTCTGGAGTCCATAAAAATGACTGTTTGATATGTACTGCCATTTTCTACAAGTACAAACTCCAATGACCCTCAGACACTGCAAAGGTGGTATTCATGCAAAAGTAATTTAGCTTTTCAAAACAGTAGTTTAATTCTCAATTTCTTAGAAAGAAGCTATTTGCTCTACCACCCGTCAGGGCATATGTAAAAATAACTTCAAAATAACCAAATTCATGCCAAAGCTTATAATAAAGTCTCCTATTGACAAATAAAGCCACTGACAACCAGAACATGTGGAGAAAGCATTGAGTCAAGCCTTAGAAAGCTATGAAAGAAAATATTAAAAATTATTTTGGGAAATGGAAAGCATGAGCTCAATAGGAAGTAAACTTTAAAAATTTTACTGTTGCTTTATTAAAGAAGCAGCCAGTACTCTATTTCCCACAAAATCCTCAGATACAGATAATTATTTAAAATTCACTGTGTTTTCCCTCTAATATTCACAATTAATATTTTCTCTTGTGTAGGTTCTGTTCACTGATTTGCAGATACAATGGCTCCTTGTCAATGATTACTTTGATCATAATTTATACACCTTTTCCTTGAGATTAAATGGAGAAATAGCAAGTTTATGAATCCAAATTTTATATTAAAGCAAATACCAGAACTTTTTTAAGGTTTCATATTTTATAATGGTTAACAATGATAACCTAAAAGTTATTTGGCAAATATTTACCAGAATATTCTGCCAGCCGTAACTTTCCACAATAAAGGTACCACCTCCATTGCTTCCTGACATTCTCTTTTGTTACACAGTAAAAGATGAACTTGAAAAATCTTAAAGGGAGCAGAAATTATAACAATGAATTTGAAATAAAACCTGAATGTAATGAGCTTACTTTGCACAAACCATAAAATCTTTGGTGACTGTGGGCCAAGTAAAAATTTGTAAATTGAATAAAATGTCCAAAACTCGCTTTTTATTTTTGTAAGAACAATCTGGTGCCAGTGATGAGTGTGTCCCCTTTCCCTGATCAGGACTGCACAATCTCAGCCTTTGTTGTCTGAGAGTCCTCTAAATTCTGGGAGTTGCATTGTCTTTGGAGGCCCTTTTGACTAGGAGAGATGCTCCTGTCAAAAATTGCCCATTGGTCCCTTGTGGATGTTTTGGGCCTCTCTCTAGTGGTGGGATGGCACATTGAGACTTAGAGTCACTGAAATCAACCCCCACCATGATGAGTCAAACAACCGTGATCCCCTCAGACTCATTCCTGAGTTATATTCTTAGACACTGAGTAAAATTTGACCCTTAGACTCTTTTAAAAAGAAATGCCTCATCTTTCTTTGTAATGTGGCCTGGACCAGTCTAAAAGATACTACAGCAGGAGGTCTGGCTTCTGAATGGTGCCCTCAATTATAAAACTGTCCTCCAAGTGAACTTTTCTGTCATAATTCCTCCAAGTGTCGTGAGGTTCCCTATGTCCAGACCTTCATGTCCTTCTTGCAGGATTTGGCCTGCATGACAAATGCCAGATGGTTTCTGCCCATTTCCCAGAGCCTCTAATTTCTTAGGACATTCTAGATGATCCCTCTTCTGTTCCACCCTGCTACCCTATTCAGTACTTTGATCTTTCTTTCCCCTACTTCTAGTACTGTCCATGTGGTTTTTCCCATCCATATTTCATGACTTGTTTGTCATTAGCTTCTGGGACCCTAAACAAAAAAACAAAAAGAAATTCCTGTTTGTTTGTTCTGTGTTTGCATGTCTTGTTTAACAAGGCTTTTTATTCCATCTGAAAGCCCTTGGGTGGAGGGGAGGGAACAGAAGGAGACCTACTGGGAATGATGAAAAGAAGCAATGTTCCCATTCTTAGATCAAACTCAATGCTATCTAGTCAGCAAGTTTGCCATCCAAAAGAATTCTCCAGGACTCTGCTGAAGGGGATAGGGAAATGCCACTAGTGGGTCACCAGGCCTCCTCCAGTAGCCCAACTCCATAGCTGCTGCCTGCACCCCAGTGGTGCCCAGACAGCAGACATGGGGTCTACATTCAGGCTGGACTAAGAGGTGCTCCTGCCTGCTGTTTGTCACTATTGGATAACTGCCATGCCCAAACTTTGTATGCTTATACAGTATTCCATCCTACAGCAACAGAATACACCTTTTTCTCAGGAGTCCATGGAACTTTTACACATCCTAGGTCATAAAGCAATCTCAACAAAAACAAAAAAAATCAAAATAATCCCCTGCAGCCTAACAGTCCATAATGGAATGAAATTAGAAATCCGTGGCAAGGAAAAGCACAAAAAACATTCAAAATCATGGAGTTTGAACAACACACTTTTGAACAATCAAATAATCATTGAAGAAATTAGGAAAGGAATTAAGACATTCTTAGATTGAAATGAAAATGAGAATACAACTTACCAGAACCCGTGAGGCACAGCTAAGACAGTCTAAAGAGGGAAGGTCGTAGCTACGAGCGAGCACCTATATCAGAAAATTAGAGAGATCTCAAATAAGCAATCTGATGATGTACCTCAAACTCTTAGAAAAAACAAGAATAAGCCAATCCCAAAAGTAGTAGACAGAAAGAAATTATAAAAATTAGGGCAGAAATCAATGAATTGGAAACCAAAAGAATGATACAATGGATCAATGAAACAATAAGTTGGTTTTTTTAAAAAAATAAACAAGATTGACAAACCTTTAACCAAAAAAAACCAAAAGAAAAAAGAAGACCCAAATTAATAAAATAAGAGGTGAAAAGGAGGCTATTACAACAGACTCCAATGAAATTCATAAGCTCATATGGAAATATTTTAAAAACCTATACTCCAGTAATCTGGAAAATCAAGAAGAAACAGATAAATTTCTTGAGACCTACCAAAATTGAACCAAGAAGACATTAACAACTTGAACAGATTATATTAAATGATGAGATTTAGACAGTTATAAAGAACCCTCCCAACAAAGAAAAGCCCAGGTCCAGATGGATTTACTGCTGAATTCACCAGACTTTTAAATAACTAACACCAATGCTCTTCAAACTATCCCATAAAATAAAAAAGGGAAGAATAACTAACAAACTCATTGTATAAAGTCCATATTGCCTTAATATCAAAACCAGGTAAAGATGCATCAAAAAAAGAAAGTTATACAACAATATCCCTGATGAGTCCTCAATAAAATACTTGATAGCAGAATCCAACAACACATTAAAAAGATCATACACCATGATTCTGTAGGTTTCATCCCAGGATACAAGGATGGTACAACATAGGCAAATCAATAAACGCAATACATCACATAA
Organism: Castor canadensis; assembly: GCF_047511655.1. Lineage (NCBI taxonomy): Eukaryota > Metazoa > Chordata > Mammalia > Rodentia > Castoridae > Castor > Castor canadensis. Next base: position 126,498,997 of record NC_133405.1, on the reverse strand, counting down.
ATGGAATCAAGGACAAAAACTACATCATCTTCTTAAAAGATGCAGAAGAAAGGTTGGAAAAAAGTTCAACATCTTTTCATGATAAAAACTGTGAAAAGATTTTGCCTCTTGTTCTTTTGGGTTAGAGCCCCCAACATGTTTCTTAGCAGTATTTTAAATTTCATTTTAGGTATTTCCAACATCTATTTGTATCTGGTTCTGTTAACTTCTTTATCTCTTCTGAACGTATTTAACTTCTTTATCTCTTCTGAATGTATTTTTTCTTTATCTTCAATTATCCCTTGTGTTTCTAAATTGTCATTGTGTAGAATGCTAGAGACTGAGATACACAATTTTTATCTGTAAATGGACATATTTTTCCTTCTGCTAGGCCTTTAATGCTGGTATTTGAGTTAATCTAGCTAAGAGTTGGACTGGGTTTGAGTTTTTCTGTTGTGAGTTCTCCCAGTGTACTTCAGGCTTCAAATTCTTTTAGAGATACTTTGTGATTAGAGTAGAAGTTACTGTCTATTTGTGAAGACAGGCTGCATCCTGCTCTAAAGCTACAAAACTGGAGTGCTAGGCCCTAGGCCCAACTCTAGGAGTTCCTCATGTCAGGTACCTCCACTCACCCCTATACATCAAATAGAGGTGAGTAATGGTGAAGGACAGAGGAAGTAGGTTTATTACATGGCATGTGCACACCAGAGCACAGAGGCAAAGTAAGTATTTCAGCCCATCCTCAGGGTACAGACATGAACTTTAGTTTTAAATAGAGAAGGAACTGGGGCAGGGGGTTGAGAGGTATGCATGTTAAACAGTTCCAGTCACAGTATGGACTGGTTGATCATTACCTTAGTTCTGGTTCTGCGAAGGGTTCCTGAGAAGTTATCACTGTCATCACTTGAGGTGAGCAATCTGGTTCTCATGAGATGATTATTTCTGCTCCAGTGTTCAGCCTCATAATTATAACTAATTTTCCTCACTTGGATGGAGAAGAAGAAGTCTGTCCTGTGACATTCTGCTGATCCTTTCCTTGGGGGTCGTTAGTTTTAACTCTCCTCAAAAAGATATTATCAGTCAGTCCCCTCTTTCATGTATTCCAAGAATACTGCAAGGTGGGAAATGCAGAGAGAACAGTTCAGAGCAAAGATAGATACAAAATGGAGACAGAGATGTCAAGCTTTTTTTCTGTTTTTAGTTAATTCATGGGCACAAGTAAGAAGCCAATGGTTTGTAGTAAAAGAAATTTCTAAATATCTGTTACAGTTACTGTACAAAACAGTAGTTTTCAGGTTGTGCCTTGTCCTGAGTGTCATTTTAACAGCAGTTTCCTCCATTTTGAGTGCAAATGCTAAAGCAGAATGACTCTACATCTTGTTTGTGCAAGTAAACAACCACTGTCTGTCCAGCACAAACCATGAGGCAGACTGATAAATAACTTCTTTACACAAATAAAAGACTATTACTTGTGAACTTATCCAATTGAATTGGGAAAACATGGACACATGGGTGTGATGCCACCTAGCAACTGTGGGGAGTTCGTTTTCCCTCAGTTGCTTAAAGAATTAAAAAACAGGAGACCAGAAAATAGTGGGACAGAGAAAATCTTTATTGTGAAGCAAAAGTAAAGGCTTCTCAAGGGTGATAAGTGGGACCCGGAAACCAGTGGTCCACTAAAGTGCTCAGGGAGTTCCCTTTTTATGGGTCCCATAAACTTTTCCTTTTTCCCCCCTCTCCCATGTCTGGGTGGTCTTTTTGGTGTTCATGCCAGGATTCTTCACAAGTATTGGGTTAGATTTGGTGCTGAAGGACTTGTCAGGAATTGATTGGGGAAGAGTGTAAAGGTGGCATCTTCATGCACAGTCCTCTGGGAAGAAGACAGCTCATTCCTTTGTGGGCACTTTCTCCCATTGTCAGAGTGGCCCCGGCAGTTCTTTTTCAAGTGTCCCCTCTCAGTAGGATGATGACTCTCTTTCTCTTAGCTGCTTCCTGCTGAGAAGGGGCTATGATAGGGGGCCCAGGAGCATTAGGGCTGGCCATGAACGGGACTATCCAGAGGACCCAGGTAATAGGCCGTCTTCATTTCCATCAGCATCTGCAATCTGAATCTTTCTAGTCAAGAGGAGATAAATTTAACTATGGGGTTTAAAAGACAGGGTCCAAATATGAGCAGAAGGATGATAGCAACTATGGAACCCCAAAATGTCAGGAACCAAGTCACTGAGGGCAGTCAGGATTTAATTTGTCCCCATACCTATGAAGTGACCTGTGAGGTGATCTGGGTCTCAAGAGACTATTTATGGCACTATATAGCCTGTTGTAAAATATAATCTACATGTTTTTCCATGGCACCTGAAGTGTTTATATAGGTGTAACAGGAAGTGTTAGCAATCACACATATCCCCCTTTTTCAGCTAGAAGAAAGTCTAGGGCCAGGCAGTGGTCCATAATCATTTCAGCTAGAGAGGATAGGGACCCTTGCATACCTTTAAAGTCAAGACCAATCTTGTTTGAAGTTTCTTCTACCATCTTGGTGAGATTTTTGGTAGTTTTATGGTTGGAGACTACACCATAGGTTATTCGAACTAGTGCAGCAATTAAAGTATAATGTCCACCACTAATATGAAAACCTCCCTTTTTTTCTCCATGGGAACCCGTCTCTTTTCAATGTGAAAACTCTGTTGGATTACAGTGTTGTTCCAAAAGGTAACATGATCAGGATTTGGCACTATCTGGGCTAATGCCCACGTCTCCCAATTATGATTGGAATGGAGGCATGGTAATCCCCACACCCCTGCTTTATCTCTTAACTATCCCACAAAGAGATATCCCTCCTTCAGGCAAAAGGTCACCCTAGCCCGAAATTAGAGATGTTGGTGGGACTGAAGGATGAAGCTATTCTCCTGGGGAAGCCAGTTTTGTTAGTGTGTAGGAAGTTATGGAAACAAGGCTCTCATGGGCAGGGGCCATGAGTGGGATTGGGGTCTTCTAGAGTGGGATTGGTGTTTTTATCCCACTTTATATGTGCCCTAGTAGAGGCACTATAATCGCAGAAAGGAGTATTTGGTGCTATAAAGCATACAGTTCTGTATGGGTCCCAGTTAGCAGGGGCCTCCATTGGGGTTGTGACATTATATATAGATCCACTACAGCCTACTGGATATAACCACCACCAGAGTCCTGGTAGCATTTTAAAATTAACACAGTATCCACCAGAACTTGGATCCTCATAGGGAATCAATTCCCATCATTATCAGGAGAGGCCAGCAGACTGGGTCATAGATCTGATTGACATAGGGAACTAGAGTAGTGTGAAAAAGTCCCAGTCAAATGATACTTCTGGGGCATTGTTCCTTAAAATCTCCATCAGGGGAACCAGTGCATAGGAGTGATTAGCATTTCTTGGGTGCACCAAGAGAAGGTGGGACTATCTCTGGAGATTCCAGCAGTATTTAGAAAAGTTAAGCTGGTCCCAAGCTGGTAAGTGAGCAGCTACCAGTTTTTCATAACAAATCCAACAATCTTTTATTGGAGACCTAAGGAATGCAAATGCTCTGGAGAAATTTAAGAAAACATTTTTATCTCAGAGTTGTAATTTGTCATTATCTTCCTCTGTTAGTGAGATCAGTGTAGCCAAAAGACTAAGCCCAAAGCAATATAGCTAGCATATAAAAAGAACATGTCAATGCTATTTTTTGAAATCTAGTCCAATCAGAAGGAGCAGTAGTGTCCAATCCCACTCCTAGGACAAGCACAAGCAAAATAAACAAACTTAGCAGAGGGTACATAACCCAAGACTCATGGGGGTGGCTTATCTGAAGGGGTGGGTGTGTCCTTTTTGAATAGAAGTCTTATTCCATTCAAAGGTTCACACAAGAAGGAAGTGGGTTTTTTCCCTGAGTCAGGAGGTGAGGATGGAGTAGACTCTGGGGTCATCTTGGCAGTAGGGTTCCAGTGCTTGACTCTCAAATGATGGATCTAGGAATCCTGGCCAGTCACTCGCACTGCTGTGGGGGTAGATAGGAGGACTGGGTAGGGACCCTCCCAAGGAGTGTTAAGTTGGGTCTGAGGACTTTATCAGAATTAGATCTCCTGGGCAGAAGAGGGGAGGGCCCTGTATGTTCTCTCTGGGAATGCTCTGCTTAATCTCAGAAAGTGCTTGTTGGAATCTAGCCAGTTGAGTCACATGAGAAACTATCTGAGCTGTTTCTGGGTCAAGGAAAAAGTCATTTGTAGGAAAAGGTCTGCCATATAGAGATTTAAAAGGAGCCAGACCCTGTTTTCCTAGAGTGTTTCTAAGCCTAAGAAGTGTGACGTGGAGCAGCTTAGTCCAGGGGGAATGAGTTTCTTGAATAAGCTTGGTCAGGTGACGTTGTGAAAGTTCATTTGTGTTTTCTGCCTTGCTGGAAGATTGGGGGTGCCAGGAACAATGGAGATAATAGGCTATTCTCAAGGCTCATTTAAGTTCCTGGGTTATCTTAGCCTTGAAGCCTGGGCCATTATCACTTTGGAGGCTCCTAGGGAGGCCGATATGGGGTATGATCTCTGTGGTCAGTTCCCAAACTACTTCCTTAGTACGTTCAGTTTTGCACAGGAAAGCTTCCACCCATCATGTAAAAGTGTCTACCAATACCAATAATAGCTTAGAATTGGGTCCCCTTGGCATATGAGTGAAGTCTAATTGCCAATCATCACCAGGGTAAGCTCCCTGTCTCTGTGTCTCTGGAACTTGGAGACACCTGTTATTAGGATTTGTCCTTTGCCATATCTCAGATCCCTGTACTACTTGTTGGACCATACCTTTTAGGCCTATTCCCTTAAACATTTTACTGAGTAGGAGTAAGGTATTTTCTAGCCCTAGGTGACAGAGTTGATGGAGAGTTTTTAATATTTTCCATTGGAGGGCTCCTGGGAGCCATAGATTCCCATCAGAGGAAATCCACCAGCCATGATGATCTAGTTGGCATCCCTGATTAGAAGCCACGATGATCTAGTTAGCTTCCTCGGGTTGGTAATGAGGCCTTTCTGGTGGGAGTAAAGAATTTTCCCATAGGAGAGGAACAGCTGGAGATTGTCCCAGGGCTGCCCTTTTTGCAGCTTCAATCAGCTACCCTGTTTCCCTTTGTGACACTGTCCTCCCTTTTTTGATGGCCTGGGCAATGAATCACTGATACCTGCTTGGGTAACAAAATGACCTCTTAGGAGAGCAAGTATGTCCCATGCATGCTTAACAGGGATGCTACTGTAGTTAGCATCCCTCTTTCCTTCCAAATGACTGCATGAGCATGGTGGATTAAGAAAGCATATTTAGAGTCTATATAAATATTAACTCTGTTATCTTTTGATAGATTTAAGGCCTGTGTAAGAGCTATTAGCTCTGCTAGGTGAGCAGTAGTACTGGGAGGGAGAGGGCCTGACTGGAGTGTGCCAAACTTTGTCACTACTGCAAACCTGTCATATCTAATTCCATTCCTGACAAATCAGCTGACATTAGTGTATAGTATCAGATCAGGGTTATCAAGGGGCTGCTCAGTTAAATCAGGTCTGGCCACATAACTTTCCATAAGTACCTGTTTACATGAATGTTCAGGTTTTCCCTCCCCCTCCAGTAGGTAAAATGTGGGATTGAGACTTTGACAAGTCTTTAGTAACTTCAGTTCCTTCTAACAACTGGGCCTGATACTTAAGGAGACAGCTGTCAGACAACCAGAGGCCTCCCTTAGAGTTTAGAAAACCTCCCACATCATAGGGAGTATAAACAGTTAAAGGTTGGCCCAGGATGAGCTTTTGGGCCTCAGGGATTAAGAAGTTTACCATGGCCATTACTCATAAACATCCAGGCCATCCCTTAGCCACTTTAAAAAAAATCTTTTTTACATTTACTCACATGTGTATACATTGTTTGGCCACCTCCCCCTTCCCTCTCCTCCCTTAGCTTCTTTTTTTTTTTTCTTTTATTATTCATATGTGCATACAAGGCTTGGTTCATTTCTCCCCCCTGCCCCCACCCCCTCCCTTACCACCCACTCCACCCCCTCCCGCTCCCCCCCCTCAATACCCAGCAGAAACTATTTTGCCCTTATCTCTAATTTTGTTGTAGAGAGAGTATAAGCAATAATAGGAAGGAACAAGGGGTTTTGCTGGTCGAGATAAGGATAGCTATACAGGGCATTGACTCACATTGATTTCTGTGCGTGGGTGTTACCTTCTAGGTTAATTCTTTTTGATCTAACCTTTTCTCTAGTTCCTGGTCCCCTTTTCCTATTGGCCTCAGTTGCTTTAAGGTATCTGCTTTAGTTTCTCTGCATTAAGGGCAACAAATGCTAGCTAGTTTTTTAGGTGTCTCACCTATCCTCACCCCTCCCTTGTGTGCTCTCGCTTTTATCATGTGATCAAAGTCCAATCCCCTTGTTGTGTTTGCCCTTGATCTAATGTCCACCTATGAGGGAGAACATACGATTTTTGGTCTTTTGGGCCAGGCTAACATCACTCAGAATGATGTTCTCCAATTCCATCCATTTACCAGCGAATGATAGCATTTCATTCTTCTTCATGGCTGCATAAAATTCCATTGTGTATAGATACCACATTTTCTTAATCCATTCGTCAGTGCTGGGGCATCTTGGCTGTTTCCATAACTTGGCTATTGTGAATAGTGCCGCAATAAACATGGATGTGCAGGTGCCTCTGGAGTAACAGTCTTTTGGGTATATCCCCAAGAGTGGTATTGCTGGATCAAATGGTAGATCGATGTCCAGCTATTTAAGTAGCCTCCAAATTTTTTTCCAGAGTGGTTGTACTAGTCTACATTCCCACCAACAGTGTAAGAGGGTTCCTTTTTCCCCGCATCCTCGCCAACACCTGTTGTTGGTGGTGTTGCTGATGATGGCTATTCTAACAGGGGTGAGGTGGAATCTTAGTGTGGTTTTAATTTGCATTTCCTTTATTGCTAGAGATGGTGAGCATTTTTTCATGTGTTTTCTGGCCATTTGAATTTCTTCTTTTGAGAAAGTTCTGTTTAGTTCACATGCCCATTTCTTTATTGGTTCATTAGTTTTGGGAGAATTTAGTTTTTTAAGTTCCCTGTATATTCTGGTTATCAGTCCTTTGTCTGATGTATAATTGGCAAATATTTTCTCCCACTCTGTGGGTGTTCTCTTCAGTTTAGAGACCATTTCTTTTGATGAACAGAAGCTTTTTAGTTTTATGAGGTCCCATTTATCTATGCTATCTCTTAGTTGCTGTGCTGCTGGGGTTTCGTTGAGAAAGTTCTTACCTATACCTACTAACTCCAGAGTATTTCCTACTCTTTCTTGTATCAACTTAAGAGTTTGGGGTCTGATATTAAGATCCTTGATCCATTTTGAGTTAATCTTGGTATAGGGTGATATACATGGATCTAGTTTCAGTTTTTTGCAGACTGCTAACCAGTTTTCCCAGCAGTTTTTGTTGAAGAGGCTGCTATTTCTCCATCGTATATTTTTAGCTCCTTTGTCAAAGATAAGTTGCTCATAGTTGTGTGGCTTCATATCTGGATCCTCTATTCTGTTCCACTGGTCTTCATGTCTGTTTTTGTGCCAGTACCATGCTGTTTTTATTGTTATTGCTTTGTAATATAGTTTGAAGTCAGGTATTGTGATACCTCCTGCATTGTTCTTTTGACTGAGTATTGCCTTGGCTATTCGTGGCCTCTTGTGTTTCCATATAAATTTAACAGTAGATTTTTCAATCTCTTTAATGAATGTCATTGGAATTTTGATGGGAATTGCATTCAACATGTAGATTACTTTGGGGAGTATCGACATTTTACTATGTTGATTCTACCAATCCATGAGCATGGGAGATCTCTCCACTTTCTATAGTCTTCCTCAATCTCTTTCTTCAGAAGTGTATAGTTTTCCTTGTAGAGGTCTTTCACATCTTTTGTTAGGTTTACACCTAGGTATTTGATTTTGTTTGAGGCTATTGTAAATGGAATTGTTTTCATACATTCTTTTTCCGTTTGCTCATTGTTAGTGTATAGAAATGCTAATGATTTTTCTATGTTGATTTTATATCCTGCTACCTTGCTATAGCTATTGATGATGTCTAGAAGCTTCTGAGTAGAGTTTTTTGGGTCTTTAAGGTATAGGATCATGTCGTCTGCAAATAGGGATATTTTGACAGTTTCTTTACCTATTTGTATTCCTTTTATTCCTTCTTCTTGCCTAATTGCTCTGGCTAGGAATTCCAGTACTATGTTGAATAGGAGTGGAGATAGTGGGCATCCTTGTCTGGTTCCTGATTTTAGAGGGAATGGTTTCAGTTTTTCTCCATTAAGTATAATGCTGGCTGTAGGTTTGTCATATATAGCTTTTATAATGTTGAGGAACTTTCCTTCTATTCCTAGTTTTCTTAGAGCTTTTATCATGAAATGATGTTGGATCTTATCAAAGGCTTTTTGTGCATCTATTGAGATGATCAAGTGGTTTTTGTCTTTGCCTCTGTTAATGTGGTTTATTATGTTGATTGATTTTCGTATGTTGAACCACCCCTGCATCCCTGGGATGAAGCCTACCTGGTCGTGGTGAATAATCTTTTTGATGTGTTGCTGAATTCGATTTGCCATTATTTTGTTGAGGATTTTTGCATCAATGTTCATTAAGGAGATTGGCCTATAGTTCTCCTTTTTGGAGGTGTCTTTGCCTGGTTTTGGGATAAGTGTAATACTGGCTTCATAAAATGTGTTAGGCAGTTTTCCTTCCCTTTCTATTTCATGGAACAGTTTAAGGAGGGTTGGTATCAGTTCTTCTTTAAAGGTCTGATAGAATTCAGGAGAGAATCCATCAGGTCCTGGACTTTTCTTTTTGGGGAGACTCTTGATTGCTGCTTCAATTTCATTTTGTGTTATAGGTCTATTCAGGTGATTAATTTCCTCTTGGTTCAGTTTTGGATGATCATATGTATCTAGAAATCTGTCCATTTCTTTTAGATTTTCAAATTTATTTGAATATAGGTTCTCAAAGTAGTCTCTGATGATTTCCTGGACTTCCATGGTGTTTGTTGTTATCTCCCCTTTTGCATTCCTAATTCTACTAATTTGGGTTTTTTCTCTCCTCATTTTAGTCAGGTTTGCCAGGGGTCTATCGATCTTGTTTATTTTTTCAAAGAACCAACTTTTTGTTTCATTAATTCTTTGTATGGTTTTTTTGGTTTCTATTTCATTGATTTCAGCTCTTATTTTTATTATTTCTCTCCTTCTATTTGTTTTGGGATTTGCTTGTTCTTGTTTTTCTAGGAGTTTGAGATGTATCATTAGGTCATTGACTTGGGATCTTTCAATCTTTTTAATATATGCACTCATGGCTATAAACTTTCCTCTCAAGACTGCCTTAGCTGTGTTCCATAGGTTCCGCTAGGTTGTGTTTTCATTTTCATTGACTTCTAGGAACTTTTTAATTTCCTCTTTTATTGCATCGATGATCCATTCTTCATTAAGTAATGAGTTATTTAGTTTCCAGCTGTTTGCATGTTTTTTGTCTTTACTTTTGTTGTTGAGTTCTACTTTTACTGCATTGTGGTCAGATAGTATGCATGGTATTATTTCTATTTTCTTATATTTGCTGAGGCTTGCTTTGTGCCCTAGGATATGATCTATTTTGGAGAAGGTTCCATGGGCTGCTGAGAAGAATGTATATTGTGTAGAGGTTGGATGAAATGTTCTGTAGACATCTACTAGGTCCACTTGATCTATTGCATATTTTAGATCTCAGATTTCTTTATTGAGTTTTTGTTTGGATGACCTATCTATTGATGATAATGGGGTGTTAAAGTCTCCCACAACCACTGTGTTGGCGTTTATATATGCTTTTAGGTCTTTCAGGGTATGTTTGATGAAATTGGGTGCGTTGACATTGGGTGCGTACAGATTGATGATTATTATTTCCTTTTGGTCTATTTCCCCTTTTATTAGTATGGAATGTCCTTCTTTATCTCGTTTGATCAATGTAGGTTTGATGTCTACTTTGTCAGAGATAAGTATTGCTACTCCTGCTTGTTTTCGGAGGCCATTGGCTTGCTAAATCTTCCAGCCTTTCATCCTAAGCATATGCTTATTTCTGTCGGTGAGATGAGTCTCCTGTAAGCAACAAATTGTTGGATCTTGTTTTTTAATCCATTTTGTCAAACGGTGTCTTTTGATGGGTGAATTAAGTCCATTAACATTAAGCGTTAGTACTGATAGGTATGTGGTGATTCCTGTCATTTAGTTATCTTAGTTGTTTGAAGGTTTGATTGTGTGTACCTTACTTGATGTTACTCTCTACTGTCTTGCTTTTTCTTATCCTGTGGTTTGGTGCTGCCTGCCTTTTTATGGTTAAGTTGGGTGTCACTTTCTGTGTGCAGGATCCCTTGCAGAATCTTTTGTAATGGTGGCTTTGTGGTCACATATTGTTTTAGTTTCTGCTTATCATGGAAGACTTTTATTGCTCCATCTATTTTGAATGATAGCTTTGCTGGGTAGAGTATCCTGGGGTTGAAGTTATTTTCATTCAGTGCCCGGAAGATCTCACCTCATGCTCTTCTTGCTTTTAATGTTTCTGTTGAGAAGTCTGCTCTGATTTTGATGGGTTTACCTTTGTATGTTACTTGTTTTTTCTCTCTTACAGCCTTCGATATTCTTTCCCTAGTTTCTGAACTTGTTGTTTTAATGATGATATGTCGTGGAGTAGTTCTATTTTGATCTGGTCTGTTTGGTGTCCTGGAGGCCTCTTGCATTTGTATGGGAATATCTTTCTCTAGATTTGGGAAATTTTCCGTTATTATTTTGTTGAATATATTACGCATTCCCTTCGCTTGCACCTCTTCTCCTTCTTCGATGCCCATGATTCTCAAGTTTGGTCTTTTGATGGAGTCAGTGAGTTCTTGCATTTTCTTTTCACAGGTCTTGAGTTGTTTAATTAATAGTTCTTCAGTTTTTCCTTTAATTACCATTTCATCTTCAAGTTCTGAGATTCTGTCTTCTGTTTGTTCTATTCTGCTGGATTGGCCTTCCGTTTTGTTTTGCAGTTCTGTTTCGTTCTTTTTTCTGAGGTTTTCCATATCCTGGCATTTTTCTTCTTTAATGTTGTCTATTTTTGTCCTGAGTTCATTTATCCATTTATTCATTGTGTTCTCTCTTTCACTTTGGTGTTTATACAGTGGTTCTATGGTTTCCTTTATTTCTTCTTTTGCTTTTTCAAATTCTCTATTTTTATTGTCTTGGAATTTCTTGAGTGTCTCCTGTACATTTTGGTTGACCCTATCCAGTATCATCTCTATAAAATTCTCATTGAGTACTTGTAGTATGTCTTCTTTTAAATTATTCTTGTGGGCTTCATTGGGTCCTTTGGCATAGTTTATCTTCATTTTGTTGGAGTCTGGATCTGAGTTGCTGTTCCCTTCATTCCCCTCTGGTTCCTGTACTAATTTTTTGCTGTGGGGAAACTGGTTTCCTTGTTTTTTCTGTCTTCCTGTCATTGTCCTTGGTGTTGTTACTGTCCCTGTACTGTGTGTAATTAAGTATTTTCTAGCTTGTAATAATAACAATGGTAATATTGAGAATGGAAGAGTGAGCTGAGATGGAAAGCAAGAAGTTAAAGAAAAGGGGAAAACAAATATACAGACAAGAGGGAGAAAGCAGAACAAGGTATCAGACAACAGAGTTTCAAAGGTATAAACAGGGAGTGTTAGTGTACTAATCGACAGTAAGCTGAACAGACAATAGAGAGACAGAGAGAGGATTGAAAATCAAAGATAAAAAAATAAAAAATAAGTATATGAAAGTAATATCTATATATAAAAATGAATTAAAATAAAATGGAAAATAGAAAATTAAAAAAAAAAAACCGAAAAACTTCCAAGTTTATATGCAATGCAATTTCAGTCTTAATAATTTGGATGTCCGTCTCAATCTCCAGTCCTGGAGTTGGTGCCTCAGATGTTGTTCTGTAGTTGTCTCATCAAAGGGGATGCATAAAGTAGAACAAAACTACACTCACACACACACAGAAGAAAAAAAAAAAAGCCCCACCAAGTGTCCCCAGTTCAAATGCAATACAGTTTCAGTAAGTTTTTCGGCTTGCAGGTGTATTTCAGTTGTTCTCTCATCAAAGGTAGGGAGAAAAAGAAAAAAAAGTGTCTGGAGGCAGTTCTGAGAGTGGTATCTGCAACTGTGGCTTGCCTGCCTGCTGCTCTCAGCCTGTAGCTGGCGACGTTATTTATGCAGATCTCTGGGGTGAGCTAGCACTCACCTGGTCCCACAGGCTTTGTTTGCTCAGAGTTCTCCTGTGCGGGGGGCCTCTGCTACAGGCTTTCCCCTTTCCAAGCACTGGGAAAGGTGACACTGCCCCGCGTTGTCAGGCCTGCGTGTTTATTTACAGTTCACGTGGGAAGTGGGTCTTCCCTCCTCTCACAAGCGTCCCCGCTCCTGGTTGCTGGGCACGCCCCGCTCCCGCCAGAGCCTCTCTGGCCCGCCCGGCTTGTTTATTTACAGTCCCGGGAAGGGTTCCCTTCCCCCAATCTTCAGCGCTCAGGGCGCCCCACCCTCTTTCCAGCGTGTCTTAACTGTTCTTATTGCTTAGTACTCAGTTTCTCTTTTTTTCCCGGTTGGAGGTCAGTCTGTCCAGGGGGCTATGCTGCTCTGGCCCAGGCTTGTCTGTGGGGCTACCGCGGTACCGTGAAGCTCACCTGGTCCGCGTCTTCCCAAGCCGTATGGGCGCCAGCCACTGGTGGCCCCGGGGGCCCTCCTCGGTTCTCCGTTTAACGTGAAGTGGAGATTCTCTGCACCGGCTGGAGATGTGGAGGAGTCAAAGTTATGCCTTTTCTCGGTGATTATGCCTGCAAAGTGTGTCTCCAGCATCTCTCCAAGATTTCACTATAGGAGGGTCACTTTCTGCTTCCTACCTCTAGCCGCCATCTTGGAATTCCCATCCCTTAGCTTCTTGATCCAATTCCTTACTCAAGTATCCCACTGGTTGGGGAGTTGGCCCTCAGTGTTGGGTTACTACTCCCAAAGCCAATCCTTTCTTTTTACAGACATATAGCTGGGATTTATCTTGAGTAGGGAGGCTTAAGGCAGGGGCCCTTGTTAGAGCTCTTTTTAATTGGTGAAAAGCATCAGTGGGGAGCATTATCCCATTCAATGGAGAGCTGGAAGTGTTTTGGGGCTTCTCTAAGGGCTTGATATAGGGGTTGACCTAGATCTGAATACCCTGGGATCCAGATCCTGTAATAGCCTGTCACCCTCCAAAAGGCCCTCAACTGCTTTAGGGTCCTGGGGAGGGAGAAGGCTAAAATTGGTTGAATTTTATCTTCCCCCAGCCAAGACAAGCCTCAGGCAGGTAACCTTAGTCTGGCATAATTGAGCCTTCTCCCTGGATACCTTATAGCCTTGAGACTCAGTGGCTCAGGAGACAGTGGGTTTGGATGTCCTACAAAGAAGAAGATCATCCACATATAGTAGTAGAGTGGTCTGTGGATAATTATCTGCCACCAAATCCTAAGCCAGGGCCAGTCCAAAAAGGTGGGGGCTGTCCCAAAACCCCTGAGAGAGGACAGTCCAAGTGACCTGTCCTGCTTTTCAAGTTGGATTCTCAAAAGCAAATATAGGCTGACTATCTGGGTGTAAGGGAATACAGAAGAAGGCATCCTTGAGGTCTAAAACTGAATAGTGGATGGTGTTGGGTTCCAAACCTCTGAGCCAAGAGGTTTGGAACCACAGGGTGAAGGGGAATTACTGCCTCATTGACTAATCAGAGGTCTTGGACCAGTTTCCATTTGTCAGGTCCCTTGCTGATCCCCCAAATAGGAATATTATTGGAGCTAGAGAACTCAGTGAGGAACCTTTGCTCCTTTAGTCCCTTGATAATAAGGATTAGTCCCTCTCTAGCCTCTGGTCTCAGTGGATATTGTTTTTGGTGCAGAAAATGAGAGGGTCTTTATGGTGAATTAAAGCTGGGGTTACTGTTTTAGCCTCCCAACTGAGTATCCATTCATCCACACAGAGGGGTCTACCTGATTCAATTAATGGCAGGCAAAAGTATTCCCCTGGGGCAAAAGGAGCTGAACCTTCCATTGAGATAGGAGGTCTCATCCCAACAGGGGAGTAGGAGTCTCAGGGGACTATCAAAAAGGAATGACAGAAGTGGAGCTCTCCCTAGAAGCAGGGAAGTGGTTGGGTGAAATAATGCTCTAAGGGGCTAGTCCAATATGCCCCAAACAGTGACTTTATTTGGGGACCTGGGTCCCAAGGAAAAAGGGATAGCCAAAAAGTTGCCTCTGTAGCTATAAGGAAGCTGACCTTGTGCTATTTGACTGTAATAATAGCCCAAGGCTCCTCAGATTTTACTGTGGCCACAGGAACTTGTATGGGAGGCCCTGGAACCCTTCATTGTTTGGATGGCCATGTACTTGACTCTGACAAGGGTCAAGGGCAATGTGCCTTCCAATAATTTCTCTTACAGATGGGGCAGGGTCCTGGAGGCTGCCTCTTCCTCTGGGGGCACTCCCTCTGGAAATGGCCTCCCTGTCCACATTGGAATCAAGTCTGGGTTTGGACCTGATCCAGAGGAAGCCACTTTTAGGGTAGTGATCAGCATCCCCTGTTGCTTATCCTCCTTTTTCTCCTTTTCCAGGTCCCTGTTATAGAACACAGATGTAGCCATCCAGACCACCTGGTCTAAGTCCCTGCTCCCTTTAGCCACCAGTTTTTGGAGTTTTGTATGAATATCCAGAGCTGATTGTGTGAGAAATTTATCTTTTATGACAATCTCCTTCTCCTGTGATCCTAGCTGTACATTAGTGTGTTTCTGTAAAGCATCCTTAAGCTGCTGTAAATAAGTAGCAGGAGGCTCAGATTCACCCTGTTACACTCTAGTAACCTGGGAGTAGTTAAGGGGCTTTATCTTGGCTCTCCTTAGCCCCTCAGTAATAGTAAATGAAATGATTTTGTTCCCATTCATGTCTTTCCTCTTAGGGGTTCCAATCAGGGTTACTTCAAGGTACTGCATGATCTCCCACTGGGATTTTTCGTTCCTTTTGTTGGGATTTGTTCTGTGAGAGGTAGTAGTTATTCCCCACTGTGGTGGCCTGTTCTAAGACCCACTGTTTTCCTAAAGTGGTTAAGGTCTGGGTTACACCTTTATATCTTTCCATGCCATATCAGAATTTTTGTTTAACTCTTGGAACTTTTGAATATATTGATCAGGGTTTTCAGTGAAGTTTCCTAAATCTTGCTTAATTTCTTCAAGTTCATTTAATTTGAATGGAACATGGACAACCTCGTGCCCAAGTTTTCCCCCCAGCAAAGTTTGCAAAGGAGATGAGCCAGGTCTAGGGGGCTGTTACCCCCAAGGAGTTGACTCTCCCAGATGGGGAGGCAGGGAAGCAGTGGAATTGTAATTCTTTTAAATTCAGATACAGACTTGTGGCACTGGGAGAAGACAAAGGCTCTGGGCCCCTAGGAGGTTTAGTCAGGGCTTTATTCAGGGGAGGAGGATCCAGGGGAGCCTCAGGGTCCTGCTGCTCCGGGAAATCAGGGGACCCAGAGGAGGGTCTTCTGCATAAGATGGCCAAAGTTTGGGAATCCAATTTACAGTCCTTTATCCATTTAGGGTAGTCTCAGAGATAAAAGAAAAGCTGGACATATGGGACTTCCATCCACTTCCCTTTCTTCCTACAAAGCAGGTCTAATTGTAGAATGGTATTACAATTTATGCTTCCTTCCTCTGGCCATTTCTGCTGATCCCCTAAAGGGTATTTAGGCCAAGCTTGAGAACAATAGAAGATGAGGACCTTCTTTCATAGGTTTTCTGGATCAAAGTTCTTCCAATGTTTCAACAAATAGGCAAGGGGAGATCCCTCAGGGACTTGGGAAGTTTGTGCTCCCATCTAAAAAGAGGGATAAGGAATTGGTCACTTTGAGGATTCCCTATTTCTGGGCATCTCCAGGTAAGGGAAACCTCTCACTCAGGAGAAGTCATCCCATTCTCCTTTTGCTTCTTCCTCCACACACCTACGACTAAGGTCAGAGAAAAATATGGGGGTCTGTCTGGATTTTAGCCACCTTACTGGTGAGACCCCGACCAATTCTCTGCCTATTTGCCTTCAGACCCAGCTATTTAGTTTTTGTCCCAGTGTAGAAAGCCTCCAATTCAAATTCAGAGTGGCCAAAAGAACCAGCATGGAAAACAGTAGGATTCTGGGTGGCCCTTTAAAGGGATATTGAATATTATGGTGGAGGACATATTGGGTGTGTTCTGATAGGGGAAGGAAGGCTTTCTGACAATAACAGAGGAAAAGGGAGAAAACGGAGTAAAGGACACATTCCCTTGGTAGATCTAGGAGGGTCAAAATGTGTTTTCTACCTAAAGGGGACATTAAAGGGACATATTCTGCCAAATGCCTAATGTAAACTGCGAATTCGAGATCAGTGAGGGGTAAAATTCTCTTGGGCCAAGCAAAGAATGGGCTACAAAAGGGACATGGGATCTGAGAGGGACACAATTGGATAATTGGAAATTGACTGATCTGGCAAGGATCTCTCCCAAACTCAACTAAAGAAAGAGACCAATTGCTAACAAGGACAAAGGAAACAGCTGCTCATGTTGCCCCAAAGAAAGGCAAGAAGTGAAGAAAAAAAAGCCTTGGTACTGCCAGAGCCTTTATTCCTCTGCTGTGGCATATGGCAGGTTGGTATAAATCCACAACTAGGCACAATTTCTCGTGCTCCCATAGAGGGACTTGGGGGAAGCAAAGTTTCCCAAGGGAAAATCCTCCCTATCAAGAGAAAGTGAGAATCAGTCAGCTAGGGAGGTCGACTGTGCTAAGTGTGGCCAGGGGGTTCCCCAGAAGGAAAGTCCATAGGAATGCCAGATGATTATGGTCACTTCCATGTACACCCCCCCACCCAGTCCAGGATGACTTATACCTACCTTGAGATGATGACCAGGAGACCCACAACTGGAGCTCCATGTTAGGTGCCAAGATGATGCCACCTAGCAAGTGTGGTAGGTCTGTTTTCCCCCTGTCTCTTAAAGAATTAAAAGACAGGAGACCAGAAAGTAGCAGAAAAGAGAAAGTCTTTATTGTGAAGCAAAAGTAAAGGCTTCTCAAGAGTGAGAACTGGGACTTGGAAACCAGTGTTCCACTAAAGTGCTCAGAGAGTTCCCATTTTATGGGTCCCATAAACTTTTCCTTTTTCCCCCTTCCCCCATGTCTGGGTTGTCTTTCTGGCATTTGTGCCAGGATTCTTCACCTGTATTGTGTTAGATTTGGTGCTGAAGGACTTGTCTCAATTGATTGTGGGAGAATGTAAAGGTGGCATCTCCGTGCACAGTCCTCTGGGAAGACTGTGGGCACTTTCTCCCATTGCCATCTTTAGCGTGGCCCCAGGAGTTCCCCATTCAGGTGTATCAAAATCATATCAGAAAAACTGGGCCCATGAACTTATTGAACAGACCAGACCAATGAATGATACACACACATCTGGATAATATAATAGGAGGGACACTTAACACTGAAGTATGCTGACACCCACCAAACTCATCATCAGATCATCCAGAGCATGCATCATGGATTAACAGGTAACAAACTTCCAACTCTGTCCCAGGGGCTTCAGCTTAGTATGACCCACTACAATTACGGACTGTCCAGACATAGTAATCCTTGAAGCAGCATTGTATCTTGAACCAGCTTTGTCTTCTATCTTTTGTCCTTTCTGCATCTCCAGTCGCCCACAGTTAGGTCAAGAGGACAGGAGCTTGAGAAAACTCTCAAGACAACAGGATTCTTCAGAACTTCCCTTTCCTAGACATGATTATTTCTCCACCTATTTGAGGATCCTTGTAGAGGTCATTTACATCCTTTGTTAAGTTTACACCTAGGTATTTGATTTTTTTTGAGGCTATTGTAAATGGAATTATTTTCATATATTCTTTCTCAGTTTGTTCATTATTAGTGTATAGAAATGCTAATGATTTTTCTATGTTGATTTTATATCCTGCTACCTTGCTGTAGCTATTGATGATGTCTAGGAGCTTCTGAGTAGAGTTTTTTGGGTCTTTAAGGTATAGGATCATGTCTTCTGCAAATAGGGATATTTTGACAGTTTCTTTACCTATTTGTATTCCTTTTATTCTTTCTTTTTGCCTAATTGCTCTGGCTAGGAATTCCAGTACAATGTTGAATAGGAGTGGAGATAGTGGGCATCCTTGTCTAGTTCCTGATTTTAGAGGGAATTTTAGAGGGAATGGTTTCAGTTTTTTGCCATTAAGTATAATGCTGGCTGTAGGTTTGTCATATAGCTTCTATGATGTTGAGGTACTTTTCTTCTATTCCTAGTTTTCTTAGAGCTTTTATCATGAAATGGTGTAGGATCTTATCAAAGGCTTTTTCTGCATCTATTGAGATGATCAAGTGGTTTTTGTCTTTGCTTCTATTAATGTGGTTTATTACGTTTATTGATTTTCGTATGTTGAACCACCCCTGCATTCCTGGGATGAAGCCTACTTGGTCGTGGTGAATGATCTTTTTGATGTGTTGTTGAATTTGGTTTGCCAGGAGAGGGGTGGCAAGGCCTGTTTCATGCCAAATAGGCCTGGGTCCTGGGAAGGATCAAGATTTGCAAACATTTGCTGGGACAGCCCAAGCCTCCGCAAGACTGCTCTTTCATGTGACCTCCTAGATGCCACCCCCCCAAGAAAAAAGAATTGATTTTTTTAGTAAAGGTTAGAGTATTCCCGGTCAACACAAGAGGCTATGATGCCTCATCTTAATCTTATTTATTCCTCCTGACTACCCTTAGAATAGGAGTCAGAAAACTGTGGCTCTTGGTCCAAATCTGGTTCACAATCTGTTTTTGTTATTGTTGTTTTTATATTTTATTTATTTGTTCATTATTTTTGAGTCAGGGCTCACCATATAGCCCAGGCTGATATCAAACTCAAGATCCTCCTTCACCAGCCTCCCAAGTGCTGAAATTACAAGAAATGTTCCATCATACCTGGCTTCACCTCCTGTTTTATAATAAAATTTTATTGGAATGTAGTAATACTTGTGCATTCCCATATTATCTACATCTGCTTCCAAACTATAATGGCAGAATTGAGAAGTTGGGACAGAAACCATTTGGTCCATTAATGAGGCAGGCTAGAAGTTGGAAAAGTTTGGGGCTCATGTAGGTCGCCCAGGGATGGCCCAGACAACCTGCACCTGACTGGGAACCACCCATGCCCCTTCCTACTCATTCATTACTGGGTGGGAATCTTCTGAGTCTGCCCTCCCTATGGGTTAGTGTAGGTTTTAAAAGCACCTGTAGAAGAAAAGCATGCTCTCTCTGCCAGCAGACTCCACCTATACCCACCCTTTCCCTAACTTTTAATAAACCCCATTTACACCCATGTGTTCTGCTTGGATTCTTCCATGCCAGAACGCAAGCACCAAGGTCTTCTGGAAACACCATTTTCTGTTAACATTAAGATACAAATATTTGTTTGGTCTTTACAGACAAAGTATACTGGCCTCTCTTTTAGAGGAAGACATTCTTGTTAGTATTAGCTATGGAATAAGTTGTCCAGGAAATTTTGGAGACTTCACAAAACCAAGGTGTATTTTTCACTCAAGTGACTTTTCTGCTCTGGGTGGGAATTCTGCTCCATTTAATCACCAGGGACCAGGCTGAAGGAGAAGCCACTCTCTAAGCAGGTGGCTTCATGGCAGGGAAAGGGAGAGCTCAGGGTTGAGGGCCAGCCCTGCATTGCCTTACCTAGGAAGAGGCCTGCTCACCTTGGCTGCCACTGCTCATGTGGGGAAGTATTCAGCTGTTTGATGGCCAATGAGTATCCAGTACTATCATTTCCATTGCACAGAAAAAGAACCATGTGGCAGTCCAGGACTTCAGATGTGATGTAGCCAGGATTCCAGCTCTGGACTTTCTCGCCCTAAAGCCCACGCTTATCTCAAAACTCCATGCTGCCTGCCACTCATTTATTTTCAGTCAGTTCTATTCTTCCAATTTATTGACAGTTGGGTCCCACCTGACCACCTCAGCCAGGCCAGGTAGAGATCCAGGGAGCATTGGTGTAGTGTGCTGGAGCAGTGGCCAGAGTGAGATTTGAAGCCAATCAGAGAGAAGCCAGAGCAGAGTGTTCAAGGGATTAATTTAGCTGGGTTGGAAGGGGGATTTATAGGATATTCCTGAGGATGGCTCTGATTTGGTGACCCAAGGAGAGGGGACACTCACCTGGAATGCAAC
Source organism: Castor canadensis (assembly GCF_047511655.1). NCBI lineage: Eukaryota > Metazoa > Chordata > Mammalia > Rodentia > Castoridae > Castor > Castor canadensis. Next base: position 126,478,746 of record NC_133405.1, on the reverse strand, counting down.
CTAAGGAGGTGGCACCTGCAGACCACAGAGTGTTGGAGGACCACAGGTGCTCCTCCTTGGCAATCACACTTGCATGCTTTGTGGTACCACGGGTCCTCACCCTCATCCTGTGGGCAGCCAGAGAGGCAGGAGGTCAGAAAAGGCACAAAGGCAACTGGTCAGCAACACTGGGAAGCTTGTTTTCAAAGATTCTGCTCATTCCTTAGATCCACTCTATTTATACACTGTGAAAGCAAAACTATGTAGAAGAACGCAGAGAAGAATATTGGCTTCCCTTTTCCCTTTCAGTTCCCACCCCTGGCCACGCCCTCTGCATCCCAGGACCCCAACATCTTTCCTTCATTCTTCTTGTCAAAGATGAAAAAGCCAGCATTAAAAAAAGCTAACAACCTCCCCAAACAAAAGTGTACTGAATTAGTGAAGAGGAGCAGACAGGAAACAGAGAAAGGTTTGATCACTCCATCAGCATGTGTTGGACGTGCTTAAACCTGACCTTTTCTCTTCAGTGTGTTTGAATTCTTCATTACACAGATGAATGCGCATTCCGCTAACTGCATTGCCGTATTGAAAAGAAATGGGCTGTGTTTTTTCCGCTGTGTGTTTTACAGTCAAATGCAATAGTCAACGTTTAATCATATTCATAACCCTAACTGTAGTAGTGGTCAACCTTCAATGTTTCAACCGCAGTGAAAGCGCTCCAGTGTTGACCCATTCAGTTGGAGGTTTGGCGGGCCGGCCTACCCTGGCTCCAGGTGCTCCCCAAGAGCGCTGCATTTCCTGGGGCGGCCAAGGGAGGACCTGGAGGAGACTTGGGGCAGCCCCCGGCCAGGACTAAGACTCGACCCCACCTGGACCGCCAGCTATTTCTCAGGTCCCGCGATTGCGGCCGCGACCTTAAGAAATTGGAGAGGATCTTATTTTGCTTCTGCGATGAAAACGTGTCAAAAAATATTTTAAAGGAGAAAGAAACGCATTCTTTCGTGCGGACAATGAAAACAGAAAGCACGGGCTTCCACTATGGTTCCACTGGGGCTCGAACCCAGGACCTTCTGCGTGTAAAGCAGACGTGATAACCACTACACTATGGAACCCTCACGCCGGCCGTCTCTGCTGGGTGTCTACACATAGGATAGACGTCAGGCCCAGTGGCCCCGCCGAAGGCCCGCCCCTCCGCCGTAGCTCCGCCCCGCCTTCCTACCCGGCGGGATCCCGGCTCCAGGCTTGCGAGTTCTAGCGGTTCCTTCACCCTGCGCCTCAAGACTGCGGCTGCCTGAGAGCTGGGCGGGTCGCGGCCCGGTCGCCCTCCTGGCCTACAGCGCCGTCCCCTAATTTCCTGCCCCCAAACTCTCCCTCAGGCAAGGCGGCTGGAACTGCCCCTCTGGCAGCTCCCTCAGCTCCCGCGGGACCAGCACTTGCCCATTTTCCCCACGAGAAAACCGAGCCCGGGCGACTCGACTCCTTTGCCCCGTCCGAAGTCACTACGTCGACGTCGCCGCCGCGTCGGAGGCCCTGAGCTCGGAGCCCGGAGGCCCCCGGAGCTGAGGTTCGGGCCGGTGGGCGGGCCTGGCCCAGGGCGCAGGCCTCTTACCCTCCTTCTTACCCTCCTTCCTCCGACTTCCCCAGCCCTCTCCCCTCCCAGGCCGCCCAGGGCAGGAGCAGCGCCGCAGGGCTTTCCTTGGGCCCGTTTGTGTGCGCCGGGGGGCGGTGGTGCAGACAGGCCACCTCTTAAGGCTGCCACCGGCTGCGTTCTTTGAGGGGCCCAGTGCAAGATGAAAGCAGGTCCCGCGTGTTCTTGTGAAGACTTTCCAACGGGGACGGCAGGGCACTGAGCCCAGCGCCTGGCCTTGGGTGGCTGCAAAGCCCGCAGCCTCTGACCCTGCCCTGTGCTTCTAGGACTGGGACCTTCCATCACAAAGGGCCCCTCCGCCACCCAGCTTCTGCCTCTGGTTTTCGGTGTCGTTTTGTCTCCAAGGCTTCTGAAAACTCACTGAGACCATTTTGTTTCGGGGGCGGGGGCGTCGTTAACAACCCAGGTGGCCTTGACCTGCAGGCCGCAGTTGTCCTTTTCCCTGGCATCTTCCTCTGAGAAGGACGGCAGGGCGGTGGAGAAATGAAAGCAAGTCCCTTCTGCGAGCTCCTGTTTTCCCGAGAAGGGCCCAGGTGGATGCAATGAGCACGAATGTGGGGGTCATGACCTACATCTTAGTCCTGTTGAGGCTACTCATCATCTGTGTCCTCTTGAGGTAATCTGTTCACCTCCCAAGTTCCAACCCCTCTTTTCTGAAAATTTCCAGGTAGAAAAATGGAGGTAGTTATCTGCTAGTGGTTTTCCCCACAGAACTAGTTAGAGGCAAGCCTGCAGGTAGTGCGTGGGTTTTCTAGTAATCAGTTTCCTGAGTCCTTGGGTAGCTGCCTAAAATATTCATCACAGGGTTCCCTTCAATCCTGTCTTCTGGTTGGATATGACCCCTGAGCAGATGCTGCCTAGATTTTGAGCCAGGAGGAAACCGTGAGTGGCTAGCCAGCAGGCGATGAGTTCACAAAAGCTCCATGTTTCCTGCTAGTGAGTGAGCAGTAATGACTTCTGGGCAGCCCGCTAATAAGCATATCCCACCTGTTTCCAACCTGCCATCAGTCCAAAACAAGGCTGCCAAGAATTGGCCCTAAAATGACACCCACCAGTTGTGCTTTGGTTTGTGTCTCTAGGGAATGCTTTGCTTTCCCCGTCCAGTTTTTTGGCTGCCCTTGGCTATAAGGGTGGTTCACCAAGTGAAGCTTTGGCCAAGGTGAACTCCGTATAGTGAAGTTGGTGCCTCGATAATGTGTGCAACACAGGTTTCTGCCATTAGTGTAAAACTTTTGTTCCTTTTCTCCCTTGTGACTGAAGGGACTTTAGTTGCACTCTCCCTGCCCCTCTCGACGTGTAGTCACAATGCGTTTTGTTAATAAAGTACAATATGGCTTACAACGCACTTTCACATACATTCCTGGGCAAAAGCCCTGTAAGGGGGCACGGTAATTATTACTATCTGTTTTTCAGCAGCAGAAGTTGATGTTGAACAGTTGCAGTGCTTTGCCTGTGACATGCAGCTGGTGAGTGGCAGCAGTGGGCTCATACTCAGCCTTCTGATAGGTAAGTGACTGTACAAAGTCCAAGACTACAAAGGCTACATGTTGTTCCCCTAAGAGTGGCATTGGTCTCTTGTATATTTTGCATGCATGTTAATGAGGAAATGCACACCTTTTTTTTTTTTATCCTTTGTAATTTGAAAATCTGCAAGGGTAGGAACTATCAGCCTTTTAGAAACAATTGTTGATGACTTTCCTCTTGAAACTATCAAGAGTTAGGGATAGGACATGTGCTGTGGCCAAAGCCTGCAATCCTAGCTATTTGGGAGCTAGAGGTCTGGAGGATTGTGACTCCTGACCTGCCCAAGCAAAACAAAACCAAACAAAACAAACCCCAAAGGTTTGCTTGACCCTCACCTCAAGGGAAAAAAGCTGTGGGAGGGGGATTGGGGGGGTGTCATCCCAGTGAGAAGCTTAAAATAGGATAGTGATCTAGGCCAGTGTGGGGAAAAAAGCCAGACCCTGTCTCCAAAATAACCAGAAAAAAAATCAACAAAATAAAAAAAAAATCAGTGCAAATCTGGCTGCCAGAGTGGCTCAAGTGTTAGAGTGCCTGCCCAGTAAGTCTGAGGCACTGAGTTCAACCCCCCAACACAACCAAAAAAAATTAAAGAGTTACTGATAATTTCTCAGATGACAGTTTTGCCAGGACTTCAGCTGTTCAGTTTGACTTGTGAGACCTGACACCCTCAAGAATACCCATAAGCATCTGAACAACTATAAGAAAAAAATATTAACCAATTACTAATTCATTGATCATGTCCTAGTTCACAAAGCAGGCCTCACCAAATATAAGAAAATAGAAATTATACTGTGCATACTATCTGATCACAAGGCAGTAAAACTAGAACTCAACAACAAAAGTAAAGACAAAAAACATGCAAACAGCTGGAAACTAAATAACTCATTACTTAATGAACAATGGGTCATTGATGAAATAAAAGAGGAAATTAAAAAGTTCCTAGAAGTCAATGAAAATGAAAACACAACCTACTGGAACCTATGGGACACAGCAAAGGCAGTCCTGAGAGGAAAGTTTATAGCCATGAGTGCATATATTAAAAAGACTGAAAGATCCCAAATCAATGACCTAATGATACATCTCAAACTCCTAGAAAAACAAGAACCAGCAAATCCCAAAACAAATAGAAAGAGATAAATAATAAAAATAAGAGCTGAAATCAAAGAAATAGAAATAAAAAAAAACCATACAAAGAATTAATGAAACAAAAAGTTGGTTCTTTGAAAAAATAAACAAGATCCATAGACCCCTGGCAAACCTAACTAAAATGAGGAGAGCAAAAACCCGAATTAGTAGAATCAGGAATGCAAAAGGGGAGATAACAACAAACACCATGGAAGTCTAGGAAATTATCAGAGACTACTTTGAGAACCTATATTCAAGTAAATTTGAAAATCTTAAAGAAATGGACAGATTTCTAGATACATATGAGCATCTAAAACTGAACCAAGAGGAAATTAATCACCTGAATAGATCTATAACACAAAATGAAATTGAAGCAGCAATCAAGAGTCTCCCCAAAAAGAAAAGTCCAGGACCTGATGGATTCTCTCCTGAATTCTATCAGACCTTTAAAGAAGAACTGAACCAACCCTCCTTAAACTGTTGCACGAAATAGAAAGGGAAGGAAAACTGCCTAACACATTTTATGAAGCCAGTATTACACTTATCCCAAAACCAGGCAAAGACACCTCCAAAAAGGAGAGCTATAGGCCAATCTCCTTGATGAACATTGATGCAAAAATCCTCAACAAAATAATGGCAAATCGAACTCAACAACACATCAAAAAGATTATTCACCACGACCAAGTAGGCTTCATCCCAGGCATGCAGGGGTGGTTCAACATACGAAAATCAATCAACGTAATAAACCACATTAACAGAAGCAAAGACAAAAACCACTTGATCATCTCAATAGATGCAGAAAAAGCCTTTGATAAGATCCAACACCATTTCATGATAAAAGCTCTAAGAAAACTAGGAATAGAAGGAAAGTACCTCACATTATAAAAGCTATATATGACAAACCTACAGCCAGCATTATACTTAACGGAGAAAAATTGAAACCATTCCCTCTAAAATCAGGAACCAGACAAGGATGCCCACTATCTCCATTCCTATTCAACATAGTACTGGAATTCCTAGCCAGAGCAATTAGGCAAGAAGAAGGAATAAAAGGAATACAAATAGGTAAAGAAACTGTCAAAACATCCCTATTTGCAGACGACATGATCCTATACCTTAAAGACCCAAAAAACTCTACTCAGAAGCTTCTAGACATCATCAATAGCTATAGCAAGGTAGCAGGATATAAAATCAACATAGAAAAATCATTGGCATTTCTATACACTAATAATGAACAAACTGAAAAAGAATACATGAAAATAATTCCATTTACAATAGCCTCAAACAAAATCAAATACCTAGGTGTAAACCTAACAAAAGATGTGAAAGACCTCTGCAAGGAAAACTATACACTTCTGAAGAAAGAGATTGAGGAAGACTATAGAAAGTGGAGAGATCTCCCATGCTCATGGATTGGTAGAATCAACATAGTAAAAATGTCGATACTCCCAAAAGTAATCTACATGTTTAATGCAATTCCCATCAAAATTCCAATGACATTCATTAAAGAGATTGAAAAATCTACCATGAAATTTATATGGAAACACAGGAAGCCACGAATAGCCAAGGCAATACTCAGTCAAAAGAACAATGCAGGAGGTATCACAATACCTGACTTCAAACTATATTACAAAGCAGTAGCAATAAAAACAGCATGGTACTGGCACAAAAACAGACATGAAGACCAGTGGAACAGAATAGAGGACCCAGATATGAAGCCACACAACTATAACCAACTTGTCTTTGACAAAGGAGCTAAAAATATACGATGGAGAAATAGCAGCCTCTTCAACAAAAACTGCTGGGAAAACTGGTTAGCAGTCTGCCAAAAACTGAAACTAGATCCATGTATATCACCCTATACCAAGATTAACTCAAAATGGATCAAGGATCTTAATATCAGACCACAAACTCTAAAGTCGGTACAGGAAAGAGTAGGAAATACTCTGGAATTAGTAGGTATAGGTAAGAACTTTCTCAATGAAACCCCAGCAGCACAGCAACTAAGAGATAGCATAGATAAATGGGACCTCATAGAACTAAAAAGCTTCTGTTCATCAAAAGAAATGGTCTCTAAACTGAAGAGAACACCCACAGAGTGGGAGAAAATATTTGTCAGCTACATATCAGACAAAGGACTGATAACCAGAATATATAAGGAACTTAAAAAACTAAATTCTCCCAAAACTAAGGAACCAATAAAGAAATGGGCAAGTGAACTAAATAGAACTTTCTCAAAAGAAGAAATTCAAATGGCCAAAAAACACATGAAAAAATGCTCACCATCTCTAGCAATAAAGGAAATGCAAATTAAAACCACACTAAGATTCCACCTCACCCCTGTTAGAATAGCCATCATCAGCAACACCACCAACAACAGGTGTTGGCGAGGATGCGGGGGGAAAAAGGAACCCTCTTACACTGTTGGTGGGAATGTAAACTAGTACAACCACTCTGGAAAAAAATTTGGAGGCTACTTAAAAAGCTAGACATTGATCTACCATTTGATCCAGCAATACTACTCTTGGGGATATACCCAAAAGACAGTGACACAGGTTACTCCAGAGGCACCTGCACACCCATGTTTATTGCAGCACTATTCACAATAGCCAAGTTATGGAAACAGCCAACATGCCCCACTACTGATGAATGGATCAAGAGAATGTGGTATCTATACACAATGGAATTTTATGCAGCCATGAAGAAGAATGAAATGTTATCATTTGCTGGTAAATGGATGGTATTGGAGAACATCATTCTGAGTGAGGTTAGCCTGGCCCAAAAGACCAAAAATCGTATGTTCTCCCTCATATGTGGACATTAGATCAAGGGCAAATACAACAAGGGGATTGGACTTTGAGCACATGAGAAAATCGAGAGCACACAAGGGAAGTGTAAGGATAGGTAAGACACCTAAAAAATTAGCTAGCATTTGTTGCCCTCAATGCAGAGAAACTAAAGCAGATACCTTAAAAGGAACTGAAGCCATAGGAGAAGGGGACCAGGAACTAGAGAAAAGGTTAGATCAAGAAGAATTAACCTAGAAGGTAACACACACGCACAGGAAATCAATGTGAGTCAACTCCCTGTATAGCTATCCTTATCTCAACTAGCAAAAACCCTTGTTCCTTCCTATTATTGCTTATACTCTCTCTTCAACAAAATTAGAGATAAGGGCAAAATAGTTTCTGCCGGGTATTGAAGGGGTGGGGAGGAGAGGGAGGGGCCAGAGTGGGTGGTAAGGGAGGGGGTGTGGGCAGGGGGGAGAAATGACCCAAGTCTTGTATGCACATATGAATAATAAAACAATAAAAATTTGAAAAAAACAATTACTAATTCATTTCAATTTTTTTTTAGTTTTCTGACTTCTCAGATGGTTGGTGTTGCTTCCCCACTGTTTGGCCGCATTGATGGAGAGTAAATGGACATAAAAAATCATAGCACCAAACACTGAGCTTACTTAAGAAGCAAAGTTTTTGTGATTTCATTTAGAAAGTGTTATACTCTGTCCTTCAGTGAGTATTGAGTATTTACTAAGAAAAGTGGGTCATCACCTTAGTATGGCAGAGCTATACTAAGTGGTCATCACCTTAGTATGGCAGAGCTCACCTCATTTTTTGCATATTCAAAACACCTTGAAACTACCCTATGGTGACAGACATTAGTTGCTTTTTGCCACCCATTTTTCCATGGTTTCTATTTGCCTATGTTTTCTAAGCTCAAATTCTGTGGTCATTTTATCTGAAATTGGATCTCAGGGCTTCATGCTTGTTAGGCAGGGTCACTACTGCTTGAGACACTCCAACAGCACTGTTTTGTGTTGGGTGTTTTGGAGATTAGGGTGTCGAGAACTATTCGCCCAGGCTGAGTAGCTAGGATTGCAGGTGTGAGCCACTCCATCCTCTTATCAACACCTTCACCTAATTAATCGCTTGTCATGCTTCAGATGTCAGTTTGAAGATGAATTCCTTAGAGAAAAGTCTTTTCAACCTCCTGATTTATGCTCACAATATGCATACTTGTCCTTTGCAATTTCACATTTTTTTTTTGGCAGTAGTGGGCTCTAAACTCAGAGCCTTGAGAATGCCAGGCAGACACTTTACCACCTGAGCTAAACCCTCAGGCCTTTTTGCTTTGGTTATTTCTGAGATAGGGTCTCACATTTATGCCTGGGCTGGCCTGGACCATGATCTTCCTATTTATACTTCCTGCATAAGTGAAATAACAGATGCATGACGCCAGGGCCTCTTTGTATTGGTTCAGATGGTGTCTCATGAACTTTTCCCCGATTGGCCTCAAACAGCGAACCTCTCGATCTCTGCCTCCCATGTAACATTCACTTTTTTGATTATTTAATGTTTACTTTCCCCATCAGGCTATAACCTTCAAGATGAAAGGGACCTTGTCAGTTTTATTAATTGTCCCAACCCAGAGTTTAGAATAGTATCTAGCTTGTAATAGATGGTCAACAAATATTTCTTGAAAGAATGTATTAATGAAACCAGAATGAAAATAAGTGCTCTAAAAGAAAATGCTCTAACACCTTTCTCAAAGGCTTATGTTCTTATTCATGTGAGGCAATAGTAGAAAGGGTTTTGAAAAGAAAGCGATGAATCTTTCCCAGGCCTTGTTTTAGCTGATAGTTTTAACCTCCTTCTAAGAAACAAACTGTTCCTTATTTTCTGTGTTCATGAACACAAAAATGGTTGACACAGGGAAGGGGCAATAGTGGCCAAAAGAAAGCTTGAAGAACCTACAATCTGCCTTTCAAAAAACAAGAAGTTGTTGTCTCATCTGTGTTGTGTTGCCCACATTCCACTGGCAGGTGCTATCATTTGCATCTTACATTGTGGGATTGCCAAGGTAACCTGTTAAGGAATCGTTCTAGAATTTTCCTCTGCAAGATTCCAGATGAGGCTGGGGAAAACTTTAAGACCTTTAAGTGTGAGAATGGATTGTGTCTTGAGCCTGCAGGTCAGGCTGAAAGATTGAGTAACCAGCAAAGTGAAGATCTAGGAGTCTTATTTCCCTTGAGCCTCTGTGGAATTGATAAAGCTGGAGAGAAGGGTAAGGCCACTTAATGGACCAGAGTGAGCTCTGGGTAGGCATGGGATCGTATGATTGAAAGTTAATCGGCTTCCTCTGTGTGCTCAGTTGTTTGGCCCAACTCTTGTGGCCTTTATGTTTTATGTATGAAGTTTATTATACTTTAATATATATGTATGGGGTAGAATCAGATCACCTTGATAGGATGGGAAGTATACTGGCCACTGTATACAAGTCATTTTCTTCTAAAATGGAGGTCTCTTAAGAGTTTTCTGAAAATGTCCTAAGGATCATCGTATCTTAACACATCACAGTCTCATGTACAGGGCACAGTGCCAAGAACCTCATGATGGTCTTGGAAAGCAACTCTGTTGTCTGTGCTTGGATCAGTTTTGCCCAATGCTCTGACATGAGAATGACTGATATCAACATGTAGTCTTTGTATTACCTTTGTCTTGGATGAGATTGGACACATTCAGGGTGGTATGGTGAAACCCTATCTTGAAAAAAACACCCATCACAGAAAAGGGCTGGTGGAGTGGCTCAAGCTGTAGGCCCCGAGTTCAAACCCCAGTACCACACACACACACACACACACACACACACAAAACAGTTCTGATAAGCCTATTTAGAGTTTATGCAAAACACCCATAGACCTTTAATATTTGAATTATACATGTCAAGGTTAATTACTTCTGTACAGAATTAAAGGTAAAGGTAAATGTGGATTACATGGTGAAAGGAGTTCCCCTTAGTTTACAGATACCTATTTTCTTTGGTTTACAGATATTAGCCTCTTTCTTTCCATATTGCTTCGTCGTTAGCTTCCTTGTTTGCTCCTTCCTCTTCTCATCGTCTTCAATGTCTCTGTTCCCCAGTGTTTTGGCCCCTTATAGCCTTCTTTCTATACAAGTTCTCCCTGGCTGTTTTATTCTTCTCTAATCACTTCAGCTATTATTGGTAACTTGATGACCTCCTTAATCTCACTCTCCAGATCTGGTTTGTTTCCTGCTTGAAACCTAGCTGTTTACTGCCAATAGGACATTTCAACAGTGAGGTGCCACAGGCACTAAAATTTAGTATACCCCTAACTAATAAGTTATTAGTTTATTCCATCATAATCATGCTTTTCTCTTTTTGTATGTGACTCTTGTATACTTCAATACACTTCTTAGACTGTAAACTTTAAGAAGGCAGGGCCATGTCTATCCTGTCCACCATTGTACTCGCAGCACCTAGCAGAGTGCCTGGTACATGTTAGACCACCACTTCAAAGCTCGTGTGGTTGGCAGGATTTAGTCTCTCACAGTCTGTTTGAGTACAGATGTTAATTAGTTCCTTGCTATGTTTTTGGCCAGAGACTTCCACCAGTTTTTGTCTTGTGGGACTCTCAGACATGGCAGCTTACTTCATCCAAAGCACACAACTAAGGACAACTTAAAATTTTAAACATAAGAGCCTTTTCAAAGCTGAAATTCCACAACTCAGACCATGACTGCTGTTTTCAGCTTGTCATTCTGTCTTTTGACCAGGTGATCCCAGCAGCTACTTCTGGCCAGCGCTGATTTTTGTGAATTTCTTCCACCTGGTGCTCAATCCAGCTTTGAGTTCATTTAATGACTTCTTATGCCAATTCTGGCCCTTCTTTTCTCTTAGTGTGATTTTTTTCAACACCTGGAATTCATTCTTGGAAGTACTCTTGATTCTTTTTCTTTGTTTTTATTCATTTATTTATTTTTGGCGGCACTAGAGTTTGAACTCAGTCCTCATGCTTGCAAGACAGATGCTCTTACTGCTTGAGCCACATTGCCAAACCTTTTTTGTGATGGGTTTTTTAGAGATAAGGTCTCATGAACTATTTGCCTGGGTTGGCTTTGAACTGAGATCCTCCTGACTTCTGCCTCTTGAGTAGCTAGGATTATAGGCCTGAGCTGCTAGTGCCTGGCTCTTTTTCTTTGTTTAAATGTAAAATTACTTTGTGTTCCTTTCTTTCTTTAAAAGGGGACAAACCCTTTGAATTAGGGTTCTTTGAATGTTTTTGGATCATAAACCTCTTGCAGTAAAAGTTTTTTGAGAATGAGTCTTTGATATGGGCATATTCATTTATTTACATCTGATATTACTGAACTCATATATTGTATAAATGATCAACTACACATCAAAAGAGGTAAGTTAATAAGAATCAGAAAATGAGATAAAAATTTCAGTTCTAATGCTTTATTTTCTATTCTCTGACAGATCTCTATGCATCTTCTGGGGGGCAGGTGCCTCAATTTTGGAGACTACTAGAGGTTAGGAAGTGGAGATTGGGTTTGATTGCTTACTATTGGCTCCAGTACCAGAAGGGTAACTAAGAGCTCTAGAACTGGAAAACAAATCCTGTCATAGCTTCTCTGCCCTTTGGTCCTATTGGGCATTGAGGTGCCAGGGGCCATGAGAGGACAGACCCTTTAAGTATTCCCTATCAAATAGATCTGTGCATATTGCTGTTTTCTCAGTCAATTCTCCATTCCTGCTGCTCTGTCTAGATTCTAGCATGCTCCTCAGTTGTGTCACGATTAATCATAGCTGCTGTCTATTACATTGTACTTTGCCTTGGCAGAAATTGAATCCATGGCCAGTTCCAGAAACTGTGTTAAATAGTAGAGCTTTGACTGCAGTGCCCTCCCTCTCCCTTGCAAGGTAGCCTGCCTTCTCCATTCCCCTCTGTCTTTTTATAGTTTGTTCCTACTGTGAACTGACCAAGTGTCCTGGTTTAGGTTCCTTTAGTAGTAGAGCCTGAAGCAAGCATTTTAGAGCAAGTTTATTTGGAAGATGAAGGCAAAGCCAGTAGGGATATTGTGGAACTGAGGAAAGGGAGACAGCAAATGAAGAGTCAGTTCAACCCTCAGAGGCAGACAGGGCAGCCATTCTTCAATCTTGACAGGCACCTTTCTTTATTAGCTCTTAGTCTAATTGTGGCATTATCATTAGGAATGCAGTTCATTTTGCTCTACAGTTCCCTTGTCCCATTCCACATCCTTGTTAAATATTGTAGAATATGTATGCTTGTGAGAACAGCCTCTTCTCTCTTTCCCTCTTTTCTTCTGGGTAAGTTCTGCTTAATCATCAGGTTTATGTGTCACTTCTGGAAAGCCTTCTCTCATCCCTCTTTTAGGATAGGGCTGTTTCTCCGTGCCCCCATAGTGTCTTCTACTTGTCCCATTAGACACTGATTCTATCATATGGTACTGCTTTCATTCATTCATATAATGGGCATTTCTTATGGGCTGGCACTGTTAGAGGTTCCTAGAGTATGTAGTCCAATAAGTAAGACAGATTCTCACTTGTAATTTTATTGCCATGTCTTCTTTTACATGCCCCACATGGGACTATACATTGTCATGTATATTTTGTTCACAGTTTGTGCCCTTTCTCTCAGGACAACTGACTAAACATAATAAACATTAGTTGAATGGAATGAAAGAGCAGAAGGTAACTCAGTCAAGGTGACTTGGTATTGTCAGACCATTTCCAGGGGAAAACTGAACTCTCACCTTTCCTACTGGGTGTTTTCAAATGATGATGTGCCCATTGAGAGATAATTGACCCACCTTGAATATTAGGGGAACAGATATGTTAATGTGTGGTTTAGAACTGTTAGTGGGATTTTTTTCATTATTTTTTTCCTTTTTCAGACTGGAAAGTACATCCCTGTTCACCTGCAAGAAAGCCAAGTAGAACCTGCAAAGTGGTAAAAAAAACAAAATTTTCAAACTGACAAGCTGCTGATCTGTACAATATAGTGTAATGATTACAAGCTGGGGTACTAGAGTCAAAGTGTCCAAAATCAAATCCCAGTTCTGCCCTTCATTTCCTGTTTGACTTTGGGCTATCATTCCTGGAGTGTAAGTAGGAATGATAATAGTATATACGTCATAGGATGATGTGTGTATTAAATAAGATTAACACACGCAAGATTACTAAGTGTCTAGAACATAACTGTTCAATAAATATTACTATCATTATCATGATTTATTTATACACAGCAGTATTAGTTTATTTAATGGTTAGAGGGTGGCCATAGAATTCCTTGTTGACATTTCAGTGTTCTTTATTTACAATAGATAAAAATGAAGTTGTTCATTTAAATCTAATTATAAATTATAAACAAATTGTATCAAGGGCACAGCCAATATAATTCATGGTCCAGAGGCTGGTTGTTAAAATAACCCACCTAAATCCTGAGTTCTTTTCCTCCTCTTCTTTCTTTCTGTGATTAGACAAATTATTTGATGATTGCTTCCATGTTTCTGATAGTAGAGATGGAATGGGTCCTTTTCTTTAGGAGTTCACTTGCAAAGGGCAAATTACAGCATACTATGGGAAATGCTATAATTGGACATACTCATAGCTTTGAGAGCCAGGAATCAGAATATAACTAATTCAGTTTGGTGATTCAGGAAAGGTTTCACACAGAGGAGGTGACATTTGAGTAACTGTATCTTGATGTAGCCATCATTTCTTTGCTGTGGATTGAGCAGGCATTTGGCTGGAAAGTCAGCCATATAGCTTACATTGTCCACTGTTTCTTTGGGAACCTGGATAATTATGCTATCACTTACAATGTGTGTGGCCATCTCATCAGATCCTAGTCTTAGTGTCCCCACCACAGAAACCTGTACAATTGTATTGCCTCATAATGAGGCCCTGTGGTAATATTTAATATGCTAATAAAGCACAGAAGTCCAAAACTGCCTTTCCAGTTAATTTTAAAGGGACTCATTTAGCAAACTAGTAACCATGTTGCTAGCTCTCCTGTGGCTATGAATTGCAGAAAGGTATTGGGCTAAAGAGCAGCTTCGGTGGGGTTATGAAGTGGTTTTGACTGGAGTCCTATAAATCCTGGTTGGCAAAGCCTAAGGATTAGTAAGCTTGAAAACATATATGCTGTGTAACCAGCTAGGAAGAGTTTGGGAGGAAAATTGCTGATGGTGAACATGAGTCTCTGAGAAAAGCACTCCTGGATTTGCCTGCAAAGGTAGCTGAGCTGTGGTCATTGGCGTCCATTACTAAAATTACTACTTTGAGTTTTCATATGTGACTTCCTCCTCTTCCTCCTGAAACAGCAAAACTAAAGGTCAGCTCTCCTTTTCCTTTTTGCTGATGAAGGGAAGTAAATCTCCTTTTCACAGGGAGGTTCTCTGACAAGGAGCCAACTGAACAGCTGGGGGAATATAAAAGTCATATGAATTAGTTTGCAGCACTGTTCTCAAACCCATGTCCTTTAAACCCAAGTCTTTCTAGTCTTAAGGAAGAATGTTTTGTTTTTCTGCTTCCTTCTCTTAATTACACCCAAGTTACTGCAATGTTTTCTGAAAACCATCTTCAATTGACCTAAAGAATGCTCTTCAGCCCTTATTTACTAAACTTCTCTTTTATACTTTGTACTGATGCAGATTGTTTTTGCAAATAGTGTCTGGTTCTGCTTGAACATAGTGTTTACCTATTGGAAATAGTCATGTAACTGCTGGCATTACAACCCATTACTTGAGCACATCCCTTTGTCTCCATTCCAGGAACAGGGCAGGGTTGGGGAGGCAGCTGCAGCTCATGGGCTAGCTCATCCTCTTTCGGATGTGTGGCTATGGGCTTGTCTTCCAGGCTGAAAGGCAAAGTAGCCTGGCACTGTTCTAGTTATTTCTTTGTGTGTGTGTGTGTGTGTGTGTGTGTGTGTGTGTGTGTGTGTGTGTGTGTTTATTTAAGCAAGAGCTCTCCCTACAGAAATGTGTGTGTACATGTGTGAGTGGTGCTCCAGAGAGCTGAGATTGTAATTGTTTTCTTTTAGTCCTTTGTGTTCCCTCATAGACAAGGCCTTTTCTCATCTTTGTTTTTCCTGAAACACTTGGAGTAAAGAAACCCTCTGTGTTGGCCAAGCAGAAGACAGGTAATATGTTTGTTTGTTCTTAGGCTATGGGCAATCCTATTTCTACACTATAAACAAATATGATGTGGCAACAGAAGGGGGAACATAGACTCATTGGAGTCTTTTATTGTTTTGTAATTTCTCAGAGTGATTTTTTTCTCAGATGCTGATTATAAATCAGTTGTCATCACATAAAAAAGGTACACAGATAACTTTGTAATCTGGAGGATTTCAACCTACTTCAAATGAACTTGATATTTGGGAAAATTGTGTGGCCACTTGGGTGAGAGCTACCTCACTCAAGTGAGGACCTTTTTTTGCCTTATTTATAGAATCATAAACCACATAGACACACTTTGGAAAACCTAACACTAGCCCAAGCTGCCTTCTGATTACAATAATTACAATAGACGTCTTCAGGCACCTTTCTCCCTTTTCCTTTCCCTTTAGCTGATGAGACCTAGGAAGAATCACCAGCTCAATCTTATATATACTGCCCCTTATTCATTTAAGACCCCAGACACAAGCAGATGCTACAGTATGTTTTGTCAGGGATTCCTCTTCCCCATCCCATGTCCCTTAATTATATTTAGGACACAAACAGTAGACTGTAAAACCTCTGTTTCAGTGAATGTCAATAAGAATGCAAAAGGATGCACCTGACATCTATCTGTCCTCCTTGCTATTGTTTACACAGTCCAAGGTGGAAGAATTAATCTGCCTACTTAACTCACACTGTGGTGTTGGTGGGAAAGAGGAGTTGGTGCCAGATAAATGCCTATGGATTGTGGATTTGAGTTCCTCAAAAGCAGAGCTAGAGTAAGAATTTCTCACAAAAACCAACATCTCTAGGAAAAGCTGAGTTTCTGACATGGGGTACTGCATAGCTGTCATCTAGGGTATTGGCAGAGGTGGACTCATAGTCAGGATGGCTTATCCAAGATGTGGGAGTTAGATAGGCACTTTGAAATGAAATAATGCTAAGAATGAATAAGAACACCTTGAGGAGACTGGGCTAGCATTTGGAAAGCTCAGTGCTGAAGGTTAGGCTAGCTTCAAGGGCCATTTTTGTTGTTGTGTTTTCAGCTTTGAAAACAAAAGTGGTTAAGATGAAAAGAATTGAGCAACATCAAACAGTTTTCTCCTATCCACAGTAAAAATCTTTTAGCAGAAGTCCTCCTTTTTGCAGATTGTGAGTGTCAATGATAAGTCATTATTTCGGGCTTACTCTTTAAATCTGTGCTTGGTATGGTTTTACAGAAACTTGAACGGGGCAAGTTTTAAGCAATTTTTTCTTTTGCCATGCTCCATCCACCCCACTGGTGTATATGTGTTTTGTGTGTGTGTGTGTGTGTGTGTGTGTGTGTTTGTGTGTGTCTTTAGAGACTTTGATAGTGTGCTAGGTTTTCTAATGGTGATGGAGGGTGGGAATGGAAGAAACAGGTTTTACCAAGGAGTGGAAGATCCCCAAATCATTTTTATCACCTTTACAGTCAGAGATGTCCTCAGAGGCTCCACATATACTGCTCACAAACCTGTTTCCCCCTTGGCTTTGAGGTTTAAGTTGGCATATGAGGGTAAGTGGCATCAAGCCTTAACCAGCTCATGTTTTGGTGAGAACTAAAAAGAACTATCTCTTTTTCTCTCTGTGTGTATCTCTCTGTCTTTCACCTGTTATCTGAGTAAGAAAAATGGTTTAAAAAATAACATAACAATGTAAAAATTCTAATAGCCTATATTTTTCTACTAGACAACCAAAGAATTATAGAACAATTATCATTTCTTTCCCCTATGAGTTTAAGAAGTACTTTGACAAAGGACATGTAAGCACTGCCCATTTCTGCTTTGATAAAAGGCTTTTATATAACCAAATAACACTTATCTGTACACAAAACGAAGCACTACTAATGGCTTTCAGCAATTAATTTTTAATGGACTCTAGCTTTGAAATATTCATTTTAAATTCATCCATTCAACATTTATCAAACACACTATATGGGAAAGGTACTGTGTAGATGCCAGAGATTCAAGGGGTATTTAGAAAGTTATACATGGAGCTCAAAGTGTAACAGTATTCAGGTTTGAGGCTTTGTTTAGTTCCTAGTAAATCCTTTTTTGGGATGATGATGTTTCATTTGAGAAAGGGTGTAACTCTGTAGCCCAGGCTGGCCTCAAATTCATGATCTTCCATATTCCTTCTCAGTGCTGGGATTATAGAGTGAACCACCACACATAACTTCTTAGTGAATCCTGTATGTGGAATTTTGTTCATTTTGTGATGAATTAGCTAAGAGGTGGTTGAGAACCAAATACCTTTGGGGAGACATTGCTTTATTATTTTTCTGGAAAAAGAAAATCAAGATTAAAATATATCACTTCCTCTTGTTCAATCAGTGTTTGCTGCATACTCAATGCCCGACTCTTAGAATCATTAAAAGGGGCAGAAAAAATAGCATAGGGATGGACCAAAGCCCAAGGGAGGGAGTTATGGATACTATGGGAGGGCAGTGTTTCTCAAATTGGAATATGGGGACTGCCTGCATCAAACTCCCATGAAGGGTGCACTTTATATATGTATATATGTATGTATATGTATTTATGTATTTATTCATTTATTTACTGTTAGGGATTGAATCTTAGGGCCATGGGCATGCTAGACAAGCATGTACATCTATCACTGATGTACATCCCCAGCTCAAGGTTGTACTTTGAATGTAGATTCTCAGCCTCCCAGATTTAAGAAAATTGAATATTATCAGCAAATCCTGCAAGTCTGAATTTTAAACCCCCTCCAGTTGGAAAGCACTGATCTAGGAACTTGGAGAATGTTGCTAGGTCTAAATAAATTACTTCAAAGTGTGGCACAGGAACCTTCAGATGTTTTCTCATACACAGTGCAGATGACCTTTGAGAAATTCCTGAGTACAGAGATGGGTCAGTAGTGCCACAGTTTCAAAAATGAGTGAAGAGTAGATGACAGAAGTCATGGGCTTATGGATATTATGGGCTAGCTCTTGTCTAGCATGCCCAAGGCTCTAAGGTTCAATCCCTAGCAGTAAATGAATGAATAAATACATAAATGTATGCATACACACATACATATATAAAGCTTGCTTACTGGATAAATTCAGCTTCAAATAGATGGATTCAAAGAAATCCTAGGAAAATGATCACTAGGCAGCATCATGGGTTCTCTAAAACATTGTCTCTTTTTTGAGATTGTCAAACTTGGCTGCATATTAGAATCAGCTGGGAGGCTTCAGCCACATCTTTATGCTCAATCCCCACCCAATACCAATTATATGAAAATCTCTGGGGGTGGGACCTAGGGAATCAATTTTTTTAAACCCCCAGAGAGTCTGCTTCAATGATGCAGGCTGAGCACTGGGAGTTTTAAAAGCTCCCTGATGATTCTGATAGCAATAGTTTGACAACCACAGTTCTGTGTGACATTAGGCAAGTTGCTTAATTGCCTTGCACTTTATATAAATACTAAATAATTTTAAAGGTCTCTCCCACCTTTAAACATCTGGGATTCTTTTATTAAATATCATGCCAAACTGATCTTCCTTCCCCCTTCCTCTCTCTTCCTTCTTTCCTTCCTTCCTTCCTTCCTTCCTTCCTTCCTTCCTCTTCCTGCACCCCCTTCCTTCTTCTTCCACTTCCTCTTGAACAAATGTGCTCAGAGTGTGTGAATGTAGTGGATCTGTGGTGACCCTGAAGAATGATCTGAAGTGAAGTTTCACAAGGCTTGTTATGCCTTTGGACTTGACCTTGTTAACATTTTTTACATATGATGTAGATAAGAAAGAGATGAATGATAAGCCTATTGAATTTGGAAAGAACTCAGAGTTTAGGAGGGTTAAATAATGCATAAAGGAATCAGACTCAATTCTGATCAGAAACCTGGTTATTAAGGTTGTTATTACTTTTATTTAATATTCCTATAGTTAAAAATGTGTTTTTTGGTGATGACACTGCTTTATCACTAAGAAACTATGCCCCCAGCCTTATTTTTGCTCATTTTAGTGTTCTCTTTCTAATTTAGTTGAGGCGAAATTTTGAAGCTTCTAGTGTAGTAGTAATAGAAAAATAGACACATCAGATAGGGTCCAGAGCCAGTTGTACTCTGTGTTTCTACCAAGAAATGCAAATATATTGGGTTAACCTAGTGTACAACATCCCCAAATAATGAAATCATCACCCCCAAAAAGCAATGAGATGATAAGACAGAATACTACAGAGAGGAATTTTGTTGAGACTCCCCAAGAAGTGATTATGGACGCACCAATTCAGTGGCCTCATCCTAAGTGCCTAGTAAGCTTGAGGGGAGAATTTGAGACTTCAGAGGGGCTTCAGCCTTGCCTAGGGAGCTTTATTAAGGATACTCACACAGGTTATGATTTCTAAGTTTTGAGGGAGGTCTTGAGTTTCTTCCTCCTTTTTAATTTAATTTTATTGTTGTGCTGGGTGTGGGTACATTGTAGCATTACAAAGGTTTTTACAATGTATTAAATATAACATACTTGAATTTCTGCCCCCCCCATACACAAACACTTCTGTCCCCCATACCCTCTTCCCTGATTCCTGTAACAGTTTCAGTAGGTATCAGTTTTTCATTAACATACATATGTATACATCATTTGCATCATATCCATAGTCATCTGCCTATCCCTTTCCCCACCACATCCCCTCTCCCAGTGCTACCAATAACTACCCCTATGCAGAACCTGTTCTGCCCTCCTGTTCTCTGATTTTGTAGAAGAAAAAACATAAAAGATAAAATGAGAAACATGTTTTGCTAGTTTGAGATAAAGATAGCTACACAGAGAGTTTCCTTATGTTGTTCCCATGCATATGTGTATTACAGCTCCAATTGATTCGCCTCTTCCAAGTCTGCTTCCCATAGTGGCCCCAGCCAGTTTAAAATTTCTATATTCCTTTACAGTGAGCACATCAACCTCATTCAAGTTTTTGGTTTCCTTCCCTTGCCCTATTCCTACCTTGCACAGCCTCCCCTTTGTGTGACCCATGTCCCATAATATTGCTGCATTTGCTTTAGGTTTGCAATCTGCAAATATGGGAGAACCTGCAGCTTTTGGCCTTCTGTGCCTGGCTAACTTCACTTAAGATGATATTCTCCAGTTCCATACATTTACCTGTGAATGACAAAATTTCATTCTTCTTTGTGGCTGAGTAAAATTCCATCGTGTATAAATACCACATTTTTTAACCCATTAGTCATTAGTGGGGCATCTTGGCTGTTTCCATAACTTAGCTATTATGAATAGTGTGGCAATAAACATGGGCATGCATATACCTTTGTTGTAACCTGACTCACGTTCCTTCGGATATATCCCTAGGAGTGGTATTGCTGGATTGTATGGCAGGTCTATTTTTAGTGTTTTAAGGAGCCTCCATATTGTTTTCCATAGTGGTTGTACTAGCTTACATTCCCTCCAGCAGTGTATGAGGGTTCCTTCCCCCGCCACCCCTGCATCATTGCCAACATTTGTTGTTGGTGGTGTTCTTGATGTTAGCTATTCTAACAGGAGTGAGATGGAATCTTAGTGTGGTTTTGATTTGCATTTCCTTTATGGTCAGGGATGGTGAGCATTTTTTCATGTGTTTTTTAGCCATTTGGACTTCTTCCTTTGAAAAAGTTCAGTTCAGTTGCCCATTTCATTATTGGGTCATTGATTTTTGGGGGGATGAGTGTAATACTGGCTTCATAGAATGAGTTAGGCAGTGTTCCATCCCTTTCTATTTCATGGAAAAGCTTCGGGAGTGTTGATATTAGTTCTTCTTTAAAGGTCTGGTAGAATTCAGTGGAGAATCCATCAGGTCCTGGACTATTCTCTTCTGGGAGACTATTGCTGCTTCAATTTCATTATGTGTTATAAATCTGTTTAGGTGATTAATACCCTCTTGGTTCAGTTTTGGATGGTTTTATGTATGTAGATATTTGTCCATTTCTTCTAGATTTCCCAATTTATTTGAATATAGGTTCTCAAAGTAGACCTTGATGATTCCCTGGATTTCCTTGGTGTTTGTTGTTATCTCCCTTTTTTACTTCTAATTTTATTAGTTTGGGTCTTTTCCCTCATTTTTGTCAGATTTCCCAAGGGTATGTCAATCTTATTTTTTTTTTTCAAAGAACCAGCTTTTTGTTTCGTTGATTCTATGTATGGGTTTTTTTTTTTTTGGTCTCTATTTCATTGATTTCAACCCTTATTTTTATTATTACTGTCCTTCTACTTGTTTTGGGTTTAACTTGTTCTTGTTTTTCTAGTTTGAGATGTAGCATTAGGTTGTTTGAGATCTTTCTGTGTTTTTAATATATGCACTCATGGCTATAAACTTTCCTCTCAGGACTGCCTTTGCTGTATTCCATAGGTTCTGATAGGTTGTGTTTCCATTTCATTAAATTCCAGGAGCCTTTTGATTTCCTCACTTATTTCTTCTATGACCCACTGATCATTGAGCAATGTGTTGTTCAGCCTCCAATTGTTTTGAGTATTTTCTGCTTCTGCTTTTGTTGTTGAGTTCTAGTTTTATTGCATTGTGATCAGATAGTATGCAGGGGGTTATTTCAATTTTCTTATATTTGTTGAGACTTGCTTTGTACCCTAAGATATAATCTATTTTGGAGAAAGTTTCATGGGCTGCTGAGAAGAATGTATACTGTGCTGTTGCAAGATGGAATACTCTGTAGACATCTGTCAGTTCCATTAGATCTATGGTGTCAATTTTGTTCTAGGATTTCTTTGTTGAGTTTTTGTCTGGATGACCTATCTATTGTTGATAGAGGGTATTAAAGTCTCCCATTACCATTGTGTTGGGATCTATTTGTGGTGTTAAGTCCTTTAATGTATGTTTAATGATGTTGGGTGCACTGACATTGGGTGCACTGACATTGGGTGCATATAAGTTGATAATTATTATTTCCTGTTGATGTATTGTTCCTTTTATTAGTGTGAAGTGACCTTTTTTTATCTCTTTTGAGTAATTTAAGTTTGAAGTCCACTTTATGTGATATAAGTATTGTTACTCTGGCCTGTTTTTAGGGGTCATTAGCTTGGTAAATCGTCTTCCAGCCTTTCACCTAAGCCTGTGTTTGTTTCTGTTAATAAGGTGGGTCTCTTGTAAACAACAGATTGTCAGGTCTTCCTTTTTAATCCAGTTTGCCAAATGCTGTCTTTTGATGGAGCAGATGAGTCCATTAACATTCAGTATTAGTATTGAGAGGTGTGTGGTTCCTCTCAGTTCTGCCATTTAGTTGTTTTTGTTGTTTAAGGATTTGAGTGTGTGCAGCTGATTCAATTCTACTCTCTAGTGCTTGTCTATTCTTCTCATAAGGTTTAATACTTCTCATCCTTTTGTGGTTATGTTTGTTTTCGTCTTCTGTATATAAAATCCCTTTCAGAATCTTCTGTAATGCTGGTTTGGTTGTCATATATTGTTTTAGCTTCTGTTTATTGTGGAAGACTTTTATTCCTCCAACAATTTTGAATGATAGTTTTGCTGGGTAGAGTATCCTGGGGCTGAAATTGTTTTCTTTCAGGGCTCAAAATACCTTGCTCCATGCCCTTCTTTTAAGGTTTTAGTTGAGAAGTCTGCTGTGATTTTGATGGGTTTACCTTTATATGTTATTTGTTTTTTCTCTCTTACAGCCTTCAATATTCATTTTCTGTTCTCTGTGCTAGCTGTTTTAATGATAATATGCCATGGAGAGGTTCTATTTTGCTCAAGTTTGTTTGGTGTCCTGCAGGCTTCCTGTACCTGAATGGACAACTCTTTCTCGTGATTTGGGAAATTTTCTGCTATTACTTGTTGAATATATTATGTATCCCTTTGGCTTGTACCTCTTCTCCTTCTTTGATGCCTGTGATTTGCAGGTTTGTTCTTTTGATGGAGTTGCTTAGTTCTTGCCTATTCCTCTCACAGCTTTTGTGTCTTTTGTCTAAGAGTTCTTCTGTTTTTTCTCTAATATCTATTTTGTCTTCAAGTCCTGAGATTCTGTTTTCCACTTGTTCTAATCTGCTGGAGTGGCTTTCCCCTGTATCTTTTGGGGTAATGTGTAAAGTTGGTATAATAGACTGTTCAGTGGGTGGTGCATTTTGAGGAGATCGAAGTAGTGGGGGGAGAGGGAGGAGAGGAAGGTGAGGAGGGGGAAAGGAAAGGGGAGAAAATGGAAAGAGATGAGAAAGAAAAAATTGGGGTAGAGAAAGGAAAGTGGGGCAATAGAGGGCTGAGTGAGTTAGTGTTAGGACAGAATGTAGAAGGGAATTAGGTAACGGTAAGATGGAAGAAAAAAATGAAGAAAATAAAAGTTAAAATTCAAAATTAAAAAATACAAAAAAAAAGTAAACTAAAAGTTAAGATTTATTTATCTATATCTATCTATCTATATCTTTTAGTTCAGTAATACTCTGGACTCTTTCCTTTTCAGATTGAGATAGTGACGTTTTTATTTTTTTATGGAGGATTTGGCCAAGATTGTCCCTTCTTAAGTTTGGTATGTGGGTTGCATGGCAATGAGTGTTGCTTTTTCCTATCAGACAGCTTGGGGGAGGGTCAGCTCTGGGTATTTCAGCATGGGCTACCTTAGTGGAGTGTGGCCTCTGGAGCAGGCAGGTTCTCAGAAGTGGTCCAGTGAGGGGTTGGTAAATGAGCAATCACCAGCCCCTTCCACTCACAGTGCAAGCCTTTGAGTCAGAAATGAACTTTTCTCTTGATGAGATTGTCAGTTTTAGCTTGCTCCAGGTTTTTCCAAGGCAGTGCAGTGCTTGGCTTTCTCCACAGGGGCTGCTGAGTCACTTCACCCCCACATGGGCTTTTTCAGCTCCATGTTGTGCCCCTCTCCCCCCAGGCACAGGGGAAATATTCCCTCTGTGTATTTGGCCACCAGTTTTGTCCAGAGGGGTGCAGTCGCCTCCCCAGCTGTCTAGACTATGTGGTTCCCTCACAAACAAGTGTGTTGCGCTCACCTAGCAGGTTAGCAGATTAGCTTGGTTGTAAACAGATCAGCTACAGGGCAGCAGGCAGGTGGCAGACAAAGGTTTTGGGTCCACTTGTGTTTGGTGGGTCCCAGTTTTTCCACATGCTTGCAGCAGTTTTCTTTCTGTGGTTCTCTGTGTTGCGTTATTGTTGGTGAGGTTGCACATATGCTAAGGCGGAGAGCAACCTGCACAGGCAGGTCCCACTGAGAGGTCTGTGTCCGCACGTATTATGGTGGGTCTAGGTACTCCCAGGTCTCTGTCTTTGTCTGTGTTGTGTTTTATCTTTACAGACCCAGGTGAGAGGGAAGAGAGAGAGAGAGAGAGAGAGGGGGTGGGGTGGGGGAGGGAGGAGGGAGGGAGGAGGGAGGGAGAAGAAGAAGGAAGAAGAAAGGGAGGGAGGGAGGAGGGAGAAGAAGAAGAAGGAGAAGGAGAAGGAGAAGGAGGAGGAAGAAGGAAGAGGAAGAAGGAGGAGGAAGAAGGAGGAGGAAAAAGGAGGAGGAAGAAAAAAAGTAGCAGATTGGCCAGGGTTATCTGACCCTGCTCCCAGCTGTTCCCAGCCAACAGACAGACAGGTGGGACAGCTGCAGCTGCCTGACCCTGCGCTGGGCTGTTATGTACTTTAAAAAGTTAGTTTAAGGGTCTGGTCAATTAATATTATCTTGGTTGCCAGAAAAAGCAGTATTACCTGATCCTTGCTGCCACAAAAGTCTGGAATAATTGTTTGAAATCATATACATCAAGGTCCCAGGGTCCATCAGCTATCCGCCATCTTAATTTCTTCTTCCTCCTTTTAAAAAATAAACATTCTCAACTGATTTTGAGAAATATTATCAAAGAACTCTCATTGATTTGAATTTTGGAGTAGTTGTTTAATTATATTTTTGTCCCATAGTCAGCCATAAATTTGTATTTTTAAAAGTCTAGATATATTTAATTACTTTGAGCTTAAAGCAAAACAATTCAATTATGTTGGCTCCTCCATATCCCATTCCCTGTGTTTCAATTAGAAACTTGCTCCCTCTTACATTTGAATTGTTTCTTTTTTCCTCCCTCCTTCCTTCCTTTTTGTATTTTTTTTTGTCTGCAAGAGGTCTTGCTATTTACTCCAGGCTGGGCTTGGTCTCACTATTTAGCCCAGGCTGGCCTGTAATTCACAGTCCTCCTGCCTCAATTTCCCAAGTGCTGGGTTTACATGCATGCACCACCACACTTGGCTTTTTTCATTTTTAATGCCAAATTTTATGCAGAGCTTGATCTGAATTAGACATGGGGAACTATAACTTATATGTAGCAGAAAAACAATCTCTAGCTGCTTTGTAACTGCTGCTGTGGTTTGGATTATATCTCATCACATTCCACATCACATGATGCACAGCAATTCAGAAGAAGCATAAAATGAATCCTGCCGAGCATTCCCTTAGCTACCAAGTTGTTAACTGGTGCTTTCACTCCCTCCCTCCTGTCTTCCCCATTAGTGTCTATGACTGAAGGGAATCAGCTGAGAGTGGCTCCTCACAGCAAAAAGGGAGGGACTTCTCACACCCTGTCTTGGAATCAGAAGTTGAATTCATGAATATAATATGATTTAGAAGTCATGGGCTGTGGCAGTTCTTCAACAAAAGACAAGAAATCTGAGAGAGGTGAGTGCTGTGAATAAGCTTGTGTTTATGAATGAGAAGGAGGGAGGGAGTGAGACAGACTCACTCTCCTCCTTTCCTCCCTTTCTTGTTTACTCCCACCCTTCTCTTGTCTTTTCTTTCTTTCTGTTTTTTTTTGGCTGTACTGGGGTTTGAACTCAGGGCTTCATGCTTGGTAGGACAGGTGCTGTACCATGTGAGCCACTGTGCCAACTTTGAATCTTTCTTTTTTTCCCCCTTTTTCTCCCATTGTTCTCAAGCTGCCCTGTGTGATTTTGTACAAGGCATCGTTGTTTAGAATGACTGTAATTGCATGAGTTAATTTCTGGACTCTCAATTCTACTTCATTAATCTATATGTCTTCCTTAAGCCAGTATCAGTTTCTTGATGGTTGTAGCTTCATAGAAAGTTTTAAAATTGGTAAGTATGAGTCCTTCAACTTCACTTTTGTTGTTCAAGTTTGTTTTGAATATTCTGTGTCCCTTGCATTTCTATATGAATTTTAGGATCAATTTGACATCTTCGCAATAAGAGTCATCTGCAATGTTGATGGGGATTGTGTTGAATCTGTAGATCAGTTAGGCAGTATTGCTATCCTAACAATTAAACATGTGACCTGTGAACACAAGACATCCTTCCATTTATTTAAGTGGTCTTTGATTTTTTTCACCAATGTTTTGTTATATTCAGAGTAAAAGTTTTACACTTATTTTGTTAAACTTAACCTAAGTATTCTGTTCTTTTTGGTGGTGCTGTAAATAGAATTGTCTTCTTAGTTTAAATTTTGGATTCTTCATTGCAAGTGTATCTAAAATAATTAGTTAATTATCCCAGAACGTTAGCTGACACCATTCATTAGTTATAGCAGCTAATTCCTTAGGATTTTTTATTTATAAATTATGTTGTCTGCAGAGAGAGAGTTTTACCTCCTTTCCAATACTTTTTTATTTTCTTGCCTAATTATTCTGGGTAGACCCTTCATTACAATATTGAATAGAAATGTGAGGGTTGACATACTTATCTTGTCTTGATCATGGAGGGAAAGCCTTTAGTCTGTCTCCATTAGTCATCATATTTGTGATAACTTTTTCCTAAATATTTTTTATCAGGTTGAGAAAGTTCATTCCTATTCCTAGTTTATGATTTTTTTAAACTAAAAAGTGGAGTTTAGTTTTTGTCAAAAGATTTTTTTCTGCAAGTATTCAGATGATTGTGTGTTTTTTAACCTTTATTCTATGATATATTATATTACGTCAATTGAATTTCAGATGTTTGACTTTGTCTTCCTGGGATAAATCCCTCTTAGTCATTAATCCCTCTGATGTATTAATGGTTTATGTACATCGCTGAATTCAGTTTGCTAGCATTTTATACAGGAATTGCACATCTGTATTTATAAGAGTTATCAGTCTATAGTTTTCCTGTGATGTCTTTGGTTTTGATATAAGGGTAATACTGGCCTCGTAGGATAAATTGGAAAGTATTCCCTTCTACATTTTGGAAAAGTTTTTGAAGAATTGGTATTAATTCTTGTTGAAATGTTTGGCAGAATTAATCAGTGAAACTATCTGGGCATGGGATTTTCTTTGTGGGTAGCTTTTTGATTACTTATGTTATTTCTTCACCACTTACAAGTCTATTCAGATTTTCACTTTCTTCTTGAGTCATTTTTGGTAGTTTGTATGCTACTAGGAATTTGTGCCATCAACGAAATTTGTTAACACACATTTATTCAGAATATTCACCCACAATTCTTTTTATTTTTCCATTATATCTTCTTGAATACGTCAGTCAAGTTTTATTGTGATTTCATGTAATAGACCTATGGAATGCTGATGCAATGGTGTTTGCTCAAACATATCTCTAGATGAACATTTTAGTCATAAATATTTTTTCTCACAAATTTGGAAAATATAGAAAAGCAATTGGCAATAACTAATACTTACTCATTATTCTCCTACCCAGAGATAACAACTTCTAGGTCCCTCTCCCCTTTGGTATAATGTATATTTTTAATCATCCTAAATACTTGTTTTATTTTAACCTCACTTGCAGCACCAAAATACAATTCTTTAATTATTTCTCAAGTTGTTATAAATCCTTTTCAGGCATCACTTTAGCCATTGCTAAATATTTCATTTAAGGGAGAGAGAATAATATAATTAAATTTATTTTATTTTATTTTATTTTTATTTTTTCTTTTATTCATATGTGCATACAATGTTTGGGTCATTTCTCCCCCCTTCTCCCCACCCCCTCCCTCTCCCCCACCCCCTCGCTACCAGTCAGAAACTATTTTACCCTTATCTCTAATTTTGTTGAAGAGAGAGTATAAGCAATAATAGGAAGGACAAGGGGTTTTGCTAGTTGAGATAAGGATAGCTATACAGGGAGTTCACTCGCATTGCTTTCCTGTACATGTGTGTTACCTTCTAAATTAATTCTTCTCGAACTAACCTTTTCTCTAGTTCCTGGTCCCCTTCTCCTATTGGCCTCTGTCACTTAAAAGTATCTGCATCAGTTGAGAGAGAATAATATAATTAAGTATTCTTCTAATATTGGACCTTTTTGGTGAAATACAAATAACACTTGAAGCATTTGTTCATGCAAAGGTGTTTCCTTGTTCCATAATCAGATGCCTAGATGTGAAATTACTCTGTCAAGTGTGTTTTGACTATTTTGAAAGGTCTTGATAGAAAAGAATGGCTATTATTTCCTGATTGCCAACTGTATTCTATAGAGTGCTTAACATGTTCTATTTATATTGTGTTTACTCCTTAAAATAAACCTGAGTAAAGTGTTACTATTCCTGCTCATATAACTGAAGCAGCTCATGCTCAGCAAGGTATATAATTATCAAGATTGTACAGTCTTCCAGTACATGGGATTTGAACCCATGAAGTTCTAACTACAAAGTGTTTTGCTGACAGGGATTACACCCTTTTTTAATACTATCTCCTAATGTTACTGTCTTCAGAAACTAGCTTTAATTACATTTACTTATGTAAAGTAACTTTTATTTGTATAGTACTTGTGTAGTTGGCCAGGCCCTTTCATTTGATCTATACAACCTTGTGAAGGATTGCTTTCAATTTGTAGAAATGGAAACTGAGGCTTTGAGAGGCAAAGTGATTTGCTCAAGAATACATAGCTAGTAAGTGGCATAGTGGTGGCAAGAGCTCAATACCTGTCTTGTGGACTGACTAGTGTTAGGGTTATTTTCTTGTTTGGTTATTCAGCTCTACCATGTTCTCTGGTTCTGCAGTACTATGCAGTTTTCAGAAAGAGTAGCCTACATATAAGGACGAGGCTATTGTCTTCTGGTAAGCTAGTCACTTTCCATGTACAGAAGTAGCCTCTTATTACCATTACTCTTGCTTTTTCACTCTTGTATGATATGCAACAGGCAAGAGAATACTAGTAATAGCTATCATTTATTGAGTGCCTACTACATTCATTACTTCTCACTGAAACCCTTGGAGGAAGCTCTGATCAGTTTCCTTTTATAGAAGAGGAAACTGAGACTTGAATTAAAAAATTGCCCAAAGTTACACACTGGTACTGTGGGCGTAACTCAAATGGTAGAGTGCCTGCTGAGGCTGAGTTAGAACCAGATGTGTCAGAATCCTAAGTTCAAGTCCCTTCTGATATGCTCCCCTGACTTGCAGAATTTGAACTGATCTGCATATCAGAAATTTTAAAATGCAGTTTCATTCTTCTGAAATTCACTTTGCTTAAAATTTTATGTTGATGGATTTCCAGTAAATAATCCGTTGCCTTTTTTTTCCTTAGAGCGCTTTGAGACTGCTAATATATTTTCTTTTATTTCTTCCCTTGAGACAACTTTGAAATGCATTTTTTCAGTTTCTGTAAGTGCCAAGGAGCTGAAAAAGACTATCTATACCTTTCTGGCTTTGAAGTTTGATGCTTAAGTTATGACAAATAGATTTCTCTAATGGAGTTTGTTCTTGCCAAAAGTATTTGTTCTTTATTTTTATTTAACAACCTAACAAATAAAAGTAGCAAACAAAATATTTCTTTAATTCTTAGTGGGATTCTTTGTAAAAAAATTATATTAGTAAAAATTTAATTAGTTTATTTAAACAAGTTCACTTATTTATTTAAAAATCTAAGAAGCCATTTTGTTTGTTTTGTTTTGCTTTCCTTTCCTTTTGCAAACCTACAGGGAACATAAAAGTACACTAAAGAGCATACCCATATGCCTTTTCCTAGATTCACCAGTTGTTAATATTTTTGCTATCCTTTCTCTTCCCCTCCTTCCTTCTCTCCTTCTCAATTTAAAAATAACCTAGAGATATGATGATATTATCATCTATATATTTCGCCACACATGTCCTATAAAAGAGGAATATTATCTTATATAAATACAATACTAAACCACACTGAAGAAATTAAATTTTGCTAAGGTAATGTTTTAAATATATATGTATATGTGTGTATATATGTATAGAGAGATACCTATAGATAACATATTCAAACTTTCACGGTTGTCCAATATTGCTGCCTACCCTCTCCTCATCTATCCTAGCCTAGAGAAAATGATCTGACAGATTCTTGAATGAGCTTAAAGTCCAGTGAAGCATGTTCAGTACTTATTTTGCTCTATTTTCTGGCAGTACTTGGTACTCTTGCACACTCCTTTCTTAAATACTCATTACCCTAGTCTTCATGACAGTACATTCTCCTAATTTTCCTTTTAGGACTTTGCTTCAACTGTTTATGTGGGCTGATTTTTCTCCCAACTTTTCAATGTTGGGGTTCCTCTTGGCCCTCTTATCTTATCACACTCATGCCCCCCTTGGGTCAGTTTACTCTATGGCATTATCCCCAGTATATTAAGACCACTAATGCCTGTACTCCTAGTTACTCAGGAAGCATAGATTGGGAGGATTACTGTTAGAGGGCAGCTGGGGTGGGGGGAGTTTACAAGACCCTATCTCAATCCCTTAAAAAAAAGCTTGGCATGGGCTATGTGGGAAGCATAAATAGGATCACCGTCCAGGCTGGCCTGGGTATAAACATGAGACCCTATTCAAAAAATACATAAAGCAAAAAGAACTGAGGCAGAGCACGTGCCTGGCACGTGCAAAGCCCTGAGTTCAAACTCCAGTTCTGCAAAAAAAAAAAAAAAGACTGGTTAATCTTTTTAAACATTTTTTGTATTATTGTTGTGCTGGTTTGGTGTACATTGGGGTATTTATAAAGGTTCTTATTTTTTTTCATTTTTCTTTTATTATTCATATGTGCATACAAGGCTTGGTTCATTTCTCCCCCCTGCCCCCACCCCCTCCCTTACCACCCACTCCGCCCCCTCCCTCTCCCCCCCTCAATACCCAGCAGAAACTATTTTGCCCTTATTTCTAATTTTGTGGTAGAGAGAGTATAAGCAATAATAGGAAGGAACAAGGGTTTTTGCTGGTTGAGATAAGGATAGCTATACAGGGCATTGACTCACATTGATTTCCTGTGCGTGGGTGTTACCTTCTAGGTTAATTCTTTTTGATCTAACCTTTTCTCTAGTACCTGTTCCCCTTTTCCTATTGGCCTCAGTTGCTTTAAGGTATCTGCTTTAGTTTCTCTGCGTTAAGGGCAACAAATGCTAGCTAGTTTTTTAGGTGTCTTACCTATCCTCACCCCTTCCTTGTGTGCTCTCGCTTTTATCATGTGCTCATAGTCCAATCCCCTTGTTGTGTTTGCCCTTGATCTAATGTCCACCTATGAGGGAGAACATACAATTTTTGGTCTTTTGGGCCAGGCTAACCTCACTCAGAATGATGTTCTCCAATTCCATCCATTTACCAGCGAATGATAACATTTCGTTCTTCTTCATGGCTGCAAAGAATTCCATTGTGTATAGATACCACATTTTCTTAATCCATTCGTCATTGGTGGGGCATCTTGGCTGTTTCCATAACTTGGCTATTGTGAATAGTGCTGCAATAAACATGGGTATGCAGGTGCCTCTGGAGTAGCCTGTGTCACAGTCTTTTGGGTATATCCCCAAGAGTGGTATTGCTGGATCAAATGGTAGATCAATGTCTAGCTTTTTAAGTAGCCTCCAAATTTTTTTCCAGAGTGGGTGTACTAGTCTACATTCCCACCAACAGTGTAAGAGGGTTCCTTCCCCCCCCCCCCCGCATCCTCGCCAACACCTGTTGTTGGTGGTGTTGCTGATGATGGCTATTCTAACAGGGGTGAGGTGGAATCTTAGTGTGGTTTTAATTTGCATTTCCTTTATTGCTAGAGATGGTGAGCATTTTTTCATGTGTTTTTTGGCCATTTGAATTTCTTCTTTTGAGAAAGTTCTGTTTAGTTCGTTTGCCCGTTTCTTTATTGGTTCATTCGTTTTGGGAGAATTTAGTTTTTTAAGTTCCCTATATATTCTGGTTATCAAATACATCATGCTTGCATTCACTCCCTCCACTGCTCTCTTTCATCCCCCTTCCCCAATTCCTGGAACAGTTTGAACAGGTATCATTTTTGCATTTATATACATGTGTATACATTAAGAAGACTCCTAAATCTTTGTTTTCAGCCCACATTATGTGCTATCATCCTTGGTTTATTGAAAATCATTTCGAATACTTTCTTTTGTAAAAGGGAAACTACTTTTTTATTTGAAATTATATTCCCTCTAATAATAATTCTTAATAATTTACTTTTTATATGATGTCTTGGCCTTGAAATTTGTATTGAATTGATATTACATATACACTTATTGCTTGAATAAAACAGGCAAAAGCCCCAAACAAAAAACCCAACAAACTTTTTGTTCTGTATGCCAATTAAATACATCTTCAGTTTTTTTGTTTAATTCACTTTGTGATTAGTCTTCCTTTGCTTTAAAATTCCAAGTATTTTGAGACTCTGAGAGGGGCTATTTAGATATCCATTCTAGAATCCCGAGCCTTTAGAGGTAGAAAATACTGCTTAATGTGTATAGCATTTCCATTTCAACCTTAAGTGGTTTTTACTGGGATTCCAGCCTTTACCAACGTTCAAAAAGAATCCAGCTTTATAGTTTTACTTGTTAGAAAATTCTGTTAAATCAAGGTATGTTTCAACTCAGTGTAAGAAAGGGCAATACCTTACCCCAATTGCCAGCTACTTGCCCTAATCAGAAATCTTATATAATTACGGTTTTGTATTTTATTAGCAGGTGCAAAAGACAAAAATTAAGTACAGATTATATTTGACTTTGGAAGAACAAATGTGGCAATAAACTCAAATTAGTAGTTAATAACAAGAGAGAAATAAAACAAAAATTGTTTTCATGATTTTTAAGATTTTCCTGAGTGAAGATTAAAGGTCATTACTGGATTGTTGAATAGAAATATTTCCTATGAGAAATGTTTTAATAATTTAAATGATAGTAATACCTTTATATCACTAAATTTCTGTATATAGTTAAGAATATAATACATTTATACATTTGATATCTTCAGAATAATGCATCTTTTAGAAAACTTGCAAAAAATAATATGGTAGAGAAGTCACAGTTACTTGTAAACTGTTGTTCTCCAGATCTTACTGTTAAACTGATTTGGCTTAATATTTTGTTATCTTATAGATAAGACTTCACATTTCCCTGAACTGGTAGCATAGTCAAGTATTATAACTCTGATGGGTAAAAATGGCTTTATGTAACCTTTGTGTTGTACCATTTCCCTGAGGGATAAAATAGGGCTTTAAATACTGTATTTAAAAATCTGAATCCTAGGCTCTGTGCAGTGTCAGAAGCCTGTAATCCTAGTTTACTTGGGAGGCAGAGATCGGGAGGATGTTGGATCTATGCTAGCCTGGGAAATAGGTTTGCCAGACCCAATCTCAACCAATGGCTGGGCATAGTGGTACGTGCCTGTCATCATACTAGCTATATTGGAGAAGCACAAGTATGAGGCTATGATCCAGGCCAACTTGGGCATCAAGTGAGACCCTATGTCAAAACTCACCAACACAAAAAGTGCTGGCAGAATGGCTAAAGTGTTAGAGCACCTGCCCAGCAAGTGCCAGGCCCTGAGTTCAACCCCCAGTTTTGCCCCCAAAAAGAGTCTGAATCCTAATAAATACAGAAGCGATGAGTTACAAAGTGACTGTCTTGCAACTGCCATAGCAATAAATGCTTTAAGTAAAAATTATTGGCTAGCCACCACGCCCTGTAATCCCAGCTACCCAGGAGTTGAAGGCCAGCTCAGGTAAAGTTAGTGAGACACTATCTCAAAAATGAAATACAAAACTAAAAGGCTGGGGGCATGGCTCAAATGGTGCAGAGCTGGGCAGGGCCTTGGATTTGAACCCTGAGTTCAATCCCCACTGTGCCAAAAAACAAACAAACAAAACCAATGGATGTTTTAGAGAACAGAATGTACACAAATTCTCAAAGCATATTCCTAAAAATTGTTCATTAATTTAAAAGAGAAAATAGTACTTTGACAGTATGGAATTTTATGTGGATATCACTGTTACCAAATTGTCCAAGTTAGCGTAACCAGTAATGAGACTGATTAACATCACGTGCCTCTTGTTGTAATGCCCTCAGAAAGACACATTGCTTATCCTACCAAAATGTATAATATGAATCTAATTGTGAGTAAATAGCAGAAATATCTAAATTGAGGGGTGTTTTGTGAACAACTAGCTTGTACTCTGAAAAAGTTTAAGTGTCATTAAAGAGAAAAGCTAAGAAATTGTTCTAGAGTAAAGGAGACTGAAGAAATGATGTGTGGAGGAAGAATGCATTTATGACAAAATATTAACATTTATAGTATTGTTATCATTTTCCCATACATTTGAAAGTATGTCAAATTATCAAGAAAAAATCCTACTCGTGTGCAACCTGTGTTTACCAAGTTGTGGTTTATGCCTTTCCTTGTTTTTGGTGTCTTCCAATTTCCTCATTCATCAAAGACTTCCAAGTCCCAGCATCATCATGAGTACCTTCACTGTACATGTGAATAACCCCCACATGTTTTGATTTCCTACATTGCAATAACTTCCTCCACTGCTCAACTTTATTTTCTCAGTCCCATTTCCTGCTCCAGTGGTCTCATTCTCAGATCTCCTGGTTTTCACTGAAATCTCTAAGCCTTCGACTCTTCCTACGTGTCCTTGTGTTTGAGCTTCCTCTTGTCTTCACTTTCCACCGCATTCACTTTCCCCATCTTCTATTTGCTGTCACTTCAGCCAGTTAACATCATCCACAGTAATCATAGTTTAGGGTATTTAAGCAGTAGGTGAAATGTTTAATGTAACTTGGCCACAGTTCATTTATGGGAAGGGAAAAGATATTGGTGGCTTGATTTATATTTTTCTATAGGGCTAATTCAGCTTTATTTATTTATATTATTAATTTATTTACTTTGCAGTGCTAGAGATCAAACCCAAGGCCTTGCACATGCTAGGCAAGTGCTCTACCACTGAGCTACAGCCCCAGTCTGACTTATTTATGTATTTTGTGGTACTTGGGATAGAACCCAGGGCCTTGTACATGCTAGATTAGTGCTTTATACCCTCAGCCCTTTGTGGTTTTTTTTTTTTTTTTAAGATAATGGCTCACTACCTTTGCCCAGGCTTGCCTCCTACCTCTGCCTCTTGAGTACCTGGGATTACAGGCATGTGCCACCACATCAGGCTTGATTTATGTATTTTTGAGTCACCTTTAGATTGTATCTTCTTTGTCCACAAATTTCTGGTATGTGTGTTCAGTTTTGCACATCGTATTTTGTCCTTAAATGTTATTTTCAGCTTTTCTATGTGCAGTAATAGTTTGGCTGTAGCTGTGGCACTAAAAAATCCAGATGGATGTATTGGAATGTGGTATAATTGGAAAGGATCTTAGAGATCACAAAGTTCTCATTGTTCAGATGAGAAACTGAGGACCAGGGAGGTGGCACCTGGCTCAGTCAGGACCAAAATGGAGGTTTCCTGATAAAAAATTCAGAACTTGTTTTTATTAACTCATATAGTTGGGGTTCCTGGGTGGGAGAGTGACTGAGTGAGTGAGTAAATAAAAAGTCAAAGAAATGACCTCTAATTTTTGCCATTCTCTAACTAGAAGGCCAGAGGTTTCTGAGAATCACAAAACCTCTTTGGCACTTGGGGAAAATGACAGTTTTAAAAAGTCAGGCTGCCAGAGTGGCTCAAGTGGTAGAGGGCCTGCTTAGCAAGCGTGAGGCTCTGAGTTTAAACCCCAGTACCACACACACAAAAAAATCAGTGAAGGAACAATTTTATAAATATAAAATAACCAAAAAAGAAGTAATTGAGGGCTGGCAGAGTGGCTCAACCAGTAAGAGCGCCTGCCTAGCAAGCATGAGGCCCTGAGTTCAAACTCTGGTGCCACCAAAAAACAAGAAGAATAACAAAATAGAACCTTGCAACTAAAAAGTCAAAGAAATGACCTCTATTTCTAACTGGAAGTCCAGACAGAGGTTTCTGAGAATAATAAAAACCAGTTCTGGCACTTGGGGAAAGTGATAGTTTTAAAATATCTGTCATTGTTTGGAGACTTGGCTTCATGCTCTACTGTCTTGTTTAAGAAAAATGCTTTTGAGCGTCAGCAACTATGAATTGTGCCCTTGCTCTGCATCCCTGCCAGGGTTTATGGATGAGCAAGCCTCTTAAGGTCTTTGTCCTTATTGCTGCCTGTCTTAGTCCATATTCTGTTTGCTCTAACAGAATACCACAGGCTGTAATTTATAAATAAAAGACATTTCTCACAGTTCTGGAGACTGGGAAGACCAGTATCATGATGTTGGCATCTGGTGAGAGCCTTCTTGCACCTCTAACATGGCAGAGGACATCACGTGGTGAGAGAGTATACACAAGCAGAGAGAAAAGGGGGTAAACTCATCCTTTCTATCAGAACCCTACGCCTGAGATAATAGTTTTAATTCCTTCATGAGGGATCTAAGGCCATCCCAAAGGTCCTATTTACTATATTATCACAATAGCAATTGCATTTCAACATGCGTTTTTGGGGGGGACATTGAAACCACAGCATTACCCAAGAAGCAGGCTTTGTGATCATCTCTGTCTACCTGGCATGGGCTTTGCAAAGTGTTTCCCGTGAAGCTGGAAGTCTAACTTGGAACAGCCACATGCTCTTACAGAGGAGAACTATAGAATATCTACCTGTCCTCAAAAATAACAATCGTGATACCTGTGGTTCCCAGCCAGAGGTGAGCCATACCCCATTCTCATCATGCTTTGAGCAGCCAACATAATAGATGCTTTTCCTTTTCATTTAAAGCCTTTTTCCACTGGAGGATTTATTCTCTTTCCAGATCATTTGAATTCCTTTTAATCAGCTCTAACACACTTGTGCCTCTGTGTCTTCCTGTGTGGATATCAGGCCCCTTAAAGATTCATTAAATATTCATTTATCCTGGTGCCTCCTTAGGGGGCCTCTGCCAGAAGAATTTCAATAACAGAATTTTTAAAATGCCAAATATGAAACTTCTTGTTTAAAGGACTATCTGCCAAAGAAACTCCTATTTAAAAAAGAAACAAAGTAAACGTACCAGTCAGCATGAAAAGAAACACTAGACAGAGAGTCTTAACTAAGCAGTCATTCAACAAATATTTATTGAGCACCTACTGTGCAACAGAGATTGTTCCAGACTCAGGGAATATAGCAACTAACCCAGAGAACAGAATCCCAGATTACATTTTATGGGCAACGGCAGATTATAATAATAACTAAAATGTGTTTTATATCAGATAATAATAAGTGCTGTGGAGAAAACATAAGGAAGGAGATTGAGGATGAGGGGAAGGGTGCTATTTCAAAAATAGTGCTCAGAAAATCTTCATTGAGAAGGTGACCTCAGAGTAAAGACTGAAGACTCTAAGGGAGTGAATCCTGTGCAGGTTAACATGATACTTCTTGCTGTTTGTTGGCTCTTGGGTTCTGAAATGGTAGTTGTTTGTCCATGGAAGTCTATGAGAAGTCTAATGAAATAGTATGTGGAACTAGCAAGTCTTTGGAACAGTAGACTTTGTTACCCGGAGAGAGTTTTTTATGTGTGATGCTGGGAATTGGACCTAGAACCTTGCCCATCCTACGCAAGTACTCTACCACTCATCTTTGGCCCCAGCCTGAGAGAGACAATTAGAAAAAATTTCCTAGCATTTATTGAGTACTTTCTATATGTCATGCAATGTGCCATGTATTTTATATTAATCAGTTAATACATTGCTAATACCTATGTCAACACATTACTAATATGTTATTATGTACTATTACAACACCCCAGGATGGTATTCATTCATTCATTCATTCTTTCAACAAAGATGCATTAGACTGGAGGTGTGGCTCAAGTGGTAGAATGCCTGCTTTGCAAGCGTGAAGCCCTGAGTTCAAACCCCAGTCCCACCAAACAAACAAACAGACAAACCAAGCAACCAACCGACCAACCAAAAAACCCAAAGTCCCATTGCCAGGCCTTGCTTGCCCCAGGTGCTGAGGATGCAGCAGTGCATAAAGTGAAGTTTTTATTTGCATGAAGCTTAGTTAATAGAGGAAAGTAGGCAGTAAATACATGAACATATGACTGTAGAATGTCAGGTAGTAAAGAATGTCATGGAGAACCATACCACAGCTGATTAAGATAGGGAATGTAAGGTGGAGGAAGAGGAGGGAAGGTGTTATTTTATGTAGTGCCTAACTTTTCATGGCTGATTCTGAATGCCATGCTGGGTTGTATACCACAATGGTTATAAGCCCAGATTGTGGAATTACAGAAGTCTGAATTTGCCTCTACGTTTGCCCACTGACAAACAATGTGACCCCAAACAAATTATTTCTGGGTCTCAGTTTCCTTGTCTGTAAAATAAGGCTAATGATGATTCATAGGATTGTTGGAAGAATTACATCACATCACGTAAAATCAGATGATCTACATGAATCATCAAGCACAATTACTGGCACAAAACAAATGCTCTAAATGTATTATTTGTCTTGTTCACTAACCCCCTAAGTGGACATTTAATTTCTTTTAAAATATCATGACAATGATGACTACCAGAGAAATGAATCCATTAAAAATAGAAAAGAAAACAAACAAAAAACACAGCTTGGCAATAGAGAAACTACCTGTGCTGGGCACAGAAAATTGTTCAGGTAACTATTTATTGAACCTGTGCTGTTGCTTCCTTTTGGGCACATGGCAAGAGCTTTTTTCTTTTTTCCTGCATGGAATTAATGTGACAGGGAAGCCAAGTCCTGTTTCATAATGAAGCAGCAGGACCTAAAGCAGGTCTAAGGTTTTCACCAATCCCAGAACCGAATGACATAGATCATTACCTCTTTGGGCAGGATTGGGGGTGTTTGAGCCAGAGCCCCTTGGGGTAGGATGAAATCATATTTGGGCTTTATCTCTTGCCACCTTGGAGGTTTCTGCTCTAGAGAAGGGTCTTCGAGTGGGTAGTTTGGACTGTAAAGGTGAGTGGGTTCTCAGGTGCCAGGTAAGCTTTTAGAGGTCTGATGTCAATTTGCCCAACCCCTCCCTGCCAGTCTTCTTTCCTCTCCAGAGAGGTTTCTGTCCTTTGGTTGCCCAAGGCCAACAGCTGGATGTAGATCAAAACCACTTTATCAATCTCTGCACATGTACTCTCAAAATCCCAGTGTAGTAATGAAGTGGGGCCTGATTCAGAGCACCCAGGAAGTTGGGAACTTAAAGCCTAAGCAGAACCTACTTTTTCCACC
Organism: Castor canadensis; assembly: GCF_047511655.1. Taxonomy (NCBI): domain Eukaryota; kingdom Metazoa; phylum Chordata; class Mammalia; order Rodentia; family Castoridae; genus Castor; species Castor canadensis. Next base: position 126,439,151 of record NC_133405.1, on the reverse strand, counting down.
CCACTGAGACCAGCTCATCAGGCAGGGTCCAGGCAGGAGGTTCACAGAGGGGTTAGAGAGGATTTCCTTTGAGTAAAGAATTGCCACATAGGTATCCAGTGTTGATCTGTTAACTAAGAATTCTGAAGTATACAGAGGTAGCAACTTCAGGAGAGTTTCCAGCCCTAAGGCTGAGAGAACAAAGGGAAAACAGCAGAATGATGTCACTTTAGAAACTTGGAGAGATCCTACAGAAGTGAACTTCAGCCCTTTGAGAAGTACTGCTCAGCTCGTGCTGGTGTATCAGGGGCTTCCACAGGCTAGTTTTGCAAATGGTAGGCCATTGAAAATTGGATCCAACTGCTTGCTGCACAGGTAAAGAGTAGATGCTAGGTTATGTGAACAGGACACAGGTGGAAGGAGGATGTTTCTTATAAAGTCTCCCTGTACCAGCTGGCAAAGCCCACATGCGGTCTGCAGAGTCCCTCAGTATAGCTGAGCTGACTGGAGAAGAGTTGGGTTGGAGTTGAGCTAGGATAGCTCATTAAGTGGTATTTGTGCTCAGGTGGAGGAGTGCGGGAGTAGACAGGTGTGGTGATTCTGAAGCCGAGGGTCAGCATCTCGACTTTGGAGTAGAAGAGAAAGGGCAAAACAGAGGAGGGCTGGGTGAGTGGTTCAGTGGTAGAGTGCTTGCCCAGCATGCATATGGCACTGGGTTCCATCCCCAGCACTGTAAGAAAACAGATAACCGAACATGGCTGTCTACCTTCCAAGGCCCAGGATCCACACCCTCTAATAAAATAGAGCCCAGTGATTGTGATTGTGGTGTGTGCTTACCAAATGAAGCAGCGACTTCTCCCTCGGAGCGTATGGTGGGGATCCCGGCAAAGGATGAGACAGAAGCCAGGTAGAGATGGGAGAGGGAATTTAGCACCCCTTTCTCTCCCTGCATGGGGGAAGAGTAGAAAGGATAATATACGTAAAGTGTCGAGCTAGTGCCAGGCACATAGTAGGCATTCAGTGAATGGTAGCTATTGTTATTCAAAGGAAGGAAAGGTAAAAATGGGTTAGAGAATGAAGTAACTGGCTGTAGTGGAGAACGCCCAGGGTTTGGACTCAGAGTGCTCAGTCTACAATAGATAAGTGACTTTAAGTAACAGGTGACATACTTACTATTCTGAGTGCAAAGTTTCCTTATGTGTAACATGAAGATAACAATACTTGTAAGCACTGAATGTCTTCTAGTAGCTCCTGAACATTTTTTTTTGTTATTAATAGAATTAAGTTTGGCTAGTTGTTGATGTTTCTAACATGACATAGAAAAGACTTCCGTGATCATTTTTCCACTACCTCACTGAACTGAAGCAGAGAAAAAGGCCATTAGCTGTATGTAAAGCATTGGCTCTGGAGTCCATTAGATCTGGGTTCGAGTCCTCACTGGATATTTCTACGTACCAGCTAAATGAGGTTAAGTAGGTTCTTTAGGCTTCACAGTGTGGTGTGGACTGGGGTAACTGATACAATGCCAGACCCTCAGCAAAGTGCAGGAACAGCAACATTGTGCTGATGTTTATGAGAACCCTTGGGAGAAAGGGGTTAGCTTATCCCGACAGTGACTACCCCACAGAAGAGGGATTCAGGGGAGCCTGGTTACTCCATAATGACATTTTGAGAACTCTTGAGATTTTGGTCATGGTACTCCCAATTACTTGCTTTGCAATATCAAACAAGTCACTCTTTCTTCCTCCTGTGGTTTTTCCATATGGAGATCATGGACTTAAGGTCTCTGGTCCATTTCCCTGAGTTTTCTGGCAGGTAAATAATGAAACTAGAGTCTCTAGAAACCATAATCCTTGGGGAAGCTCTAAATAAACATTCTCGAGTGGCTGGATCCTGACAGTACTCTGTGTACCACACCATACTAAAACCAAAGGATGCTGTTACTGGAGGTGGGACTTCTGCTTTCAGAACTCAAACTCTTTAATTTTCTGCACTAGCTGGGAAAAATGATAGCATGAATGAAAGGAGCTAGCTGTTTGTGATTGTTCTTCACTCTAAAACTTGAGGCATATGACAGTATATCTTTAATTATCTCTCACTTGATCTCTTTCTTCAATACTGTGAAACTGTGATAACCCAAAGGCTATCAAGCCCAAGAAAAACAGTGTGCCTAGATAGTCCACAAACAAAACAATACTTACAGTTTCCATTCATTTAGCATATTCTTTACATCAGGCATTGGGCTAAAGTCTTCACCTAGTGTCTCATTTTGTGCTATTGTAACTCTGTTAGGGAGGGAGGTGTGTTTACTTATCCATCGGTCTTTTGTCAATTGAATCTCAGGCAGGGAAAGTATAGCGAACCAAACTTCTCAGTTCATCATCCGTTGTTATCATTGGACCATGCAAGACCCTTTCTTATGTTAATTGTTTGTTCCTTTTTATCCATTTACCACTTGTTCATTTGACTTCCCTATAAGTAACCAATCTATTATGTGTAGTGGGGCTCTTTGCCTCTGTATGTACCCTTATGAATGTATATGTGGTTTTCTGAACATATATTTGTAATTGGTATAAAATGGTATTGTATTTCATTCTGTTTCTGACTTCTTCTTAACTGTTCTAATGCAGCCACTATATTTTTAAGACCTATCCATATTATCATGGGCTTATTTAATCTATTACTTCGAGGTCTGGCATGATACTCCATGGTCTGTACTCACTACCGGTCACACTTCTTTTCCTGGCATTCAGTAACAGCCAAGCTGCACTGGTATGAAACTCCCTACTGCCACAAAGAAGCAACTACAGCCTCACATGTCTCCTTGGAAATTGCCTTGGGGTAAATAGGGAAGAATGGAATCTTTTTAAGTAGTGGCAGAGGTGGGTGCTGTTATAAACCCATTTTACAGGCGTGGAAACAGAGGCTTTTAAGCGTTTTAATAACTTATTCAAAAGTCAAGTACACAGTAATTAGCAGGACTGCAATTCAAATTCAGACAGCCTTACTCCAAAACTTCTACTGTGTCATTGTTAGTCTCTGAGTGTTTGAGATAAGAACATTTTATGAAAAGATACAAAAGTCATTGTTATTGTTTATAGTTTTTATTTTCATAGAATGTAGGAATTCAGGTGGAGTGATAGTTTTTTTTTTTCTTCTGAAGCACCTACTCCTACCTCCAAGGGCTGTATGTACAGTAACTATTTTTCTCTGATTTTCATATCCCATGGTTTTGCAGTGCTGAGGGCGGCATTGGTCATTCAGAACTGGTACCGAGGTTACCGAGCTCGATTGAGGGCCAGACAACATTATGCCCTTGCCATCTTTCAGTCCATCGAATATGCTGATGAACAAAGCCAAATGCAGGTCTGTGTCACAAGCTTCTCTCTCTCTCCGTCTGTGTCTAACTCTCTGTTTCTGTCTCTCTCTGTGTGTTTCTCTCTCCTCTCTCTGTCCCTTTGTCCCTCCTTCTCACTGAAATGCTTCTCTTTATCCACGTTATTGAAAGAATGAATGTTTGGATTTATTTTAAGCTTAAGACCCTTGATGTAGGGTGTTGATGAAGGATGTGGGACATTGTCTTGCAACTAACTGTTGGGAAAGTGTGATTTGGGAAAGTATGGTGGTGTTCAGTTTTGAAGTTCACATTTTTCAGAGGGCTGACAGATGTCCAGCTAACTAATAAAAATGGCCCTATTTTATTTTGGGGTATATGACCCTATGGAGAGTAAATTTATTACTTTATGAAGGGAAAGAATACATAAGTAGTTAATAAATGGAAGAATTTCTTTGAAACGAACCTGTAGAGTACTAGAAGAAAATATACATTAGTGAGGAAGGCCTTAAAGCTTGTAGCATAGATTCATAAATCCAGCTTAATACTCATTAATAAAAATGGATACTCTTTCACAATAAAGAGGATCTTGGAAAGAGCTCTCTATAGTTGTTATTGAAAAAATTAACTTATAGAATAGTATGTAGAGTTTATCCCATATATGTGAAAGAAAATTAAACATACAGCTAAATTCTGGAAAAAATACACAGCAAATTATTTACAGTGGTTAGTTCTGGGGACAGATGTGGTACTGAAGAGTGTATAGGGATCTCTCATTTTCATTTCGTCTTGTTTGTAGTTTTAATTAATTGTATTTAAGTATCAGATTAAAATGTGAAAATTGTTAAATTTGTGGATTTCTTTTTTTTTGGGGGGGGAACAAAAAGCTTTACTTTTAGTAATGCTGATTACAGAACATGAATTTAAATCAGTGCTCTCCATGGCACCCCAACAACAACTTCAGAAATATTCGTACTTGTGGATTTCTTTTTGTCAGCTGTTAAAATGATATACCAGAGTTGAATCAGATGCTGCCTTTGGCCTGATAAGAAGCTCAAAGCTGTGCTGTTAAGCACTACTTAATCTCACCACCAAATGGAAAAGAAGATGTCATAATAATAAAAATTTAGTAATTGTCTTAGATTGGACTTCTAGAAGCAGATTCTGAGACAGGGGTCCTGGTACAAGTGACTTATTAAGACTGAGGGAGTGTTCTCAGGAGAATCCTTTAAGGGAGTGAGGAAACCAAGACAGGATGGCTGAAGAGGCCAGGCAAATTGTGCTTTCTAGAGAAGTTTGACTTCAACCTGATCCCTTCAGGAGACCTCAGGTGTGGAATGTGTCACAGTTTGTCCCTTGCATGGGCAAGGAGATGGAGAAATGGGCTGTATTCTCTTGCTGTTGTCTATGGGCAGCCTGTCAGGAAGGAAGGGCCTGTAATATCCTAGGCAGCTCAGTGTGGTGGCTGCCTACCTGCAAGGGCAGGCATAGGTGAAGCGGCAGGGAGAGGAATGCCTCAGAAGAGAAGGGGACTTTCATGGAACATTGATAGTATTTGCCACAGTAGCTGTTTAGGATTCATTAACTGATTAATATGTTTTTATTTTGTCCAGCTATCCAAATTTTTTTCCTTCGTGTTGGAGAACTATGCACATACACATAAGGAAGATCCAGGTAAGCAAACTTTCTAGCCTTTTGAGAAGTAGTCATTAGATATTAAATTGCCTTCATCAAGAAATATAAATCCTGAAGATGGGAGAACACTGGGAAATTAAAAAGATGCCCACTTCTCTTGTCTGTGTGACACCCAGCAAGTCATGAAATTGGTTGAACTAGATTTTTTCCTCTCTGGATGGTATCTGCTAAATTAGCATTTAATTTTTCTCACTTTTCAAAGAATTATGTTTCGTGCATCATTCGTTTGTCGTATTGGAACCTCAGTGTATTGATGCAGAGAAATTTTGTGCTGAGAAATCAAAATATTTTTGAGTGTTTCATGCAGTAGGTTTGGGTACAAATGGCAGATTAAATGTAATTGGCTCCAACATGCCTCTTTTTTTCTCTCTCTCCTGTCTGTCTGTATGTCTATCTGCTATAGTTTGACTATACCTCCTCGAAGTTCATGTGTTGGAAACTTAATCCTCAATGCAACAGTAGTGGAAAGTATGACCTTTAAAAGGTCACACTTTAAATTAGATCATAAGGGGCCCTGCTGTCATGAATGCACTAATGTCATTATCATGAACATGGGTTCATTATCTTGGGAGTGGTGTCCTAATAAAGTATGATTTCTACCCTCATCCCTCATTCTTGCACATGCTGTCTTGCCATATGATGTCTTTAGCCATATTATGACTTATGACATAGCAAGAAGACTCTCACTAGGAATTTCCCATTGATCTTGGGCTTCCCAGCTTCCAGAGCCCTTAGCCAAATGTATTTGTGCTCATTGTAACTTATCAAGTGTGTGGTATTCTGTTATAGAAGCATAAAATGGACATAAGACATTTACTATATCTATCTATCTCCATCATTTATTTGGTCATTCTGAATCAGAGATAGACAATATAGGTGAGATTTAAATATGATTTTCAAATTATAATTATTCACAACACATGTATTTCTTCTGCAAATTAAAATCTGCCTGTTGTTATCTCCATGTTGGATGAGACACCTAGAACTCATTTTTCTTTAATTTCAGCTAACCATCTTTTGTTTTAATTAAAACTTGTGTGGTATCTAGGAGCATCTTTATATGATCTGTTAAACACCCTACTAAATGGCCAAAGAATGGTATTTTAATGGCATGATTTGATCTAAGTACATATGTATGAAACTAATTAAAGCTTTTAATGATCCATAGAAACTTTCTCAACAGTGCAATAGCTAAACCTGATGAGTGAGGAGTGGGTGGAAGTGGATACTTTGCCATTTTCTTTCTTCTACCCGATCGCAATTTGAAGACAGTTGTTTGAGCATCAAGTTCTTTGACAAACATGTTTTTGAGAAGAAACATAATAATGATGAAATGAAACAGGATTCTTTCTGCTAATGACCTAATGTTTCAATCTAGCCTCCCGTAATCAGAGTCATTTATGGAATTTCAGAGACACAGAGGACTGGCTTCCAGTCTAGGTATATTTACTAAAACTCTGCATTTTAAAAAATCTGTGTTTAATGAAATTCTGCAGGTGATTTAATAATATATCACAATATTTTATCAAAGAAAGGAACAGTGGTTTTATTGATGTATAATATACATGACAGGAGAGTACACAAATTATACGACACAACAAATTTCCTCAAAGCAAACACAGCCATGAAGCAGTCACTCAGAAGAAGAAACAAAACATCAGAGCCACAGAAACCGCACTCTGTGTTTTCTAGTCACTACCCAGCCCCCATGTCACCCCATAACTGCTTTTGAACGTCTGTAACTAGAGTAGTTTTGCTTATTTCTGAACTTCTTCATATAAAGGGAAGCATACAGTGATACACACACAGACACCCTCGTGTCCAGTTTGTTTTGCTCAACATTATATTTGTGAGAGTCATTCATGTTACTGTAGTTTGGTCATTTTTGTTGCTGAATAATATTCCATTTTACTGATATGCTATAATATATCCATTTTATTGTCTGTGGGCATTTGGATTGTTTTTAGTTTGGCATTTTAAATTGTGCTGCTATGTACACTGTTATACATGTCCCTTTTGGTGAACATATGCATTCATTTCATGTCTTTTCTTAAAGTTTTGGTTATGTATTGTTATATAACAAGCCATGCCCACATTTAGGGGCTCAAACACAATAGCCATTTTATTGCTTGGTATTCTGTGGGTTAGGCTTTTGAACAGGGCCACTGTGGGTAGCTGGTCTCTGTTCCATGTGATATGAGTTGTTCATCCAACTCAGATGGGCAGGGCCGACCAAGTGGTTTTATTTACATGTCTAGGTTATTAACTTGGTCACCTGTATTCTTCTCATGTTGCACCTATGTCCAGCAGGATACTCTGGACTTCTTTACATAGTGGCTGGTTCCAAGAGGGCACAAGCAGAAGCTTGAAGGCCTGTGAAGGCTTTGCGCTGAAACTCTGAAAAATGAGTTCTGCCTAAAGCAATTGGTCAATGCGAGTCACAAGACCAGACACAGGTTTTCTAGTTTAAATATCTTTTTTTCTTTGTGAATACTTGTCTTTTAAACTTAGAAGGCTTTGAAATATTTGAACTATAGACCACTATGCCTATATTTGTAGATGTTTTATACTTCATAATATTTGGATTTTTTATAGTAAACTAAGAAAAATTAATGTGTAGTGATTGAGAATAATTTAAAAACACAACTACAAACTTGCAAGTAGTTAACCGATTTTTGTTCCAAAATTTATTTGATGATGAATGTTTTCACTACTTAGTTTAATGCCTCTCTCATAACATTTTCAATTAAAATGTATAATTGGGCATGTTTCTGGTGTATGTAATCCCTTACATCCATTTTTGTTACGGAGTTCTAGGATCACTGGGAATTAATTATTGTAGAGTAACAGAAAAGGTGATTAGAGATTGTTCCCAGAGATTGATTTAGTGCCCTCTTTGGTGGGAGGGTTCTAGACAACCTCTCCCTAGGCCTGTTTAATGGAAGTGCTGAGATCTCTTAGCAGGGTGTTTTTAGTGGGCAGGATACTATTTAACATTCCCAGATACTGAGGCCAGATTAATGGTCTCAATTCTGAGGCACAGAGTATCTGAAGATACTGGAAGCGGTATTTGTGCTTGCAATCTCACCATCTCTTTTGTGAAAATCAGTTATTCTGGTTTATTTCCCTGCACTACTACTTTCAGAGCTCAAAACGAGTTTATAGGACTTGATGGGAGTCCATGTAAAAGTTTCCAGTCTGCTTTTGCACATCAGCCTCCTCCACAGGCAGAAACCAAAGCTGCTATCTGTAGAAACAGGTTTAAACAGATACTGGTATGAATGGGAGGGTTGTGTGTAAATGTTATTTTGACTTTCTGCTTCTCAAATGGCCCCTCAAACTACATACACACACACACACACACACACACACACACACACACACACACACGGTTTTGAAAACACGTGCATTTATTTATTTATTCATTTAATTTTGTAATGATAGCATATTTCATATTTTTGTTGCTATGGTCGATAGGGTATTTTCACCATATCTCCCCACTGACTATTTCATATGCGTATAACTTATTTTGTGCTTGTACTGATTAACAATAGTAGTGAAAGTGTTCTTGCTGATTTTCATTAAATGTTTACCATGTGTCATGTATTTAAATTCTTTTTAATGGCTCATTTAATTTAGTCTTCATGATAAATCAAGAATATTATTATTATTCCTCTTTTGTAAATGCAAAAGCTGAGGGTAACCTTCCAAAGTTATTCATCTCATTAGTGATATTATATCTAATTCTCTTACGAATTCTTGGAGTTTTCCTATTAATTTTTGGGGATCTTAAGATTTAATCACATAGGCTGCAAGTAATTTCATTTTTATATTTTTGTATATGACAGTTAGTGCTCTTATTTCATTTTTGTGTCTTCTTGCATTGGGCAGAGATAACAGAACAATGCTAAAATAAACAGTGAAAGTGAGCATCCTTGTTTTGTTGACAGTTTAATTGAAAAACCATTACTGTTCATTTAAATTTTAAAAATTTCATTAGAGAAGTATCCTTCCATTCCCAATTTTCTGAGTCTTAAAAAAATCAGAAATATGTCAGGTGCAGTGGCTTAAGCCTATAATTACAACTACACAAGCGGTGGAGATCCAGAGGATTGTAATTTGAAGTGAGGGCAAAAATATTCCAAGACCTCATTGCAACCAATGACTGGGTTTGGTGGTATGTGCCTATCATCCCAGCTAGAAGGAGAAGTACAAATAGGGGGATTGTGGTCCATGCTGGTCCAAGCAAAAGGTCATTTCCTATCTCAAAAATAGCCGCACAAAAAGGGCTGGTGGCATGGCTCAACTGGTAGAAAGCTTGCCTCACAAACATGAGACACTGAGTTCAACCTCCTAGTCCCACAAAAAATCAGGAATACATGTTGAATTTTTATGAGTTATTTTGGCATCTATCAAATTCATTATATGGATACCAATGGTTTTGAAACAGATTCATAATTTGGAAATGGTAACAATAAGTGATAACTATAAATGTGGTTCAAATGGTGCTTATCTTCGAAATCTCTCTCACTGTCTTTCTGTCTTTGTGGTATTCAGACTGAAACCAGGCAAATGGTCTTCTACTTGAGCTATGACCTTACACCCTAAATGGTGCTTTTCTTTTTCTAGCAATATGTGGAGTTTGCCTCCCAAGTGATATCCGAATGCTAGAGGCAGAACTTGTTTTATTATTTTTTTCCTTCTTCCCTCCTTCCCTGCCTCCCTTCCTTTTTTCCTTCCTTCCTTTTATGCAGCACTGGGAAGTGCATGGTAAGCAAGCACTATACCACTGAACTATATTCCCAGTCCTCAGAAATTGTTTTCCCAATACAATTATGGCCTTTAAATTTTCCCTATCCAGATTTTGATTCTGTACTCAGAAAAAGAAAAAATTGTGTGTAGGGGTATTTTTGAGGTATTTTTTAGAACAACTTATAAAGGTGTTACTTGATTATGAATCAAGATTTTGTTATATTTGTTTAGATTCATGTTCACAAAATTATAAATCAAATAGCTAAGGATTAATTCCAATTTTATGTTGCATAAATCTTTATATATGTTGGCATTAATTAAATTATCGCTGTTAGTTATGATAGTTACAGCCCACAAGGACAATAGATGCATTAGAAAGTTAAAGCTTTCAATTGTTTTCATATGTGACACACTAACTATTGAAAGAGAATCTGTATTTATTCTTTTTTGTTGCTTAAAAACCAGCAGAAGGATAATGATTTGATGTTGATTAATATTTCATATTGTGTATTTTTAACTAAAAATTCACTTAGGGAAATATATTTTTCATATATGCAACACTGAAGTTTTTTGTGTGCATAGTTTTTTTTATTATTCATATGTATATACAAGGCTTGGGTCATTTCTTCCCCCCGCCCCCACCCCCTCCCTTTGCATAGTTTTTTGAGACAGAGTCTCACTGTGTAGTCCAGGCTGGCTGGAACTTGAGGTCTTCCTGCCTCCAACTCCTGAGTGCTGTGATTGCAGGTGTGTACCACCATACTCAGCTGTTAGTTTACTTTTTAAAGAATATGACTCATCAAATCTATGGAAGGAAGGACTATACGTGAACTTATCTTTTAAGAAGATGTGAATGTATTAATTTTGTTCTTAAATTGATAAGACTTGAGGTTTAATTACAAGACATATAGAATTGACTTATTGTATCAGTTAACCAATAGTAAAAGGAAAAATGACATAGCATTGGTGAAGGCAATGACTAGGGAAATGAAGTAATTTTTTGTTTATACCTCACAGAATTGGGATTACTCAATCAGTTATAAATATGTAACAGTACTAGATATTGTAGAATATAGATACATTTTAATATATAGTAAAATATAATTAAGACTTTGGGCTCAGAGCCAGCTTGTCTGAGATTGGGTTCCATCTCTGTACTTACATGCTGTGCTCCATTTTCTTCATGCAAAAAATGAGGACACAGTAATATTTACCTCTTGGGGTACTTTTGATTGTTACCTGAATATGTACATGTAAGGAGCTTAGAACAGTAACATTTAGTAAAAGAACTAGCAGCAGCATGATGCTATGAAAAAGGTATGGTTTGAGCCCTAACATGCGTAGGTTTCTGAGTTTTATATGGTGAGGAGACACTCTCGAAGGGAGAACGAAGGAACACAGGGTACTCCAAGGGTAGAGGAAACAGTGGATGCAATGATTATATAAACATTGAGCAATACAGTGCTAGGGTGGAAGAGGAAATATTCCTTAGTGTAAGCAGATGTTGGAGGAGTCTTTACCCATGTTTAGTTTTGTTACAGAGTCTGAAGAGAGGATCATGTTGAAGGTACAGGCAAGAGAAAGAGACCAAAGAGGTTGCCAGGCCTCCGAGGATTTGAAATACATACCTCCATACATATTCCAATATGCAGAGGTACATCCTCAACTTCTTTTCCTCTTCCCTGTCACCTGAGTTTTTACATCAGGCATGTTTGAAAAGCTACACTGCCTTTCCCATGAATGCTGTAGTCATGTCATACGTATCTCCCCCATTGGAGAAACAAAATCCCCTTGTTCTGATCACATGTGCTCCATATTCACTTTATTTCTTAGAGTCTAGAACTCTATATTAAAGGTTAGTAAGTCTATTAGATGATGCACTGGAATTGCTGGGGCTTCTTGAGGGCTGTTTGGAGGTTCATCTTACTGTGGTTTTTCCTAACAGTTGTTGACATTTTAGTGTATAGAGACTGGAAAAGGAAATTCATCTCCATGAATGACTGCCAAATTGAAATGGATGGCATGATCATTAAAATTGTAATTAGAATAAGCCTTTACTGCCTATATAATGAATCAGAGATAAAGTTTATCAGATGCTCTGCATTTCTCGTTTCTAACATAAATCAAAATAAGTTATTCTTAAATTTCAGAAAAATCCAAATGAGAAAAATAACCTCTGCTGTACCACACCAAAGACAGGCATTATCACTCCTAAGTTCTACTTCTTATAAAACATTATGATCTATCCCCAAAATGTATTAGGGTATCCTACAATTTAGAAAATATTTTTAAATTGCCAAATATTATGATACTTTAAAATTTTTTAAAATTTTAGTCTTAATTATAATCTCTCAGTGTGACTGGATCATTAAAAATATGTATTGTCTCCATATGTTACTATCATACCTTCCAAACATGACCACTGTGACTATTCAAAAAGATAGAAACTATTTCCTGAGAACTTCTTAGTAAGAGGTCAGTTTTGAAGAGTATGTCATTGTCCTCTGGGTCAGTTGTCTCTTACTACAGTGATATTGTGTATTTATCACAATACCTGAGTGACTCTTTTTTTGCTATCAACTCTACAGATGAGCTGAGCACTTCTGATTATGGCAGACTTGATTTGGCAGTTGTTTTGGGTCTTGGCTTGTTGGAGACCATGCAGTGTGAGGAATATCAGAACTTCATGAACTTGTGGCCAGATTGCTTGGCACACTGAGCATCTGGTTATGGGGTGTGATACTGCAAATGGTGTCCTCCCAGCATTCTTCTAAGAACTATGAATTCCTTGCACGCATGATTGTTCTGCAATCAATAGTGCTACATACTGTTTTTCAGAGCTCAGATGTTTAAAGATATATTGTACCCAGAAGTTAACTATTAAACCACATATGCTTCATGATCAATAACTGTACATAGCAACTCAGTAAATACTGAGGGAGCGGGGCACCCTGGGTCTAAGTCCTTTCTCAGATCCCAGCCTTCCTCCTTGCTTCCAAATTTCATGCAGACTCTGAGTCTTTCTTTTCAATATGCACTCTCTCCCGTTTCTCTCTAGGTCCGTGGCATTGGCTGGTGTTCACTCATGTATCTGGGGGTTCGCTGGCTGGTGGCTGTTCTAGGACAGCAGCCTTGACCAAGATGATTCAGCCCTGTTCCACGCGGTCTTAGCCTTTTAGTAGGCTAACCTGGGTTTAGTGGTAGCAGCCGGTTACAAAACAGAGAGCTGGATTTGAAGCTGATGGGTATCACTTCTACCACCTTTTCAGGCCATTGCAAGTTATGAGTCCAGGCCAGCTTGAAGAGATAGGAAATTAGGCCCTTTATGGGAATAACTGCAAAATCACATTTAAAAAGCATGGGTAGAAATTGGGATAGAGGGCTGAGGCTACTTTTGTGATCAGGCTACAACATCCTCTTTAATCGTTCTTTTTCTCTTCCTGAATTGTCTGAATTTGTGTTCCTGGGCTGACTGTTTCATGGGCAATCTGTAAAAAATGACTGTGGATCTCAGCACCTACCAAAATGGAATGCAGGCAATCTGTTACCGTACAGAAATGTCTGGGGGGCAGGCAGGCCTTTGGGTATTTCTGCCCATGGTTTATCACCTTTATATGCTTTGTTAGCAAGAAAAAAAGAAAATCATATCAGAAATGTTTTATGTGAAGAGAGAAACTAATCAATTACAGCTATAAAAAAAATCCTCTGAAGTGTTTAATGGGAAAAATTGAATGCTGCGGTTTAATTCTATAGAATTAGAGCCGGAATAGCAGCAGATACTCGAATGAAATAAAATGCATTCTTAGGTTTTTAGCCCTATTTATAAATATCAGATGTAAGAGAGGGCAATAAAATAACTTGAACTTCAGAGCATCAAAATACCTTGATTCACCAGTTTTTACTGGGCTTCTCTGTCTCTTCCCCACTGATTATGGACTCACAGCTTTGGGAAAAATAAAAGACTCCAGGAAGAGATGATGGTGATCCATGTGAATGCACCCACTGGTCTCAGAATCAATCATTCCTCATGGTTATGTGCGGAATACCTGGTATTCATAACATTTAGCACAGTGCCTTATGTGGGCTAGGCATTCAAGATCTTTATTAAATTCAAGTATTGGAATGTTGACTCCCACTTCTATCCCCCTTTCTGTCTTTCCTTTTGTAGCTTTAGTAGATCGACTTTTTGAAAACAGCTTACGGGACACACAGGATAGACAGTACTATGTGGAGTTGGTAAAAGTCCCAGACTTCTATGATGGTCCTCGACTACAATTTCCTCTCACTTTTACCGATATTGATTTACTTCTAGAGGCCTTCAGGCAGCAACAGGTGAGTTTAAGCAGAAGCTGCTCTGATTCTTGTATTTATCAGATGCTCAATGACTGTCTATTGAATGAATGAATGCAAATACAGCAGCAGAAATGTATTGCATGGAAAGTGTTTCCCATTGTGTGAGAGTTACCTCTGTTTTGTTTAATCTATGAAATAGAAGTTTTCTAGGGTGCACAACAACCTCTCAATTTGTAGGCTTACAGCATTTCCTGTTTCATTTCCTCAGCTACAATTCACATACCATGAAACTCTCCATTTAAAAGTATATGAGTCAATAATTTTTAGTGCATTGACAAGGTTATACCATCATCAGCAATATTTGATAATAGAACATTTTCAATACCCCCAAAAGAAAGACCATACCCATTTACCTTTCCCTCCTTCCCCACCCTAGGCCACCACTATTGTATTCTCTTTGTCTATGGATTTAGCTCTTCTGGATATTTCACATAAATGAAATTATATAATCTATGGCTTTTTATGTTTGGCTTCTACTTAGCATACTGTTTTTAAAGTTCATATATATTATAGTATGTATCATTACTTCATTTGTTTTCATTGCTGCATAATATTCCACTGCATATCACATTTTGCTTACTGATTTATCAGTGGATGGACATTTGGATTGTTTCTACCTGTTGGCTGTGATGATCAATACTGCTATGAACATTCACGTACATATTTTTGTATGAATACAGCCTCATTATCTCCTCCTCCTTCTTGTTCTTTTGTCTGTAATGGGGTTTGAACTCAGGGCCTCACGCTTGCTAGGCAGGCACTCTACCACTTGATCCACTCTGCCAGCTCTTTTTTGTGTTAGGTATTTTTGAGATAGTCTTGTGAACTTTTTCCCCTAGGCTGGCCTCAAACTGTAATCCTCCTGAACTCTGCCTCTTGAGCCACCAGTGCCTGGCTAGGGCCTCATACCTGCTAAGCTGGCAGTCTACTGCTTAGGCCATGCCTCAAGTCCTTTTTGCATTTAATTATTTTTCAGATTGGGTCTCACTTTTGCCGAGAGCTGGCCTCAATCCTCCTACCTATGCCTCTCATGCAGCTGGAATTACAGGCGTGTGCCCAGTTTGTTGAGATGGGGGTCTTGCTAACTTTTTGCTTGGCTGGCCTTGAACTCTGATTCCCCCAATCTATGCCTTTTGAGTACCTGGGATTGCAGGCATGCATCACTGTCCTCACTTCTTTTGGGTATGTACCTAGGAGTAGAATTGTCCTATCATATGTTATCTCTACATTTAGCTTTTTTGAGTGACTGCTTATCTGTTTTCCATGAGTAACTGAACAGTTTTCCATTTCCACCACCAGTGTAGGAGGTTTCTAACTTTTCTTTTAGCTAACACTTGTTATTTTGTTATTCTTTGTATTCTTATTTTTATTCTAACTATCCTAATGTGTTTGAAGTGGTATCATTGTAGATTTGTTGTTGTTGTTATTGTGTTTTGCAGTACTGAGGATTGAATACAATGCCTCCCTCAAGCTTGCTAGGCAGGCATTCTACCACTTGAACTACTCCACCAGCCCATCGTTGTAGTTTTGAATTGTATTTCTTTCTTTTTTTCACTCTTTTTTTTTTTGGCAGTACTAGGGCTTTAATTCAGCACATCATGCTTGCTAGGCAGGTGCTCTTACAGCTTGAGCCACTCCACCAGCCCTCTTTTCACTTCTTGATAAGGTGCACAAAGTGTTTAATTTTGCTAAATCCAATTTTTCCTTTTGATTGTTTGGTTGCTTGTGCTTTGGGTACTATATCTAAGAATCCATTGCCAAATCCATGGTCATGAAGACTTACTCCTACGTTTTCTTCTAAGAGTTTCATTATTTTAGCTCTTCCGTGTAGGTCCGTGAACCATTTGGAGTTAATTTCTATAGTATGAAGTAAGGGCCACACTTCCTCTTTTCCATATGGATATGCCGTTGTCCCAGTACCATTTGCTGAAGAGAAGTGCGAGTCATTCAGATTTATCCTTCCTTTTCAAAATTGTTTTGGTGGTTTGTTTCTCCTTACACTGAATTTGAAGATCACATTTTCCATTTCTGCAAAAAAATTGAGATTTTGGTAAGGATTGCATTAAATCTTCGATCACATTGGGTAATATTGCCATCTTGACTTAAGTCCTTCAATCTGTGAACACAGGGTGTTTTTCTTTTTATTTATGTCTTTAACTTCTTCCAGCAGTGTTTTGGTCCTTTTCAGTGGGCAAATTGTTTATAACCTTGGTTAAGTTTATTCTTAGGTATTTAATTTTTTTTGTTTGCTATTGTAAAATGAATTGCTTTCTTAATTCCTTTTTGGATTATTTATGCCTTGTGTGTCCAGTTTATACTCTGTAACTTTGATGAATGTACTTATTCGCTCTGGTAGTTCTTTTGCATGTGTGGATTCTTTGGGATTATCTGTATACAGAACCATGCCATCTGTTAATATATAATTTTACCTCTTTCTCCTTTCTGATTTAGATGCCTCCTCCTCCCTTTTCTTTCTTACCTAATTGCTGTGGCTAGAATTTCAGTACCATATTGAGGAGCAGTGGTGAAAGTGGCCCTGTTTGTTTTGTTCCTCATCCGAAGGGAAAGCCTTCAGTCTTTCATTATTGGGTTTAATGTTAGCTCTGGGTTTTTCATAAATGCCCTTTGCCATGTTGAGGAAGTTTCCTTCTATTCTTAGTTTTCTGAGGGGTTTTATCATAAACAGGTACTGGATTTTTACAAATCTTTTTTCTATGTCAGTTGAGGTGAAATGTGTGTGTTTTCTTTCATTCTATTAATGTGTTGTAAAGCATTTTAATTTTCTTACATTCAACCACCCTTGTATTTCTGATATAAATCCTACTTAAAATGATACTGCATTTGGTTTGCTGACATTTTGTTAAACTGTTGTTGTTGGGTTCTGTAGATGTTTGATAGGTCTACTTAGGATTAGTTTCTGAAGTCTTTTTCCCTTTAGATTGTGTTCAGTTAGTGTTCTGACAGAAATTTCCTTGAACACCAGAAGCCATTAATAAAAAAGAAAGGGGGGAAGGGAAGGAAGGAGTGGAGGAGAAAGAAAAGAGACACAAATCTCATTCTTTGGAGACTGGCTCTATCTTGGGGTTCTCCTTCACTGCATGGCCAGCCCCTTACAAATCTTCTCTTTACTTCCTGCTCCCACTGAGACATTGTCAACTTTTCTTTTTCCTGATTCAGTGTTTGTTTGATTGCTGTAAAGTGAAGATTTTTCTAAGTTTTCTCAAAGTTCTGACACAGTTGATTCTGACAAATTTTTGCTTGATTTGTCAATATTTCTGGAGAGGGATAGGCCTTTGGAGCTCTGTACACTACCATTTTCTCTGATATCACCCCCAAACTCTCATTCTCAGTTTAAGACCCTGGAAGGCATAATGTAGGAATAAAAGTGAACTGGAAGTAGATTGGCTGTGCACGCACTGAAGCATAGCTTCAAATCATCTAATTACTGAGATTATTATTGAGCTCATCCTAAGTAGCTTTAAATCCTCTCTGGAAAAAAATTGGCCTGAAACTTTTCCTGCAGGTTTTCATAAAGAACGTCCAGAATTCAGTACAGATGTAACCAGGTCAGGAGAACACTAGATGAATGAAAGACAACTGAGACAACTAATAAATAATGGAAACAGACTTATAGAGTATATTAGATAAAGACATTATTAGATTCAGTGTTTAAAATAAATATCCTTAATATGTTTAAGGAGATAGAAGATATAACCTCACTCCAGAGAAACATAATACAAGACTGATAATTTTGATCTTATAAATATGAATAAATACATTATCAAGAGCAGAATAAAAGGTATAACACGGCATGTGGGGTATTTCCATTTTCAGTAAAAAAATCAAGGCTTATATGTATTATTTAATTTTTAAAAATTGGGATAAAATTCACTTAAAAATGAATCATTTTAACCATTTCAAAGTGTGTGTTCCAAGCGTTTTTAATTTTTGCATTCCTAGCTATTGAATCCCTATCCTTATGCATGCTAGGCAAACTCTCTGATTTCCAGAACATTTGTGTTGTTATCCCCAAATAAAATCCTGTACCCATTAGAGCTTCTCCCCTTCTCCCCTCCCTAGTCCCTGACAACTACTAGTTTAATTTTGTCAGTGAATACTTGCTAATTTACCTTTAAATAATAAATCATAGCTACCTCTTCAGACAGCAATTACTCTGAGTAGTATTACCTACGGACCAGAAAAGGTCCAAAGTCAAGTTAAGATAACCTATGAGGCTAGCTTCAGGAATCAGTAGATTAAATATGCGAACTGAAATAAGCCATTAAACAAAAGTGTTTGGCTCATTCTTTTAAAATGTGGCTGAAGGAAAGTTCACATTCAAGTTTTGAATGAAGTTGTAGATTGAATGGATTTAGAATGGTTTTTTGGGGGAATAGATTTAACAGTCCATTAGGTCCTGGATAGACAGGAAATAAGAGTTTCTCCTTATTAATCTATATCCAGAAGCCCTTCCCTTTCCTCTTAATTCTCACATTGCCATCAATCCTGTTTCCTTTCTCTTTAAAAATTATTTAATCAAGACTTAAAATCATATGTTTTGTAATCTTAGATAGAAAATAATTTTATTTTATTGGCTATGAAAATGAACATCATGAGAAAGGATTGATCCAAAGGGTTCTACCTGCTCTCCATCCCACACCCAGAGTGGTATCTGAAAGAGATGTAGATATGGCCCTTTTTGCAGCCTTGATTAATCCAAATCAGTTCCGTCTCGTAGAAACATATGAGCACTATATTTAGAAGTTATTCTGGTCACATTAAAAAATAAAAAAACATGAGGTCAGCTTTAACTCAGTATATAAAACATTCTCATTTCAGTAAGTAATCATATTAAAGCTATTGAGATATTTTACTTTTTTTTCTTCGTTCTAAGCCTCTGAAATCCAGTGTGAATGTCTTACTTACAGCAGATCTTAATTCAGACTAGCCCCATTTCATGTGTCCAAAAGCCCCACTTAAGCTAGAAGTTGCCATATTAAACATCCGGTCTAAATAGCCTTGAACCTAAAGTTTTGTTAACATCTACTACATTTCTTTTTGCAGTCATATCTGCTGTATTATATTTTAGTGCATATATTTAGTATATTTTATAATTTAAAAAGGAGGAGAGGCTGATGGAGTGGTTGAAGTGGTAGAGCGCCTGCTTAGCAAGTGTGAGGTCCTGAGTTCAAACCTAGTACCACATAAGTATAGAGGAAAAAGATACATTGGATTTTTTTAAAGCCTAGGAAGTGAATCTACAAAACAGTGATCTGATCAACACTACAACTGGAGGGGAACATTGGGATAAGTTGTCATAGATTGGAGGTAATCCAAGTGTTTTATTTGGGTTTGGAATATGATTTATAGTTAGGCTTTCATATAAATGTGCTTGGTGTTCTGAGCATTCTCAGAGCTGTATATCAAGTATTGGAGCCATAACTGGGTGACTTGCCTCAGGAATTCTTTGGGACCTTGTCTTCCTTGTGAGATCTCTGGGTCCAGCAACACCTACTTCCCAACCCAAGTGGCACGGTGTCTCTACAAATGCAAAGCTACACCTCTACAAGAGACTCTGTTTTTCCTTATGTTTTTATACTGTCTTCTTTTTTTCTCCTGTTTTACTATTATTATCATTTTGACATTTTCTTAAGGTAAATGAGCCCTCTTTCCCCCATCACTTATTTTCAGCTCTAAGGACCAAGAATAGTCAGACATATTCTGCAAATGGGTTATGTCAATGAGAAACGTGAATATAAATATCTTGGGAACCATTCATTCATTCGATGACAAATATCTTCTGAGGGTTTTTTATATACCAGACACTGTATTAGAATAATCAATTTGAGAATATAGAGATTATCCTGAAATATAGTGATCTAAAATGTGCTCATATACTTCATTCTCATGGTTTTCTATGCAGTGATGTCTTTTTTCCTAGGTCACTAGATCTATTTCCTCTGCTTTCTCTGAACAGATACTTCATGCTCACTATGTCTTAGAGGTGCTATTTGAAACCAAGAAAGTCCTGAAGCAAATGCCGAATTTCACTCACATAAAGACTTCTCCCTCCAAAGAGATAACGATCTGTGGTAAGTTTCAGAGGAGAGTGGTTAAATTAATATTTAGGCACTTCTTGGCCCTACATGATTGGCCTAGCTTGAAAGCTGTGTAAATTAGACTGTGTTGAGGGAAAAATGTTACTATAGAATTATCTGTCGTGATAGTACTGTTCCCCATTTTGTCTTTGTTTTGTATACAAGCTGGCAGGAATTAATTATGTGAGAAATTAAAGAACTCATAGCTTTTCATAAAGGGAAACAGCATTTTAATATGGCAAAGCACCCATGGGTGGAATAAGTATTCTTTGCCCTCTCACAGTCTCCCATTATCTTTGTTCCATGTTGCATTTTCTAGGTGAGCCTCTGTATGCCACTTATGCTGGGAAGAGAAAAAGCCAAGGCTGGTGGAGAGGAAATTCTTTTCTGCCCTTGCCTACTGTTTTAGGTTTTTTCCAACTGATCTCTGCAGCTTTTGGAAGATTGGGAATGTCCCAGAATTCTGTTTATTCTTCTAAATAAGAAGATTTGAGATTTTGGTATCATGTAGGCCAGCCTATAGGATATTGCTTCAAGAAACTCATTGAAATTCATCACAGTTGGTGCTCAGCGTGCTTGCAACTGTCTGGGAGGGGTGTGTGTGGAAGGAACAGCAATTCCC
Organism: Castor canadensis; assembly: GCF_047511655.1. Taxonomy (NCBI): domain Eukaryota; kingdom Metazoa; phylum Chordata; class Mammalia; order Rodentia; family Castoridae; genus Castor; species Castor canadensis. The sequence continues at coordinate 126,418,318 of NC_133405.1, read as the reverse complement.
TTAACTTCTAATTAAGTCTTTAGGTTATAAGACTGTGGTTGTTATTGTCCAAATCAATTTCTAGCCTGTGTTCTCTTCCACTGGCAGGTAGAAGTGAGCTTGACAATCTAATTGAACCATTTTCATTTCTAGCATCTGATAGTGGCGACAAGAACTTGATGTAGCAGTACATATCTCATGACATGTCCTGACTCAAGTTTCTGGTGTGTCTGTAATGGTTCAATTCCAATCTAATAAGGCCACAGCATCTCTCTAGCAGATGATACATGTCAGCATGGGGGCCGTTTATTCAAGGCCTTAGCAGGCCCTCTTTTCATGGAAATAAAGAGCATTGAGGTCATAAGGGCTCAGGAAACCATGCCAACCTGTAAAGCCTATGAAGCCAGGGTTATGCTTGCTATCACACGCATACAAAAACAAAACAAAAAACAACAACAACAACAAACCAAAAACAGAGAGTGGAATCTGTTCCCATGGGCCTCCATTATAACTCCAGTTGTCATTGCAATTTATCTTTAGCTAAAAGAGAGTAATGAATTATCTAGAGGGGATGGAAGTCCTAGAATCCCACAGTGTGAGAATGGATGAGTTCTTTCAGAGATGTCTAGTTTGTCCCTTGATACTTCTTTAAAATTAATTAATCAAATCCAGGACCTTCTGCATGCTAGGTGAATGTTCTACCACTGATCTTCATTCCTAGTCCTTGGACATATGGGTGAAATTGAGAGCCAGAGGGAAAAGCATATTGTCTTTTGTAGTAACTCCCCGCCCCAGACCTCACTCAGGTCGTTAGTGATAAGGTCAGAAATAAAAATTATGTTTCTGTAACCCAAGTTATAGGCATCCTCATATCTACTCTCCCAATTCCCATCACGCAGTTGTCTCATGCTTCCTTTCCCATCATGATACAAAGACTGGAGACTCCGTGGTTTGGATAGTTCTTTTCATTTCAGGATCCCCACATTTGGGGCATGTATTTCCAGACTTTTTCCATGTAGCACTGTTGGTAGAGGGAAAAGCAAAAGCAGTGGATTTCCTTAACGTAGAACTAGTATTTTCGGTTTTTAATGTCCCATTGAACTTTGAGAAATTTGATTATCATCTAAAATAAAATTTTAAGGTTATATTTCCAAACACATCTTGTGTTTATTGACAGTATCAGTAAAGGGAGATTACGATAAATATTTATCAATATTTTAATTTGAAAGTGCATTTTTGCATGCACATCTAAATATAAGCCATACTTCTCAGCATACATGATGTATAGAAAGTGTTTTAGTTTACAGTTATAAGAGATTACCAATTTGGCACTTATGTTTTTGTTTGCTTTGTAAATATATTTGTGTCTGCCTTCCCATGGTATAAGTTCTTCTGCTGTCCAGCTGGAAATTAAACATATTTTATAGCCTCAATTTATATTTTTTTATTTTATTGTGCCAGGAATTGAACCAAGGGGCCCCAACTCTTAATATGCTTCCACTAGTTCATTTTTTAGTATGCCACCTATTACAGTGTTGCATACCCAGATTTTTGAAAGACAAGTTACTCTGTTGAAAATTAGGAAAAAACAAATAATTAACATATGAAGGTGATGAGTACAGTGTTGTTCCATCCTTATTTCCTTAGCTTTGGAGTGAGACTGTATGAAAGTGATGAGAGTTAAGCATTCAGTCACATTAATATGCTCTTAATTTTATTGTTGTGGGTACAGTGATTTTATTGATAAATGTTGGTGACATGGGATTTTTAAATTTTATTATTTCCAGTGTAATTAGAGTCTTCTGTTGCATATAGTTTATTAATCTTTGTTGTGGGATTTTAAACAAACTGAGGAGAAGTATTTCCAACTTCAATTCTATAGTAATTAAGTAGGATATAAAGAATAAAAGTTTATGAGCAAGTCTTATGAAAGACATATTTTACCCAGAAATATTTATCAGAACAGTCACATAGTCACACTTAAGTTTTAATTAATGATTTCATATATTCATATGATTTCCCTTAGTTGGCTGTCGGTTTTATTTCCTGTAACTGTCTCATCAAAAGAATGTCAACTATCTACTCACAGTTTTTAAATTTCAGATGCCCACTGCTGGAACATTTTCTTTCAAACTCTTCAAAAAGCTACGTGTTAACCAGGCATGGTGGTGTCTGCCTATAATCCCAGCATTTGGGAGGCTGAGGCAGGAAGATTGCAAATTTGAGGATAACCTGGACTACATAGCAAGACCCTGTCTCAAAAATTCCCCTATGCATTACGTGATTAAATGTGTTTGTTGAGTGCCTATATTTCACCAAGTACAATTGTAGGCCATTGGGGATTTAATGCTAATCAATAAATCTTGTTGCTGCTTTCCTAGGGTTGCAATGTAGACAGTACTGAGTAAATTGATGAGAGCTTTTACTAAACTCAGAGCCTCATGCTTGCTAGGCAAGTGCTCAACCACTTGAGCTATGCCCTTAGTCCCCTTTGCTTTAGTTATTTCTCTGGTAGCACTTAGAGTTTTTGCCTGGCCTGGCCTGGCCTCAGACCACACTCCTCCTACCTATGCCTCCTACATAGCTGGGATTACATGTGTAAGAAAAGCCACCACCCTGGCTTATTTTGTTGAGATAAGGATCTTGCTGAGTTTTTGCACAGTCTGGCTTGAAACAGCAATCTTTACCTTCTGAGTACCTGGGAATAAAGGCATGTGAAAGCTTGGGCTTCTTCCCTTCCCTTCCCTTCCTCCTTCCCTCCCCCCTTTCTTTCTTTTTTTTTTTTTTTTGAGATAAAATTTTACTATGTAGCTCAAATTATTCTTGAACTTGCAATATATGCCTCAGACTCCCAAGTGGTGGGATTACAGGTGTGTACCCTCATACCTGGCTTGTGAAGCTTTCAGTATTGGAGTGGGATAAGGTTGAGTGTGAATTTCAGCAATGATATTTAATTTCATAAGTACTTAACTACTACTCATTTCATAAGTTGTTTAACTCCTCTAAGCCTCATTTGGAAAATAAGAATGAGGAAAATGCTATTCATCTCATGGAATGCTTATGAAGACTGAACAAGATTATACACATAAAACCTTTAGCATAATGCTTGGCCAGAGAAGGTGAAGTCCTGCATAAGTGGCTAGAGTGAATAGTACCAGATGTTGCCCCCACTACCGTAGGAGGGGAAGAAAAGGGTACTGTGACAGAAATTGCATGTTGAATTAATGTTCTCACTGGATAAACACCCAATGTCCTAGAAACACTTGGAGTATTTGAGGTTTAAAATTCTTTAGTCAAATACGCATTGCATCTTAGTTCCTACTGAAAAGCGATTTTACACTTGCATTCCAGGTGATTTGCATGGAAAACTGGACGATCTTTTGTTGATCTTCTATAAGGTAAATGATTATTATATTGCTAAGAATTTGTACTTCTTTTGGGGGAGGGCAGTCCTCAGGAAGATGACAGTATTAGTTTTGTTAGCAATATATACAAACACAAATGTAATATAACACTTTTAATACAAGAAGCTCAAAAATTTGTAGAGGCTTATCTTTGATTTTTATAGACATCTCATAAAATTTGTTAAAAATTTAACCAGGAACTTCAATCAACATTATTTCTATTTATATACCCAATAGAATTTGCACCTGATTGTCTTTATTGTGTCATCAATGATGATGTAGGTGATGCAGGACAAAGAGGGCAGTAGTGTGTTCATTTTATTTTATTTTATTTATTCATTTGTTTTTGTGTTACTGGGATTTGAATTCAGGGCCTGTGCTTGCTAGGCAAGTATTCTACTACGTGAAACTATACCTTCATACCTTTCTGCTTTTAGTTGTTTTTCAGATAGTCTCATGCTTCTGCCTGGGGCAGCCTTACACCACAATCCTGTTTCCTAGGTCTCTCATCTAGCTGGCATTACAAGCGTGTACTCCACTCCCAGCTTGTTCTTTGAGATAGAGTCTTGCTAACTTTTTGCCCAGGATGGCCTTCAACTACAATCCTCCCATCTCTGCTGGGATTCCAGGCATGTGCCATCACACCTGGCTTAAATTACTTTATTTTGTTCAGAAATGAGCATGTCACAAAACCAGTCTTCACTTCCAGTGCACATTAATTATTCACGAGAGGAGTTTCCTCCTGTAAGTTACAAATTTTCTCTCTTCTGTAACCCCTCTTCTGGTTTCAATTACTCTTCTTCATTTCTTACATTTTGGTTGTGCAAGCAAGTACAGAAGGCATGAAGCAGCATGGCTGGCATGGAGTTTCTCTCTATCTGTTTGATTGGATTTATTTTTCTGTCTGAGTCAAGAGTTGCAACCTGAATATTTGCTTCTGGAATGACTGACTACATGTAGAAAACTGGCCCTGAAGCACTATGCCTTCACAGTGCTACCCTTTAGCACCTATCTTCTGTATCTTTTTGATTGTGTTTTTTGTCCACCCATCTCTGTCATCCTCACCAGTAGCTTGTCAAGGAATTGTGCATAACATAGGTATCTCAGATGCATTGTTATGATACCTAAGTCAGTTCCACTCTTTGTGACTGTGAGAGCTTGAATTGAGCCATGTAACTTCCACGAACTGTACTTTTCTACTGCAATATAGATAAAATAACATAAATATCCAAAGGAATTTTTTTGCAATAGTGAGGTTTTGAACTCAGAGCTCTGTGCTTCTCAGCAAGTGTCTCCAGCCGGTTGTAGGGGAAGTAGTTCCAGGAGATGAGACAGTCTGAGGTGGAGTCCAGAGAGTGGGTTGCTGGAGTGAGTGAAAGAAACTGGCAGTGAGGAAGGTAAAGAAGATGTGTTAAATGACTGGGTCCCATGGACTGTGAGATAAGTTGGGGAAGACATTTAGTCAGAGGACCAGGGCCTGCCCTAGGAGGGACAAATTTCTGGTCTGTTAGTGACTCTGAGGAGCAAGTGGATCCTCCCCTACTCCTGATCCTGGAGTGTTTGTCCTTGGGAGAAATGAATCCTTTCATTTTAGAGAGCTGAGAAAGTGAGAGGTCCAGCTGTGCTCTTAGGGAGACCCAGATTTAGGGAGAGAATTCTTTCTGCATGAGTTGAAGGTGGAAGCGACTTTATTTATTTTGAAATGGGGGCTTCTCCTGGCCATATTGGAAAGTTGTGGAGAAGTAGAAAGACGGACTGGTGAGAGGAAGCCCGGAACTTTATAGTTTGGGGAGTGGGATTTGTTTAAGCATTACATAGGTCCATACTAGATGTTCAGAACTTCAGCCCTGCTATTGTTGACAATTACAATCTGAGAAGGGGTAAAGGGGTAGGGTACATAGTTCTCAATAACAGAAAATCTGGTAATTCTTTCTCTAAAGGGTTGGGAAATACCTAAGAGGGAAAATAGTTGAATAAGTTAAATCATGAAAGTAGTTCCTAAATTCCAAGGAATTTAGAAAAGAATATTTCCCACAAGGTAGCTGAAGATACTAAGGTGTGATCAGAGATAATGCCTGGTATGGGCTAATGAGAAAAGAGGTTCTTCTGCCATATTTCTTTAATTTCATTGGCAAACTATACAGAACATATAAAACTGCAAGGTACAAATATAAAGACCAAACAGGAAGAGGTGGATGGTTAAGTTCTATAAAAGGAAGTGAAGATGAAAATACAGCATTCAGTTTTTTAGGTGTCTTACCTATCATATCTCCCTTGTGTGCTCTCGATTTTATCATGTGATCAAAGTCCAGTCTCCTTGTTGTGTTTGCCCTTGATCTAATGCCCTCAATGCAGAGAAACTAAAGCAGATACTTTAAAGCAACTGAGGCCAATAGGAGAAGGGGAACAGGAACTAGAGAAAAGGTTAGATCAAAAAGAATTAACCTAGAAGGTAACACACATGCACAGGAAATCCATGTGAGTCAACTCCCTGTATAGCTATCCTTATCTCAACCAGCAAAAACCCTTCGTCCTTCCTATGATTGCTTATACTCTCTCTTCAACAAAATTAGAGATAAGGGCAAAATAGTTTCTGCTGGGTATCGAGGTGGTGGGGGGAAAAGGGGGGTGCGGGGTGGGGGTAAGAGAGGGGGTGTGGGAAGGGGGGAGAAATGACCCAAACATTGTATGCATATATGAATAAAAAAAAGAAAAAAGAAAATACAGCATTCATTGGAAGCAAGAAATGTTTTGAGAGCTGACCAATGGTAATCTTCAGAGAGTGGTGACCACAAGACTGGCAGTGACAGAGTAGTAGGGCACTACTTTGAGAGATTGGGATGGGTTGGGGTAGAGCACCATGAGGGGGTTGTTTGGAAAACAAAAGTACTTAAGGGCCATGGATTAAAAATTTGGCAGGCTGTAGTGAGAAGGTAAAATACATCTTGGATGAGGAGTGAACCACCCACCCTCGCTGCCTGATTCAGCAGTGGGAATTGAGGGAATAGCCACTGATGACAACAAGATTTTACTTTGAGAAACTGATAGCAAATCTAATGGAGAACATGAGGAGTGTAAGTACAAGGATGGACTGGCACCTTTAGAGTCACGCACCTATATTAGCACGTTCAGAGTGTTCTTTCCTTTCTTTTCAGCTAAAACTTTAGGACAAAAACTGAGCATGTTCTTGTCTGTCATTTAACCTTTCAAACATGTACTTCATGACCCTGCGTTAAGCATGCCAAAAATGCGTCCACCATCTTCCCTTCTTGAACTATGACCTCATACTGAATGTGCTCAGGAATGTGAGTTTCCTTAAAGTGCTCTGCTATATGAATATGTGTAAAATCACCACGCTTCCTTTTTTTGAAGGAGGGCATTGCTTTGGAAAGAAGTCCCATGTTGTTCTTACCTGCTACAGGTAATAGATCTTTCTCCATTCCTTAATTTCTTGGCAGTGCTTCTTTTGGCTTCACTGTCACCAAGATGTGAGCCCATTGTGTTTGGTTAACTGATCGTATGCAAAAGTGAGTCTTTCCACTGATTTACTCATTCAATAAACTTTTATTTAGTCTTTATAGTGTTTAAGGCATCATGTAAAAACTATAGGAACATACAAAGAGGAATACAGGTTTATTCTTTTCACGTGCCTTTATTAAACACCTATTCCAAATGAGGAATTCTGCTAAGGCTTTGCAATGTATTATGCCTAAGATACAGTTCTTGGCCTCTCAGCGATCAGGATTTATTGGAAAGGTAGGCTGACAAGATAGTTGAGAGTAGGATGTATTATGATCGGGATAAACATGGAGCTTCAAGGGAGTTTATTGGTGCAACATCTAAGTTCACTGATGACTTCCTGTAAGAGGTGATTTTGTTTGCTTCTTTGTTTTGTTTTTTTGAGACTAGGCCTTGCTATGTAGCCAAGTTGGCCTTGAACTTGTGATCCTCCTGGCTCTGCTTCTTAAGTGCCAGGATTATAGACATGTGCTACCATGCCTGGTTTCAGAGATGATATTTTCAACAATACTTTCAAGGGATTTTAATAACTGAGTAAATGCCTAACTCATGAAGTAAAGTTTTGGGAGCTCAGGAAAGATTTTATTTTCATACACTTTCTTGTGGTATACCTCAATAAATGATGGGATTCATGCCAATGACTTTTTTGGTTGAACTGGGAATTGAACACAGGAGTTTGTGCTTGCAATGTGGGTGCTCTACCACTTGAGCCACACCCCCTGTCCTTTTTGCTTTTAGGTTACTTTTCAGATAGGGTCTTGCTTTATTCTATGACTGACCTGGACCTAGATCCTCTTATTTATGCTCCCTCAATACCCAGCAGAAACTCTTTTGCCCTTATCTTCAATTTTGTTGAAGAGAGAGTATAAGCAATAACAGGAAGAAACAAGGGTTTTTGCTAGTTGAGATAAGGATAGCTATACAGGGCATTGACACACATGGATTTCCTGTGCGTGTGTGTTACCTTCTAGGTTAATTCTTTTTGATCTAACTTTTTCTGTAGTTTCTGGTCCCCTTCTCCTATTGGTCTCAGTTGCTTTTAAGGTATTTGCTTTAGTTTCTCTGTGTTAAGGGCAACAAATGCTAGCTAATTTTTTAGGTGTCTTACCTATCCTCACACCTCCATTGTGTGCTCTTGCTTTTCTCATGTGCTCAAAGTCCAATCCCCTTGTTGTGTTTGCCCTTGATCTAATGTCTGCATATGAGGGAGAACATATGATTTTTGGTGTTTTGGGCCAGGGTAACCTCACTCAGAATGATGTTCTCCAATTCCATCCATTTACCAACGAATGATAACATTTCATTCTTCTTCATGGCTGCATAAAATTCCATTGTGTATGGATACCACATTTTCTTGATCCATTAGTCAATAGTGGGGCATCTTGGCTGCTTCCATAACTTGGCTATTGTGAATAGTGCTACAATAAACATGGGTGTGCAGGTGCTTCTGGAGTAACCTGTGTCACAGTCTATTAGGTATATCCCCAAAGTGATATTGCTGGATCAAATGGTAGATCAATGTTTAGCATTTTAAGTAGCCTCCAAATTTTTTTCCAGAGTGGTTGTACTAGTTTACATTCCCACCAACAGTGTAAGAGGGTTCCTTTTTCCCTGCATGTTCGCCAACACCTGTTGTTGGTGGTGTTGGTAATAATGGCTATTCTAACAGGGGTGAGGTGGAATCTTAGTGTGGTTTTAATTTGCATTTCCTTTATTGCTAGAGATGTTGAGCATTTTTTCATGAGTTTTTTGGCCATTTGAATTTCTTCTTTTGAGAAAGTTCTATTTAGTTCACTTGCCCATTTCTTTATTGGTTCATTAGTTTTGGGAGAATTTAGTTTTTTAATTTCCCTATATTTTCTGGTTGTCAGTCCTTTGTCTGATGTGTAGATGGCAAATATTTTCTCCCACTCTGTGGGTGTTCTCTTCAGTTTAGAGACCACTTCTTTTGATGAACAGAAGCTTTTTAGTTTTATGAGGTCCCATTTATCTATGCTATCTCTTAGTTGCTGTGCTGCTGGGGTTTCATTCAGAAAGTTCTCAAGGGAGGGATGAGGATAGGCAAGACACCTAAAAAACTAGCTAGCATTTGTTGCCCTTAACGCAGAGAAACTAAAGCAGATACCTGAAAAGCAACTGAGGCCAATAGGAGAAGGGGACCAGGAACTAGAGAAAAGGTGAGATCAAAAAGAATTAACCTAGAAGGTAACACACATGCACAGGAAATCAATGTGTGTCAATGCCCTGTATAGCTATCCTTATCTCAACCAGCAAAAACCCTTGTTCCTTCCTATTATTGCTTATAGTCTCTCTACAACAAAATTAGAAATGAGGGCAAAATAGTTTCTGCTGGGTATTGAGCGGGGGGAGAGGGAGGGGGCAGAGTGGGTGGTAAGGGAGGGAGTGGGGGCAGGGGGGAGAAATGCCCCAAACCTTGTATGCACATATGAATAATAAAATTAAAAAAAAAAAGAAAAAAAAAAGAATTTCTTCTTTTGAGAAACTTCTGTTTAGTTCACTTGCCCATTTCTTTATTGGTTCATTCGTTTTGGGAGAATTTAGTATTTTAAGTTCCCTATATATTCTGGTTATCAGTCCTTTGTCTGATGTGTAGCTGGCAAATATTTTCTCCCACTCTGTGGGTGTTCTCTTCTGTTTAGAGACCATTTCTTTTGATGAACAGAAGCTTTTTAGTTTTATGAGGTCCCATTTATCTATGCTATCTCTTAGTTGCTGTGCTGCTGGGGTTTCATTGAGAAAGTTCTTACCTATACCTACTAACTCCAGAGTATTTCCTACTCTTTCCTGTATCACCTTAAGAGTTTGTGGTCTGATATTAAGATCCTTGATCCATTTTGAGTTAATATTGGCAGAGGGTGATATACATGGATCTAGTTTCAGTTTTTTGCAGACTGCTAACCAGTTTTCCCAGCAGTTTTTGTTGAAGAGGCTGCTTTTTCTCCATCATATATTTTTAGCTCCTTTGTCAAAGAGAAGTTGGTTATAGTTGTGTGGCTTTATATCTGGGTCCTCTATTCTGTTCCATTGGTCTTCATGTTTGTTTTTGTGCCAGTACCATGCTCTTTTTATTGTGATTGCTTTGTAATATAGTTTGAAGTCAGGTATCGTGATACCTTCAGCATTGTTCTTTTGAGTGAGTATTGCCTTGGCTATTCATGGCCTCTTGTGTTTCCATATAAATTTAACAGTAGATTTTTCAATCTCTTTAATGAATGTCATTGGAATTTTGATGGGAATTGCATTCAACATGTAGATTACTTTTGGGAGTATAGACATTTTTATTATGTTGATTCTACCAATCCATGAGCATGGGAGATCTCTCCACTTTCTATAGTCTTCCTCAATCTCTTTCTTCAGAAGTTTATAGTTTTCCTTGTAGAGGTCTTTCACATCTTTTGTTAGGTTTACACCTAGGTATTTGATTTTTTTTTGAGGCTATTGTAAATGGAATTGTTTTCATTCATTCTTTTTCAGTTTGCTCATTGTTAGTGTGTAGAAATTTAATGATTTTTCTATGTTGATTTTATATCCTGCTACCTTGGTATAGCTATTGATGATGTCTAGGAGCTTCTGAGTAGAGTTTTTTGGGTCTTTAAGGTATAGGATCATGTCGTCTGCAAATAGGGATATTTTGACAGTTTCTTTACCTATTTGTATTCCTTTTATTCCTTCTTCTTGCCTAATTGCTCTGGCTAGGAATTCCAGTACTAAGCTGAATAGGAGTGGAGATAGTGGGCATCCTTGTCTGGTTCCTGATTTTAGAGGGAATGGTTTCAGTTTTTCTCTGTTAAGTGTAATGCTGGCTGTAGGTTTGTCATATATAGCTTTTATAATGTTGAGGTACTTTCCTTCTATTCCTAGTTTTCTTAGAGCTTTTATCATGAAATGATGTTGGATCTTATCAAAGGCTTTTTCTGCATCTATTGAGATGATCAAGTGGTTTTTGTCTTGCTTCTGTTAATGTGGTTTATTACGTTTATTGATTTTCGTATGTTGAACCACCCCTGCATGCCTGGGATGAAGACTACTTGGTCGTGGTGGATAATCTTTTTGATGTGTTGTTGAATTCGGTTTGCCATTATTTTGTTGAGGATTTTTGCATCAATGTTCATTAAGGAGATTGGCCTATAGTTCTCCTTTTTGGAGGTGTCTTTGCCTGGTTTTGGGATAAGTGTAATACTGGCTTCATAAAGGGTGTTTGGCAGTTTTCCTTCCCTTTCTATTTCATGGAACAGTTTAAGGAGGGTTGGTATTAGTTCTTCTTTAAAGGTCTGATAGAATTCAGCAGAGAATCCATCAGGTCCTGGACTTTTCTTTTTGGGGAGACACTTGATTGCTGCTTCAATTTCATTTTGTGTTATAGGTCTATTCAGGTGATTAATTTCCTCTTGGTTCAGTTTTGGATGCTCATATGTATCTAGAAATCTGTCCATTTCGTTAAGATTTTCAAATTTACTTGAATATAGGTTCTCAAAGTAGTCTCTGATGATTTCCTGGACTTCCATGGTGTTTGTTGTTATCTCCCCTTTTGCATTCCTGATTCTACTAATTTGGGTTTTTTCTCTCCTCATTTTAGTCAGGTTTGCCAGGGGTCTATCGATCTTGTTTATTTTTTCAAAGAATCAACTTTTTGTCTCATTAATTCTTTGTGTGGTTATTTTGGTTTCTATTTCGTTGATTTCAGCTCTTATTTTTATTATTTCTCTCCTATTTGTTTTTGGATTTGCTTGTTCTTGTTTTTCTTGGAGTATGAGATGTATCATTAGGTCATTGATTTGGGATCTTTCAGTCTTTTTAATATATGCACTCATGGCTATAAACTTTCCTCTCAGGACTGCCTTTTCTGTGTCCCATAGGTTCTGGTTGGTTGTATTTTCATTTTCATTGACTTCCAGGAACCTTTTAATTTATCTTTTATTGCATCAGTGATCCATTGTTCATTAAGTAATGAGTTATTCAGTTTGCAGTTGTTTGCTTGTTTTTTGTGTTTATTTTTGTTTTTGAGTTCTAGTTTTATTGCATTGTGATCAGATAGAATGCATCGTATAATTTCTATTTTCTTATATTTGCTGAGGCTTGCTTTGTATCCTAGGAGAGGATCTGTTTTGGAGAAGGTTCCATGGGCTGCTGAGAAGAATGTATATTGTGTAGAAGTTGGATGAAATATTCTGTAGAGATCAACTAGGTCCATTTGATCTATAGTATGTTTTAAATCTAAGATTTCTTAATTGATTTTTTGTTTGGATGACCTATCTATTGATGTTAGTGGGGTGTTAAAGTCTCCCACGACCACTGTGTTGGAGTTAATATATGCTTTTATGTCCTTCAGAGTATGTTTGATGAAATTGGTGCATTGACATTGGGTGCATATAAGTTGATAATTGTTATTTCCTTTTGATCTATTTCTCCTTTTATTAGTATGGAATGTCCTTTTTTATCTTATTTGATCACTGTAGGTTTGAAGTCTTCTTTGTCAGAGATAAGTATTGCTAGTTCTGCCTGTTTTGGGGGCCATTGGCTTGGTAATTCTTCTTCTAGCCTTTCATCCTAAGCCTATGCTTATTTCTATTAATGAGATAGGTCTCCTGTAAGCAACAAATTATTGGATCTTCCTTTTTAATCCAGTTTGTCAGATGGTGCCTTTTGATCGGGAAATTAAGGTCATTAACATTAAGTGTTAGTATTGATAGGTATGTGGTGATTCCTGTCATAGTTGTTTGAGGGTTTGATTGTGTGTAGCTAAATCGATGTTGCTTTCTACTTTCTTACTTTTTCTTTTCCTGTAGTTTGGTACTGCCTGCCCTTTCATGGTTATGTTGGGTTTCACTTTCTGTGTGAAGAGTCCCTTGAAGAATCTTTTTTTTTTCTTTTTCTTTTATTATTCATATGTGCATACAAGGCTTGGTTCATTTCTTCCCCCTGCCCCACCCCCTCCCTTACCACCCACTCTGCCCCCTCCCTCTCCCCCCCTCAATACCCAGAAGAAACTATTTTGCCCTTATTTCTAATTTTGTTGTAGAGAGAGTATAAGCAATAATAGGAAGGAACAAGGGTTTTTGCTGGTTGAGATAAGGATAGCTATACAGGGCATTGACTCACATTGATTTCCTGTGCGTGGGTGTTACCTTCTAGGTTAATTCTTTTTGATCTAACCTTTTCTCTAGTACCTGTTCCCTTTTCCTATTGGCCTCAGTTGCTTTTAAGGTATCTGCTTTAGTTTCTCTGTGTTAAGGGCAACAAATGCTAGCTAGTTTTTTAGGTGTCTTACCTATCCTCACCCCTCCCTTTTGTGCTCTCGCTTTTATCATGTGCTCATAGTCTAATCCCATTGTTGTGTTTGCCCTTGATCTAATGTCCACATATGAGGGAGAACATATGATTTTTGGTCTTTTGGGCCAGGCTAACCTCACTCAGAGTGATGTTCTCCAATTCCATCCATTTACCAGCAAATGATAACATTTTGTTCTTTTTCATGGCTGCATAAAATTCCATTGTGTATAGATACCACATTTTCTTAATCCATTCATCAGTGGTGGGGCATCTTGGCTGTTTCCATAACTTGGCTATTGTGAATAGTGCTGCAATATACATGGATGTGCAGGTGCCTCTGGAGTAACCTGTGTCACTGTCTTTTGGGTATATCCCCAAGAGTGGTATTGCTGGATCAAATGGTAGATCTTTGTCTAGCTTTTTAAGTAGCCTCCAAATTTTTTTCCAGAGTGGTTGTACTAGTCTACATTCCCACCAACAGTGTAAGAGGGTTCCTTTTTCCCCCCGCATCCTCACCAACACCTGTTGTTGGTGGTGTTGCTGATGATGGCTATTCTAACAGGGGTGAGGTGGAATCTTAGTGTGGTTTTAATTTGCATTTCCTTTATTGCTAGAGATGGTGAGCATTTTTTCATGTGTTTTTTGGCTATTTGAATTTCTTCTTTTGAGAAAGTTCTGTTTATTTCACTTGCCCATTTCTTTAGTGGTTCCTTAGTTTTGGGAGAATTTAGTTTTTTAAGTTCCCTGTATATTCTGGTTATCAGTCCTTTGTCTGATGTGTAGCTGGCAAATATTTTCTTCCACTCTGTGGGTGTTCTCTTCAGTTTAGAGACCATTTCTTTTGATGAACAGAAGCATTTTAGCTTTATGAGCTCCCATTTATCTATGCTATCTCTTAGTTGCTGTGCTGCTGGGGTTTCATTGAGAAAGTTCTTACCGATACCTACTAACTCCAGAGTATTTCCTACTCTTTCCTGTATCAACTTTAGAGTTTGTGGTCTGATATTAAGATCCTTGATCCATTTTGAGTTAATATTGGCAGAGGGTGATATACATGGATCTAGTTTCAGTTTTTTGCAGACTGCTAACCAGTTTTCCCAGCAGTTTTTGTTGAAGAGGCTGCTATTTCTCCATTGTATATTTTTAGCTCCTTTGTCAAAGAGAAGTTGGTTATAGTTGTGTGGCTTCATATCTGGGTCCTCTATTCTGTTCCACTGGTCTTCATGTCTGTTTTTGTGCCAGTACCATGCTCTTTTTATCGTGATTGCTTTGTAATATAGTTTGAAGTCAGGTATTGTGATACCTCCTGCATTGTTCTTTTGAGTGAGTATTGCCTTGGCTATTCATGGCCTCTTCTGTTTCCATATAAATTTAACAGTAGATTTTTCAATCTTTTTAATGAATGTCATTGGAATTTTGATGGGAATTGCATTAAACATGTAGATTACTTTTGGGAGTATAGACATTTTTACTATGTTGATTCTACCAATCCATGAGCATGGGAGATCTCTCCACTTTCTATAGTCTTCCTCAATCTCTTTCTTCAGAAGTTTATAGTTTTCCTTGTAGAGGTCATTCACATCTTTTCTTAGGTTTAAACCTAGGTATTTGATTTTTTTTGAGGCTATTGTAAATGGAATTGTTTTCATTCATTCTTTTTCCGTTTGCTCATTGTTAGTGTATAGAAATTTAATGATTTTTCTATGTTGATTTTATATCCTGCTACCTTGCTGTAGCTATTGATGATGTCTAGAAGCTTCTGAGTAGAGTTTTTTGGGTCTTTAAGGTATAGGATCATGTCGTCTGCAAATAGGGATATTTTGACAGTTTCTTTACCTATTTGTATTCCTTTTATTCCTTCTTCTTGCCTAATTGCTCTGGCTAGGTATTGCAGTGCTATGTTGAATAGGAGTGGAGATATTGGGCATCCTTGTCTGGTTCCTGATTTTAGAGGGAATGGTTTCAGTTTTTCTCTGTTAAGTATAATGCTGGCTGTAGGTTTGTCATATATTGCTTTTATAATGTTGAGGAACTTTCCTTCTGTTCCTAGTTTTCATAGAGCTTTTATCATGAAATGATGTTGGATCTTATCAAAGGCTTTTTCTGCATCTATTGACATGATCAAGTGGTTTTTGTCTTTGCTTCTGTTAATGTGGTTTATTACGTTGATTGATTTTCGTATGTTGAACCACCCCTGCATGCCTGGGTTGAAGACTACTTGGTCGTGGTGAATAATCTTTTTGATGTGTTGCTGAATTCGGTTTGCCATTATTTTGTGAGGATTTTTGCATCAATGTTCATTAAGGAGATTGGCCTATAGTTCTCCTTTTTGGAGGTGTCTTTGCCTGGTTTTGGGATAAGTGTAATACTGGCTCATAAAGGGTGTTTGGCAGTTTTCCTTCACTTTCTATTTCATGGAACAGTTAAAGGAGGGTTGGTATCAGATCTTCTTCAAAGGTCTGATAGAATTCAGCAGAGAATCCATCAGGTCCTGGACTGTTCTTTTTGGGGAGTCTCTTGATTGCTGCTTCAATTTCATTTTGTGTTATAGGTCTATTCAGGTGATTAATTTCCTCTTGGTTCAGTTTTGGATGCTCATATGTATCTAGAAATCTGTCCATTTCGTTAAGATTTTCAAATTTACTTGAATATAGGTTCTCAAAGTAGTCTCTGATGATTTCCTGGACTTCCATGGTGTTTGTTGTTATCTCTCCTTTTGCATTCCTGATTCTACTAATTTGGGTTTTTTCTCTCCTCATTTTAGTCATGTTTGCCAGGGGTCTATCGATCTTGTTTATTTTTTCAAAGAACCAACTTTTTGTTTCATTAATTCTTTGTATGGTTTTTTTGGTTTCTATTTCATTGATTTCAGCTCTTATTTTTATTATTTCTCTCCTTCTATTTGTTTTGGGATTTTCTTGTTCTTGTTTTTCTAGGAGTTTGAGATGTATCATTAGGTCATTGATTTGGGATCTTTCAATCTTTTTAATATATGCACTCGTGGCTATAAACTTTCCTCTCAGGACTGCCTTAGCTGTGTCCCATAGGTTCCGCTAGGTTGTGTTTTCATTTTCATTTACTACCAGGAATTTTTTAATTTCCTCTTTTATTTCATCGATGATCCATTCTTCATTAAGTAATGAGTTATTTAATTTCCAGCTGTTTGCATGTTTTTTGTCTTTACTTTTGTTGTTGAGTTCTACTTTTACTGCATTGTGATCAGATAGTATGCATGGTATTATTTCTATTTTCTTATATTTGCTGAGGCTTGCTTTGTGCCCTAGGACATGATCTATTTTGGAGAAGGTTCCATGGGCTGCTGAGAAGAATGTATATTGTGTAGAGGTTGGATGAAATGTTCTGTAGACATCTACTAGGTCCATGTGATCTATTGCATATTTTAGATCTTGGATTTCTTTATTGATTTTTTTGTTTGGATGACCTATCTATTGATCATAATGGGGTGTTAAAGTCTCCCACAACCACTGTGTTTGCATTTATATATGCTTTTAGGTCTTTCAAGGTATGTTTGATGAAATTGGGTGCGTTGACATTGGGTGCATACAGATTGATGATTATTATTTCCTTTTGGTCTATTTCCCCTTTTATTAGTATGGAATGTCCTTCTTTATCTTGTTCGATCAATGTAGGTTTGAAGTCTACTTTGTCCGAGATAAGTATTGCTACTCCTGCCTGTTTTCGGGGGCCATTGGCTTGGTAAATCTTCTTCCAGCCTTTCATCCTAAGCATATGCTTATTTCTGTCGGTGAGATGAGTCTCCTGTAAGCAACAAATTGTTGGATCTTCTTTTTTAATCCATTTCGTCAAACGGTGTCTTTTGATGGGTGAATTAAGTCCGTTTGCATTAAGTGTTAGTACTGATAGGTATGTGGTGATTCCTGCCATTTAGTTGTCTTAGTTGTTTGAAGGTTTGATTGTGTGTACCTAACTTGATGTTACTCTCTACTTTCTTGCTTTTTCTTTTCCTGTGGTTTGGTGCTGCCTGTCTTTTCATGGTTAAGTTGGGTGTCACTTTCTTTGTGCAGAATCCCTTGCAGAATCTTTTGTAATGGTGGCTTTGTGGTCACATATTGTTTTAGTTTCTGCTTATCATGGAAGACTTTTATTGCTCCATCTATTTTGAATGATAGCTTTGCTGGGTAGAGTATCCTAGGGTTGAAGTTATTTTCATTCAATGCCCAGAAGATCTCACCCACGCTCTTCTTGCTTTTAATATTTCTGTTGAGAAGTCTGCTGTGATTTTGATGGGTTTACCTTTGTATGTTACTTGTTTTTTCTCTCTTACAGCCTTCGATATTCTTTCCCTAGTTTCTGAACTTGTTGTTTTAATGATGATATTTTGTGGAGTCGTTCTATTTTGATCTGGTCTGTTTGGTGTCCTGGAGGCCTCTTGCATCTGTATGGGAATATCTTTCTCTAGATTTGGGAAATTTTCCGTTATAATTTTGTTGAATATATTATGCATTCCCTTCGCTTGCACCTCTTCTCCTTCTTCGATGCCCATGATTCTCAAGTTTGGTCTTTTGATGGAGTCAGTGAGTTCTTGCATTTTCTTTTCACAGGTCTTGAGTTGTTTAATTAATAGTTCTTCGGTTTTTCCTTTAATTACCATTTCATCTTCAAGTTCTGAGATTCTGTCTTCTGTTTGTTCTATTCTGCTGGATTGGCCTTCCGTTTTGTTTTGCAGTTCTGTTTCGTTCTTTTTTCTGAGGTTTTCCATATCCTGGCAGTTTTCCTCTTTAATGTTGTCTATTTTTGTCCTGAGTTCATTTATCCATTTAGTCATTGTGTTCTCTCTTTCACTTTGGTGTTTATACAGTGCTTCTATGGTTTCCTTTATTTCTTCTTTTGCTTTTTCAAATTCTCTATTTTTGTTGTCTTGGAATTTCTTGAGTGTCTCCTGTACATTTTGGTTGACCCTGTCCAGTATCATCTCTATAAAATTCTCATTGAGTACTTGTAGTATGTCTTCTTTTAAATTGTTCTTGTGGGCTTCATAGGGTCCTTTGGCATAGTTTATCTTCATTTTGTTGGAATCTGGATCTGAGTTTCTGTTCTCTTCATTCCCCTCTGGTTCCTGTACTAATTTTTTGCTGTGGGGAAACTGGTTTCCCTGTTTTTTCTGTCTTCCTGTCATTGTCTTTGGTGTTGTTACTGTCCCTGTACTGTGTGCAATTAAGTATTTTCTAGCTTGTAATAATAACAATGGTAATATTTAGAATGGAAGGGTGAGCTGAGGTGGAAAGCAAGAAGTTAAAGAAAAGGGGAAAACAAATATACAGACAAGAGGGAGAAAGCAGAACAAGGTTTCAGATAAGAAAGTTTCAAAGGTATAAACAGGGAACTTTAGTGTACTAATCGACAGTAAGCTGAACAGACATTAGAGAGACAGAGAGAGGATTGAAAATCAAAGATAAAAAAATAAAAAATAAGTAAATGAAAAAAAATCTATATATAAAATGAATTAAAATAAAATGGAAAATAGAAAATTAAAAAAAAAACAAAACCAAAAAACTTCCAAGTTTATATGCAATGCAGTTTCAGTCTTATTAATTTGGGTGTCCATCTCAGTCTCCAGTCCTGGAGATGGTGCCTCAGATGTTGTTCTGTAGTTGTCTCATCAAAGGGGATGCATAAAGTAGAACAGAACTACACACACACACACACACACACACACACACACACACAAAAGCCCCACCAAGTGTCCCAAGTTCAAATGCAATAAGGTTTCAGTAAGTTTTTCGGCTTGCAGGTGTAATTCGGTTGTTCTCTCATCAAAGGTAGGGAGAAAAAGAAAAAAAAAAGAGTCTGGAGACAGTTCTGAGTGTGGTATGTGCAACTGTGGCTTGCCTGCCTGCTGCTGTCAGCCTGCTGTAGCTGGCGGCGTTATTTATGCAGATCTCAGGGGTGAGCTTAGCACTCAACTGGTCCCACAGGCTTTGTTTGCTCAGAGTTCTCCTGTGTGGGAGCCTCTGCTACAGGCTTTCCCCTTTCTAAGCACTAGGAAAGGTGACACTGCCCCCGTGTTGTCAGGCCTGCGTGTTTATTTACAGTTCATGTGGGAGGTGGGTCTTCCCCCCTCTCCTGTGCAGTTTTCCTCCCACTGCCACTTTTACAAGCTTTCCTGCTGCTTCTTACTGGGCGGTGCTGCTTTTCCTGCCGGCCGCCTTGTTTATTTACAGTTCACGTGGGAAGTGGGTCTTCCCTCCTCTCCTGTGGAGTTTTTCTCCCTCCGCCACTCTCACAGGCTTTCCCGCTCCTGGTTGCTCGGCATGCGCTTTGCTCCCGCCAGAGGCTCTCTGGCCCGCCCAGCTTGTTTATTTACAGTTCCGGGAAGGATTCCCTTCCCCAATCTTTGGCGCTCAGTGCGCCCCACCCTCTTTCCTGTGTGTCTTTATTGTTCTTATTGCTTATTAGTCAGTTTCTCTTTTTTTCCCCGGGCGGAGGTCAGTCTGTCCAGGGGGCTATGCTGCTCTGGCCCAGGCTTGTCTGTGGGGGTACCGTGGTACCACTAGGCTCACCTGTTCTGCGTCTTCCCAAGCTGTCTGGGTGCCAGCCACTGGCGGCCCTGAGGGCCCTCCTCGTTTCTCCGTTTAACGTGAGGTGGAGATTCTCTGCGCTGGCTGGAGATGTAGAGGGGTCAAAGTTATGCCTTTTCTCAGTGATTATGCCTGCAAAGTGTGTCTCCAGCATCTCTCCAAGATTTCACTAGAGGAGGCTCGCTTTCTGCTTCCTACCTCTAGCCGCCATCTTGGAATTCTTCCTTGAAGAATCTTTTATAGTGGTGGCTTTGTGGTCATATATTGTTTTAGTTTCTGCTTATCATGGAAGACTTATTGCTCCATCTATTTTGAATGATAGTTTTGCTGGGTAGAGTATCCTAGTGTTGAAGTTATTTTCATTCAATGCCCGGAAGACCTCACCCGAAGCTCTTCTTGCTTTTAATGTTTCTGTTGAGAAGTCTACTGTGATTTTGATGGGCTACTTTTGTATGTTATTTGTTTTTTCTCTCTTACAGCCTCCAGTATTCTTTCTCTAGTCTCTGTACTTGTTTTATTGATAATATGTCATTGGTAGTTCTATTTTGGTCAGGTCTGTTTGGAGTTCTGAAGGTTTCCTGTACCTGTATGGGCATAGTTTTCTCTAGTTTTGGGAAATTTTCTGTTATTATTTTGTGGAATATATGATGCATCCCTTTTCCTTGCACCTCTTCTCCTTCTTCAATGCCCATGATTCTCAGGTTTGGTCTTTTGATAGAGTCAGTAAGTTCTTGCATTTTCTTTTCACAGGTCTTGAGTTGTTGAACTAATAGTTCTTTGGTTTTTCTTTTAATTACCATTTCACCTTTGAGTTCTGAGATTCTGTCTTCTACTTGTTCTAGTCTGCTGTCTTGGCCTTCCATTTTATTTTGCATTTCTGTTTCATTCTTTTTTCTGAGGTTTTCCAAATCCTGAGTCTCTTCCTTTTAATATTGTCTATTTTCAACCTGAGTTCATATATCTCTTTATTTATCGTGTTCTTTGTTTCAGTTTGGTGTTTATATAGTGCTTCTATAGTTTCTTTTATTTGTTCTTGCGTTTTCTCAAATTCTTTATTTTTGTTGTCTTGAAATTTCTTGAGTGTCTCCTGTACATTTTGGTTGACCATATCCAGTATCCTCTCTATAAAATTCTCATTGATTACTTGCAGGATTTCTTCTTTCAGAATGTTCTTGTGGGCTTCATTGGCTTCTTTGGCATAGTTCATCTTCATTTTGTTGGAGTCTGGATTTGGGTATCTGTTTTCTTCATTTCCCTCTGGTTCCTGTACTAATTTATTATTGGGGGGAAAATGGTTTCCCTCTTTTTTCTATCTTCTCATCATTGCCCTTACTATTGTTACTGTCCCTGTACTGTGTGTAATTCAGTATTGTCTAGCTTGTAATAATATCAATGGTGATATCCAGAGTGAAAGGATGAGAGGAGAGGGAAAGCAAAGAAGGTAAAGAAAAAGGAAAAAAAACAACACAAAGAAACAAACACACACACACACACACACACACACACACACAAACAGAGCCAAAGAAATAAAGAGGGAGAGATAGTGTACTAATAATGGTGAGCTTAACAGGCATTAGAGAGACAGAGAGAGGATGATAAAAAAAATCCCCAAGTTCAAATGCAATAAAGTTTCATTCTTAATAATTTTGGTGTTAGTCCTTCAGTCTCCAGTCCCGGTGTTGGTATCTGAGAAGAAGTTCTGTTGTTGTCTCCTCAAAGGGGAAAAAAACAAACAAAAAAACCAAATGAAAACAAAACAAAAAAAATCCCAAGTTTAAATGCAATACAGTTTCAGTTAGTCCTTCAGTATCCAGTCCTATTTCTGTCCTTTTCTGGTGGTCTGCTTCTCTCAAGCAGGTTAGCCGCTGGCATCTTGCGGTGTGGGAGCCCTCCTGCTTTTTCCGTTTAATGTGGAGTGGGGATGCTATGTGTGGGCTGGGTGTGTGGAGGTGTTGGAATTTTGCCTCTTTTTGGTGGTTTTTCCTGCAAGGCATATCTCCAGCGTCTCTCCAAGATTTTACTTTAGGAAGCATGCTTTCTGCTTCCTTCCTCTAGTTGCCATCTTGGAATCCTCATCTCTGCCTTCTGAGTCACTAAGATTATAGGCTGTGTCAGTGCATCTAGCCAAATGATTGTCTTATAATGGATTAGTTTTGAGATTTTGTTTTCTTTATAATTTGGTTGTCCTTAAAAATTATATTATTTAGCACCTTAGCACTGAGACATTTTCATGTCACACAATCCCATCTGTGTTGGAAAAGAATACTTTTCTGGGTACTACATTCTTGACCATGGCAGACTTTTGCTAAAAGAGTGTCTCAACTTTATATGACTTCAAATATAATTTTATCATCAAGTGCAGCAATTTGCCTATCATTAGTTAGGTAATGCTTTTAGATTTTATTTTCCAAAAAGTTTAATTCTAACCAGACACTTTTACTTAATTAGATTGACTCATTTGAGATACTTCATTCAGAGCCTCAGCCTTGCTAAAATTGCAAGGCAGTTTTCCTCATTGAGCACAAAGATTGAAATTTTAGATTAGATAAGTATTAGCAAATTAGTTTGTTGTATTGATCCTCCTGAAGCTGAAAAAGATCTGCACATGAACAAAGAGTATCTAATTAACTCTTAACCCTGTGGGTATCATACTAATGCCATGCTGCCATGTTTTCCTTTTCTTTCTCTCTTCTTCACCATCCTCCACCCACCAGCCCATAACTTTCCAGCTGCAAAGGTAATCAGATATTTTCTCTATTCTCTATCACTGAGTTTCAGGTCTGATATTAAGGTCCTTGATCCATTTTGCATTGATACTAGTAGAAGGTGATAGACATGGATCTAGTTTCAGTTTCTTAAGATGCTTCTCACTGCCATAGTGATCAACTCTTTTCCTTTTGATGAAGGTAGTATGCTATAATCAGAAGAATATACCTCTGAAATAGGATTTGCAAATGAAATAAAAATTAATGTGGACTTGAGGTCCAATGGTTAATTGTTTAATGTGCCTTAGGAAAATGCCTAAATATTTTGTGATACCTTCCAGATATCTGTTTAACATGCTTCTCTAGGAAATAGGTGAGAATAGAGGGAAACATCTTATTTTTTCTTCACTCAAGTTAATTATTTATGGTCTGCTGTATTTATACAGGTCATCTGTATGCTATTCAGAATTGTAGTTACCCTGGGTTTTCTGTAATTTTTTGGCTTGATCTCTATGTCAGGCATGGTTTATTATATGTCTGCTGCAGAATGAATCAGAGTTAGTTTTATTAGCACTGACTGAAGGATGTGATATTACATGTATTGCTTCAAGTTGCTCCTTTGAAGGAAACCCAGAGAAATATCAGTAGCCAGAAACCTGAATATGCTTGATACTCATGTCCCATTAGACTTAGTTCTTCATCATCCTGTGTTCCATTTTCCTTATTATTGTAAGAAAAATATATTTTACTCAGGATCCTCAAGATCAGGAGGATCGCAATTTGAAGCCAGCCTGGGCAAATAATTCATGAGACCCTATCTCAAAAACAAAAAAAAGAAACCATCACAAAAAGGTGCTGGTAGAGTAGCTGAAGGCGTAGGCACTGAGTTCAAGTCCCAGTACTGCCCCCCTAAAAAGGAAAAATGTATTCTAACTCAGAATTTCAAAGGCAAAGTAATTTGACTAATCTTGACCAAACAAGGCAGATTGTATACATCCAAATAAGTCTTCTCTCTCTGTCTTTTTTTTTTTTGAAGCCATTGCCTTAAGAGACAACACTTAGAGGAGTTCAGTGTGTGTTCAGAACTCCTTTTGGAATCATTTTCAAAGAATGTGACATACTCCTTTGAATAGCCTCATTATCACAAATCTTAGTCTAAATATGTGATTTTTTTTTAAAGGTTGAAAATCTGTGGGTATCAAGTATGCTGTGGAAAGTAGAGGGCTTAGCTCAGTATTACAATTTTTTGGTTTAGGATGAGGTTTAACTAAGAAAATTTGTTTTTCTTTGCTCATAGTGGAGGTGAAATAATAAAGAGGTAGCAAAGAGCCCACCTGTAACAAAGTTTGGTTTAACTGTAGATGAGAAGTTTTAATAGAAGAAAATCTGAATGTATCATAACAATGAAAAACATATTTAACACCCAAATGCAATAAATATATCTTTAAATTTTTGAACAGTTTCCTCAAAGTTTGAAATTGAGAGTATGCTAGTTTCATGAAATGGAGAAATTTTCATCTTTTTGTTTTGTTTGGTATAATTTAAATCTCTGATTTTCAAACTCAAATTTATCTGTATATTGAAATTATCCAAGTAATTCTAATGTGCAGCCATAGTTGGGAACCATGGATTTAAAGAACATTAAAACTACTTGCTCTTGAAAATTGAGATTGATTCTGCTATAAAACCATATGTGCAATGAACTCAAGTTTTGTATTTCTGTTGAATAAGTTTTGGTTTCTAATTTTTAAAGAAGCCATCCATTTCTTTAGATTGTAAAAATACATTAACATGTATGATCTCTTTTGCACATATAATTCTTTTTTCACTTCTGTGTATCTTTATGCTTTTAAAAATTTTAATCTTACTTTTTATTCATTTTTACTTAATCCTCCATAAGGTTTATGATATCAACTTTTTAATTTCTTTCAGAGAACAACATTTGGAGATATATATATCTTTTTCCTTACTTTCAAATTTTATCATTATTGTATTGATTTTATTCTTTTTCTAATTTTTAAAGATGAATCAGTCTTTCATGTGTATCTTCCATAATATGGAAGGCATTTAAGGCTATACATCTTTTCTAATTTTAGTTTTAACTGAACCTTCTGTGTAATGTGCAATTTTGTTTTTAATTTTCTCTTTGATACAATGCTTATCAAAACTATATTTGTTAATATCCAAGTATCTTAATTTAAGGAGGTAGAATTTTTTTCTAATCATATTTTATTTCACATGTTATTGGATGATAATATGCCTTATTAAATGTTTCTTATTTTAATTTAAGAATTTTTAAAAATACAAGTGTAGGGTTGGTTCCCATAATGTCTCCAGGGACATATGAAAAATGAATTGTATTCCCGATTTGTAAAGTTCTTCATATGTCTATTAAATCAAATTTATTGTATATTCTATTTTTCCACATTTTTCTATCATAACTTGAAATATATGTATTATATATTTCTGTGCAGCAAGTCACCCCAATACCTAGTGGCTTAAAACTAAAATTTAATATCTTACAGTCTTTGGGTGCTGCTTAGATGGGTGGTTCTGTCTCATGATCTTTCTTGAGATAATGGTCAAACTATGGTCCAGGGCTGCAGTTAACTGAGAGGTTAACTGGAGATCACAAACCTGTTTCCAAGATGACTAACTCACCTGGTTGTAGGCACACCATTTTATATCCTTGGCAAACACATGGGCCTCTCCATAAGGGCTGCCTGAGTATTCTCATGATATAACAATTGACTTTCCCCAAAGTGAATGATCAAGTGAGAGACCAGGCAGACAACCCAGTCCTTGTGAACATTGTGAATACCTCAAATGAAAGAGTACAGGTGATTAAAAACGCCAACCAATGACTTGGCCTCAGGTGTGCACATCCCAACACAGAAGTAGAAGAAATGTGAAAAACAAGGCAATACAACTCTTCCAAAAGTCAACATTTTCACAGTAATAGACTCTAGTAATAGTGAGGTGGATGAAATCTAAGTCAAAAAAATTCAAAAGAATGATTATAAGGATGATCAATGAAATTAAAGGGGATACAAATAAATGCCTGAATGAATTCAAATAGAATAAAAATATACAGTTGAATGAAATAAGGGGCACATGCAAGATATGAAAGAAGAATTTAATAACGATATATAAATCTGAAAACAATCAAATTGAAGGTCTGGAAATGAAAATGTCAGTAAGTCAAATAAATTAGTTAACAAGAGACTGGATCAAGTAGAAGACAGAATATTAGTTCTCAAAGACAAGGTAGATGAATTAGAACATTCAGACAGTGATAAGGAAAAAAATAAGAAAGTACGAACACAACACAAAACACCATTAAAAGACCAACTCTACAAATCATAGGCATAGACAAAGGATAAGAGGTGCAAGCTAAAGGGATAGACAACATATTAAATAAAATAATAGAAAAATTCCCAATCTTGGGAGAAAGATGGTCATTCTGGTAAAATGACTTTTAGAACACCAGAGAAGACCAGAAAAGAACCTCTCTTTAACATATTATAGCTTAAACATTAAGTATACAGAAGAAGGAAAGAATACTGAAAGTTTTGCAATAGAGAAGCACCAAGTGACCTATAAAGGCAAACATATCAGAATAACAGTAGATTTCTTAACAGAAACCCTAAAAGCAAGGAGGGCATGAAATGATGTATTTCAAGCCCTGAAAGAGAATAACTACAAACCTAAATTACTCTTTGCAGCAAAGGTACCCTTCATAATTGAAGGAGAAATAAAAACCTTCTATAATAAAAACTAAAGGAATTCGTAAGATCTAAGTCAACACTTCAGAAAATACTTAAAGGAATGTTGTACACAAAAGAGGAAGACAAACACAACATGAAAATAAGGGAAAAATAAACCTCACTAGATGAATAAATAAGCAAATATGAATTAGGAAAGATTCGAACATTATAAAAACAACAAAATAATAGGAATTATACATAGTTTTCAGTAATAACTCTGAATGATAATGGTCTAATTCTTCAACCAAAAGACATAGACTGGCAAATTGGATTAAAGAACAAAACCCAAACATCTGTTAATTACAAGAAACATACCTCATTGGCAAAGACAAACACAGACTTAAAGCAAAAACATGGAAAGATATTCCAAGCAAATGAAGCCAAAAAGCATGCAGGAATAGCTATACAAAGAAGGTCACTTCATCTTGATAAAGTGAATAGTTCATCAAGAGGACATAATAATTTTAAATGTATCTGCACCAAAAGTTAATGCATCCAATTTGATAAACACTACTGGATATAAAACAAAGATAGACCCCCAACATGATAATCGTGGGTAAAGTCAATACCCCAACCATCACCAATAGATGGGTCTTCCAGACCAAAAAAAAATCAACAAAGAAACTTCAGAATTACATAACAGTATATGACAAATGGTTTTAACGTACATCTATAGAATATGTATATTATTTCTGGAAGGTGACTTTTTTGAGGGAAAATGTATATTTTGATATATGAGAACTTAGATTTTCACTTTGTAATATATATTAAAATATTTGAATTTTATATAATTATTATGTGCTAAAATGCACTTGGCTATTTCCTTATCAGGATGAAACTTAGAAGATGTAATCATATTACATATACTTATTTTGCATTAGAGTTTAATAGTGTAGGACTAAAAACAATAGCTATTTTGAAACCAACCCTCTTTCTGTATTTCAGCTCATTTTCATGCTGACATTGGTTTTAAAACTATTATCTTGTATTTAGGTGTGATATTCAAAATGTCTAACAATTAATATGGCCTGGTCAGTGATCATCCAGAATACATGATTGCAGGAGACAGCAGGTGTGCTGTTTCTGTTCCCACTGGTTTATTAGTCCTGTTCTCAGTCACATCGCATAGCACCTTTTGCTTGCTTGGATGCTTTCATAGCCAATCTTGCAGGTGATTTGGGAGGGATATAGTGTCATCTTCATTTTGCAAATTAAGGGAATCAACAGACCAGAGGAGTTAAATGCACATCTACTTATAATAAAAGATTTCTGAGTCTTCTGCCTTGGATAAAAGTTTCCCTCTTTCAGGAGGAAAGGAACAGATGAAGACTAGGTATTTTTGATAGGACAGATACAGCTTCTTTCAGAGAAAGGTCATAGTAGGCTGTGGGTAGAGTGATAAGCCCTGTGGTCCCTAGAAACTCTGGCCCCAAGTTATTCTTCATTTCCAGGTCTCTTGCATGAGATGTATGCCCTCAAAGAGGTTCAAATTAGTGAGCATATTTTTTTCTAGTAAACGAACTGAGTTGGCCTCTTTTCTATATTCACAGGGACTTTCATAGAAAGCCTTGGTTTAACTGTGTTTCTCCCTCTCCTCCTTCCACAGAATGGTCTCCCTTCAGAGAAGAACCCATATGTTTTTAATGGTGATTTTGTAGATCGAGGAAAAAATTCCATAGAGATCCTAATGGTCCTGCTTGTGAGTTTTCTTGTCTTCCCCAATGACTTTCACTTGAACAGAGGGAACCATGAAGATTTTATGATGAATTTGAGGTAACCTTGGTGTTTAGATTTCCTTTTATTTCCCATGCTGGAAAATGCTGCTATGTTTATTTCCCAACAAAGACTTAAAAGTAAAGAAGGAGAGATGAGAGGAATTTCAAGGAAGACCTCAATTCTTATTCCTGTTTTCCACCCCCAGTCTTCAACTGAGTGATGATCGGTTTCTCTAAAGCCCCTTCCTATCTTTTCTTCTAGTCCTGTTCTTCCTTCTCCCTTTTATTATGTTCTTTCTCTTGGTGGTATGTACATCCTTCCAAGACCAAATTGCATTTTGGGTAGGTATTGTAGGCCAGGTTTGCAGGTATGATAGGTTCTATGAGCAGACAGAATCATTCTGTTGAACTCTATTTTTTTGCCTCAAATATTGTTTCAGAAAGTAGTACCATGTTTGCACTAATGTGTGTATTTTTATGACGTGGTCATTGTCTCTGGCATAGTAGTTCATAAATAGTTCTGAGAACAGCTGTAACAGAATTTGACTCACTGGAGATTTGAGGAATAAAGTTTTGTTAAATGCTTTTAGAATTTTTGCTGAAAAGCACAGTAGGTTACAAATATTCCCTCCTTCTTCTTTTCCTTTCATCAATTGCAGAAAACAGAAATCAGTTTGTTCCAGGGAAATAGAAGGCATGGAATGTCTCAGGCTTTTGGTCCTGGGCTTTTGGGTACCTTGATCAGAGCTCAACTAATCAGATTTTTGGGGGGAGGGGGTGTTTTGACAGCTAGATTAAATACAGTTTCAGTTCTAATTCTTCAGGTGTGAAAGTAAATGTTAAGACTATCATGAACAAATCAGTGAATCCAAGTATGATATATTTCATACATCATAAGAACTTTTGTAAATGTCACAATGTACCCTCATGCAGCAAAAAAATAAAAACAAACCTATCCTATATAAAATAGTTCAACACTTCTGTTTCCTATGCCATATATCCTTTCATTTATTCAGTTAGCAAATCATATTATCTAGTGCCTGTTACAGTTAATGAAAGTCAAATAGACCCTGCCACATTGAGTTTATATTTATCAGGAAAGACATATGTTGAGCAGGTTTTTCAAGTGTGATGAGTTTTTAAAAGAGGTATTCAACTTTGTCTGAGGACTGATGGAAAGTTCTCCCTTATAACTATGGCACTAGCCTGAGTCTTAAAGGATGACTTAGGCAATCAAGACAGAGGCACAGTGTGGGAATGGGAAACTGTACTACGGTGAGGAGACAACTTAAGACAGGACTTTTTTAGATGTGAAAGAAATTCAGGAAAGCAAAAACACAGAAAGGATAGGATAGTGCCTGGTAGTACTGGAAATACAAGAAATGGTTGAATGGTGCAAAGGAATATGAACATGTTTTATATGAACAAGAGAATATCATTGGTAAACATTATAAAATGTATGTTTTGAATTGTAGCTGAAAGAGTGATTTGGAGAGGAGCAAGAGTGGACTCAGGGAAGTCAATTAAGAAGTGGTTAAAAAATAGATGATAGATTCTCATTTAGACCCAAGTTGGTGGTGATGGATATGCAAATAAAAAGATTCAAGAGAACCTTAGGCAATTATGGTGTTGGGCTCAGTAAGTTGATATGAGAAACTTGAAAGAATAAGGAATTGAGAATAACATGGTTTGAGTTTGGGGGGTACAACCGTATCATTCTGAAGGAAAATGATGAGTTCAGTTTGGGATAAGTTGATTTAATGTGCTGTTGAATAGACAGTTAAATGTACGTGTCCAGAGATCAGAAATGAAGTGTAGTCTGGAGTGTCATCCTCTGATATTGATACTGGATAGTAACCAATGCCCTGCCTGGGGAGGGTTGATATTGCTAAGTAGAAAGTGATGGAAAGAATCTGAAGGAATGCCAATATTTAAGGCTAAGAGGAGAATTTGCAAAAGAGTTTCAAAGTAGCCAGAAAGGTAGGAGGAATACCAAGAGAATTGATTGTCACAAAATCTAAGAGAAGTTTTCGAGAAGGAAGGCATTTAGTGTTTTAGAGTAAGAACCTGAGGACTACAAGGTTTACACTGGTTAAACAACATCGACTCCTTTGGTGAGTATAGGGGACAATTCATCTCAGAAAACCTAATGTTGCTGGGCACCAGTGGTTCACAGCTGTAATCCTAGCTACTCAGGAGGCATAGATCAGGAGGATCATGGTTTGAAGCCAGCCCGGGCAAACAGTTTGTAAGACCCTATCTTGAAAAAAAATCCATCACATAAAAAGGATAGTGGTGTGTCTCAAGGTGTAGGCCCTGAGTTCAAGCCCCAGTATAAAAAAAAAAAAGAACAAAAGAAAGAAAAAGAAAACCTAATGTTACACTGTACAAGCCAGACATGACATGATTTGTATGGAAACATGGGGTGAATGTGCTATGTTCCTGCTTTACCATGTTGAATATTTAGAGTACATACTACTATCCTAAAGCAAAGAAAAGTTATTGAAAAAAATCTCCCTCTGCTATTGCCAATACTTCTTATTAAAACCCTCAACACCAGTCATTATCTTCTAGGCTTTTTATGGAGGGGGTCTTCCTTCACTCTTTTTTTTCTGATCATTTACTATAAGATATAGGCTGTATGAGAAAAATCTAAATTAAAAGCCCTCTCCCACATAGCTTCCTCCAGCTGCCACAGCACACTTCTCAAAACACTTTACGCCTTTACACAACCCATTCCTACTATGTATTTCTTAAGTTGTCTTATAATTGTTTCATGAAAATCTGTTTTCTTTCTCTGATTATACCAGAAGCTGCTTGAGAGTAGAGATGATTGCTTTTGTTTTTTACCCGTCATGCCTAGCATAGACTCTAGTAAGTAAAATTTCCAACTGAAGTCTAGTTTTTTGGGTTTCTGGTGATAGTGAGTTGTCAAAATTTCTCCCCCTTTGAAATGACTCATATAAGTAGGGAGTTATCAATAATTAATAGTTTCAATCCTATTATTTTTAGGTATGGCTTCACAAGAGAAGTTTTGCAAAAATACAAGGTAAGACTCATTCTTTTTAAATTTTTTGATATTTATACATAGAAGTAAATAAAAAGCCAATAATGACCAGATTGTTGCCTTAGGAAAGGCAGCTAGACAGGATCCATGCCAAAAAATACAGCAGGAATCCCTCACCATGGCAGAGCTTTAGTTTTGCTTTTTCATTGTGACTTTTGTGTCATTTTCAGCTTAGATATGAACATATATTCCATTGCTTTCAAGGTACCTACCTGGGATTTGTTTTACTCAAGTATGATGAAATAGGCAGACACAGAAATGATTGTCATGAAGAAAGAGGGTTTTATTCCCAGTTACCTGGAAACAGGAGGCATTGCATGCCACACTGGTGTGGGGGGGAACTACATGGGAGAGTACCAGAGTCAGTCAGAAGGTGGAGGGAATCAGGGAAAACATGGGCAAAAGCATTTATTGTAGTTTTCCTGGGAGGGAAAGGCAAGGTGTCTCAGGGTAATCAGGCTTAAGATTGACTAGTTAGAATAATGTTAGCCTGCTCTGGGGCATAAATAAGGGTTGTCCCTAGGTGTTTGGTACCTGGCCCTGGGGTGATTAGTGTCCCTGAGTGTGGGAGCTTAATAAAAGAGGTCCTAGGAACTGTGGGCTTTAAATTGGTTGATTTACATATGGGAAACAAGTCACTTACTATCTCTAGGAATTAGTTAGCCCTGGGAGGGACAATCTCTCCTCTAGGTTGGGCAAGCCCCCAAGATGTCAAAGTACCACAAATACAAGCCAGGCTTAGTGCCAGTGGTTCACACCTGCAATCCTAGCTGCTTGGGAGGCTGAGATTGGGAAGATTGGGGTTTGATGCTCACCCAGGCAAAACTGTAGTTTACAATGTTACCCAGTAGCTGGGCATGGTGGCCTGTGTCTGTCATCCCAAGCTGTGCAGGAGGAAGAGATTGGGAGAATTGTGGATCTAGGACAGCCCAGGCAAAAAAGCTTGCAAGACCCCATCTCAATGGGAAAAAGCTGGGTATGGTGGTACACACCTGTTATCCCAGCCACCATGGAAGTGTAAAATAGGACAATCATGGTCCAGGCCTTACTGGGCAAAAAGTGAGATCCTATCTCCAAAATAACCTGAGCAAAAAGGACTGAAGGTATGACTCAAGTGGTAGAGCACCTGTCTAGCAAGTGAGAAGCCCTGAGTTTAAACCCTGGTACCAAAAAACCCCACATATATTGCATATTATGTATTGTTTATATATGTCAGAAATAGAGAATAAAAATCATAATTAATACATAGTAGTCAATTAGTGGATTCTTGCTGATTTTTTTGAGTGATGTGAAAACTATGACTTTTTACATATATCAGGACTATTCAATAAACTGAGTCTATCAAGAAACAAAACTTATGCAAGCTCTTACTTACAGCTACATGGGAAAAAAATCTTGGAAATCTTGGAAGAATTCTATACCTGGCTCCCGATTGGTACGATCATTGACAATGAAATCCTGGTCATACATGGTGGGATATCAGAGTCCACAGACTTGAATTTACTCCACCAAATAGAAAGAAGCAAAGTAAGAAGTAATATTTGCATGAATCTTGTCTCAGAGATTTTTCATGGAATATGTACTTCATTTGTCATTTTGCATTGATTTGTGTTTTAGTGGTTGTTGTGACTCAGAAAAGATTAGTAAAAATTTTAAGAAAATCTATGGCTACATGATAAGTGGGTAACTTCTACATATGGAAAATCTTTTTAAAAAATGATGTCAAAAGTGGGAAAATAAGGAAGTGTTGGCATTTCATATAGTATATAAAAGTGAAAAATCTTGATTTTTAAAAACTAAAACCTCAATTCATTTACATTGTGATAAAATGTATATAACATGAAATTTACTACTATAGCCATTTTTAAATGTATATACATTTCACTGGCAATAAGTGCATTGACATTATTGCATAGCCATCACCACTATAACTGCCATCCATTTACAGAACTTTTTACCTTCCTTGACTGAAATTGTATTCATTAACCAGAAACTCCCCATTCTCACTCACCCTTCAGCCAGAATAACCAATATGCTAATTTCTGTGTCTATGAATCTGACTACTCTAGGTACCTCATATAAGGAGAATCATAGAGCAATTAATTTCTGAATTCATATGATTTCCCTTCAAGTGGATCAGGATAATTTAAAAAAATATTTTAATCCTAAACAATCATATTAAATACAACAAATGTAGAACAGGAACCTGTATAGAACCTCTCAGGGAAGTGCATATGTGGAACCTGTAAAGATTCCACAAGTAGTAAAGGGCTTGTTGGGTGTGCCTTACAGTGTAACTGTATTTGTCTTCCTCTACTACCAGAGCCAAGCTAAGCCTCCAGACTAGGGACAAAAGGGGAAGATGCCACATGAACATGAGGACCAATAGCAGCCATCATGCCAGATGATGGTATATGATCCTAATGGGAAACCTTAAGCATTACCCTTCAGGACTGATAGTGAACTTCCAATCCATCAGGGCAGTAGGAGTCTAGAACTAGAAGTGAATCTGATAGAGATAGAAATGTAATGTCCATCACACCTTGAGGTTTCAGAGCCTCTATACTTTTATACACATGTGAATGACAATATTGTTGCTGTCATCCTCTCATCCTTTTAATTTCAGGCTAGATCAGGTCTCCTTTATGTGCTCTCAAGCCCTTTGTGCATGCCTTTCATAACAGTTACCAAAATTAAATAATGAATCATGGTACTGGTTTTTAGTATATTTCTCTGCCTCTCCAACTTACTGATTAAAAACCCCACCACTTGAGATGTAGTAAGTACATATTTTTTAATATCTCAAGAGATTTAAGACCAAAGAAGGCCAAACCTAAGATAAAACTAGATAGAAGCTTTCTTACAACTCCTTTCCTAAATCCCTGGTGATTTTACTTACTTCCCTGCCCTTCCTCATTGAGGTTTATACCTGGCTAAACTGATTGTTCTGGTGTAACTATTAATAGTTCTTCCTTCTACAATAAAAAAACATCCAAGTTGCAATAAATTTTAAGGCTATCCTAAATTTAAGTTACCCTTTCTTATGATATCAACAAATAAGTCAATATGACATTTTGATCAAGATTAAAAGTATTAACA
Organism: Castor canadensis; assembly: GCF_047511655.1. NCBI lineage: Eukaryota > Metazoa > Chordata > Mammalia > Rodentia > Castoridae > Castor > Castor canadensis. The sequence continues at coordinate 126,384,212 of NC_133405.1, read as the reverse complement.
TAGCAAGTGGATATGATTTTAGCCAAGAGAAAGAGAATGTGATGTTTTTGTCAGTCAAATATTGGCAAGCACATGGCATGAATGCTGTACTCTACTACCATCCACCCTATGACTGCAATGCTAATCAGCCATGGCAGCTACTACCAATTAGATCGAAAATTTTTACTTTCCTGAGGTAAAGTATAGCTGGCCCTATCTAAGACTTTTTGAGATATTGAGAACATGTCTCAGGAATATCTCTTACTATCTCTGTAGAGACCCTAAGTTGAGAGCTACCTTGACATAGAAAAGACTGTGAGGCTCTGATGTCAAACAGATTTAGCTAGGTTTACCTCCTGCATGTGCCACTTCCTAGCTTGGTGATTGGGCAAGGTACTAACATTTTCTAAGCTTCAGTTTCCTCACCTGTAAATTAAAGGTAAAAATACCTACCATATTGGATTATAGGGAAGATTAAATACCTAGATAAAGAAAGTAGCATGTAGTAAGTACTAAACATAGAGCTCTATTCTCCAGCTTCCTTTTTTTCCTGATATTTGAATCTGAGGTTTGAATTTTAGTCACTAATAGATTCTGAGGGAAGTGTTTGAGCTAGTAATTTTCCCAAAATACCTCAAATTTCATCCCCTTCAGGGATCACTGTTCCATTTACTCATAAGACTGGTTTTAAAGATTTGACTTGTATATAGTTTGGGTGTTCTACCCCTCATACAGTGACATTGAACTGACATAGTTGTATTAAATAAATATAATAATTGATTTGTCATGAAAGTAGTAGGTTCAAGCTCCTAGAACTCTATCAGATGAGATACAACAGTAGATTTCTAAGTCCAATTTTATAATTTTCCCCCATTTCTGATCTCATAGGACCCTCCAACTCTCAGGGTGACCATACTTCTTGGTTTACACCTGTGGTTGTGTTTTGCTTATTAATAGGGGAGGGGTAATGTTGATGACAACCTCCATTTCAGGTACACTAAAGGCATTTTGTTAAGTTGCACAAGTTGGGTGTCAGTGCAGAGGGACAGAAAAGATTCTATAAGACTAAGACTCTAGTTTAGTATTCAAATTCCAGGGACTGTGGGAAAGGTTAGCTAGTAGGTCCCCCAAGTAAATACAGTGGTTTGGTACCTTAGGGGGTTTGGGGCAAAGTATCCTACTCCTAAGTGGCCTTGAAAACTGCAGAGCTACACATACATAAGCGACCATGTGATCTTGCCCATTGAGTTTATCCAAAGTGAATTGTGAGGACCTAGGCCCAGAGGGTTCACTTAGGATATTCTGCTGTGCTGAAGATCTGAGGACATTTGTTGAGGGAACACAAGGAAGGTAGACTATGAACTACTTAATAATAACTGAGATTGAATTTGATTGGAATTTGCAAACAGCTCAATGAGATAAGACTTCAGAATAAGATTAAGTTTTATATTTGAAAAATAAAATCAGGATTGCACACCATAGTTTATAGAAGATATAAGCACCTGCCACAAGAATTGCCAATCACTACACTATGGGCATAAGTATGATGGATGTATTATTTTAAATTGTTTTGTGTGAATTTGTGGTGCAACAAAGAAACGGGTATAAAATTACACACTCAGGTGTGTAGTGGAAAGCAGAGGGATTATAGTAGTTGATGTGGTATTGGAAAGACATTTTATTTTCCAAAGAAACACAGAAGCATTGCTACCAGGATTATCGAACATAACGAATTGCTGACAGGTCAAGTTCAGAACTATACTGCATTTAGGTTGAAGGGCTTCCAAAGTTTTTAATCTGTCTCCTTTGAGAACGTTCCTGGACACAGATGTGTTTTCTCATTTTTTTCTGGAAAAGACAACAAAGTGAAAAGCAACTATAATTTTGCAAGATATTTCTGAATTTCTCAAAGTCCCAGGTATAGATAAAGGTCCTAAGGGAGGCTAGTTTTCCATACACTTAGCATCTTCCATTTCCTGTGATAATGCCTGAGAATATGTTATTACCTATTATATATGTGCCTCTGGGATTCTTAGAAAGTCTAACATGAAACTTTCCCTATATGGCAGTGTTTCTAGTTGAAAAATGTACAAACAGAATTCAACAGATCCATTTTACAGACACCAGTGGGTCCACAAGTCATACGAGGCAGGAGAGATGGAAAAGGACACTGTTTTTCATTGGGTTGAATCAAAAGAATATAGACAGAATCCCAATTGATACTGAAGTGTTTGCATGCAGCTCAATAAGCACAGGAGTTGTCTAAATCACGGATTTGTTTTGTAGATGAAAACTGTGCTGATGCCACCCGGGTCAATAAATAGAGGCCAAATCGCTGACTTGACGAGAAGCAAAGCAGGTGCAACCTCTACTCTTCCAGGAAAAGGTGCTTCAGATGATTCCCATTCTGAACAGTTATCAAAGCATGAATGGGAACAGGTAGGTAATCAAAGTGTTTACCAGAGTGGTATGAAACCAACACAGATGATTTTGTCCCTTACAATATGTAACTAAAAATTGACTTTACTGTTACAAGCAGATTATATCATTTTCTCTGAATTCGTGTGTGTGTGTGTGTGTGTGTGTGTGTGTGTGTGTCTTTCTTTGGACAGTACTGGAGTTTGAATTTAGCACCTCACACTTCTTAGGCAGGTGATCTACCACTTGAGCCATGCCTCCTGCACTTACTTGCTTTAGTTATTTTTTGAATAGGGTCTGTGTTATTGCCTGGGATTGACCTTGGACTGTCCTTCTGCCTGTGCTCTTGTGTACCTGGGATTACAGCTGTGTGCCACCATGCCCAGCATGCTTGTTGACAGGGAGAAAGGGGGTGTCTTACTAACATTTTACCTGGGCTGGCTTCGAACCATGATCCTCCTGACAAGCTGACATTATAAGCCTGTGCAAACCACACCCAACCCTCACCACTATATTTTAATACCTTTGTTGAGATAAAATCCACATACCATATAGCTGACTCATTTGAAGTGTATAATTCAGTAGTTTTGAGTATGTTCACAACTGTCCAACTATCACCTCAATCCAATTTTAGAACATTGTTATCGTCTAGAAAAGGAACTCCATATCACTTAGCAGTCACTTCCCTACCTCTCCCCTCCCCCTGTCCACCAGCCTTAGGCAACCACTGCCTACTTTTAGCCTTTATCGATTTACATATGTTGTTGAAATGGACACATGCAGTATGTGGTCTTTTGTGTCTGGCATCTTTCACTCAGCACAATGTTCTTTATGTTCATCCATGTTATAGCGGGAGTCAGAACTTGCTTTTTTTGCTGAATAATATTCCATTGTATGGATAGACTACATTATATTTATTCATTTACCAGTTGATGGAAAGCCGGGTTGTTACCATTTCTTGGCCAGTACAAATAATGCTGCTATGAACATTCACATACAAGTTTTTGTGCATACATATCCTTTTAGGTCTCTTGTGTATATACCTAGGAGTGGAATTCCTAGGTGATAAGGTAATGCTAAAGTTAAACATTTTGAAGTTCTAATCTGTTTTCCCAAGTAATTATACAATTTACATTCCCACTTCAATGTGTAAGTGCTCCAATTACTCTACTTCCTCACCTGCACTTACCATCTGTGTGTGCATGTCTGTGTGCTGGGGCTGACCACTCTGCTATAGGGCTACCCATAACCTCTGTTTGTTGTTTTGATTTTTGCCATCCTAATGGATGTAGGTGGGATCTCATGTGTTCTTGGTTTATTTTAGATTGAGGAGATTCAAAAGGGTGAGACACAGAGTTTTGTCATCCTGCTCACATAAAAGCTGTAGTTCAGTAAAACTTTGACATTTTCTGTGGTTTGAAAATTTTCTGGAAAGAATGTTACAAGTAATTAATCTCTCAGGCAATTACCACTGAAAGACTCCTGAATTTCAGAAGATAGTTTGTTTTGAGAGAAAAGAGATGGCTGCTAAGGAAGAATTTGTTTCACCAACTTAGGAACCTTTATACTTTTGTTTGTTTGTTTGTTTGTGAGATCCAGAATTAAATCTATATTACAACCACAGTCTGAGAACTCCTAGTCAAGTGAATAATTTCTAGATAGAAAAAAGAAATGCAGAACTCTTGGAATGGATTCTGAAAGAGAAACTCATTTCTTAAAAACTGTTAACACTTAAGATGTTATGCTAAAGAAAAATGAGTGTTAGATACAGCGTCCTCATTTAATTGATAATGACTAGGGCCCAAAATAAGTAAAGTGATTTCCCCAAGATGACATAGATAATTACTTGAAGAGTTAGCCCTTTGGTTGGTGGTTATTCTAGTCCAACAGAGTACCATAATATGTACATTTAACTTATGTAACTTATAAGTATTGCATATGGTAAAGAGGGAGAAAAAAGAAAAATGCTGTAAAATTTTATTTTCATGTACTTTATCATATTATCTACCCATTATCCTGTATATAAAACATTCACATGTCCATACTATTATATAGGGCTATATACATAAAATCATGTATGTTATATTCTAAGGGTAATTTAAGAGATTTTTCTGTGGGGCGCAGCAAGAAAAGGGAGTATACATGTAGGAAAATGACGTAATGACACCCATTATGTTCAAGTAATAAAAATGAATAAATAAAGAGTCCATCAAGGTAATTTTGTGACAAATGATTTGTATCCCATGTAGAAATTGAAAACTTAATGCCCTCCTAAGAAAACACAACTCCTTATGTTTCATGTTTCCTCCTTTGGAACCACCAAACATAAATTCATGATATAAGAGACAGATATGACTCAGTTTAAAATGCATGTGTTATTTTTGTCATACCACAAGCAAAGTAAGGGGATTGGATTGTATTAATTTAAATTTATTTATTTCCAACAGTTTTGCCACTGATGGAATTCAGTGGAGAACAAGGAGACTCTGGACTGACTCTTTGGGTGGTTTTAACTCTCACCTCTATTAGTCATCAAAAACTTTCAAAATGTGTGGTCTATGCCTGGTGCAAGATTTCTCTAGTGTTGACCAGCTACTGATTATTCCAGGGTGATTCTCCTGCCATTTCTGTTCTCTCCACCGTACTGTCCTTTCCCTCACTTATTTCTAGTTCAGCTTCAATTCCATAAGTTTAAGTTGATGCACAGTCAGGTTGAGCAAACATTTATGGTCCTCTTCACAAAACCTGATTTGGACATACTGGAATAACTAAACACATTAAATTGCATGCCTTTTCATGTCCTTGAAAGGAATATATGAAGGCAGAAGGGGTGTAGGTGTAGCTTAGTGGTATAGTGCTTGCCTGGCATGTACACCCACCTACCCCCACATGTATACAACTACAACAAACCGTGGAAGATATAGACTTTTAGAATCATTACCTCTGAGAACTTTGAGGTATTTTACAGGTCAACTGGCCAAAATGCCTGACTGAAAGATTTCAAAAGTGAGATTCAAAGAGATTTCAAAGAGTTTTCTGAAGGTTGTCACTATTTTAATGACAAAGATTGTTTTTCTCACTGTTCTTTAAGCTCTTAGAGGGAAGTGTAAATAAAAAATAAACATTTTATATAGATCAGAGCCACAAAGAACCTGATTTTCCATGCAAAATATTCTTAGAAACTTGAGCCTCCTGTCCTGGGCACCATGTAATCTGTACTTGCCTCTTCCAACCCCAAAAGGAACTGTTGTCCTAATAATACTCTTGTGGATTTAGGAGAACATCTTGGGAGATACAGTCTGTGGTAAATGTATTGCCAATACATGATGTTTGTAGAAAGAAAGTACAGAGCTTCCTCAGGCTGTATGCTCAATTGGACAAAAACCTAGCACCAGCTGAGAGATGTGTCTAATCTCTATAAACATATTAAAAATACCTAATGTCTGTTCATTGTGGGAAACTGCTTTGTCTCTGAACATGACAATGAAGCTCTCAAGAGAAAAGAATTTTGTGTATTCAACAATTGTGATACAAATGTTGTGAGTTTTTTAAAGACAAAGAGAAAAAAAGCAATGACCAATTTTTCACAGTTACTAGGTTTGTCTACCTTGGTTTTGGTGATTGCTAAATTGCTTATTGGGAATGAGCAAAAAGGGAGTTGGATGGCTATAGGTATTAAAATTATTCTTTAAAGGATGCATGGAAGAGGTGAGTATCAAATAATCTTAAAGGAGTAATGAGAAATAGCCCTTGGGTTACCTTGGATTAATATTTCTCCAAATAAGTTGGAATGGAGAAAGATGGACTCTTATAAGTAGTAGCCTAATTTGGTTTATTGTTCTAAGATTATTGACCTTCTGTGGAGTGACCCCAAAGGCAAGAAAGGCTGTTATCCAAACACAAGTCGAGGAGGAGGCTGCTATTTTGGACCAGATGTAACCTCCAGGTTCCTTAATAAATACCAGTTGAAGATGCTTATAAGGTCTCATGAGTGTAAGCCTGATGGATATGAAATCTGCCATGATGGAAAGGTGAGCTAACATCATTCATGACATTTTCAAAGACAGCCTTCCCCCAACCTTAGTCTTCTCTACACAGAGCGTGTCTTATCTAGAAGCTCATGAAAAGATGTCTTCCCTAGTACCAGACACGAATCCGAGACTGGAAGGTTCACATAGATTGTTTGAAGGGATTCACTGTCCCATTCCCTGACACACATTTGGCTTATTTCCTGACCTTCATTAATTTCAGAAACAGAAATTCTGATACATGACATTAAGGACACATAAAGAAAGACTTTTTTCTTTAAATTTGATTGTAAGCCATTTCCCCCATAAGCGTGGGTTAAGAATGAATATATGTTTCCTCACAGAGCCTATAAAAGGCAGAAGGAAACCAAGTTTTCTCTCTTCCCCTTTTTGCACATTTCCTATGCAGAGTAAAAAACACAAAGTTCTCTTCACGTAGCTGAGTAGCTGATTTCTAGCAAGTTGATCCTGTGGTCAGTTTTACTATAGCTACTAAAATAGTGTGTGTTGTGCTCTTTCAGTGGTGTCAACAAGGCTAGAAGAGGGGAGGACTGAGGAACGAGTTCCTATCCTTAGTTGTCCTGGGCCGGCTCTTCTTCTACAGCAAATAGCAGTAAATAACTATGAATACCAAATTGTGCAGCATTTCTTTTTATGTGAACACCTTACTTTTCTTAACTCGATTTATTTTAGGCTCATATTAATATTGCAAGATGAGTAAGGCAAATGTTATTTAGGATTTCTTTTTTATGGAAAAATAGAAAATACAATGGCTTATCTGATTTGACATGTTCATTATGACAGAAGTGGGCATAAGTCAGGTTCCTACTGCCAACAATATTGTTTTTCTATGTTCCACCATGCTTCCAAGTCTGGATCCATCCCTAGATAGTGGCTATGGTTCTTTATTTCATCCATTATCCCTCTGCTTTTGGTTTTGTGGGGTCTTGAACTCTAAATCACTGAGCTCTAAGCAAAAGAAAAAGACTGAATTACTAGAAAATTTTATTTTGAATACTCAAGTATTAGAAGGGAAAAAAACCCCAAGGGACTTGTCCCCTTGGAAAATTAGAATTTCCATAATCAACATTACAGAGGATTCTAAGAGTTGGTAGTAAAATTGTGCATAAGAGTGCTGGCTCATACACTGGAGATATTGGATGAGTGGCCAGGAGTTAGTTCTCCTGGAGACACTGACTAAAAACCTTTGTTTTCCTCCAGTGGAATCATAAGAAGTCATGTCAGACATGGGTAATTTGCCAGGATTTTGAGCTCTGCTTGATTTTTGCTTTTTAAGGATTAAGTTATTTCTGGCTTTCTTGAATGACTATTTGAGTACTAATTTTATGAAACCTGGCCCTCTTTTTCTTCAATCAGGTCATTACTGTATTTTCTGCTTCTAATTATTATGAAGAAGGCAGCAATCGAGGAGCGTACATCAAATTGGGCCATGGCACAACCCCACGGTTTTTCCAGTACCAAGTAACTAGTTCATCATGCCTGAGCCCTCTTCACCAAAGGTGTGTGTATTGATAATCAAGTGTTACCAGTCCCATGTGACTAAGGGTGTCCATGCAAGTTAAGGCAGCCCCTAGTGGTTACTCATTGGTATAAACAAAATGGAAATACTTCTAGGCCTCAACAAGTGGTGAATACACCCACATTTGATAACAAAAGAATAATTTTCATTAAGCAGCCAGTACCCATGAATGTAACTGCATGTAAAGAAAAGACTTTCACACACACTCAGTCCCTTCACCTACAACCTTCTTTGCCCCACAGACAGCCCCATCTCTTCTTGCACTTTCTTCTATACACAGCAGTATATGTGACTAAAATGTTCAGTATCTCTCCGTGTTTCCTTTACTTCCTTAACATGATCATTTTTAAGTTTTTATACATTATAAAACCTATATGTTTATTGTTACCAAGTAAGAAAAAAGAAGTATAAATATTATTTTCTTTCCCCTTCTGAATAGTCCTTTTGTGTTGCGTTATGTTTATTTATTTGCATATATTGAACTGTCCTTTCATCCTGGAATGAATCCAACTTGATTGTGTTGTATGGTCTTTTCATGTGTTGTTGAATTTGGTTTGCAAGTGTTTTATTGAGAATTTTTGTGTTTATGTTCATCAAGTAAATTGGTTTATAATTTTCTCTTTTTTTCTTTCTTTTTTTATTGTTTTATTATTCATATGTGCATACAATGCTTGGGTCAATTCTCCCCACCTGCCCCCACCCCCTCCATTACCACCCACTCCACCCCCTCCCTGTGCCCACCACCACCTCAATACCCAGCAGAAACTATTTTGCCCTTATCTCTAATTTTGTTGAAGAGAGAGTATAAGCAATAATAGGAAGGAACAAGTGTTTTTGCTGGTTGAGATAAGGATAGCTATACAGGGAGTTGACTCACATTAATTTTCCGTGCGTGTGTGTTACTTTCTAGGTTAATTCTTTTTGATCTAACCTTTTTTCTAGTTCCTGGTCCCCTTCTCCTATTGGCCTCAGTTGCTTTTAAGGTATCTGCTTTAGTTTCTCTGCGTTAAGGGCAACAAATGCTAGCTAATTTTTAGGTGTCTTACCTATCCTCACCCCTCCCTTGTGTGCTCTCGCTTTTATCATGTGCTCAAAGCCCAATCCCCTTGCTGTGTTTGCCCTTGATCTAATGTCCACATATGAGGGAGAACATACAATTTTTGGTCTTTTGGGCCAGGCTAACCTCACTCAGAATGATGTTCTCCAATACCATCCATTTACTGGCAAATGATAACATTTCGTTCTTTTTCATGGCTGCATAGAATTCCATTGTGTATAGATACGACATTTTCTTAATCCATTCGTCAGTGGTGGGGCATCTTGGCTGTTTCCATAACTTGGCTATTGTAAATAGTGCCGCAATAAACATGGGTGTGCAGGTGCCTCTGGAGTAACCTGTGTCACAGTCTTTTGGGTATATCCCCAAGAGTGGTATTGCTGGATCAAAGGGTAGATCAATTTTTAGCTTTTTAAGTAGCCTCCAAATTTTTTTCCAGAATGGTTGTACTAGTTTACATTCCCACCAACAGTGTATGAGAGTTCCTTTTTCCCCGCATCCTCGCCAACACCTGTTGTTAGTGGTGTTGCTAATGATGGCTATTCTAACAGGGTAAGGTGGAATCTTAGTGTGGTTTTAATTTGCATTTCCTTTATTGCTAGAGATGGTGAGCATTTTTCCATGTATTTTTTTGCCATTTGAATATCTTCTTTTGAGAAAGTTCTGTTTAGTTCACTTGCCCATTTCTTTATTGATTCATTCGTTTTGGGAGAATTTAGTTTTTTAAGTTCCCTATATATTCTGGTTATCAGTCCTTTGTCTGATGTGTAGCTGGCAAATATTTTCTCCCACTCTGTGGGTGTTCTCTTCAGTTTAGAGACCATTTCTTTTGATGAGCAGAAGCTTTTTAGTTTTATGAGGTCCCATTTATCTATGCTATCTCTTAGTTGCTGTGCTGCTGGGGATCCATTGAGGAAATTCTTATCTATACCTACTAACTCCAGAGTATTTCCTACTCTTTCCTGTATCAACTTTAGAGTTTGTGGTCTGATATAAAGATCCTTGATCCATTTTGAGTTAATATTGGCAGAGGGTGATATACGTGGATCTAGTTTCAGTTTTTTGCAGACTGCTAACCAGTTTTCCCAGCAGTTTTTGTTGAAGAGGCTGCTTTTTCTCCATCATATATTTTTAGCTCCTTTGTCAAAGAGAAGTTGGTTATAGTTGTGTGGCTTCATATCTGGGTCCTCTATTCTGTTCCATTGGTCTTCATGTTTGTTTTTGTGCCAGTACCATGCTGTTTGTATCGTGATTGCTTTGTAATATAGTTTGAAGTCAGGTATCGTGATACCTCCAGCATTGTTCCTTTGACTGAGTATTGCCTTGGCTATTCATGGCCTCTTGTGTTTCCATATAAATTTAATGGTAGATTTTTCAATCTCTTTAATGAATGTCATTGGAATTTTGATGGGAATTGCATTCAACATGTAGATTACTTTTGGGAGTATAGACATTTTTACTATGTTGATTCTACCAATCCATGAGCATGGGAGATCTCTCCACTTTCTATAGTCTTCCTCAATCTCTTTCTTCAGAAGTGTATAGTTTTCCTTGTAGAGGTCATTCACATCTTTTGTTAGGTTTACACCTAGGTATTTCATTTTTTTTTTGAGGCTATTGTAAATGGAATTGTTTTCATACATTCTTTTTCAGTTTGCTCATTGTTAGTGTATAGAAATGCTAATGATTTTTCTATGTTGATTTTATATCCTGCTACCTTGGTATAGCTATTGATGATGTCTAGAAGCTTCTGAGGAGAGTTTTTTCGGTCTTTAAGGTATAGGATCATGTCATCTGCAAATAGGGATACTTTGACAGTTTCTTTACCTATTTGTATTCCTTTTATTCCTTCTTCTTGCCTAATTGCTCTGGCTAGGAATTCCAGTAGTATGTTGAATAGGAGTGGAGATAGTGGGCATCCTTGTCTGGTTCCTGATTTTAGAGGGAATGGTTTCAGTTTTTCTCCATTAAGTGTAATGCTGGCTGTAGGTTTGTCATATATAGCTTTTATAATGTTGAGGTACTTTCCTTCTATTCCTAGTTTTCTTAGAGCTTTTATCATGAAATGGTGTTGGATCTTATCAAAGGCTTTTTCTGCATCTATTGAGATGATCAAGTGGTTTTTGTCTTGCTTCTGTTAATGTGGTTTATTACGTTTATTGATTTTCGTATGTTGAACCACCCCTGCATCCCTGGGATGAAGCCTACTTGGTCGTGGTGAATAATCTTTTTGATGTATTGTTGAATTCAGTTTGCCATTATTTTGTTGAGGATTTTTGTATCAATGTTCATTAAGGAGATTGGCCTATAGTTCTCCTTTTTGGAGGTGTCTTTGCCTGGTTTTGGGATAAGTGTAATACTGGCTTCATAAAATGTGTTAGGCAGTTTTCCTTCCCTTTCTATTTCATGGAACAGTTTAAGGAGGGTTGGTATCAGTTCTTCTTTAAAGGTCTGATAGAATTCAGCAGAGAATCCATCAGGTCCTGGACTTTTCTTTTAGGGGAGACTCTTGATTGCTGCTTCAATTTCATTTTGTGTTATAGATCTATTCAGGTGATTAATTTCCTTTTGGTTCATATTGGATGCTCATATGTATCTAGAAATCTGTCCATTTCTTTAAGATTTTAAAATTTATTTGAATATATGTTCTCGAAATAGTCTCTGATGATTTCCTGGACTTCCATGGTGTTTGTTGTTATCTCCCCTTTTGCATTCCTAATTCTACTAATTTGGGTTTTTTCTCTCCTCATTTTAGTCAGGTTTGCCAGGGGTCTATCGATCTTGTTTATTTTTTCAAAGAACCAACTTTTTGTTTCATTAATTCTTTGTATGGTTTTTTAGGTTTCTATTTTGTTGATTTCAGCTCTTATTTTTATTATTTTTCTCCTTCTGTTTGTTTTGGGATTTGCTTGTTCTTGTTTTTCTAGGAGTTTGAGATGTATCATTAGGTCATTGATTTGGGATCTTTCAATCTTTTAAATATATGCACTCATGGCTATAAACTTTCCTCTCAGGACTGCCTTAGCTGTGTCCCATAGGTTCCGTTAGGTTGTGTTTTCATTTTCATTGACTTCCAGGAACTTTTTAATTTCTTCTTTTATTTCATCAATGACCCGTTGTTCATTAAGTAATGAGTTATTTAGTTTCCAGCTGTTTGCATGTTTTTTGTCTTTACTTTTGTTGTTGAGTTCTACTTTTACTGCATTGTGATCAGATAGTATGCACGGTATTATTTCTGTTTTCTTATATTTGCTGAGGCTTGCTTTGTGCCCTAGGATATGATCTATTTTGGAGAAGCTTCCATGGGCTGCTGAGAAGAATGTATATTGTGTAGAAGTTGGATGAAATGTTGTGTAGACATCAAGTAGGTCCATTTGATCTATTGTATATTTTAGATCTTGGATATCTTTATTGATTTTTTGTTTTGATGACCTATTTATTGATGATAATGCGGTGTTAAAGTCTCCCACAACCACTGTGTTGGTGTTTATATATGCTTTTAAGTCTTTCAGGGTATGTTTGATGAAATTGGGTGCGTTGACATTGGGTGCATACAGATTGATGATTATTATTTCCTTTTGGTCTATTTCCCCTCTTATTAGTATGGAATGTCCTTCTTTATCTTGTTTGATCAATGTAGGTTTGAAGTCTACTTTGTCAGAGGTAAGTATTGCTACTCCTGCCTGTTTTCGGGGGCCATCGGCTTGGTAAATCTTATTCCATCCTTTCATCCTTAGCCTATGTTTATTTCTGTCAGTGAGATGGGTCTCCTGTAAGCAACAAATTGTTGGATCTTCCTTTTTAATCCATTTTGTCAAACCGTGCCTTTTCATGGGTGAATTAAGTCCATTAACATTAAGCGTTAGTACTGATAGGTATGTGGTGATTCCTGTCATTTAGTTGTCTTAGTTGTTTGAAGGTTTGATTGTGTGTACCTAAGTTGATGTTACTCTGTACTTTCTTGCCTTTTCTTTTCCTGTGGTTTGGTGCTGCCTGTCTTTTCATGGTTAAGTTGGGTTTCACTTTCTGTGTGCAGAATCCCTTGAAGAATCTTTTGTAGTGGTGGCTTTGTGGTCACATATTGTTTTAGTTTCTGCTTATCATGGAAGACTTTTATTGCTCCATCTATTTTAAATGATAGTTTTGCTGGGTAGAGTATCCTAGGGTTGAAGTTATTTTCATTCAGTGCCCGGAAGATCTCACCCCACGCTCTTCTTGCTTTTAATGTTTCTGTTGAGAAGTCTGCTGTGATTTTGATGGGTTTACCTTTGTATGTTACTTGTTTTTTCTCTCTTACAGCCTTCAATATTCTTTCCCTAGTTTCTGAACTTGTTTTAATGATGATATGTCGTGGGGTAGTCCTATTTTGATCTGGTCTGTTTGGTGTCCTGGAGGCCTCTTGCATCTGTATGGGAATATCTTTCTCTTGATTTGGGAAATTTTCTGTTATTATTTTGTTGAATATATTACGCATTCCCTTTGCTTTCACCTGTTCTCCTTCTTCGATGCCCATGATTCTCAAGTTTGATCTTTTGATGGAGTTAGTGAGTTCTTGCATTTTCTTTTCACAGGTCTTGAGTTGTTTAATTAATAGTTCTTCGGTTTTCCTTTAGTTACCATTTCATCTTCAAGTTCTGAGATTCTGTCTTCTGTTTGTTCTATTCTGCTGGATTGGCCTTCTGTTTTGTTTTGCAGTTCTGTTTCATTCTTTTTTCTGAGGTTTTCTATATCCTGGGTGGTTTCCTCTTTAATGTTGTCTATTTTTGTCCTGAATTCATTTATCTGCTTATTCATCGTGTTCTCTGTTTCACTTTGGTGTTTATACAGTGGTTCTATGGTTTCCTTTATTTCTTCTTTTGCTTTTTCAAATTCTCTATTTTTGTTGTCTTGGAATTTCTTGAGTGTCTCCTGTACATTTTGGTTGACCCTATCCAGTATCATCTCTATAAAATTCTCATTGAGTACCTGTAGTATGTCTTCTTTTAAATTATTCTTGTGGGCTTCATTGGGTTCTTTGGCATAGTTTATCTTCATTTTGTTGGAGTCTGGATCTGAGTATCTGTTTTCTTCATTCCCCTCTGGTTCCTGTACTAATTTTTTTGCTGTTGGGAAACTGGTTTCCCTTTTTTTTCTGTCTTCCCATCATTGTCCTGGGTGTTGTTACTGTCCCTGTACTGTGTGCAATTAAGTATTTTCTAGTTTGTAATAATAACAATGGTAATATTTAGAATGGAATGGTGAGAGGAGATGGAAAGCAAGAAGTTAAAGAAAAGGGAAAAACAAACAGGTAGGAAAAAACAAAACAAGGAATCAAACAAGAAAGTTTCAAAGGTATAATCAGGGAGTGTTAGTGTACTAATCGACAGTAAGCTGAACAGGCCTTAGAGAGACAGAAAGAGGATTTAAAGTAAAACATAAAAAGAATAAAGATAAGAATAAAAATAAAAAATAAGTAAATGAAAGTAATATATATATATAAATAAAACAAAATGAAAAATGGAAAATAAAAAATTTAAAAAATTAAAAAAAAATCCTCCAAGTTCAAATGCAATGAAGTTTCAGTCTTAATAATTTTGGTGTCTGTCTCAGTCTCCAATCCTGGAGATGGTGCCTCAGATGTTCTGTAGTTGTCTCATCAAAGGTGATGCATAAAGTAGAACAAAACTGCACAAAAAAAGACAAAAAACCAAAAAACCCCACAAAGTGTCCCAAGTTCAAATGTAATACAGTTTCAGTAAGTTTTTCAGCATGCAGGTGTAGTTGGGTTGTCCCAAGTTCACATGCAATACCGTTTCAGTAAGTTTTTCAGCATGCAGGTTGTTTTCTCATCAAAGTTAGGGAGAGAGAAAAAAAAGAGTCTGGAGACAGTTCTGAGAATGGTATCTGCAGCTGTGGCTTGCCTGCCCACTGCTGTCAGCCTGCTGTAGCTGGAGGCGTTATTTATGCAGATCTCAGGGGTGAGCTTAGCACTCACCTGGCCCTGCAGGTTTTGTTTACTTAGAGTTCTCCTGTGTGCAAGCTTCTGCTATAAGCTTTCCCCTTTCCAAGCACACTGGGGAGGTGACACTGCACCAGCTTTCTCAGGCCTGCGTGTTTGTTTACAGTTCACATGGGAAGTGGGTCTCCCCCCTCTCCTGTGGAGTTTTCCTCCCACTGCCACTTTCACAAGCTTTCCTGCTCGTGATTACTGGGAGGTGCTGTTGCTCCTGCCAGCTGCCATGTTTGTTTACAGCTCAAGTTGAAGTGGGTCTTCCCTCCTCTCCTGTGGAGTTTTCCTCCCTCCACCACTCTCACCAGCTTTCCTGCTCCTGGTTGCTCCGCTCCCGCTGGAGCCTCTCCGGCCTGCCCAGCTTGTTTATTTACAGTCCCGGGAAGGATTGGCTTCCCCCAATATTCGGCGCTCAGTGCGCCCCACCCTCTTTCCCGCATGTCTTTATCGTTCTTATTGCTTAGTACTCAGTTTCTCTTTTTTCCCCGGGTGGAGGTTGGTCTGTCCAGGGGGCTATGCTGCTCTGGCCCAGGGTTGTCTGTGGGAGTACTGTGTACCACTTAGGTCACCTTGTCCGCGTCTTCCCAAGCCATCTGGGCGTGGGTGACTGGCAGCCCGGGGGCCCTCCTGATTTCTCCATTTAACGTGAAGTGGAGATTCTCTGCGCTGGCTGGAGGTGTGGAGGGTCAAAGTTTTGCCTCTTCTTGGTGGTTTTGCCTGCAAGGTGTGTCTCCAGCGTCTCTCCAAGATTTCACTATAGGAGGCTCGCTTTCTGCTTCCTACCTCTAGCTGCCATGTTGGAATATCCTCCTATAATTTTCTTTTTTCATCGTGTCCTTATCAGGTTTTGGCCTTGGACTAATACTGGCTTCATAGAATTTGTTTGATAGCATTCCTTCCCTTTTTATTTTATGATATAATTTGTGGTACACTGGTGTTAATTCTTCCTTAATGGACTGGTAGAATTCAGCAGTGAATCCATCTGGTCCGGCTCTTTTTTTTTTGGGAGACTCTTTCTGGCTACTTCAATTTCATTATTTGTTATAGCTCTGTTTTAAATTGTTTATATTCTCTTGGTTCAATATTAATAAGTTGTATATATCTAGAAATTTATCCATTTCTTCTTGATTTTCTACTTTATTAGTTTATGTTTTTCAAGTATCACCTAGTGATACTCTGGATTTTATTGGTATTTGTTGTGATATCCCATTTTCATTTCTAATTTTATTAATTTGGGTCTTCTTTTGGTTAGTTGAGCTTGTATATAAACATATAACTGATTTTCATATATTGATTTTGTGCAATCTAGATGAACTTATTTATTCTAGTAGTTTTTACTGACTTCCCTGGGATTTTATATATAAATTCATATTATTATATTGTATATTTTTATATTATTTGGTTAAAACTGCATATAACAAATCTACGTATATGGAGGGCTTACTATATACAAGATCATATTTTCTCTTAATAGAGATAGTTTAATTTCTTTTCCATCCTGGATACTTTTATTTCTTTTCCTTGTCTACTTGCCATGTATGGAACCTCTACTACAATGTTGAATAAAACTGATGAGAACAATACCTTGGTCTTTTTCCTGATCATAAGGGGATGCACTCAGTCTTTCCCCATTAAGTATAGTGTTAGTTGTGTATATTTTGTAGATGACACCTATCAGCTCCTGGAAGTTACCTTCTGTACCTAGTGGCATAGAATTGTCTAATGTGTTCATCGTGGAGGAGTGTTCGATTTTTTCAAATCCATTCTGTATCTATTGAGGTGATCATATTGTTTTTGTCCTATATTATAGTAATATAGAATATTTACATTGATTTCAGAGATTAGACAAACTTTTCCTCCCTGGGATAAACCCCAGTTGCTCATGCTGTGTAATCCTTTTTGTATGTTGTCAGATATAATTTACTAGCATTTTGTTGAGGATTTTGCATCTTATCAATAATGAGAGATATTGGTCTGTAGTTTTGTGATCTTTGGTCTTGATATCAGGGTAATACTGGCATCTCAAGTGGGCAATGTTCCCACCTCTTTGGGTTTTTTTTAGAAGAGTTTGTAAATGATCAGTACTAATTCAGCTTTATATGTTTGGTGTGTAATTCATAAATGAAGCCATTGGCCCTGGACTTTTTTTGGTGAGTTGTTGAATTACTTATTCAGTCTTTGTACTGTTATAGGCATGTTCAGTTTTTCTATGCTTAATTTGGGCAGCTTGTGCATTTTTAGGAATTTGTTCATTTCATCTAGGTTGCCTAACTTGTTACTGTACAAATTGTTCATACTACCCCCTTATACACTTTTTTAGTTTTATGAGATCAGTAGTGATGTCCTCTCTTTTAGTCCTGATTTTAGAAATTTGCATCATCTTTTTAAAGCCAGTTTTAAGATTTATCAATTTTGTTTATCCTTTCCAAAAACCAAATATTGTTTTTGTTAATTCCCTTTATTGTTTTTCTATTTTTAAATTTCTTTCTCACTATGTAGCCCAGGCTTGCCTAGAACTTATGATCCCTCTGCCTCAGCCCCCTGGTGTGCTGGGATTACAGGTGTGTATCACCATTTGTATTTTTTCCAGTTTTTATTTTTATTTTAAAAAATTTAGAGGTATTGGGGTTGAACTCAGGGTCTTATAACTGGTAGGCAGGTGCTCTACCATTTGATCCATAGCCCCCCAGTTCTTTTTTCCCAGTTTTAAAGTAGAAGATCATATTATTGATTTGAATGAGATCTTTCTTTCTTTTTTTTTGGTATAGGTATTTATAGTCCTAAACATAAGTATATTTACCTACATAGGTATTTATAGCTATAGGCATAAATACAGGTATATTTACTTATGTGTAGGTGTTTATAGTTATAGGTATTTATAGTTATAAATATAGGTATATTTATATAGGTATTAGTAGCTAAAATGTAGGTATTTTATTAATTGATTCCTTCAAAGAACCAAATTTTGGGGTTTTTAAATTTTGTCTGTTGTTTTTCTGTTTTAAATTTCATTTATTTCTGTTGTTACCTTTATTGTTATTCCCTTTTCATCTGTTTACCTTAGGTTTAGTTACTCTTTTGTTTTTCTATTTTGTTTTAGTTTTTGATTTTTTTTGAGACAGTATCTCACTATGTGCCCAGGCTGGCCTAAAACTTGTGATACCTGCCTCAGCTCTTATATGCTGAGATTATAGGCATGTACCACCATGCCCAGCTTTATTTTTAAATTTTCATTAACATTTTTTTGGTGGCATTGGTGTTTGAGCTCAGGGAAGCTGGCTCTCTACCACTTAAGCCATGCTCCCAGCCCTTTTAAGGTAGAGGATCATATTTTGATTAGAAAGAGACCTTTGTTCTTTTTTGGTATAGATATTTGTACACTTAAACATAGGCATATTTACCTATATAGGTATTAATAGGTATAAACATAGATATATTTATATAGGTATTAGTAGCTATATTTTTCAGTGACTTTTTTTTTGGTGGTGCTAGGCATTAAACCCAGGCCTTGCACATTCTAGACAAGCACTCTACCACTGATATCCCTAATTCAATATAGGCATTTTACTCTTTTTTATTAGCAAATATGTGCATTTTAATATAGGTATTTATAGCTATAAATTTATACATATTTATTTCATTATTTTGTGTTTATAGCTATAAATTTTCCTCTAAGCATTGCTTTAGTTGTACCCCATATGTTTTAATTTGTTTTGTTTTTCTTCTTTTCCTCTCTAATTTTTTTTTTATTTTGGGGTAGGATCTCAGTATGTAGTCCATACTGGCCTCCAATCCATGATCTTCCTGCCTTTGCCTCTTGAGTGCCAGGATTACAAATGTGGATTACTATGACTAGACATTTGCTTTGCTTTCATCGACATTCATCTTACAGTATTTTCTAATTTCTCTTATAGGTTCTTTTTTCATCCATTTGCTTTTTAGGGTAGTATTGTTTAATTTCTTTATACTTACGAGTTTCTCCTTTTAATTTTTTATAATTTTCTAATTATTTGTGATCAGAAAAGATGCTTTGGATAATTTTTATCTTTTTAAGTCTATTAAAACTTACATCATGATCTATCATGGGGTGTATTGGGAAGAATGTTCCACATGTGCTTAGAAAGGATGTATATTCTGCTGTTGTTGGGTGGAGTATTTTATATGTGTCAGTTAGGTTTAGTTGGTTTATTTAGGTACTCAAGTCCTATATCCTTGTTCATTTTTCACATAGTTGTTTTGTTCACTTTTGAAAGTAGAGTATTGAAATCCCCAAGTGTTATTGTTGAGTTGTCTATTTCTTTCTTCAATTCTCTCAGGTTTTGCTTCACAGTTTTAGGCTCTGTTGTTTACATCATGTATGCTTATAATTGTTTTATCTTCTTGATTGATAAGCTTTTATCATTATGAAATATTCCTCTTTATCTCTAGTAAGAATTTTTCTCCTAAAGTCTCTGTCTGTTATTAGCATGGCCAGTCTAGCTCTCATGGTTACTATTTGCCTGATGTTTCCTTTTTGTCCCTTTGCTTCTTTTGTATTTGAAAATAAAATGTATCTTCTGTGTATAGCTTATAGTTGGATTTGTTTTGTTATCTAGTCTCTCAATCTCTGCCTTTTGATTTGACTAATCTTTTACTATGTTATTATTAGTATAATTCAATTTGCATGTGCATTTTTACTTTTTTTGATATACTGTCAGGTGTTCATATCTGTGGGTTCCACATTGAAAACATTAAAACTTAAGTCTGTTCTGAACATATATAGATTTTTTTCTTATAATTGTTCCCTGAACAATATAGTATAAAAACACCTTACATGGCATTGATAGTGAATTAGGCATTATAAGTACTCTAGAGATGATTTAAAGTATATTGGAGGCTGTGTCCAGGTTATATGGAAATATTATGCCACTTTATAAAAGTATCCATGAGTAATCCTCAAATCAGTCCTCCATGAATACCAAGGAATGACTGTATATCTCATGACTATTTTGTCCCTCACTTCCTTCTTTACTTCAGATTAATTTTTGTAAATGATCTGAGGGAGAAGTTTAAGTCCAGATGGCTAGCTAACTGCGATAGCAGAATTTTAAAAATTATCCTTTTCTACTGAATCTCTATTTCAATATAGAATTGGATATATCTATGAAATTTCTGTTATGTTCTACTCACATACATATCTTCTCTTGTGTTAGTACCTGTTGTTTTGTTTCAGTAACTTAATGGTAAATTTCAAAATTTTGTATAGCACGTTACTTTTTATTTTCTTACTTTTTCAGTAATTACTCATGTTAATCCTTTCAATCTCAAAGAAAACACTATTTTTAATCCTTTTAAGATTTCACAAAATGACCAATGTGATGGTACATGCCTGCAATCCCACCACGCAGGAGGATTGTGAATTTCAGGCTAGCCTTGATTACCTAGTGAGACCCTGTCTCAAAAAGACAAAAAAAGTTAGAAAATATGTGCACATGCTTACACACACACATGCACACACACACAAACTCAATAGTAATATGGTATGTTTGAATTTAGGTGATTTATTTAAAGTGGAAACTGATAAGTGGTAACATAGCACATTAAAATGAAACAGAGCAAGATAATTTACATAACTTTCACCTAATTATTTTTTCTTCACACAGTGTTCATGCTATGGAAAGCAGTGCCATCATGATATTAAAAGAGAGAATGATTTCACGAAAAACTGACCTCACTCATGCTTTCCAACTTCGAGACCATAGTAGATCAGGTAATAGAATTATATAGTCCTCATTTCAAACATACCAGGTTATATACAGATCAGTTTTCATTTTCTTTGCTTCCTTGGGATTTCAGTTCTCCATTTTTGCTAGAAAGGAATGATAGAGAAAAAACAAACTTAAATCCATCGTTCACTCAAACCAGGCATATATCTTCTTTTCAGTAAGATTCAATTAAAAAAACTAACAACTCTGAATTAGACTTCTGTCCTGGTAGTATACTAAGAAACAGCTAGATTCAGGAGGATGCAGAATTTTAATACATTTATCAACTTCACAGTATGGGAAACCTTTTAGCTACATCTCCACTCCTTATGAAAGATGATTTGAGTCAGGCATGTTGGTACACACTTGTAATCCCAGCACTGAGGAGTTTGAGACAGGAGGATTGCAAATTTGAGGCAAAAAAAAAAAGATTTGAATCCTATTCTGGAGCATGGAGCAACAAGCAAGCACAAAAGGCTGGATTGTCTTTGGACAAATGCTAATATTTGTATAGCAATCATCCTAGACTAAACTCTAGTATAGTGCAAAAATGGAAAAGCTGAATTTGGGACTTCCACATTATTATTCCACCCTTAAAGTGATGAATTTACTATAAAGTCTTTAATGTTCTTTACCTCTAATAAGCAAATCCTTCTTTGAGGGAAGCAGCCCTAATTTTCACCACTAGTATATCCCAAGGTTAAGATCAACCAATATGAGCTTACAACCAAAGATTACCAAACAAAGAAGGAAATGAGGTATGATGAATAGCAGTCAGCAGAAAGAACAAACAGATCTTGTTCCCCAAGGACATCAGATTTTGGTATTATCAAATATCAAATATAAAATGTAAAAAATGAAAACAAATAAAAGGATCACAAACATACACTTGAAAATTATTTAAAGAAGCAGCAAGTAGCTGTAAAAGTACACTTGTTAAAATAAAGAGAAAGCATAATGGATGGGTTAATGAGAAGATTAGATACTGCTCAAGAATTACAAAGATTAGCAGGTATGAATAGGAAGAGCTGGGTGTAGTGGCACATACCTGTGTTCCAGGTACTTGATATATGGAGGCAGGAGAATCATGAGTTTGAGGCCAGCTGGGGCCAAAGTAGTGGTGAGACCATGTCTCAAAACCATGGGGTCAGAGCTCAAGTCACATTGCTTGCTAGCATGCGTAAGACTGTAGATTCAATCCCTAGTACCATAAAAAAAGTGTCATGAACAGTGAGGCCAGCCTGGGTTAAGTATTGAGACCCTGTCTCAAAAATAAATTCTTCTTTTCAATTGGAAATGAGAAATGTACTTCAGAATAACCCTTGGATCAAAGAAGAGATGACAATGGAAATTAGAATGCTGAAACTTAATGATAATGAAATGACATTTAAAACTTATAGAATGCAAATGAGATATTAATAACTTTGAATACATATATTTTAAAAGATGAAAGTGTTATTATCAAAGTAAAAGCACAGTTCTTTGAAGAGACTAGTAAAATTGATAAAACTCTGGTGCGAAAGAGAAAAAGAAAGAGCTTACAGCTTACACAAGTGAGAGAGCACATGTGCTCAAACACATATAAGCAATGCCAAGATTGAAAGAGATTATTATTACAGATGTTATAAACATTAAAAGGATCATAAGATGTATTATGAAAAGTTTTGTGCCTATGAATTCAAACTTTAGATCAAAAGGACACACGTTTATGTGTTTTAGGAATACACACACACACACACACACACACACACACACACACACACTAAAACTGACACAAAAAAAGCTAATAGCCAAAATGAGATTTCTTACACATGACAGGAAGGATGAGATCTGTGGCATATTAAAGACGGTTTAGTTATTCCTCCATCGATACATGTATGAATATGGAATATTGAAACCTGTTGAAGTCATTTTAAGAGAGGTAGTAGGGAAAGAGGGAGAATAATGGAGAGGATGAAACAAATTGGGGCATAATACATGTATATATGGAAATATCACAACGAACCCCCCCATAACTATCACATACTAATAAAACATTTTTAAAAATAAAGAATGGATAACCAGTAAAAGGTGATCAATTATTAAAAGGGAAAAAAAGAGAACTCTTTATTTTATTTTATTTTTTTTCATTTTTCTTTTATTATTCATATGTGCATACAAGGCTTGCGTCATTTCTCCCCCCTGCCCCCACCCCCTCCCTTACCACCCACTCCGCCCCCTCCCTCTCCCCCCCCCAATACCCAGCAGAAACTATTTTGCCCTTATTTAAGAGAACTCTTTAAAAGATAAAGGAATAGCGAGTATAGGGTAGAGCTGCTATTTCTGAGAGAGAGAGCATGCAAGTGAGCCCAAGGAAGGAACAAATTTCGGAGAATCTTTTACTGCCAACCAAAGCTGAGATTCAGACCTCATTGGAGAGGGCATGGCTGTGGCCCACTGCATGGGGCAGGATAATCCTTTGTATTGTGTTGTTGATCTTCAGCTAGTGGGCCAGGCTAGAGAGGATGGAGCCACCCACTGTGGTTCCAGTGAAAGTCACTAGAAGGGTGGGTGTCATTGCATTTTCCACACACCATTAAGACAAAATAACTGGAAAAATACTTGAAAAAAATCGAATCTGTTCTGAACATGGACAGACTGTTCTCCTTATCATTATTCCCTAAACAATACACTATAACAACTATATATGTAGCATTTACATTGTATTAGGAACAGTAAGTAATCTAGAGCTGATTTAAAGGGTGCCAGAGGCTATAAGTAGGTTATGTGCAAATACTATGTCATTTTTATATAAGGAACTTGAGAATCCTCAGATTGTTGTATCCATGGAGGGCTTCTGCATCCAGTCACTCACAGATATCAAGGAAAAACTGTATATCAAAGACCTTAAAAGTACATAATAAAATATTGGAATTTCACTTGTAGGAGTGATCCTAAGGAAAGGTGGAAACTGTTTATAGCCATTAAAACAGTGTATTAATGTTTATATGTTTACTAACATAGATCTACATAGATAAACATAGATCATAAACTTACTAAAACATTGGTTATTCATAGTTTAATGCTAGTAAAAAATAGAGTAAATATTTTGTGTGTTTTACCATATATACTACATGTCTATAAAACATGCTAAAGTACAATGTATATTTGATTTTAACAAAGAGAAACTATATATACATTTATGTATAAATATGTTTGCATAGGTAAAGATGGGAAGTATCAACATTATTTCCTGTTTATTCAAAGTCATTTAAGTGGTGAGGGTGGTGGGGCATGCCTGTAATTGCAGCACTTGGAAGGCATAGGCAGGACGATCACAGGCTTGAGGGAACCTTAGCTACATCGTAAGTTCAAGACCAGCCTGAGCTACATGACAAGCCCCTGTCCCAAAAAAGCAATGGCTGGGGATTCAGCCCAGTGATAGAATGCTTTCCTATAGTGCAGGAGGCCCTGGATTCCACTTTAAAAAAAAAATTCAAATGAGCATATCTTTACTAGTTAGAAAAAATAAAAATAGTTGGGATTTCAAAACTTCCATATGTGTTGGGGGGAAAGCAAATTAGATGAGAAAATTGATGGATAATATACTAAAATATTAAAATTAAGTTACTAATCCTTTGTATTGTTTTGCTTCCACATCTTCTATAAAAAGCATACATTATTTTGTTAATCAAAACAAGGGAAAAATCTAGCCAAAATGAGATTTCTTACACATGACAGGAAGGATGGGATCTGGGGAATATTAAAATCTATCTTTAGTTATTCCTCCAGAGCTCAGGCACCTGGTAGGACAGATCATGGAGGAAAGCAGGTCCCAGGCTTCAAAACCCTAAGCTGCCCAATGACTCTGCCCAGGAACTTGCATTTTTTGGTCAAATTATATACAAATTATATGGGCTTTCTCATTGTCGTTGTTGTTAGGAAAAATTTCAGTGGCCCAGTGGGCTTTTTCTATGGAAAGCACTTTGGGGCTGAACTTACCATGGAGATCCCTGAGCTCACATCTGGTAAACACAGATGAAGATGGAAATGTTGACTATATGTCCAGCTTCCAGGATATCCACATTGAAAAACCTGTGAAAAAGGCAAGTGACACTTAGTGCCAGCTAAAATCTGGCTAGAGCAAAACATCCTTGCAGCAACTTCTAAATAATTTAGTGCTTTGCCAAATTGGGAGTAGAGTCACCTAACGGATGGGAATGATCTGTTCAGGGAATTTGTATATTCTCTTTACAATAGGCAAAAGGAAAAATGAAAAGGCTCTGGCAAGCAAACCCATGTCACATATGGGATTCTTATTTCAGGTGCTGTCCCACCTGAGGTCAGATGTGCATTCATTCTTTCATGCAAAACACATTTTTAAAATACTGAACATGTTTCCTTAACTATGTATAGACTTGCTGACATGACCCAGAATGTGCCTTAAAGAATGGGAACACCCCGGGGAGAGTAATCAGATTCCAGACCTTGTTAGTGAGAAGTTCATCAGCAATTTGTTAGAACATGAAGCTGATTGAAGTGGGACTTGGGCAATCATTAGCAGGGAAGGTGAGAATATTAGGGAAAGGAAATAAAAATGCAGGTTGGAAACTAAAATATCCATAGGAAGGAGACTTTAACTTCACTTCAGAGGCAGTTTACCATGGCGACTCAGATCATAGGCCTTGGTTGAGGAAGCTAAGGTTCAAATCTCATTTAATAACTATGGGATCTTTGGGAAAATTGTGTTATCTGTTTTCTAATCTGTAAAATGGACATAATAGTTCTGTTCCCATTCCTAAGGGCTGTAAAGGACTGAATGAAATGATCCATATAAAGCTTTCTTTAAATGTTGGCAGTCGTTATTTACTGCTGCCATATTTACTTTGGTTCACTGAGGAACACAAGGCCTGTAGTGTGAATAAAGATGGGAGGCCAAGGGAAAGCTTGCCTTCTCAAATTTCTACTTAAATCACTAATTGGAATTGGTGGGCTTGCTCAGTGGTAGAGCACTTGTCTAGCATATTCACAAGACCCTGGGTTCTATCCCCAAAGAATTGGTAAGGGTGTTTTCTATTTGTTACATTTGCTATCATTAATTCTAAATGTTTTAACACTTAGAAAATCTTCATTTTAGGTTAAATCTCCTATAGTTGAATCTCTGTACAGATACCGATCTGACCTGAAAATCATATTTAATATCATTGATTCTGATCACTCAGGTAAATAAAGTTTGATTAGTTCAGTAGTGATAGAAAGCAAAGGCTAGTTTGTTTCTCCATAATTAGAACTTTGTTTTCATGTGTTTCATTATTCATCCAAATTTGATGAAACTCAAGGGAAAAGTTGGACTCTATTTAATATTATTGTTATTTTAGCTGGCCACAGATTCTATATTCAAGATCACAGAGTTCCATAGAACCCTATGTACCCATTTGTCACCCCAGAATAGATCATTTTATAAATCACCAGATTCTGGTGATCATCTTTTCAGAGATGAACAGATAATTCACTTTCTATTTTAGTGTCTTGTCATTCCTAAATTTAAAAATCATCCCTAGAATTTTTTCTGTTTTGAGGACTGCAAAATGTGAAAATTCATTTTCTATTTTGATTTGATGCACAAGTACTTATTTCGAAACTTAAAAAAAAATCAGGGCTGGGAATATAGCTCACTGATAAGGGTGCTTGCCTTAGTAATACATGAGGCCCTGGATTCCATTCTCAGCACTGTGCTCACCATCTACACAGATGGAAAATCAATACTCTCCTACTGCAGAGACCTTTGAACATCAAAAAGACAGTAACTGATGCTTGAAAGTAAATCAATATAAAAAGGGCAACACCCTTGTTTGAAATCCTCTTATTAACTCCCAAGGTACCATATACCTCTGCTTTGATGTTGCTTTCCTCTCTGCCATCCTTTCATGACCCCCACTCTTAGATTTTAGTTCTTGTTATTTCTGTAATACATTTAATCCCACAATCCACCTCCCCTCTCTGTTTCTTCACTGTTCACTCTTTCTGGCATTAGTATAACGTTAGGATTTTCTGTACTTAAATGTGATGTACGTTTAATTGTTTTTTACAATTAGGATCTTACTCTTCTGTTTCCTTCAGTGTTTTGATGTTCAGGCATATTAGTGATATTCTAGTTGGGATGATTCAGTGTGACTTCCCCACTCTTCCCTTACGTGAGTCTTGAAATGAACACTCACTGCCTTCTTCTATTTTCTTTTAGGCCTGATCTCCATGGAAGAACTTCGGACCATGTGGAAACTTTTCAGTGCTCACTACAATGTTTGTATTGATGATTTGCAAGTTGATGAGCTCGCCAACATAATGGACTTAAACAAAGATGGAAGCATTGACTTTAATGAGTTTTTAAAGGCTTTCTATGTAGTGCATAAATATGATAACTTGAACAAATCAAACACCAACGTTGCTAATGATGAATGAAGACCACCCTCAACCTCTTTTTAAACAGCTGAACCTGAGTTCCAGTGTTTTCTAGGGTACTTGAAATTCACAGTAATAGAGAAAAGTAGGCTCCAGTTCATGACACAAACACATGCACAGAATGAGTGTTGGAAGTCCTTAGCAAACTGTTTTTGTAAAAGAATAGGTTAAACATCAGCTGATAGGATTTACCTCCAGTGTTAGGACCCACACATTGCCAGTGAGGAATTGAGTTTGAGCCTAGTGTGGATCTCTTGGATGCTAACTCACCTGGAGACCAGAGCAATTTGGAATCATACTGAAAGGAACTCACAGGGCACCAGAGACAACATTAAGTGCAACATTTGTGAATGACCGAAGAATGGGAGGGGGAATACCAAACTATTAATGGAATAAACTATTTCCAGCTTTAAACTGTAATCTTTCTCTGAGATTCCATAAGTGAGTGATTCTTTTTTTTCACATTTTTTAGGATATATTCATTATACAGGAGAGGATTCACAGTGACAATTCTGATTAGACTTATATTGTACATTATTTACATTACCCCCATCATCTCTCCCCCTTAACCTCCTCCCTGCCCCACTTAAAGCAATTACAAGAGGTTTCTTAGTTCTGTTTCATACTGATATACAAAGTCCATGTATCATATATTGTCACTTTCATCTCCTTCCTCCCCACTTCTCCCTCCCACTAGTACCCCCTCCCATACCCACATTGTACCAATTTTACAGTCCTGTTTTTCACTATTAATATTTAAGCTGATGTTCAGAGGGGTGTCTCAATGTGTGCCCACTATGGGTATACTTTACTTTGCTCTGTTCCACCCCTTGCATTACTCTCCTTTACCTCTTTACTTCCCACCCTCCCCCCATTTTTCAACACCTTTCAGTACACATCCTTATATCCTCTACCTTCACATCTTATGTTATGTGATATAACTGATGCTATATCATTCTCTGTTCCTTTCCCTCTTTCCCCGAGTTGCATAGAGTAGTTCCACTATTACAGACATGTTCTACATCTGAATTTGTATATGATCATGCTTGGTTTTGTGTATATGTTTGTCTATCTTTGGATCTATCTTCCATGTATGAGAGAAAACATGTGGCCTTTGTGTTTCTGATCTTGGCTTACTTCACTTAACAATGGTTAATTGCATCCATTTACCTTCGAACCACATGTAATTATTCCTTATGGCTGGGTAATACTCCATTGTGTATATATACTACATTTTCTTGATCCGTTTAAGGCTAGCGAGCCATTCTGCCTAGTAAGCCTAGTGAGTGATTTTTTAATTGTGGGGGAAAGTACCCTTTAGAGATGGGTACCATATCAGATTATGAAAATTATTTTCATTTCTGTTGGAGATGTAAAATCAATAATTTTTAAGTTTAGGTGAATAGACTATTTCCTTAAGAGAGACATAATTTACTAAAGCTCACTCAAGAACAAAAGAGTCTGTAGAAACATACAGCCATTGAAGAACATGATGGCTTTGTAATGGGTCAATGTGGCTAGGGTGAACATCCTTTCTCAGAATTCCCTTTCTTGCTGTTTCTGATTAGGGAGGGCCACAAGGGAAATTCTTGAGATTTGGTTGCAAAAGGGAAGCATTAGCCATTTTGTAGGTCAACCATGCTGATATAGAGACTCACCTTGTTGGCATGCTCTAACTTCTGCTGGATTTTCTATCCGCTTCATTGATTTCTGCACTGTGTATGTGTGCTTAACCCCAAGATGCAGAGCCCTCGATCTTGCCAGAAACCCCCATCACCAGGGTCAGAGGCAGTAAGAATGGACATAAGCGTCAGTTCCTTCCTATGGGGTGCCAGTGTTTCTGTGTGGCAGGGGGAGGAGTTCAGCTGGCTTCTGATCTTTCTGACTGCCTGCCTGCTCTGTGAATCTCAAACTCCAGCACCAGACATGGACACCACAGCTTAACCAGCTCCCACATTTGCAGAAGGCACTTCTATTGATTCTATATATACATAGAATCACTGTATATAGACAGAATCAGTATATACATATATAAAGTCATGTGTCCACAATGACAGGGATACATTCTGAGAAATGCATCATTAGTTAATTTCATCACTGTGTGAACATCATAGAGTGTTTTTAAGACTAAAACAGCTATATGTCACTGGGCAGTATAATCTCATGAGACCAATATCATACATGCAGTCTGTCATTGGCCAAAATGTACTTATGTGGCACATAACTATATGTTTCCTACTGGTCTGTCTCTGGTTGAACACTGATACAGAATTTAATTCTGAGAGTAGATCCAGAAAAAGAAAGTTTTAAGCATGAGTGCTCTGAGTTGGTCCTGGATTTTCTGGAGTTAGTTCTGAAATTCGATTAGATTTAAAAGCACTTTCCAGTGCTAAAGAAATTGCTTGGAATCCATGGCATGAAGTAGCAAAATAGTCAAATTATCACCATTTATTAAGAACCCAAAAAGCAAGACTAAGAGACCAAATATTTGCTACTTTAGAACATTTTAGTCAAAATACATTTAGTAGGGTTGGTTGGTTGGTTGGTGAAAAACTTGAAGAAAATGATCAACACAGTGCTTTAAATTCCCAGCTCAAGGCATTCGTAAAGGACCTGAAAGTTTCTGTGACTACCCTGAGTGGGGGAAAAACCTTGTCTCATATAGCCATGGGGTTGAGATTTCTGAAACTCAGAATCTAATTCTGGGAACAATTGAGTGACAACATATAATAAATTCCTGACCTCACAGGGTCTTTGCTATGACTTGATTGTCCAGTCCAAATATCTGTTGACATCTAATTGCCATTGTTAAGAGGTGGGACCTTTAAGAGGTGATTAGGAGATGAAGGCTTTGACCTAACGAATGAATTAGTGCCATTATCATGGTTCCTGATTAAAAAAAATGAGTTTGACCCAATTTTCCTTCTCTCTGTCTCACATGAGCTTGCTTGCCCTCTGCCATGTTTTGATGCAACACAAAGGCCCTCGCCAGATGCCAGTATCATGTTATTGGATTTACCACCCTCTGGAACCGTAAGCCAAATATACTTCTATTGATTATTAATTACTCGGTCTGTGGTTTTCTGTTTTAGCATCAGAATAAAAGACTAAATTTCTTTTGTTGAAGTGAGGGGTCATTGGGAAGAAATGGCATTGTGAAAATTAGAATGAGGACCCATGGACAGGCTCTGATTCACATCTTTTGTAAGACAAGCAGCGCTTCTATCTCTGCCTGAGGAATTGCTCTCCCTTTTTCCTGAAGGACCTGTAATGGCCTCCCCTGAGGCAGTCACCTTGTAAGGCACTACTGAATCCTTGGAACTTACCACCACCACCTCCCTCCATTTGCCAATAAGAGTGAAAACAAACAAAGACGAAGTGATAACAATGATACATAAATAGAGAGTAAATGGAGTCCAAGTGTTCTAAAATCTTTTCTTTGTCCAGAAACAGCAACAATGAACATTAGATTGGGATAATTAAGAAATGCATAGTATAACCTCCAGAATAAGGGAAATAAAGAAATAGCAGAGGCATATCAATTTATAGAGGGAAAATGGAATAATAATTTTTAAAATAAGTCAATAAAAGGAAGCAATAAAGAGACAAGTCAAATACTAATATGGTAGATTTAAAGTCAAGCATAAAAATAACTGCCCAATGGCTTTTATATTTTAAAAGCATTTTCAACTAAAACTTAGGCTTCTGCAGGAATTTAGCATAAAGTAGCCAGACCCAGCTGACCCACCAGCCATCTGAAGATACCTGAGTGAATTCAGCTGAGCTGACCTGAGCCCAATCCAGGCCAGAACTGCTCAGCTGAACCTAGGCCAAACTGCTGATGTACCAAATTATGTCTAAATAAGTGTTTTTAAGATAGGAAATTTTAGGGTGGTTTATAATGTGTCAAGAGCTAAATAAAAAGGTAATTGATATCTACAAGTGGAGTGCTGTCCTAACAAAAACTGAAATATGTGTCATTGGCTTTGTGACAAGGCATTAGGGCAGAGGTTGGAAAAGCAGTGAGGAAACAGCAGAGGGTGAAAAATTAGCTAGGAAACTACTCCCACAGGCTACAGAAGTGTTATGTGGCTTTGAAACAATTTTCAAAACTGTAGTGTATGGTAGCATGGGAGATAGAAAAGGCTCCAAAGATCTTTGGGTCTGTGAATGTGGCTCAGTGGTACTGAAGTCTGGAAACAAAGCATCCTCCAGAGACTGCAGAGCTGTAAGAAGCTATGGGGATAGGGGGGCAGGTAGACTGTGTCCAGGGGCCATTCATATGAGAATTGGTGCCGTTGAGATGATGCCTTGGTGACCACCCCCATTCACATTCTCCTCTCCTGGCTACCCAGTTGGGCCCTTAGCTGTGTACAGCTCAAGAGATAATAAATAGGAAGGGGGTAGAAATCCTGAGCCAAAGTATGAAGTCCCTAAACACCCCCAAATATAAATAGAAACTCTGAGACTCTGTGTTACTTACTTCACCAACATGACTACTCATTTCTGCCAAGATTTCTGTGAACAATAAATTCAGTCTCGTTTAATTATAGCATAGATCTGCGGCTGCCTCCATGAGCCTCCAAAGTGCACCTTGAAATATACCATCTGAAGTACCTCCCAGTGTAGGGAGGAGGAGGGCATAGGAAATGGGTGTTCTGCAGGTGCCTTTGGTCACACCACACACTGGACCACTCTTGTGGGGACCTCAGAAAAGCTCATGCTTGCTGGGTGTTTGCCTTCCTCCGGCTTCCCCCAACACCCCCCTAGATAACTTCACCCCACAAGCTCCTTAAACATATTAGTTGCCTGCCTGCTTCAGGCCCTTTGCACTGACTGTGACTGTTCCCTCTGCCTAGCTCTCTCTTCCCCCAGGCCTTGCCTGCCTCAGACCCTCACTTTTTGGGGAGTCTCATCAAGTCCTGCTAATCAGAGTTCCTCTCTAATCGTCACATCCAATAGCGACTGCCCTGACCCCAGGCCTCCTTGTCCTTTTCTCTGCTTTGTCCTGACTATGGCACTTGTCACTCCCTGGCACATTATGTATCTAATTATTCCTTCCTTCCTTGCCTGGATGGCGGGGAGGAGTAACACATTGGTCTGAGCTAGGGAGACACAGAGATGGTCTTGGGATCACCCAGCTGTCCTATACCACACAGCACATGCTTTGACAGTTTAAACTCTTGCAAAGCCTTTGCTCCATGGCCTCCAACTTCCTGCAGGTGAGTATTTTACTCATCTTTGACCTGAAAGGGGGGTGCCCATCACTCCCAGGAGGCAACTTAGAAGGATCAACAGGCTCCCAGCTGATGCACAAGCCCTCCCTGCAGGCAGCCCCTTGCATTGCTGAGCAAACATGGCCGCTCTGGTGTGTGTGGGTTTTGGGGGGCAGAGGCTGGGATTTAAGGGCACAGAACACAGGTTGTACTATGGTCTCTCTATTTGGCCAAGCACTGGCATTTTGCAGGCTGCTTTGCTGGCCCGGCTCCTGCTCCTTCCACATTCTGCAGTTCCACCACCATATACACTGCCAAGCCTGCATTGGCTCAGTGTGTGGAGTGAACACTTATTCCCTCTGGGCTCCAATATGACTCCTCACTGGTGACTGTCTTTCTTTTGTCTCCTTCCCCTGCTAGGCATGGAATCTCTGTACACTCCTTGGCCTGGCCCAGCCCCTCCCATACACGTGTGGCAACAGCACTAAGCCGGTAGACAGTCTACCTGGGTCCTGGACAGAAGCACACATCCAGCATGGCAGGGCTTCAGTCAGCAGCCTAGCCCCCAAGGGAGCTCCCTTTACAGAATGAAAAGCCAAGATTTTGCTGGTGAGATTCGGGCTGCAAGGGCAGCTGAGCCTATTCCTGTTGCATCACAAGGGTTGATTTAGCATGGCTGCTTCCTCTCATGCCTGTATAAATGCCTTGTCTCACCTACCACCATGTGTGATGCCCTCTCCAAATCTCCCCAGCCTGCTCGGGGCTGCTGCTCTGGAGCTCTTGTGGTTAATGAGGGAGGGAGAAGTGCAGGGGGCTCTTTCCTGCCTCTGCAGAGGAAAGGCAGAGCCTGCAGAAGCAAGGTAGAGGTGAGAGGGCCATGGCCCCGAGATGCCTGTGCCTCCCTTGAGCCGCAGTGGCCTCAGATGCTTACAAGGGAAATGTTCATACCCAGATTAGCTTCCTAGTCTTTATTTTTAAATCCCGCCCCCCAGCTGACTAAAGGCTTACAAAGGAAGATGTGACAATCATTTGCTCTTATTCCAAATGAGCTATCATTCAGGGTCCAGGGAAGTGTAATAGAGCTGGGCTCAAGGTGGTCACAAAGAATGTGTGGCCCCTTGGCAAGTCCCCAGATTTTGCTGGGCTGCGTCATGGAGCTCCTCAGAAGCTGAGGGCTGCAAGTTGGTCTCAGGGGGCTGTTCTGGACAACAGTGGAGATCTGGATGCCATGGATCATCACCTGCACATGTACACGGAGAACATACAGCTACCTTGCCTTGATCCCAGAAGTGTGTCACTCCTGCCACACTGCCTTCTCTGAGGCCAATCCCATTTCTACAGGTAATTCTCCACGGCAGACACCTGGAGGGAGGCACAAGTTCTTTTCTGGACAAAGGAATAAAAACCAAAACTCCTGGTGGGAGTGGACATTTAGTTTTGGATGTTTGGCCTTTGAACCCCCTTCCTTTGTCCAGGGGATCTCCACATTGTGAGGTTGCCCCATATCCAACGTAGAAAGCAGAACTCTCGGCCAATGGCCTCCCTTCCCCTCATGCAGAACTCCTGACAGAGTGTCACCTTGCATTGACAGCTAGTGGCTATATTTTGCAATCCATTCTGGAGAATGTGTACAAGTCATTATATTATTTCTGAAAGAGCACACATGATGGCCCTAGTGGCAATGTCCAGCATATTTGTGGTACATGTCCCAACACACGAGCCTGGAAACACTGGTGAGTGATGGAGGGTTTTGCCCCAGTTCAATAGCTCTAAAGCTGATGATGTGTGCTTAGCCAGTGTTCCTTAAGGAGCTTACTTCTTATTTAACTCAGGTAGAGTTGATTACTATTTTTTGAAAATAACAACTGGGACATATGGCAAAGAGTGACATCAAGACCATGAGATTAGAGGCAGTTACTGGGATTGCTCCTTGACGAATTCATCCTGGTTTTGCATCTTTCAAAAAGGCATTGTGGAACCACAACCATTCCTCATGCCCAACACACACACACAAAGCTTGGTCAACCCAAAGACATGCCCTGTGCTAAGCCTGGCACCTCTGCTGCACCCGCTGGAGGTGTAAGACTCAGGTAGCCACCTGCTGAGAAATGGGCCAAAGCTGCCCAGGACTTAGGATTGAGATATGAATGTCACCACAGATCAGCATGAGGAATACTTACCTCAGTAGGTAGCGAATGTCCTTCCTGAGTTCTCCAAAAACTAACAGGGTGCTTTTAGTCATCTGTCCCTTGCCAGTCCAAGGTTCTGCATGCCTATGAATGCCTTGCCATAGTAGGCATGCAAAAATGCTTGTGGGTTCATTCATTTTTTCAGAATAGCTTACATATTACAGTAGGCACAGGGACAAATCACATGACTTCAGAGTTCACTGGTTGTAATTATTGCACTCTTTCTAAGAAGGCCATTTTGCCAAAACTGTACATATGCTCATTTAAAAAGGTAGGTTTTTTCTTTTATTGCAGTACTGGGATTTGGACTCAGGGCCTGGCACGTGCCAGGCACTCTACCACTTGTGCCATACAATCAGGCCTTTTTGCTTTATTTTTCAAATAGGGTGTTGCTTTGATGCCAGGGCTGGTCTGGGTTTTCCTCCTCCTATTTATAGTAGTCACATTCCCGGATGACAGGTGCATACTACCATGTTCAGCATATTATTAGGCAAGATGGGGGGGGGGTCTCACTAATTGTTTGCATGGGCTGTCCTTGAGCCATGATCCTCCCCATCTCTACCTCCCAAGTACCTAAGATTACAGGCATGAACCACTTTGCCCAGATCATGGAAGTTTTCTGATGGAGTTTTCCCCTCCTCCAAACAATCAGTCAAACACACAACAATCTTAGTTGTTTTGCAGAACAGCATTAGTTTCTGGCCTTTTCATTCTTCAGAGAACTCTGGTAACTGAAGGCCCTGGCTTCAGCCTAAGTGGCTTTCTGAGGGAAACAAGGGCTCAAACACTGGGCTCAAAGAGGGCAAAAGTGCTGCTGTCTTTTCTCCTCACAGGGAGGGCTATCAGTGGCTATGTCCAGGAGAACAGAGGCATTCTGGGAACATGGTGCTCTCACATCTGTAAAGTACAGAGCAGATGGCAGTGACTTCAAAAGCTTAAGAGTCACCTTGAAAGATAATGGTGTACAGGGAGGGGTAGATGACTTTAGTGCCCTTTGATAAGAAGGAAGCAAAAAAGACAAAAGCTATTTGCCAGATTTGTACACACGCCAATAGAACTAACAGATGATTCTCCTGTAATTTTCATCAAGGGAGACCAAGCCTCCTGTCATCTTGTCCAGAAATAAGTGGCATCGATAAACTGAAAACTGTTTCTCTTGTCTCCTGATCTGGTGGGTTTTTTTTTTCCTTTTTACACAGGGAGCATTTAATCCTCTGTACCCAGGCAGCTAAGGCCTGACAATTCCCCCTTCCCATCACCATGTCTCAGAAGCATGGTAGACCCTCTGAGCGCCCAACAGACAGATTTCTATCCAGAGAGACACTGGGCATGACAGAGCCTCTGCTCCCCACTGGACCAACCCAGGGTTACCAGAGGGCACTCAAATGCCAGAAGCAGGTGAGCTCATGCAGGCTTAGTCCTGTGTCAGGCTGTAGGCCTCTTGTTCTTGTAGAAAGGCAAACTGAGGCACACAGAGGTTGACTTGCCTGCCCAAGATCACAGAGGTCCAGTGTCAGTGCTGAGATGCTGAACTTACCTCTGTGAAAGGCAGGGAGAGCAGGCGGTGGGGCAGCTGGCTGCTTTTCAACTGAAGATGTTAGAAGAAATGTTGGTTCCTGGCTCCACAGATGTGACCTCCAAGGCAGACATTCTAACCCTCATCCCCAGAAAAGGTCAATAGTGCCTTTTCGGCTCTGAGGGGGAAGACAGGAAAGAAGCCCCCTCCCATTGCCCTTGGGATTGGGGAGCATCCAGCCCAGACCTGATAGCCACAGGGACTATCACCACCCCCCTCAAACATCTTTCCTCAGCCTGGCCTCAGCTGCTCGCTAAAGGGATGTAGCCCAGGAAACCTCTTTTCCTTCTTGAAGCTGACAGCTTGATGCCTGTGGAAATGCAGTCCTATTTCAGGACTCATTTTAAAGAGGTTTCAAAGAGTGACTCGAAAGCTTGGGTGAATTGCTTATTACTGTTCCTCTCATTGCTGGCATCTAGCTGGGTGAGCCCAAACACAGCAGCTGTGGCTTTTCACGTCATTGACAGGCAGTTGATTGTTTTAAATTAGCACTGGGCTCAGTTTGGAATGCTTTAACTCTCTGGAACTTCTCCCAACCAGCAATAGGCACTCTCATGCCTCGTACCCTTCTTTATCTGTGTTTGAAATGATGCACAGGGAACCTATTGGGTGAATGACATCACTCTCTGACTCTTATGTCAGCAATGTCTTAAAGGCAGTTTTTTTCAAAGCCTATGATAAATAGTAGGAACCTGGGAAGCTGTGACCCGTGGATTCTCGGGCAAATGGCAGCAATCAAGCTAGTTAGTTGTCCTGAATCCACTACTGCTATGGCTCTCTGAGTGATGATCTCATCCTTTCCTGGGCAGGCAGGGTGTGAACAGGCAGGGCACTGCTCGTGCCCAGGGAGAGGGTACGTGTCAGACTTGTGCATGGCTGGTGGGCTGCTGCTGCCGCAGGCATCTGCCCACACAGTCCCTGAGATCTGCTCCTAAGTGAAGCAATTCTTAAGTCCGGTGTGGCAAGAACTGAGAAAGACTCTGGGGGCTTTAAAAAAAAAAGTAAGTATTCTGGAGCCAGGGACTAGTGGCTCATTTCCGTAATTCTAGCTACTTGGGAGGCTGAGATCAAGAGGATTGATGTTTGAGACCAGCCTGGGCAAAACAGTTCGAGAAATCTGTTTTACCAGAGTAAAATGGACTGGCAGTGTGGCTCAAGTGGAAGAATATCTGCTTTGCTAGCAGGAAGCCCTGAATTGAAACCCCAGTCACACCAAAAAAAGGAAATATTCTGTACCTCATTGAGAGGCTAAGAAAGAAAGAAGGCATAGGCAAACAAGATTTCACAGAATGTCAGAATTGTTCTATTTGGTAAACAGCTTGGTCCCCAGACAGACAGCATCCTGTTAAGATGTTCCTCTGTCAAGGTCTGCTTATCTAGTTTTTGCCACTGAAAGGATCTTTCCATTTCCAAGATGTGTCACCAGCTCATCAAACCTATTTCTGTAACTCTCAGTGAAAGCCAATTTAAGCTGACTTCTCGGTTCACTCTGCACTCAAAAGAGACCAATTTCCAGTTCTTTCTCAAGAGTCCATGAAACCAGATGCTGTGACAAATGTTCCAGTGAAATCAACCTGGAAAATGATCCCAGGGTGCTCCTTGGGGAAGCAGATTCTTCAGCTCTAAACATACGTTGGTTTCATGTGCAGTGTTGTCATTTCCAATCTGCAAGTCTTTCTGAAAGGACATGCTTTGTGATGGCACAGGGGACCTTCGGGGGTGGGGTGGGGACAGAAAAAAGCTCCCAGTGAGGCTAGGGGAGAGTGACAGATGCAGAGTGGTCATGTTTACCGGTGAGGCACTATTGCATCTGGCAGCCTGAGCTGGGTAGCAATTCCTGCAAATGAGAAGCCACTGCTTTTGTTAGATAGGTCATGGTCCCATAAGCCCCACTTGGAGCACTGTCATAAAACAAGTGGCAAATTCCAGAATCTTGATCTTTCTCCAGGGTGTCTAGGGCTCCAAATGACAACTGCAGCTGGAAAAGGCAGAGAAAGAATGAGTAGCGTTCACTGTTTCCCCTGCGTATCATTCTGCTTGTTGGAAGTGGTTGACTAGGTGAGAGGCGGGTCTAGAGACCCACAGCCAGGCCCCACTGCAAGAAGCCAGTGCCACCCAGGGACATTCTGCCTCTGCTCTGGGCTGGGTTCTCACAGACCCTGCTTTGCAGTGCATTACTGACTGTTTGGAGGACAGAGTCTTGCCTAACTTGATTTTGTGTATAAGGCTACCAGTTCACCCAGGGCCATGTATATAGCAAGTGGTGCCCACACTGATACCTGTCTATCCCCCAAAGTTGTCAGATTTCCCAAGTGGCCAATGTGCCATTTCCTAACCAAGTGGTTGACATTTCTCACCATCTGTGATGACATTTTCTTTGTTTGAGTATACGCCTTCCTATTGGACACAACTACAGCCTCGATAGATTGCCAGCCAAGCCAGGTAACATGTCTTGGCTGTGGGCTGAGTGGGTGGCTTAGGCACACCCACCTGGTCCTGCAGGAACAGCTGATTGGCCAGTTGCACGACCTGGTCCACGTGGATGATACCCCCGATGCTCTCCATCTCCGTGTCTGAGAGCAGCGTCAGCACCATGATGGCTTCCACCAGCAGCTGCCGGTATTCGGGCTGGGACACACGGTTCAACACTGACTCCACATGGACAGCGAACTTGATTTCATGTGGGGTCATCTGCCAAAGGGACCAGCAGTGAGAGACAGGGCAGACCTGTAACCAACACTGCCCCCAGGACTGTTGGAACTCAGCTTAAAAGCTGCCACCCTTTTGGCCACTGTCCCGATTGTGCAGAGGGAACCCTCTGAAGTAGAAGGCTGAGTGCTGTTCCCTGGGAGCCAGTTGGCCTTGACTACCCACTGGACTGTGACCTCCAGGGACAGGGACCATTTCTTATTTGTTTCTTCTGAAAAGAAGAAAAAGAAATTCCCTATGGTATAAAGCAAGGTACCTGGGACAGGCACCTGACTGCATGGGTGAAAAATAACCCAGAGGAAATGACAGCTTGTGGCTGGAGGACAAGGAGTCAAGGAGGCTGCGTGTGAGATGGAGTTTGGGTAAATCTAAAGAGCTCAGTAGTCCACATATGTTGTTTCTAAGGGAAACAAGACAGCAAAGGTGATGGGAACACATGTGCTCAGTTTGAGGGTGAGGTGGCTAAAGAGATGAAACCTGCAAATGGCTTGTATATACAGAATAAGCTTGAGAGGCACAGGCCATGAAATAAACCCACAAAGCAGCTGGCATTTGAGTTTTTCATCCTACCTCTCGGGTCGTTGAAGATGGGAGGACATAACCATCAATAGAGAGACCATGGCACTGGAGGAAGAACACAGAAATTACAGTCATACTCCAGAAGATAGCATGTGTGTGCTTGCACTCAGGCACTAACGAGTGCACACGCACTCCCGCGTGCATGTGCACACAGCTTTCCCTGCCCTGAAATCCACATAAGGGCTGGAACACGCCAGACTGTCAGTTATTTTTAGAGCACTGTTCTCACTGCCCACAGGCTGTGTTTTTGATGGAACAATTCTGGGGAAACCAGCAGGCATCTTTGAGATCATGCAGAAACAATGCCCTCGGGAGCTGTCGCATCCTCCTCCCCAGGGGCTCCGCATTTCACCTGGCAACAGGGCCCTGGTGCCTGCCAGGCTCCCTTCGGTGCCATAATGAAGAGAGATTTTCATGGCTTCTGCTGGTGAAGTGATGCTTCTCTGCCTCGGCAGGCATCTATTTTCGAGATTTCTATAATAAGCACCAATCACAAAAGACTTGAGCACATGCACAGACACGCACACGCGTGTATATAAATATCAAGTGGGCTTCATACAAATTGCTTTTTCATAATAAAAGCATCTTGGTATCCTGCCAGTAGAAGTCTGGACGGAAGCACGTGACATCCAGGAAGAGTGGGGACATTTTCTAGGAATGGTTAGGCCGAGTCTTAATTGGCCACCTTTTACCTTCCTGAGTCCCAGCTGGCAGCAGCTGTGCTGCCTTCACTTCAGCCTAAGGGCTCCTGAAAAGAGGTGTGGGAGGGTAGACCAGGGATCACTGAGGGCTCCAAGGACTCTGCTTTGTGGGCACTGTTGGTACCAGAGTTCAGGTGTTCAGGGGCAGGGCAAGCTCTGACCTCCCTCCCAGATCAGCACCCTCCCTCAGGCCCACAAAGCACAGAGACCAAGGCTCTGTGACTGGCCCGGGGTGCCTGCTGCAGAAAGAACACAGACCAAATGGTTATGTGGCTTTACAGAGGGGGCTGGCGTGTGTTCTCATTTGGGATTACAGTTTTCTCCTCTCCTACTGTGAAAGGAGCTAAAAAGAAATTGTTTAGGAAAAGTCTGGTTTGGTTTGGAAACAACTTTTAGCTTGTATGGTTTGCATTCTGTCCCTCTGTGGGAGAGGCAGGACAAGCTCTGGTGGGGCCCAGGGAGCTGCATGAACAACCTGAGGTCGATGTGGGAGGAGAAAGATTATGGCATGCAGAGAACAGAGGGGCCTGTCTTCCCATGCTCCCCCACCTTGGCAATGGGTGCTCAGCCAGGCTCTCCTGCTGTCAGGTGTATGCAGTACAGTCTGTTGCTGTGTCACCTCTTGGCAGTTCCCAACAACCACCTCTGGTGAAATGTTAACAGGCCCCAGGGAATATGGCAAACCCAGCCTTGTCACAATCTGGCCACGTAGCAGTGGGCAGTTGCTTAGTGGAGGGGGCTCTGAGGGCCCTGTCCTCCAGGCAAGGAAGCAGGGAGAGCCCAGGGTGGGAGAGAGATTGTGCCTTCAGAGCACATGAGACCCAGGGCCAGACTAGAATGTCTTACTTCTGTGGGCCCTCAGTGCCCAGCAGACAGCAGGGCTCTATCAGGTTGAAGGGAACACCATGCTTGCCTGAATATGCAGCATGTTGGAGCCAGCCCTATCAAGAACCCTCCTGAACTGTCCAGGGCAAACGTCCGGGGAAAGGGGATGTTACAGAGCTTTTGTGCAAAGCCTTCCCTGCCTTCTTCAGTTTTTGTCTATCTCCCAACTTTTCTATGTTCCTGAACTATGTCAAAGTCAGTCCCTCACAACCTGGGCTGCCACTTTGTCTTACTTGTTGTAGTCCCAGCCAGAGGCTCTCAACAAGGGGCGATTTGCTTTGCAGGGGACATCTGGCAATGTTTGGAACCAGTTTTTTTGTTACCCCCACGGGGGTGGGGGGAGATGCAGCTGGCAACTAGTAGGTGGAGGCCAGGGGTACTGCTACATATCCTACAGTACATCGGACAGTCCCACGCAGCAGAGAATTAGTCAGCACCAGGTGTCCATTGTGCTCAAGTGGAGAAACCCTGCTCTCCACTAGGAGCTATCCAGAGTCAAGTGGGGGCTATGTTTGGTTGTTCTGCAGTCATCTGCTACCTGATACCTGGTGGTGCCAGTGCGACTCACAAAGAAAATGGGGAGTGGGAGTGGCTCATTTCCCTGGGAGCAGGTGTCTCCCAAGCACCAGTGTGTGCAGAGCAAGGCCCAGCTCCCAGCGCACCTTCTGAAGGATCTTCCACACCTTCTGGTAGAAGCCAACAGGGACCCTGTTGATGGCCCCGTCCAGCCTTCTCCTGCGCAGCCACTGACCCTGCTGCTCACCCCAGCCGATGTGATGTCCGCCAGAATCTGATGATGAAGTGCCCGTGGGTGAGGATGGGGTGCTGGACCTCTGCAAGACAGACACCACATGGTCTGCAGAAGCCTCAAGGGCCACCCAGCAGGTGTCACCAGGGAAAGCTTGCTACCATGAAGGCTGACTCACCTCCTCAACACGACCAGATGCTACTCACCCAGGGAGGACTCCTCGATTCCACTTTGTCTGCAGCTTGATGCTCAATTAATCTTTCCCACTCTGGTTTGTCACTTAACTCCTCCCAGCCCCCAGGACATGGTACATACCAAGGGGACCCAGAAACCCAAGAGCATGCCTGGCTTGTGCTGAGTGCTCATGGGGGTAGCTGTCACCCTGAGGGCTGTTCCCCACTGAAGAACTCTGGCCTGCCATGGGAAGCCTACTCGCTTCCAGGGAAACAGCCCACAAGAGAGCTTTGAGAGAGATGCTGGCCGTGGAGCAAGTGAGCCTCTCAGGCTGACTTTACTTACTCTGGCAATGCCACAGAGAAGCGACCATCACCTTCACATAGGGTGAGTGCCACAGAGATTGCCACGCATAATTCATGAGGAAAGGACCAGAAGGCAGAGAGAAATGCTCAAGGCTAGAAATCCCTGGCTAGTGTGGAACCTCAGAGATTTTGGCATTTCCACCCATGCTTTTCAATCATGCTTTATGTTCTTGGCCCTCGGTTTCCTTCTAAGGTTGGACCATGGTGGCTCAACTGGGACAGGCTCTGCTGACCTGGGGGAAAAGGGCATGATTTCCTTTCCACCTCCTCCCCTGAGGCTGGCCTCCTCTGGCCTCCGCAAGAGAAGCACTGCTTCTCTTGATCTACAGGCAGCCCAGGAGCTCCCAGCAGGGCCTGGAAAGCAGGCCTGTCTTCCCCACCTGCTGTCTTGCCCCTGGTGGATTCTAGCCCCTAGGCCTCCAGGTCAGGGCAGGAATAACAGGGATAACCTGAATCCTCACAGGCACCTCTCTCTGGACTATTTGGCACTTTCATTTCTCAACGTGCAACATCACGTTGAAGGTTTAAAACTAACACCCAACTATTAAACACTAGCAGGGCAAAAAGTGGGATTCTTTTCTCTGTACTCATTTTGACTTCAACAGATCTTACTTGTAGAAAGGCAGTTAGGCTGGGTTATTCCATTGGGTTCATTACTGCCATTTAAATAAGGCAGAAATTGGCTACAAATAAAAGTAATTACAGCTGCACTCCTCAATGACTCAGCTGATTTTCTCCTGCTGGTTTCAGGACACAGATTCAGACATTAGAACATTTCCTAGGCCTCCACTTGAGCTGGGACTTCACTCCCGATAGCGCAAAGTGCCCTACTTCCCAGCCACAGCTCAGGTGCTGGAGATGTAGCTCAGAGGTAGAGTGTTTGCCTAGCATGTGCGAGGCCCTGGCTTCCATTCCCAGTACCACATGCCCGAGTGTGCGTATTCACACACTGAAACAGAAGTCAGGAGTGAGGTGGGAGCATGGGTGAGGCCACAGAGGATTCAGATGGTACAAACACAGACAAGGAGGCAGGGGAAGGGAGGGATGCGATGCCAACGCAGGTTTACCGCAGACTTGGAAGAGTGCACACTGAGGGACACAGCCTGGCCCACAGAAAAGAACTACAAAAAAAAAAAAGAATTTACTCAGTCATGGGTAGTGACACCAACAGACACCAGCAGTGAGGAGAAACACAAGGGCA
Organism: Castor canadensis; assembly: GCF_047511655.1. Taxonomy (NCBI): domain Eukaryota; kingdom Metazoa; phylum Chordata; class Mammalia; order Rodentia; family Castoridae; genus Castor; species Castor canadensis. Next base: position 126,340,676 of record NC_133405.1, on the reverse strand, counting down.
GTATGAAAAGTACCCTGGAAGGAAGGCAGAGAGGGCAGGCTAGACAGGTTCTCACTCTGCAGCACAGGCCTACGCAGCCCCAGGGTGCACTGCAGCACAGGGCTGGACCAGCTCCAGGGCAGAAGGCACTACAGGGTCTCTCTTTAAATAGCAAATGGTACTAGGTTCCATTCCTTTGTGGAGAATGCCTAGTCAAGCTGAGACACATTTTCCAAAGTCACAGCCATGAAATGCTAATGTTTCACGTTAAATTAGGAAAATCTACAGAAACTAAGAAAATACCAATCTCTAATACCAGGCATCCCATAGAGAGTCTTTGAGTGACATATGTGATCAGGCTGATGACCTTTGACCACAAAGTATTTCCTCATCTATGGGATCTACATTGTACCCTTAACTTGCATGAGTACAGTCTGTAAACACGGTGTTCTTGCAAAAGTGAGTAGAAACTTAGAATGCTATGGCACCAATTAAATTTTGAACAGATAGGCACTGAATGACTCCATGTCACAGTGTGTGTATCTGTACAGGAAGGAAAAAGACAACTGAAATGTTACTTTAGAAAATCAGAGTTGCACCACTACTGTTTTCACTTTCACCAGACATTCTTTCTGTGTTATTTGCATCCCTAAATATTTAATACAAGTAGATTTTGAATGGTTTGGGCTTTCAGAGATCAATAGAATGATTCAGTTTAATTTCTAAAGTCATGAAAAGATGGCTTGAAATGAGTAATTCTAATTCATATTTATAATAATACTCAATGTCTATGTTTCTTTCCCCACAGTAAAAGACTCCATCAGTTTCTTCATTAAAGCAGCCAAAAGAAATTTTTTGTAAAAATATGTTTGAACAGAAAGTATTTCCTTGACATAAGTAGGCAAACACAAAATAGGTACTGGCTAATAGAATATCACAGAAGAAAAGTGGTCATTTCACCCCTATAACATGCAAGGACAGCATTAAAGGGAGGAGGAAGGAACCATCCACATGGCCTTTGGGATGTGGGTAACCAGAGGGATGGTGCCACCAAGTGGCTGGCAAAGGAAGACGTTTGGAAAGTTGGTTCCTAACTTGGAAAAAGCGTAAACTAGAATGAGAGATCAAATGTGTTTTACACTTGGACAACACGTGCAATGTGCACTTTCATGTCACTCTGCTTATATTCCCCTGGTCGTAGAGACATCAATTATTAGAATGTGACTCCAAAGCCAGGCATGGTGGTTTATATCTGTAATCCCAGCTCCTCAGGATGCTGAGGTGGGAGGATCAGTGGAGCACAGGAGTTTGGGGCCAGCCTGCGCAGCACAGTGAGACCACATCTCAAAAACAAACAAACAACAACAAAACAATTCCAATTTTCTGGGAGGAATGAGAAGGGACTATGTCACAAGGTGATAGAAAAGAACAGTACCCTGATATTTTTTCCTCTCAGGGTTAAATACCTGCCCTGGGTGGTCTGAAGACAGAAATAGCTTCATTCTTTGAACTGACGTAATCATTGAGCACATTTCCCCCTATTTAGTCCCCTGTCTTGAACAGAAATGCTCAGTGAGGCAGCACCTGGACCTGTCTCACAAAGTATCCTACAAAGCCCAAGAATCTGATCAGTGGTTTTTTTTAAGGCACAGGGCAAGGTCATTTCTCCTGCTGTCAAATCCTCCTTTCTGTTCCTGGGGCTGGTCTGCCTTAACCACTGTACTGAGCAGAGCCGCTCCTCCCTGTGTTCACATACACACCGTATATTTGCAGTTTCGCTGTCCACATTCAAGCCATAGATCACACTCAGCACACACGCAGAAGAAACAAGGTAAGATGTTTTACCTGTTCATCAGCACTAGCTCTCCTGGTCATCTGAAAGTAAAAACATTTGGAAGTAAAAACCAGCTCTGAGTCAAGAAAGCCCTGCTACTCCCATCACCCTGACGTCACCTCAGGGAATGACCGTTAGTGTCTCACAGACTGGAGTCAGTGGGTCATGATCAGCATGAGACCTGCATTTCTCACTGCCGGTCACTGTCAGAAGGAAACTATTTCCTTCTGTGTCATGGTTAAGTCCTAGCACCAAACTGGCATATCAGTATTGAAAAGAGGTTGAGTTGCAGTCCTGTGGGGGTCAGATCAAAAGGATTTTTATTGTGAATTAAATAAAGCTGAAGAAAAGAGACACCAGTGGAAGGTTGAGAATACACGCATCACAGTCATTCCGGTCTATTTCCAAACCCTTCTTGTTCTTTCAGTTGAAGGGTGCATTTGATGGAGTAACGTTGTTCTTTTTACATGATTTTACTTTCTAAATGGCACAGAAGCAAAGAGACAGGGGTATATTCCAGAATGTACATGTAACATCAGGTGAAGATTAAGGGCGGATTAAGGTTAAGGATGGATTGGGGGGTTCACGTGTGCAGTTCTGGGGTACCTATCTGATACAGGGCTATGTTCAGATCCCAGGCAGAGCGATTTTACATCCTCTACAAAGAGGAGGCTGAAGCCTCATGACCTGGGTTTCTATGGCTTTTTGAGGTGAGCCCAGGCAGGAACTACTTCCCACTTGCTGCCACCACTAAGGTGTTCTTACCTGTTTCATCTCACTTCTCAGTCTGGTAATGCCACTTCTCTCAGTTTTGGTGACTCCAGTATGTCCCACCTCATGGATGGAGATGGCAGGGCTGGATGTGGATGAATGGATGGGGCGCACTGGAAGGGAAACACATGGTTCTTCGGGACTCTACAGCACCCACCTCACCCTCAGAAGGAAATACAGGTGATGTGCTTATGGGGTCTGCACCTGTCTCCCCAGCTTGGTTATAAGCGCAATCAGAGGAGGGCCTCACTGCCCTTGCCAGTGCCCAACTGCCAGTGCCAAGCACAGCAAGGCTCACTAGGTCGTGCTAGAATTGCTGTGTGAAAGTGTAGACACTGCTTAAACAGCACACGGAACAGATGCAGAAAACCTTTTACTGACTAGGTCTTAAAAGATAACCTTTTACTTATCCCAAGACACATCGTCCTTGTGGAAAACAGACCACCTAAGGGAGGCAGAAGAAACATCTGTTGACATTTTAGTCAGTATCCTGCAAACTTTTTGTTTGGCTGTGTGTGTTTTTACCTTATAATACAGCATATCACATACATAGGTATATATAAACATGAGATATATATTATATGCATATTATATGTACATATATCTACAATAAGCCCACCTCATTCGCAAGTTACATGTACTTCTAAACACAGTCGAAAAAGTGAGTTAAAAAACAAAGTTCAAAAACAAAACTTTTATAATTTTGTGTCTACATCACGCAGCTCAGTTGATGTGGACTTCTGTGTTGTTGTCAGTTGTTTAAATCATTGTGTGATCTGCTAAGTGTTTACCTGCCCATAATTCTGTGAAAATATGTCCCCTCGAAACAAATGGTACCTGAAATCCAGGTAAAAGTTATGGTTAATTTTTCCAAGCTAAAAGGGTAAGTAAGTGCTTAATTTAAGTGATAAAGTGAAAATTTTATATTTGTTGAAAGTTGGCATGTCTTTATCGGAGGTTGGGCAGTATTATGGTAAAAATGAATCAAGCCTCCACAGTATTGAATATACAGAGCATGAAATAAGATCTGTTTTTTGGTGTACAGTATTAATATATACAATCATAATTTTGTGACAGTAATGTAGCCTGCTCCATGTAATCTCAAGTTACAGCTGCTCAGACATACTGTGTGTATGGTATAGGTAAGTCTGAGTAATTCTAGAGTACTGAACTCTACACGTTCTAAGTATTCAGAGTTTTTCCTCAACAGTAATCTCCTTGGAACCTTATGCCCAAGGATACCAAGGGCCTAGTTCTTTTTGTATTTAATATGTTGTGACTGCCTTTCCATGGCATTAAATGTTCTATCACAATACATTTAATAATTGCATGACATTTGATCTCATGGGTGGTCAATAATATATCCAATTGTATTTGTATTTTTTTCTTTTTTTGGCATTACTGGTATTTGAACTCAGGGCCTTATGCTTGCTAGGCAGGTGCTCTACCACTCAAGCCATGCTCCCAGCCCTGTTTAATTTTTTTCAGATATGGTCTTGCTTTTTGCCCACGGCTGGTTTAGGATCATGATCCTATTACTTATACCTCCAGTGTAGCTGGGTTGTTTTGTTGTAATGGGTCTCACCAACGTTTTGGCCAGGCTGGCCCCACAGTGTGATCCTCCTGATCTCTGTTTCCTTAGTAGGTGGAATTACAGGTGTGCACCACCACACCAGCCCTATTTGCATTTTTCTAAAGAGTTCATCATGACTAATAGGTAGGATGGACATTGATCTTACTGGGCTTTATGTAGCCCTGTGTAACCCTCAAACTTCCAGGTGTCCTTGGGGAAATGACAAATCTGCTAGATGCTCACTGAAGGGCTTGGAACTTGGGAACCTATGGCTGTGGACCAAGTGATGGGGGTGTCAACATGCTATGCTCTGTCTGGGCACAGAGTGCAGGTATAAATACACAATGCCTAGGGATTGACAGTTCAGGGACAGAATTTAGTAGTGCTGCAGGGAAGAAAGCCCACCCCAGGCCTTCAGGGGAAAACACGTGGGAGAGGACTGAGCCTGCTGGAGGGCCTGGGGCTGAGGAGGGAAGTTTAGAAAGGTCAAAGGGCATGGTACTATAATAGTACCAGAGGGCAAGGAGGCTTTGTCCACTGTACCAGGCCACCACCCTCTCACTTCTAACACAGCACCAGCCTCAGGACTCACACCTGTCCCAAGATCTGCCCTTCATGTGCCTGGCATCTGGGCTGTGGTCACAAGGGATTATTCCAAAGGCAAGTGTGACTATATTACTGCCCATGGGGAATCCTCTCAGACATGGATCTGTCTTCAAGCTGAAGCCCACACAATCTTCCTGGTGCCATGGGAAGCCCTACTGATGGGGCCCCACCTGCTGTTTTATGCTCCCCACGTCTGGGCCAGCTGCACTGCTCTGAGCATTTGCATGTGCCACCCTCTCCCATCCTGCTGTTCCTGTTTGCAGACCCAATCAAAGGTGGCTCCCCACCCAACCCTGCTGATGACAGGGATGTGGAAGGCAGTGGAGAGGGAGGAACCCACCAAGGAGACGCACTGATCATCCACAACGGAGGAGGGGCACTTGGGAAGTAGAAAAATGTAGCCAAAGGGGGTCTGGGAAGCTTCAGGGGAGTGTATGCTAAAAAGTTACCTCTGACATCTCAGATTTTAAGCAGAAATCTAAGCCTAGTGGAGATTCCTAACTTATAAAAACTGAACATTTTGAAGGACAATTAAAAAAATGATGCTATGCTTAGAAAAGTCAGCATGTTTCCTGTCCTTACTTGCAAATTTGTGATTTTCAAGTGATATTTCTGAGTTCTTGGCTTCATTACATCCAATGACAATTATCTGTGTCAAACCATGTACCCTATTATGATGAGCAGAACACATTAGATCTTGATCTTTTACATTTATATTTCAAGGACTGGGCATTTGAAAGAACTGGAAATTACTTTTGGACAGGATGTTGAGCACTCATCCCTCAGGAAAGAAGAAAAACCACCAACACACATCAATTGCCCCATGCCATTGTTGTCTATGGCTGGCACGCACTTGGGAGAAAAACAAATTACCCAGTGTCCTTCTTATCAAATAAAAGGAATGACAGCCATGATGCACTTCTGTGAAAGGCTGAATGAAATAAATTCACCAAAGGGTCTGCAAATCGTTCAGCTATTTTATGAGGAGGAGAAATGATAATTGCTTCAATTACATTTAGGGAGCATTTGAGAACAGAATCATGCCAGAACTTTGGTGATTTTGTTTCCTATTACTGCAAGCAGGGTTCCAGGACAGATGAAAATGGTGTGAGCAAGACTGGGATGAGCAAAGGAACTGGCCTCCAGAGATCATAGAGGGGTCTTCTTCCTACCCAATTGAGGGTGACATGCGGCCTGGTTGAGACCACTTTTACTCAAGCCAAAGGCTGAACCACTAAGGTGATTTAAAAGGACAGCTCTTTCATCCTGACACACATGGTTATGCCCCAGCACTTGTGTTGAGTGATTGTACCTGGTGCTTATGGCCATTGGAGATGCAGGGCACAGAGGCATGTATGACATTGCATACTGCAGAAGAAATGCTTCCTGGCAAACCTGTGATGGTCCCCAATCCCTAAAAGCTGGGATCACAAGCCCAGGCCTCTGTTATCCCACCGAAACAAGGAACCACACAATCCCAAGTTCATTATGCTCCAACCTCCAGTACTGATGCCAATCGGCACATTAAGGAGGCCATTCCCCTGAGGTACCTGGAGCACTGACTCACCACTTCTTTCCACACCAAACTCTTTTCCACTCAAAATATGGTGCAAGAGATTCTTCATGTCAAAGGGGCTGAGGTTCATCAAACTCTCTGAAGCTTCTTCTCCTACAAACAAACATCTTATAAGCGTCTCAGGAAGAGATGGGGCTGGTGGCAGATGATGGCAGAGTTGGTTGGACCTGGGTGCAGTGGGGTAACAAAGCAGGCAGTGACAGGTCTCCCTGTTGAGGATTACCTTACCAGTCCTGTAAGGCCGAAAGGCACTGGTGCTTGGGGACTCTGCATGCTGCTCAGTACAGAAGGTGTTTGATTTCTAGACACAAAGTTTTTCTCATTGTACAGATCCCCGATGTTGGGGTGCGTATTGCAATTGATGTTCGTATTTCAATTGGTAGCACTTATCCTGGTGAAGGTGTTACTAATGGGGAGTGACGTCTCACAGTGAGGAGCTTAGCTGTCAGGTGCAGCAAAGGTTCTCATGACGAAATTTGCTTGTGACTCAGCCTCCATGACTTAGGAGCTTTAGTCCACTGTGCTGCATGGCCTGATGGGAGCTACCTCAAATGAAGGAAGCAAGGGAAGGCCACGCTTGCAAGGAGGTAGTGAAAGCCAGCTTAGGAATACTTGAGCTGGGCTTCCCCTCAGTTTGGGGACTCAAGGCTTTGAGGCATGGGGTTGGGGCTGGGGCTAGGCGGGCAGGAGCTGTGGGAGCCAGGGCTTCTTACCTGAGCAGTTCAGACTCCTTGCCAGCTCTGTGGCCATCACCTGAATAATCAGTCCAATCCGGAGCCTGAGCATCTCCACAAAGAGGCTGGGCTGGGCCCGGACATACATGGCCAGGTAAACCACAATCTCCTGATGCAGACACACATGGGGACAGAGCTTCAGAGATGCAGTGGGTGTCCGAGAGGACCCCTGCTGCATCGAGGAAGGCTGTGGCCTGGCCCCTCCTGTACCAGCCGCTGACCTGTGTGAGGACGGCGATGCTAATGTCCTGGCCGCTGGCCTCATAGATGAGTTTTGTGAGCTCTTCTGGGGGTAGTGGTCTAGGAAGGAGGAGGAGGTCACAAACACGTTGAGTGTCTCAGATAAAGGGCCCCTCACCCTCCATAGAAGATCCCTATTTCCTGTGTAAGAAGTACCTGTGTGACACAGTGTCTTCAAAAAGCCTCTCCTCCTGAAAAGTGCAGAGCACTGATGTTTTCCCACCATTCCCCCACACCTGTGGTCCCCTGAATGAGCACTTACGCAGAGATGGTCTTCTCCCGGGGCTCGGGTGGTAAGCCCACCGTAAGCTGCTTCTGGTGGGACAACAGGTCTGCACATGCCTACACATTTGGGAGAGGGGAATAGAGAGAGGGAACTTAGGCAATACCAATGGGGAAGGGTCAATGCCAATAAGATCAGAAGTTTATCTTTACAAATTTTATAGTACATGGTACCCTTAATTTGAAAAATTCATGCCTAGAACCCAGACTGAGCAACCTAGGCAGGGCTGGGTCCCTGTGATCTGTGTCCCTCAGGTGTGGCCTCAGGCGTAGCTCTACATGGCCCATGAGTAGAAATTTAATGCCCATCTAGTGTAGCAAACACCTTGAAATCCCTGGTATTCAACACAGTGGGGACAAGTGCTCAGTGATGGCAAGAGTTAATGAACACATTACATTCCAGTTTCCCCATTATACACATGTAGTAACTATCATCACTTTATAAGAACATTGAAATTTAATGTTATTGAAAGTGGTTCTGGATTTTGCAGGCCCTTGGGGTCATAAATATTAATGATCATTGTACTGTGGATGTACAGAAATAGTAAAGCTCTATTTCAGAAGATGCCAGGCATTTTCATTTGATTTCTTGGTAAGCCTTTCTTTCTGTTTGGTTCTTAAGATTAACTAAATTCATCAACTTGAATTCCCTTCCCTCTGCTCTCTTCCCAGGGCAGTGGGAGGTCAGGAGAGGAGGGGCTGCCCCAGCACTGGATTAGATCCATGATTTTCTTTACAGATAAGAGGTGCTTGCCTCAAGCTTCCATAACTGGATGATTGTAAGAGAAAGAAGGCATGGGGTGAGAGGAGATGAACAGACAACACAGAAGGCACATTTGCTCTGACCTCAGCCAGGACCTCCACTTTCTTCCTGAGCAGGCCTGAGATGTAGCGAATCAAACCCCACTCCTGGTTCATGCCGGCTTTTCCATAAAGCTCACTCAGAAGACTGTGAACGGTGACCCCATGCTGTCCAGAGAGATTGGTGTCCCAGTTGGGACCCCTGTCAAGAGGTAGAAAAATACAGAGTTTTGGTCCAGAATGTTAAGGCTGAGAGGAACAGATCACCCTGCATTCTGCCAAGTGCTTGGACATTCCTACTATTGCTGAGCTTCAGCAAACCTTCTCTATGTCCTTTGAAATTGATGCCTAACATCCAGACATTGTGGGATCCAGGTCTCTCCTAGCCTTCTCCTCGAAGGCAAGTATCAGTACGTAGAGAGGGAGATGAAAGTGTTATTCATGGAGATCCTGGGTAATGTGAGTGAATATAATCATGGCCTGGGGTTACTGGAGTGACTAGAGACAAAATAATCAAGGAGAACTGAGAAAGTTCAATGTAGTATGGACCATGAAGTTACTGCTGTGCATGCATGTTTGTGTCACCCTCAAATTCCTGTGATAAAATGCTAACCCTCAGAATGATGATATTAGGAAGTGGGGAGCTTGGGAGCTGATTACGTCTTCAGGGCAGAGCCATAATGATCAAGATAGTGCCTTTCACAGTGGCTCACACCTGTAATCCTAGCTAATCAGGACATGGAAATCAGGAGGATAGCAGTTTGAGAGCAGCTTGGGCAAAAAGTTATGGAGACCCCCATTTCAACGCATTTCAACATGGTGGCATTGAGTCTGTTATCCCAGCTATGAAAGATGCATAAATAGAAGGATCATGGTCCAGACTGACACAGGCCTATCCAAAAAATAACTAAAAAAAAAAGGAGGCCCTGAGTTCAAACCACCAAAGAAAATAAAAAGATAGTGCATCCCTTCCGCAGGTGGCATGTGAAGACACAGGAAGACGGCACCATCCACGAAAAAGTGAGTCCTCACCAGACACCAGATCTACTGGCATCTTGATCTTGGATTTCCAGTCTCCAAAACTATGAGTGATGCATTTGTGTTTATAACACCAGTTCATAGTATGCTGTTACAGGAGCCCAAACAAACTCACTTTATTACATAAAGGATGTACAGAATGTCTGCTTGGTCCTGTAGGTTTGAACAATCTTTCAACTGCTCAACCAGCTTCTCACAGTCCATGTCACCATGGTCATCTTTGGGCCACTGGAAGTCATCTTTGGGAGCCTAGCCACACAAAAGCCAAAAAGCAGGGAAAGGGCTGAGCATGGGAACTTTCATATGATCAGGAAGAAAAACACCAACCTGGTCTGTGAACTCTGGCACTGTGTTTACTGGGTTCCATTTTTTTCAGTAATTTTTTCACCTTTTATTTATAGGCTTTCATTATTTTTGATCAGTGAATTACTGTGTTGGTCAACATTTAAACATGGTCAATTAAATATATATATTTAACAGGTTAAATATGTCTAAATTTTAATTATGCAAAGTTCAAAACCAGGGAAAACTAATCTCTGCTGCCAAAAATCACAAGAACAGCCTATTTTCATCCCACAGTGGGCCTTACACATGCTAGGCAAATGTTCTACCACTGGTCTTGTAGATTTGAACAATCACTAGCCCCTAGCAGTTACAACTGGACTACAGGGAGAGGAAATAACTGGGAGGAGGCATGCACAGAATGTATACTAGCTCAGTGACAATTTCTTGCATTCTATACTTGAGCTTTATGTATCTTCCTATCTTTATGTGATAGTTTAATAAAATATTTCTTGAAAACAAAACAGAAAATGTATGTTTTAAACAACCTAAAATTGAAGATGACAGACACTGGATAGTTTAATTCATATAGGATAAAATCAGGGCGACTTCTAGATAAAGTAACAAAATATTGGAAATGAGAAACACCCTGAAATTTTACACTTCTGAGGAATCTCTTCCTGGTTTTCATTACATTAAGAATATGAGGAACAGCATCTCGTACCCTGTTACCTGTACCTTGGCTAGCTGGCTGACTTAGATAGGAGAAGGCAAAAGGAGCAGCAAATTTATTTCCTCTAATGCTATCTGGGTTCTAATGAGTAGGCAGAAAGGCTGTAGCCTTTTCCTACAGGCAAAATATTATAGAGGTTTATACCAAACTAAGTGTACGTAATGAAGCAAATCAGAATCTAGACAACTGAGTGACTGGATTCTCACCAAAACTCGGGGCATCTACATCTCAATAGATGCAGAAAAAGCCTTTGATAAGATCCAACACCACTTCATGATAAAAGCTCTAAGAAAACTAGGAATAGAAGGAATATACCTCAACACTGCAAAGGTTATATATGACAAACCTACAGCCAACATCATATTTAATGGTGAAAAACTAAAACCATTTCCGAGACAAGGGTGCCCACTATCCCCACTCCTATTCAACATAGTACTGGAATTCCTAGCCAGAGCAATTAGGCAAGAAGAAGGAATAAAAGGAATGCAAATAGATAAAGAAACTGTCAAAATATCCCTATCTGGAGGTGACATGATCCTATATCTTAAAGACCCAAAAAAACTCTACCCCAAAACTGCTAGACAGCATAAACAGCTTCAGCAAGGTGGCAGGATACAAAATCAACTTACAAAAATCATTAGCTTTTCTATACACCAATAATGAACAAACTGAGAAAGAATATATGGAAACAATTCCATTTACAATAGCCTCAAAAAAAATCAAATACCTAGGAGTAAACTTAACAAAGGATGTGAATGACCTCTACAAGGAGAACTACAAACCCCTGAAGAAAGAGCTCTAGGAAGACTACAGAAGGTGGAAAGATCTCCCGTGCTCAAGGGGAGCCATCTACATGTTTAATGCAATTCCCATCAAAATCCCAATGACATTCATCAGAGATTGAAAAATCTACTGTTAAATTTATATGGAAACACAAGAGGCCACGAATAGCCAAGGCAATACTCAGCAAAAAGAGCAATGCAGGAGGTATCACAATACCCAACTTCAAACTATATTGCAAAGCAATAGCAATAAAAACAGTGCGGTACAGGCACAAAAACAGATATGAAGACCAGTGGAACAGAACAGAGGACCCGGATATGAATCCACACAGCTATATCCACCTTATTTATTTTTTTGAGTAACTAACTTTTATTTTATTTATTTATTTATTTATTTATTATTCATATGTGCATACAATGCTTGGGTCATTTCTCCCCCCTGACCCCACTCCCTCCCTTACCACCCCCTTGATACCCGGCAGAAACTATTTTGTCTTTATCTCTAATTTTGTTGAAGAGAGAGTATAAGCAATAATAGGAAGAAACAAGGGTTTTTGCTAGTTGAGATAAGGATAGCTATACAGGGAGTTGACTCACATTGATTTCCTGTGCATGTGTGTTACCTTCTAGGTTAATTCTTCTTGATCTCACCTTTTCTCTAGTTCCTGGTCCCCTTCTCCTATTGGCCTCAGTTGCTTTTAAGGTATCTGCTTTAGTTTCTCTGCGTTGAGGGCAACAAATGCTAGCTAATTTTTTAGGTGTCTTACCCATCCTCATATCTCTCTTGTGGGCTCTCGCTTTTATCATGTGATCAAAGTTCAATCCCCTTGTTGTGTTTGCCCTTGATCTAATGTCCACATATGAGGGAGAACATGTGATTTTTGGTCTTTTGGGCCAGACTAACCTCACTCAGAATGATGTTCTCCAATTCCATCCATTTACTGGCGAATGATAACATTTTGTTCTTCTTCATGACTGCATAAAATTCCATTGTGTATAGATACCACATTTTCTTAATCCATTCGTCAGTGGTGGGGCATCTTGGCTGTTTCCATAACTTGGCTATTGTGAATAGTGCTGCAATAAACATGGGTGTGCAGGTGCCTCTGGAGTAATCTGTGTCACACTGTTTTGGGTATATCCCCAAGAGTGGTATTGCTGGATCAAATGGTAGAGTCCCACCTTATTTTTGACAAAGGCGCCAAAAACATATGATGGAGAAAAGACAGCATCTTCAACAAATGTTGCTGGGAAAAGTGGTTAGCTGCCTGAAACTAGATCCATGTTTATCATCCTGTACTGGTATCAGCTCAAAATGGATCAATGACCTTAATATCAGACTTGAAACTCTGAAGTTAGTATAGGAAAGAGCAGGGAATACCCTGGAAGTAATAGGTATAGGCAAGGACTTCCTCAGTAGAACCCCAGCAGCTCAGCAACTAAGAGAAAGGATGGACAAATGGGACCACATCAAATTAAAAGGCTTCTGCACAGCAAAAGAAATGGTCTCTAAACTGAAGAGACCACCCACAGAGTGGGAAAAAATATTTGCCAGCTATACATCAGACGAAGGACTGATAACCAGAATACATAGGGAACTCAAAAAACTAAACACTCTCAAAATTAATGAACCAATAAAGAAATGGGCAACTGAATGAAACAGAACTTTCTCAAAAGAAGAAATTCAAATGGCCAAAAAACACATGAAAAAATGCTCACCATCTCTGGCCATAAAGGAAATGCAAATCAAAACCACACTATGATTCTACCTCACCCCTGTTAGAATATCTATTATCAAAAACACCACCAACAACAGGTGTTGGTGAGGATGTGGGGAAAAAGGAACCCTCTTACACTGTGGTGGGAATGCAAGCTAGTGTAACCACTCTGAAAACAATATGGAGTCTTCTTAAAAATCTAAACATAGATCTGCCATATGATCCAGCAATCCTACTCCTAGGGATATACCCAAAGGAATATGACTCAGGTTACTCCAGAGGGACCTGCACACCCATGTTTATTGCACTGCTATTCACAATAGCCAAGTTATGGAAACAACTAAGATGCCCCACTACTGATGAATGGATCAAGAAAATGTGGTATTTATACACAATGGAATTTTACTCAGCCATGAAGAAGAATGAAATCTTATCACTCGCAAGTAAATGGATGGAACTGGAGAACATCATCCTGAGCGAGGTTAGCCAGGCTCAGACCAAAAATCATGTGTTGTCCCTCATATGCAGAGTTTAGATCTAGGGCAAATGCAGTAGTATTGTTGGACTTGGGTCACACACTAAGGGGAGAGCACATACAGGAGGAATAGGGAAAGGCAGGAAACCCGAAACTTGAAAATGTTTGATGTCCCCACTGCAGAGGAGCTACTACAGTAACCTTAAAATGACAGAGGTCAATATGGGAAGGTGGCCGGGAAGTAGTGAAGAGGTCTGGTTCAATCAATTAGGGTTGCAATACACATGTGCATGGAAGCAATGCTAGGAATCTCTCTGTATAGCTGTCCTTATCTCAACTAGCAAAAACACTATGTCTTTCTTATTATTGCTTATGTCTTCTCTTCAACAAAATTGGAGAAAAGGGCAGGACAGGTTCTGCCTGGAAGCGAGGGGGGTAGGGGGTCAGGGGGGAGAAATAGCACAAACATTGTATGCACAGATAAATAAATGAATAAAGAAAAAAAACTCAGGGCATATAAACCAAAAAGTTCTGCAACTCAAGAAATGTGTTCTTTGAGTTCCACCAATTAAGAGAGTTCTTGGGACTGACCTGCATTACAAAGTGTTACACTTTTTAAAAAGCTGTTCAAACACTTACCTTTTTTAGGAGTGGCTGAGGAGAGTCAACAAGATTCAGTGATTTACGGTGGGCACTGAGACTCTTAGTTGGCAAAATCATGGGAACAACTAGAAAAAATAATAAAAAGAATTCTTCTGAGGATGAATAACAATAAAGTACATCTTTTGAGAGATGCAGTGGTTATTCCTTATTTACCACAAAGCAACTGGCAGGATGGTTATTTAGGTTAACTAATTTCAATGAGAATTTATTATGTAGCCACGTCATGTGCCGAATCTGGGAACAAGAAATAAGCAGAATATGGATTTTGTTTTGATTTCACCATCAATCCTGGACTCAGGGAAAATCCCTCCAGGACTGTAAAGAGACTTAGAAACCTGACTCTTTTTTTCCCTTCAAAGGAGGAAACTAAAACTCAGAGAGGACAGAGCATTTGTCCAAGGTCACAGGAGTTCCATAATCAAGGTGTTTGGGTTCCCTGTCCAGAACATGTTTCACTCTGCCACACTGCTGGGTGTTAGGGGTTGTTTTTAAATCACTTTGGATATTACCATTATCTATAGTCATTCTGTAAGTCATTTAGCCAAAGCATATCATCTCAGGAGACTAGGAAGTTTTCAACATAAATCTGAGGTATATTTCAAAGGTATTTATAAATCTAGGTACGGTGGCACAAACCCAGCACTTGGAAGGTGGAAGCTGGAGGGTCATGAGTTTGAGACCACCTTGACCTACATAGTTCGAGGCTAGCTTGAGCTACATAATGAATTTAAGGGCAGCGTGGAAAACATAGTGACACCCTGTTTCAAAACAACAAAAATAAAACAAACAAAAAAAGAAATCCTGAGGAATAGGGAAAACAAGAGAGAAGATAACAGTAACAATGTTTCAAAAGTAGGAAAGCTGATGGTTGAAAGACAACTGATTTAGCAGAGATAGGGTAATCAAACACCAAGTTTGCAACAGGGAGGTGCAACACCAAGGGAGATGTGCAGCAGAGGATCCTCAGGAGTCTCAGAATGTTGCTACAGCAGGGCACCTCTTGAACTGGGCTCCAGAGGAACCAAAATAAGGAAGACTGAAGAAAAGCTGTGTGAGAAGTAGTGAGTGCCCTTGACGCCCTCCTCAACTGCACACAGCATGGTGGCCGCCTTGTTCATGCTCACTGAAGGCTGAGGGTCTCTCTGAAGAGGGTAAAAGAGGAAGGACTGACAAGTCTGACGGCCCGAGTACACTCCTTAGGGACACTAAGTAACGAGACACACAGGCAATCAGACCCTTGCCCTTCAAGTAGAAGAATAAATAAGAGACTGAAGGGTACCTCTGGGATATCTGACCAGCCACGAAATGCAACACTGAGACCATGGGTCCCACCCACATGCTTAGATATTCTCCTACAAGAGTGGATGAGTACCAGGCACTGGAGAAAGGAATCTAATGTAGACAACACAACCTAAACCAAGAGGAAAAAGTGACTTGGAAGTGGAAACCATTTGGGGAGAAGAAAATGTAAACACACACAAAAACAAAAAGCCTTGCTACTAATATTCTTAGAACGATAAGAAATTATATTGCATGCATGATACGAGAACAGATGCAATTTGGGAACCAAAGATTTAAAACATGACAGTAAAAATGAAAAATTTCAATGGAGAGGGTGAAAAAAAAGATTGAGGTAACTGCATGCAGAACAGAGAAGGGGGCAGAGTGGGTGGTATGGGAGGGCGTGGGGGCAGGGGGGAGAAATGACCCAAGCCTTATATGCACATATGAATAATAAAATAATAATAAAAAAAGAACAGACAGAGAAAAGTCAGAACAATGAAAACATAAGGAAGGAAATGAGTCGATTGAAGAACATTCATTTCCAGATTGGAAAGGCTCATTGAGTGCCCAACCCAATGGATGAAAACATACCCACATCAAGGCACATCACTGAAATTTCAGAACCTGGGAGTAGAGAAGATCCTAAAAACTTTCAAAGAGAAGAACAGTTTATATTTGAATGATCACAAATCAGAATGGGTTTAGATTTTTCAACAGAAACACTTCTCACAGGAAGACAATGAAGATATGCTTTAAAAATCTGAGGAAAAAATAAATTTTCAATCTCGAATTCTATACCCAGTCAAACTCTCAAATGGGTAGAAGATATTTGTAGGTATGTTCAAATGTGTAAGGTTTCAATAGTGTTATCCACCATGTACTGCTTCTCAGGAAACTGTTGGATGTCCTCCACCAAAATCAGTGAGTGAACCAAGGAAGGGGAAGAGTTAAGGTACAGAAAATAGGAGAACCAACCCAGGAGACCAGCCAAGGAGCCCTCCAGGATGATGGTGAAGGAAGATCCCAGAATAAAAATTACATCCACATGTGCAGGGCAACCAAGCCAGAAATGATAGGGAACTTGAGAAACAAGCAAGTTGAGGGCTGTCACTACCGTGCCCTCTAAATTATACCATTTCCTTCATCCCATTGAAACTATATTCCACAAAATAAAGGAATAAATTTAGAAAGGGAAGCACACCAGATTCAGAAAACAGGGACTATAACTAAAGAGATGAGCCAAAGAAATCTCTAGGGTGACAGGTATACAACAGGCCTAGAACAAAATTGGCCCCCAAAAGAGACTTTGTAGTCTCTAAGAAAAGTAGTGGAATTTTATTTTTATTTCATTTTTTGTGAGACTGAGGTTTGAACTCAAGACGTCGCACTTTTGCTGTAACACTTGAGCCACACCTCCCAGTCCATTTGCTTTGGTTATTTTGGAGATGGGGGTCTGCCAAACTATTTGCCTGGGCCAGCCTCAAATTGTGATCCTCTTGATCTTAGCCTCCCATGTAGCTAGGATTATAGGCATGAGCCACTGATGCCTGGCAGGAAGTTTCAAATTTTTTTTTTGGTGGTACTGGTATTTGAACTCAGGGCTTCATGCTCGCTAGGCAGGCACTCTACCACTTGAACTTCTCTGCCAGCTCAAGAGATTCTTGATATGACTGACCTTGTAGAAATTTGTATTGTGAGGCCACTGGAAGATGTCGAAAGAAAAAGCAAATGAAAAGACAGAGCAACTATTAACTTTAGAAAACAAAGTAAATATGGTGCTATAATCATAATACATTCTAATGCTCAGTTAAGAATAATATTTGCATGTATATAATAATACACAGAGTGAATACTGATTTAACTAAACTTTAATACAACTGCCTTGGTAGGTTAGGGGAAGTGAAGTAAAGGAGTGGTGATTTAAGACAGCTAAACCTTTACCCACATAAAAGTCAAAAGGTACCAAATCAAATTGATACATCAAAGGACATATGCTAAAAAATGGAGATATGAGCTGGCATGGGGTTCACATCTGTAATCCTAGCTACTCAGGAGGTGGAGATCAGGAGGATCACACTTTGAGGTCTGGACAAAATGTTTATGAGACCCCATCTAATTCAATGAAAAAGCTGGGTATGATGGTGTGTATCTGCCATTCCAGCTATGCAGGAAGCATAACTATGAGGACTGCAGTACAGACTGGGTATAAATAAATGCAAGACCCTATTAGAAAAACACCTGCAACTAAAAAGGGTTGGGGTGTGGCTCAAATCTCAGAGCACCTGAGAAGGTCCTGAGTTCAAACCCCAATAGTGCCAAAAGAGAAAAAAAAATAGGGAGATATGTAAATGCCAGAAGAAACAGCTAGAAGAGTTGAAAATGCTCAACTCTTAAGCAGAAGGATAAAGGAGTAGTGGTTTGTTGGCTTTTAGGACTCTTTGACTTTTAGATTATGTCCACACATTACTTTGAAAACAGAAGGTATTTTAACAGGCAGAAAATAGTTTAATAACACACATGGAGTTTCCAAACCCTTTGCTTTTGCCATCACAGAAAGTATGTCCCGAGTGGAGTATATGGCACTGAAAACATGGCCATCTTCTGTCTTCTTACAAAGTGGTGGCAGATAGCACCTCAAAGATGTGCTTCGCAGAAGGTGGTTGATATACTGGTCAAGTTCATCTAGGTTTTCTGTAATTGGACAAACAAGAAAAAGACTCAATGAAACATGCTGCAGAAATATCTTAATACTTAACAGTGTATGTGTAGCAGGCAGCACTGAGTAGATTTAGGGGAAAACAACATTTAGATACAGATATTTGCACCTCTGCCCACATCTGAAGAATAAAATGTTAGTCTCTATGAAAAAAAAAAACCTTCATCCCAGGAAAACAAAGTACAGGCCAAGATAATGTTTATATCACATCATCCCAAAATAAGCTGTATAATATGTAAGACAGCCTGAAGGACAACAGCTAATATTTCCTGTTTTAATTTGTCAAGAGTGAACTAAGCCTTCTCAGCCCCAGTTCCAGTTACTTTGACCCCAAAATCTTGTTCAGATTGAGAACTGTTATATACATGGGGCTTCATCATTCATATCTCGTCAATCATAGATCATTCATCCATTCCTTTGAAAATTCAGGCAACGTATTTCTGTCTTCAGAACATATATTGTGAGGGCTGGGGGTGTAACTCACTGGTATAATAGGTACAACGCTTACCTAGCATGCATGGGGTCCTGGGTTCTGTCCTGGATCAGGACTTAGTTTAAGGACCACTTTAAGGAGTCAATTAGAGCAGGCAGTGAAAATGAAGTCACAGGGGCCTAAGCTTCAGTGGGCAAATGGGCCATATCAAATAATAATAATAACAACAACAATAATAAACTTTGTGAGACTACAGTTTTTTTGGGTTTAGAAAAAGTCCTACTATCAATGGCATCATTTGCAGTTTAGGTTCTTAAACTGGCATGTAATTCATTTTAATACATGCAAGTATACATGTTTGTTTGTTTGTTTTTAGCAAAATTGCCAATTGTTTTCTGTACTTGAGTCATACAGCAATTTCATGACAGTACCTAGGCTTAAATCAATTCAACAAACCATCTGCAAAAGCGTTCAATGTGGTACCTTGATTACCAGTGTCTTCCAAATATCCTCCCAGATCTGATTCACTATCAGGGCTAAAGCTCCCTTCACTGGTGTCCTCAAACAACTTCTCATTGCAGTCTGGATCCAGGAAGGTCAGATACGTGTAGAACGAGGTAGTAAGAAATTCCGATAGGTTCCCTAGTTTTACTCTGCCAAGAAAATACATGTTAGGGATATAGGTGGAGTGTGGACAAACTTCCACAAGTAATCACTGTGAGACTTTTCAACAACCTGGTGGTGCTTTAGCCAGAATCAGTAAATATATTATTCAGCAGATTGTCAAGAAATTAAAACAAAAATTGAATAGCATCTATGAAGTGAAAGCACCAGCATTTAAAAGACAAATAGATCTTACTATACAGGAGGCATAAAAAGGAGAATTACGGTGCAGGCTGGCCCATGCAAAAATATTGCATGTTCTTGCCCATTTGGGGAACCTAACCCAAAAAGACGACGATAATAATGGGATATGAATGTAAATGGGGGACTATTAGGGTGATTTGTGGAGGGGGTGGGGAAAAGGAAAGGATAGTAAGAGGTAAAGAGGATCGAAGCATGCTATCTAATAGGCAGATAGAGTGATAGATATAGATATAAATATATATATATATAGACAGCATAATGAAATCCACCACTATTTGAAAAGGGGGGAAGAGGTAGGGTGAGTAGAAATATAATGGAGGGGCTGAACTTGTTCAAAGTACACTGTTCACATGTATGGAATTATCACAATGAAATCCCCTCTCATTATTAATGTATGCTAACTCAAAAATAAAAGCCAAAAGAATTATGCCAATTTCTTACTCCTAATCTCAACAAATACAAATCTATTTTTCTGAATCAACCAACAATGTCACAAAATAAATTGAGCAAATCTCTTTTAACCATAACC
Source organism: Castor canadensis (assembly GCF_047511655.1). Classification (NCBI taxonomy): domain Eukaryota; kingdom Metazoa; phylum Chordata; class Mammalia; order Rodentia; family Castoridae; genus Castor; species Castor canadensis. The sequence goes on along the minus strand of NC_133405.1, from coordinate 126,320,760 downwards.
AAAGTTTGGGTGTCCCCCCTTCACAACTGGACCAGGAGCAATGATTCTCCTGATGTGCACACGGGGATTATGATGGAAGACACACATCTCAAAGCCAAGGTTCTCTCTAGAAGGAATTTCGTGGAGTGGCCTGCCATCCTCACACTGGAGCAGACACGCTGAGTGGCAATATTACATTAGGCTGGGAAAAGCTCCACAGAAACCCACAGCATGGAATCCTGCTTCAGAGGCAGCAGCCCCCAAGACACTGGGATTTCTAGCCTACAGAAACATTCTTAACTCCTCAGATCTAGAAGCAGAAAACAAGGGGACCCTTTCTCTGAGCAACCAGCATCAGATTAGGACTACAAGAACCAAAACCCAGGAAAACCAAGAACCTATTTAAGGAGAAAATGGAACAGGCAATGCAATTGAATTCACAGCTTCCTGAGCTTCAGGGGACAAATGGGCTAAGGTGAAGGTGGTCTCAGGGCAAGAAAAGGCTGCCTTTGATTGAACAAAAGACTTCCCCCTGGAGAGTCACCTGCCCAGTTCTAAGGCCTGTTTTATTTTGCTCCAGGATTGGGGAAGAGTAGGATGTGAGCAATAGATGAAAAATGCAAAGAAAAGTTTTTCTCTGATGAAGGTGAAAAGAGGTTTGTTAGGTTTATTAGGCTAAAGAGAGCTGAAAGGCTGAAAGGAGTCATTTAAATAGCTTTTGATAGCAAGCCACCCCAAGTGGATGAGGGGGGCAGTATCTAGGCTATAGGGTAAGTTGTTTTTTTAAAAGTTCCCGGATCTAGAGAAAAAAATCAAATGAGGATTCAACCCTAATTATCAAGAGCCATAGCTCTGAGTTAGAGCACAGGCAAGTGTGAGGCCCTGGGTTTATTCCCCAGCACGGCAAAACAAAAGTAGGAAAGGTAGCATCCTGGGTCAGCTATGTACTGCTGTTTCCTCCATGGTTCTCTTCATGGTGCTCTATGAACAGGAGGCCCTCGGCCCAGGCATTAGAGGAGTTTTGGACTCATGCAGGGCTTCTGCACCTGGTGGTATGTGCCCTTGGCTCTCTGAGCCTACATTTCTTACTTGTTAAATAGGAATCTAACCCATACTTTAAAGTGACACCTAAATGAGAAAGCACCTAAAACATACTGCAAGTGCTTAATTATCTGCATACGACATCATTTTGCAATGATGAGACTGAAATGAAGGATCATTCTACGCTTACGGCATTTTTTCCTGAGGCAGAAGGGAGCTGTGGCGCTAGCCCTAGGGAGTGTAGACAGCACCACACTGGGGACCACCTCACACTTATGAGAGGCCAGAAATCGCATAGAAAGCCACTTCCGGCCTACAGCAAGACCCCAGCAACCAATGTGAGCAGAGGCACCAGTCTTAGGGGCTGCTTTAAATTGCCTGAGGTCAGAGTCAGAAATACAGGAATTACACCATCAGGGCATTAGACTAGGCAAAATGCATCAGTCACAAAACTACAAATTCTGTATGATTCTGCTCATATGAGCTATCCACCGAAACTCATGGAGACACAAAGTAAACAGGGTTGCCAGAGGCAAGAGAAGGGAAATGGGGAGATCTTTAATGTGTATGAGTTTCAGTACTGCAAGATGATGAGTTCTGGAGATATCTCACCACAATGTGAATGGACTCAACACTACTGAATTGTGCACTTGGAAATGGTATAGATGGGAATGGTATATGTATTTTAGCACAATTTTAAAAATGACCATGCCTTTCCTGTGGTAGCAGGTTCCCTGGGGTGGAAGGATGAGAAAAGGGGTGAATTCAACTCTGAAACACATTTAGCAGCTGGCATTCCATCAGGACACAAGGGAAGCCTCCCGGTGCCCAGGAAAGTCCCCATAGGCCTGGCTGCATGGTGAGATTCTCTTGGAGGCTGTCTGGCATGCCCCAGGAGGTTTGGGGAGATGATAGGATAGATGCTAGTGAGAAATCCTCTGCCTTATGGCATGCAGAGGGTACAAAGCAGGAAGGGGTTCCTGGAGGGCCAGCCCCCTGTCTTACTCTCAGCCTATAGACACGAGTGGGTTTCATTCCACTGAAGCTGGCGGACAGTGACTTATGCAGGCCCAACCAGATGCTCTGTTCTGAGGGCCACCAAGGAATTTGTTTCAAGTTCTGTGACTCATTCTTGATGTGATAGCACACTCTAGTCAAGCATTTATGGAGCACCTTCTGGCCCTTAGGTGCTGGGTGTTTTCTTCCATGTCTATTAACAGAAGAACACACAGCACTCCACACATACACTCCAGGAAGAACACCACTTCAGAGATTGCCCTGTTCACTTCTCTATGCCTGATGCCTCCTGGTGCCCAGAAATGCTTAGCACATATCACCAAATGCTGCTTTAGACCTGATTCAAGTTTTATATGGGAGATGGAATTAGGTAAGTTTTAACTTTCTATTTTACTCTAAAATCCTAAGCTTCTAGGTTCAGCAATTCATCTGAAAAATGGGAGAAGGGCTGCCAAAGACATTAAGAAAGGTCAATGCTTCTTTTATTTAAACACGTGCGCACAAACACACACACACACAAATTACCTAGCGCCTCCGAAATATCCATCCTCTAGTTTTCTAATTGTAGAAAGAACTGCAGAATGAATGTCTGAGCCATCATTTGCTAAGGAAAAAAAAGTGATGAATGAGTTTACTTAATCTGGTATACTTTTTTTGAGCTATGAACTGAAGTGTTTTCATCAGCACAATCTAATCAAAATCCTTATGGCATAGAAGACTCCTGAGACAAGAAACTTAACTGCTAGGAAGCCCCCTCAGTACTCAGCTCTGCCCATGGGAGCTGTTCTAAATGTTTGGAAAAGGGCTCAAATCATGGGTGGGGCATGAGCCAGCATAGGGAATTCAGGGAATTACTGAGCATGGTGTGTGTGATGGGGAAGGTGAGCGTGGGTCTGCCCGTCATCCGCCAGCAGGTGCACAGGTAGGCCAGCTCGATCCTCAGCATCTCCACCATCATTTCGTTGTCCAGGGCCAGGTAGAAGTGATGCTGGTCAGTGAACTGAAAGTCAGAACAGACCAGTTAAAGAAGGGCTACCCTTCATTTATCTCCACACAACACCAGTTGTCACTCAAGACAGCACTAATCCTGAGTCTTATTGACAGGGAATATGTTCAAGGAAGTCCTGGCCTAAATCCACAGATCTGAGGCCACTCTTCTTGAGATCAGACAAATCAATCTGTCACCTGCTCAGGGGTCATGGCTACATTAGTGTGGAAGGGAAAGGTGTGTTGCTAGATCTGTTTTCAGCACTTCCCGTAGTGGATGTAAACACCTTCCCTAACATCACTGTTTCTGAGAGCAAATCAGTAACTCCTGAATTGCTTATCTTTCTGGGGCTGCTGGGTTTGCAGATGCTTGCCAGCTGAGAGTTGGTGAGATGGGGAGACTCTGCTCGCCAGACTGATGCCTGATTAATGTTAATGAAAATCAAACTGTTCTCCTGTACCGGGGACTAGTTAATACATGCTCAGCTCTGGAATGAAATTTGGCACTAGTGGAAATAACTTACAAGGTTTAAGCAAGAGACATGGGGCAGGATGAAAAAGAGTAGCTTGGGGCTTCTGACCCAGGACCCATGACCAACCATATGCCCAGGTAAGCACCGGCCCATGCCACACCTCATATTAGCAAAGTGACTCCATCATTGATCTTTCTAGCTGTCCTAATGGATGAAAAAAAATTGGTATGTGCGTCCATGGAGCTAGTTTTATTTGGAAGCAAAGACTCTAAAGATAAGTTCCATAATCAGTGTATTCTGTATCCCAGCAAGGGGTGTGCTGTCTAGAAATCAGACTAGCTGTGTGTCACACAGAGGGTCTGATGACAACCTCCACAAGGGTTTAGGACTAATAAGTTTAGGAGCACAGGGGCTGTGAGTCAAGTGATCTGTTACTAGTATATTTATAAAGCTGTGAATTTCACTAATATTCATGACTAAGTGATGGCACACTTAATTGGAGTCAATCAACATTTTCTAAGCAGCTAGTATGAGCAAAGACTTGTATAAGGTACTGGATATCATTATATGTCTCCATCAAACTTATATATGCAGAATTCTGCCATATTCAAAGTAGAGAAGCTTAACAGACAGAAAAGAGAACTTAATAAAAGGAAGCAGGTAGGTTTGACACTGGTTTGCTCTTCTCACCTGGGGTGTAAAAGTAAAGATTTGGTTCCTAATCACATAGAGCTTAGAGGTTCCAAGAACACCAATGTGCCTATATGGTCGCCCACTCAATTTCATATTCTTATTCCGTCCTATTTGAAATATAAAAGAGAAACTGGAGTTAGAGGAAATAGAGTACCAACTAATCCCTGTGATTTAGGCTAAGGCTGGGCTTGTTTTTATGTTAGGCAATCTATTTGGGGGGATTATTTTTTCTAATACAATTGTCATTCTCTAAAATGGACAAAGATGAGTATAGAAACAAATCCTACGCCCTTCTCTTCCTGCATGAATGTTAACAGTACCAGTTTGGTCTGTATGGAAAAGACTATTAGAAGGACTTTATTCATGCTGATTTTTAATTTGTTTAGCATTCAGTCATAATACTAAGCATAGTCAGATTCTAGAAGAGCAAAGAGATCTTCTTCCCATTTTGATGGGTACATGAGCATTTTCAGATACCACAGATTAAAAACTAGAAGTATCAAGACACCAATGACTTTTTCAACTGTGAATTTTCAAAAGTGGCTCCTTGTTGCACCACAGATCTGTAGAATGGTGCAGCCAGCCTATGGCCTTACGAGCTGCCCAGGCTCAGAGGATGTGCTAGTTTGCACATTCCTCACACTGAAGCAGCACAGCCACCTGCTTGGTGCTTTGCCAAATTCTCTACAATTTCAAGTCCCAAATCCAGAACAAAGATGCCACCTTCCCAAACGTGTCCTGGTATTTCCCAACCTACCAAGCTTGGCATATATGTGACTAAGAATCCGGCCTGGCTGTACTCGAATTGGATGGATGTCAGCGATGCTCTGGACATTTACCCCATGTTTCTTCAAGAGCTCCTTAATGTGATTGTTTTCTGCCAAAACAGTGACTGTGAACAAGAAAAGTGCAGAATCAGCACTGGATCGTGCCTGGTGTCTCCACGCACTGACATGTGGAATTTATCGCCCTTTCTTCCTCTGTTCAGTGATAGGCACATTAGAATGCTCCCATGCCCTGGCTAGCTTTGGAAATGTCAGCATTTATCCTGCTGCTCTTCCTGGTTCTCTGTCCTCACCACCCCTCAAAACCCATGATGCATATGTGTCAAGCACTCACAATGTGTGAGACAAAGAGACTTCTAGAAATTGTTTTCAACATGCCCCATGCCACATTACCTAACTTTAAATAATGTCTTGCCTCTTGCTTAGTCTGCATTTTTTCTAAACCTGCCTTGTGTCCTTTTCACACAGGGTAGGGAGCAGAAACAGCTCCCTCAGGGGATGCCAGAAGAAACCTGTGCCCCTGTTCCCAAAGGTCAGGTAAGGCAGTAAAGTATGCTCACAGCAGACACTGACTGAAGGGAAGGAGAGGAGGGACTTCTTTCACTCTAGTGTGGATTCTGGTAGAAATAGGGTTAGCTGGCCCACTCAGAACTAAAACACAAGACCCCAGCAGTGGGGAAGAGTACCCCTGCCTAGGAACTGGACTGGGCCCTATCTTCAGAGGTAAGGCTGGGCACCTGGCTCTCTGGCTGGCAGGGAGCTCTGAGTGCCTGGGCCCTGGGAGCCCATGTAGGAGGGAGACTTTACTTGGGGCCAAAACAGGGATTGGCTGGGCTGGACCTCCTGTCCTAGTACTGCAGGTCTTTACATTTACCCCATATAAATGTAAGGAAAGAAAATGCATTGACCTTAAAGGAAAGGAGTCCAGGCAGAGGTCTGAGGAAGGGGATAATAACAGCCAAAGAGAGCAGCTGTGCCCTGTCCAGCTGCAGCAGAGCCTTCTGGAAATGAGAGGGGCTCAGGCAGAGGAAAAAGGCTTGGCTTCTATTAAGGCAAGTCCCAAGACTCATCACTGTGCCCATCTGCTGGCAGGGGGAGCTTGAACTTACAATACATACAAGTGCCACTGAAAGCTGAATGTCACTTCCTTACATTTACATAGCTCCTGATGCTTTTAAAGTATTCTAATATCCATTAACTCATCTGATTTTCACAAGCCCCTAAGATGCCTCTAATGCTTAACTGGCCAGCTTTGGCTGAATGCCTTGGAAGCTGGTCCCCCAGGTTCCCAGCCAATGAGACCACTAGCCATGCAGGACCGGCTTGGGGCTTCCCTTAACATTTGTCCCTTCTGAAGTTTCTAATAACATACAGAAATCCACATTTATCAAAGCCAGATAATGGTCACTTTCCATAGGAGTAATTCTTTCAGAGCATTGATTTTGACTAAGACCTAGGAACCTCATGATCTGATGCACTGTATGTGGACAAGTTTTGGAAACTGGATCTCCCCTACTCTATGCCAGACCCTCTGATAATTTCCACTCTGTTATACTCCATTACATTAAAAATGTTAATTGGGACCCATCAATGCAACATGGTCTAGAGATGGAAAAGCAGTCTTGTAGATTTAAGAGACTAATTAGCAAAATGTGCCCTGGCTAAGTGCAGGAACCTTGGAGTCCAACCAGATGAGCCCACCTGGAAGTCAGAAATGGGTTTGTACCTCCAGCTGTCAGCTGTAGTTCCTTGAGTGAGATTAGCCTCAAACCTTGCATGTGAAGTGGGGATGATCACCAGAATCATCACAATTTTTACCTATGAGAGTCTTGTGATGGGTAGGTATGTCCCATGTGGTGCCTGCACAAGTATTAACCTGCAGCTTGTCTCACTACATCCTGGGCATGCTTATCAAAATGAGCTAGTAGCCACAGAGATTCTAGGAACGTTTTCCATTTCTTCATTGTCTTGAATTTATGGCTGCCTATGTGCCAATCAACACAGAAGGTAATATGGGGCTTTCCCCTAAGAAATGTACAGCATAATTTAGGGGCAACAAAGTGTATGTATAGTGAGCTATGACACTTGATGTTATGTGAGTGTTTTATGAGGCACCCAAAATATAACAAAGCTGCCAGGAAGTCCTCAGAAAGAGGAAGGCAGGAGACATTGCTGCTCCGGGAGCATTCCAGCAGGCCAGCCCTTTACCAAGAGCTTCCCCCCATGGTCATCTCAGTTCCTGTCATGAGGAGGCACAGGAGCTCTAACAGCCCACAGACACAGCCAGGTGGAAAGCATGAGCTCATCTCCCACTTTTTTGGAAGACAAACTGGTTACAGAGGAGGGAGGGACGGGCGGAGTCAGGTGGCAAGCAGCAAAGAGTCAGAGCTCCACTTGAGTTCTAAGTTTTCACCACGCTCAGGTTCTACTTTTCAAAGATGCTCAATGATTCATGTGTGCCCCAGTGGCAATCAAGGTTTCAATTTAAGAAAACAATTGCTTTAGGAAAGTAAATTTGTGGTTCAGAAGAATACTGTTGTGTGTGGGAGTGACTGAGTTATATAAGGTATCTTACAGAACTGCTGTATGATAAATCATGCGCACACACACCCTTTTTTTGAGAAAGGGTCTTCTTATGTAGCCCAGGCCAACCTTGAACTCTCAATCCTTCTGCCTCGGCCTCGCAAGTGCTAGGATTTCAGGTGTGCACTACTATACCTGGCTGTACGCTCTGTTTTAATTAAATGAAACTCTGAAACCATTTAAATGAAAAAAATAACATTGGTTTTACAAGTAACAGATGAATAGAAAACATAGTCACAAACCTTGTACTACAACATCAGGTTTGACTGAAGTAGAAAATCTTCTATTTAAGGGATCAATTTCACCAGTGGCAAGGAATCCCTAAGAAGAGAAGAGCATTAACACTATGAAATACTGATCAACTAAAATTTCACCTTACCCCTAAGTTTGAAAGAGGCAAATTTTGGGATTTAAAATAATTAGGACTTGTTTCCTTTATATGTTTCAAGTCAACCACTTTCTCTGAAACAAAGTATGCCACTCAGATTGCCACTAATAAATGTATTGCATATTTGGCACCTGGCTCTGCAGGGCTAGTCAAACACACTCCCAACTTGTGAGTGAAAAGACTGTAACTAATACTTCCTGAACTACTACTAGTACCAGGTGCTTATTGAGCCTCTGCATGTGCACTATAACAGGTAGGATCTATCATCACCATCATTTTCAGTTGGGGAAACTGAGGTAAAGGTGCTTAAGTGAAGTGGCAGAGTGAGGACTTGGCCCAGGGCTGACTGCTTTGAAACATAAAGCTCTGCTTATTTTGCTAAGTGAGCTTTTTGAAAGTGCATCTCCTTGCAATTTCTAGAAATGATCTAACCACCAAGATAGGGGATGGAGGTATTCTGGAAAGAAGTGCATCCAATGATGGACCCCAAGGAAGGCCTTTACAGTAAAGGAGGAGGCAGGACACAGAAATCTGAGCTGGAAAGTATTATAGAGATGACCAAGTCCACACTTTTCACATCACCATGAAGAAACCAAGGCTCAGAGAGGTTAAGAGACCTGTCCAAAGTCACCCAGATAGTCAAAAACAGGGCTGGATTTCCAAAGGAGATATATGCATTTTCCCTACTAATTTGAGGCACTGACCACAAACTCAGGAGACCAGATAAACCCATGGAACTGTTGCTCCAACTCAGCAACTATAACTCCCAAGGGACTCTTCTGCTGTGCTATCTTTCATTTGCTCATTTACATACTAGGAGCCCAGTGGCATTCTGACTTACTGCCTCCCCATTTTTACAGCTGGTAGAACACACAGGGCTGGGCCAACCTTGGGCTGGTGGTCCCTCTCTTCTCTAGGCTCCTTCTCCCACACCTCTCCACAAGGACCCAGAATGCTCAGCCAAAGTCTCTCAAATTTAGGAGCGGGGGATTCATTTTGAGACTCTAAGAAGCATTTGCTTTTGCCAACAGAAGCCTGGGGGCAAGAGGGAATGGGTCAAGAGGCAGGAGACTTTCTGTGGGAGGTGTTGGGGCTAAGAGACCACCTGGTCTTGGTGCCTCTTCTAGAGAGAGATCTGAAGAGCCCTTCTGCTTCCTGTGTCTGGGCATCTAGTAGTTTCCCAATTCCTGTATCTTCTAGGACCAGATGTGCTAATCCTGACTAAGAAGCTTCCAGCTCCTGCTGACCAGCAACTTGAAAACCAGGATCTAGCCACAGACCAGGAATGCTGGGAGAAGGGGGAGGGAGAGTGGCGGCATATAGCTGACTAGAAGCAGTTTATTGTAAATATGATGCACAAGGCCAGAAGGAAAGCCTGGGAGCCAGCACAGCCCAACCTGACAGACATGAAGATGCAAATGACACTCACAACCACAGAGAGCCATTTTGCTCTTTCAGGTTTCCAGTACTCCCAATCAGATGGTTTGCAGCCTGGAAAGCCAACAAACCCCCTACCTCTGCCAACAGTGAGCTGAGGATGTACAAGGACTGTCCCCAAAGATGGGGAAGCTTCCCCAGAGGAATTCTGTCCACCGTGTGTGGATTCTTGTACTCTTCATCGACCTGGCAGAGAGAGCACAGTCGAAGGTCAGAAAGTTATACAACACAAAGGTCAATGAAATCATACACTGGGGAATGGGTTGAGGATTTATAAAATGGCCCTCATCTTGCAGACAAATTCTGTGCATTGCAGGATATGGCACCAGGAAGGCAAAAAGGTCTCTCGGGGTCGTATGACTATAAGCAACAGAGGGAGACTTTGAATCTCAGCCTGGGCCCAGGCCAGTGGTCTTCTCACAAACACACTCAGGGCAAGAGGCTCTGGAAGCCTGCCTGCCTTCATTACAGCTCTGGGCATCAGACTGTTCCATAGCTCATGCCTACCTTTGGCTGCATAATGTTGGAAACCAGCAGCCTAAGGTGCTACAGTGCATGACTGAATGTCAAGTCTGGCTTCTTCTCCCTTGCCATCCCCAGGGGTTTATACACTGTGTGCCTATGAAAAAAATTACCAGGAGGTGGCACTATTTATTGAGGAAAAACAGTTGTGCTGCTAAACCAGTAGTAATCTTCCATCAGGGCCTCAGAAAGCAGAATTTACTGGGTGCTTCTGTACCATCAATATATGCTTCTGTGCTCTTTCCAATGGACAGCACTGGCTACACACTGTGAGTTAGTTGGTGACTTTTTCCCTTCTAGACTCCATGCTGCCCTCTGAGGTCTGAATCATTGCCACATCAGTTGGGAGTAATGTCACTGACCCTTTTTCATCTAGAAAACTGAAGTCAATTGAAGGAAATAGGAAACTTATCCAACTACATAGGGAAAAGTCATACCAAGAATGGAGTTATTCTCCAATAGTGGATTAATCAGTGACATTAATATGCTTAGTAAACATTTAATTTTTCAGTAGTAGTAAACATTTTTTAAAAACTTAAGTTTTATATAAACTAATGGAACTAAATGTCACTAGCAATCAAATAATCAAATAGGATAACAGAGTGGGAGGAGATTCTCCAAAACGTCATCATGGTTATCTTTGGGTAGTAAATGCTTTCTTTTTTCTACAGAATCCTGTATGTTTTGTAATGTGTGTAGAACCACTTTTACAACCAGATACTACATTAAAGCTATTTGAAATATAACAAGTGTTAAGAAAGACCAGAAAGAACAAGCATGAAAAATAGCCGATACAAGAAACAGAAAGCAGACAAGGTGTTTGGGTCAAAAGGCACCCTTGCTTTGTCCTCTCCCCCTCCCCCCCACCAGCCCCTCATGGCTAGATCCTGTCTCCATTTGGAGGAGTCCTCCTCACAGCCATTGAACTGCTTTCATGTGCTCAAAGGCACCAGGCCTTTACCAGAGTCACTTCCAGGGCTGCCTACCTCCTCTAGCCCCCAGTAACCTGCATACTCATAGTCACAGTGGTAGCAAGGGAACCACCTTTGTTCCCCAGTCTCTAGCCTGTGCCTGGCACACAGCTGCTCACCATGTTTCCTGTCACTATACATTTGCTGGGAGTACTTTCATTAGCTCCAGGCAGTGCAGTGGAGGGCCCTCTGTCTGGTGGTACCCTATACAGGCATGCCTGGCTGATGAAATGCATGAGGCTGAAATCGACCTGCGGATCAACCTTCTAATTTGCATGAAGGTACCACAAGGGCTTGTCATGTCTCTGCCTACAAGGTTCCTTTCCAGTGGTCTATGCAGGGTCTTGATGTGATTGAGGAAACTTTATAGCTGTCATTGGCAAGGAGCCAATACAAAATGAGGTGAAGGTAAAACAGTGTCCAAGACTGTAGGCCAGCAAACAAGAATAAACACGCTGTGTAAAGGAGAATGTTGTAATGACAAAGATCAATGTGCAGTTTAGAAGAGAAAGCTACAGAGTAAATTTTTACAGTGCACAACCAGTACTGCCCATCAGAAAGCAAAGTGTAACTTATAACACCAAGCATTTACTACAGTGCAATGTGCCTTTTGGGAGAACAGGAATGAATGATCTATCATAAAATAGATAAAATACCTCTGAAATAATTGATTTTTCCTTGCTCCTTCCTTTTTGAGGTTCCAAAATACCTCCTATTGCTAATTTTGTTTTGCCAAATGCCTCAGTACTGTAAAACCACGAACTCAAACAAGGGATATGAACGTGTAGCTGCTGGAAAGTGACCCATCCATGATCCACACATCCATAAATGTAAAATGAATACATCTGCAGAAGACCTAGGTTTATGACACGTAGAGAGAAAAAGAGTTCCAGCAGGTTCCTTAGCTTGATCTGTACCGTGAGGGAAGACCAGTTCTTGTTCAAACTGTCACCCTTAACTTTGGAACGAAATCAGTCCTGAGAGAGCTTGGATGACAGGAGTTGTATTCATACTGGGATGAGGATAACATTAACATTCCAGAGCTCCAGGCTATCTCCACGGGCTGTCCAGTGAGTCCAGGAGTGAACCAGCTGACCAGTAGGATATTGTCAGTGTAAAAGAATTAAATGCTCTTAGCAGTGGAATATTCTTCCCCTCATGGAAACTCTACTTATTTCTTTGATTTAATTGGCTCAGTTATCTAACACATGATAGTTCCTTCTAGATTAAATAAGGCCCAAAGTAATAGATATAGGGCTTTTTTATTGCATTACAAGTATCGTGTCTGACTCCATTAAAACGTATTTTCTTCCTTCATTTTCTTTTTTCTTTCTTCTTCTCTCTTTCATTTTTATTTTAGACAGGGCCTCACTATGTATCATAGGCTGGCCTTGAGCTTGTTATATAGCCCAGGCTGTCCTGGAATTCACAATCCTCCTGCTTCACCCTCCTGAGTCCTAGGATTACAGTATCAGCCATCACACTTAGCAAAATGTATTTTCTATGGGAAAGTAAAAGGAAATCCAATCTACCACTGCTTTGGAAGCCCAGCCAAAGTATCTACTATGTAGAGACTTCCATTAACTGGAAATATACCACCTATTTGGAGGCACTGTGGGCTTGTGGGGTGGCTCTGAGCCTGGGTCTGGTTCCAGGGTGGAGCCCAGTGCTGTCTGAGGTCTGACAGGTTCCCAAGACTCTCTGAGCTGAGGCAGATACTATCAAAGGCTCCTGCCAGTCCCCTGGCCATGTGGAGGGGGTGAGGGCTGATTCAGTCACAGAACACTGCATGACACTGGGATCTGCTGGGTTTCAATCTCTTCCAGTCCTTGTCAATTTGGGATCAAACACACCTCTCTGAAGACCTTTTTATCCTGCAGATGCAATAGTGACACTTTGAAGCATCAGGAGCATTGGAGGGGCAAACAGCCTTTAATGGAGAGCTGTTTTCTTCTAAATACAAGATGTTTACAGGGAAACTCAACCACCAAGACATACAGAGGTCCAGCCTAACCCAATTTAGGGAACTGTATAGAATGAAAACATCTTTGGGCTTCTGCTTGGGCCTGGCCAGTTTCCTTCTTCCTGATGAATGCCTTCTAACTGATAATTACTCAAGCTCCAGCCTGGAAACCACTTAAATCAAAGGAAGAGATTCTCAATTATCCTCTCCTCGGACTCCTGTAGCAATGTATGAGAACATGGCACACAACATTGGTTGATACTCTGTACTGTTCCTTATGCCTAGGGTCGGGGGTGGGACAGGTATGCTCTGAAAGTCTTTAAATGCCACTTCCCTAGGATACTCATAGTCGAAGCATGATTCCACATGTTTTCCCAAAGTCATAAATCCTTACGATGGACACAAACACTACCTAAGGTTTTAGAAACTGCTTCTTGTGGAGAAAAGTGAGTGAAGAATACCCAAAGGGTAAGCACCAACTCATTCAGCTGTAGATAAGCAGCACAGAGGATCCTCACCACCTGGTTACCTTGTCAGGCGGAATGGCATAGAGTTCCGGTACCAAGTGAATCCCGTCCTTGCTTCTGATTAATATTCCCTCCAAGGCCTCTCGGTACTCTTGGACCTGGAAAACAGCCCCATGGCCCTTGATATGAAAGGGGTCTGATGGTTAATGCTGCAAAGCAGTGCAACTTAGAAAACAAACCTAGCTCTCTTGGCAACAGATTAGAAGTCAGACACAGGGCACAGAAAGGCAGAAATGCTTGCATGGAGGAGACTGGGAGAGATTCGTACTGATAGCAAATGTTAGGAGGAGCTAAACATGACTGGCTGTTCCTCCATGAGCTTAGACCCACCTGTCAAGCTTCCCGGCAAAGGGAGAGAGCAGAGCATCATGCAGTAACTGTTTCATCCTCAGAATTCCACAGCGCACACACATCCACATCATGTATCAGACATCTTTCCTATGCTGTCTTTAGCTTGTCTTTTAAGTAGTTTACTCTAAACTTCTCACATAATTAAATTTTGTCTCACCAACCAGATTATAAACTTCTTGGGATGCAAGCCATATGTCAGGCAAAGCATCCCACTTACACCTATGAATAGTTTTCCACTTAAAATATTTATTGCTCTAGAAATATTTGCTGGGGTTGGGGAAGTGGCTCAGCGGTAGAGAACTTGTCTAGAATGTGTGAGGCTCTGGGTTTCATACCCAGAATGGAAAAAGAAAAGAAAAAAAAGAAATATCTGCTGCACAAATCTAACATGAGGAAAAGGAAATGTACTCTGATCAATTCTTAGGATGCAGTGCTCATATAATGAAAGCTGTTGAAGCAAACATTTCCATTAACTAAAAAGGCAGTGATTAAAAACAACATATGAAAAGAGGACAGAAGGAAGGAAAAACTCTTAATAATAATAAATTCTGAGACAGACAGGAACTATGCCTCCTACGACTCATGCCCTTGCCTGGTCCCCTCCTCCTTGAATATGGCATGGCTCTTTAACCAATAAAATGGGATACAGGTGACACTTTGCCAATTCTGGGCAAAAGACTGAGGAATGCCTTGCAGCATTCTTGGGAGAAGACAACTAAAGTGTGAAAAGTTTAGGAGACTCCAATGCTGTGAGAACCCCAAGCCAGACACGTGGAGGAGAACCAAGGTCCCCACCAACAGCGCAGTTGAGTTCCCAATATCGGTTCATAGCCATCATCAACTTGCTAGCCCTATGAGTGAGGGTATCTTGGTACTAGGAGCTCCAGCCCCATGTCAGCTCCATCCCAGTCAGCAGCAGGAGAGGCAGAGAAAATTTGTCCTTATTGGCTCTGCTCAAATTGCAGAATCATGAGCAAATAAATGAAAGAATTGTTGCTTTAATTCAACAAATTTGGTGAAAGATATTTTTTTCTAGCTCTGGGAGTTGAGTTCATGGGCTTAGGCTTGCTAGGCAGGTGCTCTGCCACTTGTGCCATGCCATTTTTGCTTTGGTTATTTTTAGATAGGGTCTTACTTTGTGCATGCACCATTATCCTCCTATTCATGGTTCCCCATGTAGCAGAGATGGTGGGCACACACCACTGTGTCTAGCCATGGTTGAGGTGGGGACTTGCAAACTTTTTCCACAGGGCATGGCCTGAAGCCATGATCCTACCAATTTCTGCCTCCCAAGTAGGTAGGATTATAGGTTTGAGCTACTGTGCCTAGCAGGAAAGTGTTTGAAGTGGCAACAGATAACTGAAACAATGACTTAAATTCTTGCCCAGCCCTATGGTGGTGGGTGAAAAAGCTTATTGTCAGAATAACACCCAGCATTTTCTCACCTGAACAGCATCACCGATAAAGACTCCATCTATGATAAAGTAAGTCCAGAACACAGGCCACTCACATTCAATGTTTTCAAAGAGCTTGAGTTCAGCAGGGTCATAATGCAATCGGTTTGGATCCTGGAATCAAGTACATAAAGCCTTTTGAAAGTGATGTCAGAATATATACACAACACCATCAGGCCTCGCTGGGTTTCTCTAGCTCTTCTGATTCAATGCAGCTTTGAGGTTAGTATGATTAGGAGTCTACTATAGTGGGGAAATGCTATTTTTGGCAGTTTTGCATGGTAAATTTTCAGAAAGTAAATCAGAAATACACATAAAACTCCTTGGTAGTTTATTATACTAAAGCATTCTATGTCTCTAACAGATAAATAGCAATTTGCCTATCACAATGCTTGGTAGATGATCTGTTTATTTATATCATTATACAAGTCACCGAGGAAAAGAAACCCAAGGAGATGGTCAGAGATGGTCTTTAAAAACTGTGTGAGCCCACAGAACTCTTTGTCCTTGTCTACAAGCTGGCTTTACCAGCTTATTGTCCCGATGATCTTACTGTTCTACTGCCTAACACCAGGCTTGCTGACTCCAAAATTAATACTTCCCTTCCCAAGATTCTAACATATAACTATAATCAGTGGAGAAAGAAAAACACAGTGGCAACTTAGGTATGGAGCACTTAAGGAACCATAAAGAATATTTAAATACCTCTCTTGGGGTTTTATAACCATCTCGAAGGAAGCGACAGCATCCATAACGCCCCTAGGTAGGTAAAGAAATAAAATACATTTGATGAAATCAAAATTTCTTTGACTTTTTATTCTTTTAAAAAACATTTATTAGCACATATTAGTTGTACCGGGGTAATTCATTTTGACATCTCCATATAAGCTTACAATTACCTTGGTTAGGTTCACCCCCACCATTTCTCTTTCTCATCCCCTCCCCTATACTTAATGTCTTATTATTCTAATTCAAGTCAGCCTTTCACCCCCCCCATGAATCTTTTAGTAATGAAATGTGTACCAAGTGTTCTTTGCTGTTAGTATAAAGAGTTATTTTAAAGTAATTTCAGGCTTGATCAGTACTTGAAAGAGAATGCCAAAACATTCCATTGGAATACTGGAGATGCATGGGTAATTACTACGAGTTCAGTGAATGATCATTCTTTTATTGTGATTTACTGTACCACACAAAGATGAAAATGAACCCTATTTGAAGATGACACCATGGCTGCTACTAAGATTGGGTAGCTCCTGCTTGAAAGATTGGAAAGCTGAAATGACACTCCCCAGACTCCTTGCAGTCATCCTGTACATACAGAGGCTTTGCTATCAGATGCCCCACAAAGTGTGGCATGAAGGGAAGGACTTTTTGTGATTAGGATTGGCTGTTATTTCCCCTTTGGCAGGCTCTAGGTTTCTTCTCCAGCTTCCTGGCTGCCCAGAATGGAGAGGAGGTAACAGATTCTCAACCTGACCCCCTCATGTCTTGATGGCAGCTTCAGTGCCATTCTCCAGTTTCTTCAGTATGCAGGGTTGCTGCAGCAGACCTGCTTTAGTGTTGGCCAGCTCTATGTGTTCAGTGGAGTTGTCCTGAGGGTACTCGGGCTAGAATCCCTCATTTGGTAAGCACTTCATTCCCTTCCTCCCTACTTCACACCTAAAGAGATTCTTTTTTCTCTACAGAACCTGACCACTCAAGCTGCTGCTTCTGGAAATATGAGTGGAGGCCCTTTAACCCCTTTGTTTCTAAAGGACAAAAGCATTATTCACTAAATCTAAGTAGGACAATCAACATGCAAATTTCAGCTTAGGAAACTTACAATTTTTGAAATGTTACTAATAATTTTAGTTGGTTGGAGAACTTAAAACAGTCTTGGTTTAGTGTGACATGTAAGTTACTGCATCTCACGGCAGAACAGGGATTTTTCAACCATAATTTAACTTGGGATCACCACATATCCTGACACTGAGTGTAAAGTTTGGAACATAGCATTTCTTTGTGGCAGTAACTCTGGATTCTCAAAGAAGGCTGTTTGTGATCTCTAATGGGTTAAGTAGTCCTGCCCTAGAATTACAGTAGTGGTAAGAAGTGGGATTGAATGGTGCCTACCTGAGTACAAGTTCTGCTGCTTAAAAAGAGAACTAAGTCACTTAATCACACTTAAATTTTGTTTTCTTGCCTGTACATTCAGCTATGGATACTTTATTCTGTGGGTCCACTTAGATAAACCAAGTTTATCCAAGAGAGAGTTACTCTATGTCATCATATGAATGTAGCATTTAATGCAGGGCAGAAGGGCTCTAGCATGATCAATGCTTACTTGTAGCTTGGAAATAATTTCACTTTTGGTCACATTCACAAGGTTTACATCTTCTACTGCAAAGGCCGGGAAAGAAATAATGGAAAGAAGTCCAGCATCGATCTCTTTAGATGTTGATGCTCTTGGCAACATGGAGAACAGAATAGACTGAAAGAAAAACAAAGAGGTGGGTTAACCTAGAGAAGCAGCAATAGTTTCATGCAGTATCTAGGGATAGATACTGCCCCAAGGAAACATTCAAGTGAACTTGCCAGTTTGGAGGAAAGCTTCATCCTACCAACATAGCACCTGTTGGCCAGCTTTGCCTACGCAGCAAATGCTTCCTGTTCACTGGGATAAAGGAAAGGGGTTTGGGAGAGCATGGTACATTCTGGAGCCTCTGTTGAGAGCTACTTATCTTCATTCCTTCCACATTCTCTGTTGACCTGGCTGGTACCTTTAGTCCATGTTGGGTAGAAACTACAGGGCTAACTGTGTCAGTAGGCTAGGATGTCCTGGATATAAAGATAGAAACCAGAAAAGAACACACATGCAGGGCCAGCCCAGAGAAATGGCTGCTTCAGTATAACGGGACCAGTTGGATTATTGTGTGTCCAGAAACTGCTTAAAGGAGGCAAATTCAGAAGATCTCATGAACGCTCAGGCAAAATGGTGAACAACAGAACTAGTTTAATCCTTGAATCTTTCCATGGTTATTAGAGGCACTATTACATGGTCTCAACTGTAACTTGATGGATTAGGCATTGTAAACTTGGAAGGCAGTTGGAATTATAAAGAAACATTTGGGAAGGGAAAGGAGCTAATGCTGATGTTTAACATGTACAGACAGGAGGCTAAAACTCTGGCAAACATAAGCTCATTTAAGTCTTCCATGTGGGAAGGAATTAAGGTATTGTGTGTTCAATTCACACACTGGACTCTGAGACACAGAGATTCATGCCAAAGGGCATGTAGCCAACAAATGACCTAGCTAGGGTTCTAATCCAGATCTTGCTGTCTACAAAGCTCACACTTTTCCACTAGACAGACTATATATCTATTAAGGCAGCATGCGTCTCGTAAACTATACCCCAAGAAATATCATACTCCCTATTAATGACTACTTGGTGGGAGAAGATAGAGCAAGCTAGAAGGTGGGATAAAGATGGGTAGAACCCTTCTGAAGCCTTTAGCTTTAGAATCAAACTTTATTTAGTTTTTGAGGTGCTGGGGATCAAACCAGGGCTTGCACATTACTAACCAAGCATTCTACCACTGAGCTCATCCTCAGCCCTAACGTTTTTTTTTTTCTGTAGCTAATTGGTCCCTCGGCCAAGATCTTTAATTACAGTCGTAAGTCACTTGACAATAGGGATTGCTTCTGAGAAATATAATATTAGGTGATTTTGTCATTGTGTGAGCATTATAGAGTGTACTTAAACAAATCTAGATGGTGTAGCCTACTATACACACAGTATATAGCTACCATAGTCCATGTAGTTCTTCACTGACCAAAATGATGCTACAGTGTGCATGGCTGCAGTCATTCCTCCCTAGGCTTTTCTGCCTGGAAACACAAACTCTCACCAGAAACTCTCCATTTGCACGTTTCTATGTATTTAACTCACTTTAGCTCTAGAACATAGTGGGCCCTCACTAAGAGTTTGACTTACTGTTTGCTTAATGGAGTTCCCTAATCTGTATCAATAATTCCTTTCTGCCATCTGTATTTCAGGGAGGTTCTATTAATTTGCCATCTCATCTCTCCTCCACTACCCATTCTACCCATCAACCCCCCCCCACAGTTAGTGCTTGCTAGTCATTAAATTTGGTGGCATCTTGGAATGAAGCTGAGAGAAAACCACTTATATGCTCAAAAGACAGACAACAGATTTTGCCTCTGTACACCAAGGTTGCTTTGGTTGTTGAGGCCATATACAGAGCAACATTGTGTATTATGTCTGTATAGTACTTTCTGGCCACAAAGAACTTGGACACATGGTCTAAATTGATTCCCTGATTCTTATAACTATCTTGTGAGGCAAGAGGGAAGGGGACCAATGTGCAAATTTTATGGATGAGGAAACTGAAGCTCAAAGATGTCAAGTACCAGCAAGGTTTAGATGGGAAATCTGAACTGGAGCCCAGGCCTGCCCCTCTGGGATTTTACTCTCTGGAACTCAAGAGGTAGACCTGTTACCTGGCAGTGCTCAACTTCATCAGGCAGGACATGAATAACTGACTTGCGTCCTCCATGGGCTCCAAAAAGATCTAGTTCATCAATTGCCTCAAGTGCTGCCTACAAACACAGATACAAATTATTATTATTTTTTCTAATATACATAACTGACACTCCTTTTTCATTAAGTAAGCTAGAACACATGTTTTCCCAAAGGCAATGAAAAAAACTAAAATTCAGCCAGAGTCCTATAGTTATATTCTATCTTCCTTTCCAATGAATCAGAGCTTTCTTATATATTGCTGCCCATTCCAGGAATAAGAAAGAGAACAATAGGAAAACACTTCCCAAAATGAAATTAGTGTTCTACCAAAAATGAAATACTAACAAGTATATAACATTGAGTTTGTGTGGCACTAAATTCCTGACAGCTTTTATTTCACCTACTTTAGCAGTTAACTTTTACCATTAGCATATTTGGCACTTTATAAAGTTAACTCTTTTAGTAAATTTTTGTCAGTTTACCTTAAAGGGCATATTTATTGTTGGATTTTAAATTCTGGCTCTGGAGCCTTTACTCTTTCCAAAAAATATACTTTGATCTTAAGAAGGAGGGAGGGAAGGAGGCAAAATCAATGTCTGCAGCAAGAGATGCCAACTGGTGGCCTGCAGGCTGAATCTACCCCACAGATGGAGGAACACTTGAGCTCAGGAGCTCAGGGCCAACTTTCAGTCTCCTGAGAAGCTGGGGCTACAGGTGCACACTATCATGCCTGGCTTGAAGACTATTTTTGAAATGATTTTTAGTTGGAATACCTTTAGGGAAAGTTCCCAGTGTTCCCAATATCTCCTTGTCCCTCTGATATTCTTCTATCTGGCCAGCTTCACTAGCTATTATTACTTGTACAGCCTTGTAGAGTTGAGCATGTGGACCTGACCACAAAGTATTCATATTCTTCAGCCTTCTCTATGACCTATAAGGGAAGACTGGACTTCTTGCCTGCAGCTTCTTAACAGCAAGAGCTTACTTAGACCTGTGGGTGATAATGATGGACAAAGTGCACTTATTTTCTGACATATGCATATTTCAGCATAGGAACTCACTTTCTTGACCCATAATTTCAGTTGGCTGGGGTACATGTGCCACTTAAATTTCACATACTTGTTGTTGACTTTTGAAAAATGTGCTAATCAGATTAAATCCAAGCCGTCAACAAAGAAAACATAAGCAATGCAGTAAAAACACACAGAAGGGAGAACAAAAAGGACAATTGTTACCTTGGCCATTCCCACAGAGCTTGCATTCAATTCTGGGATGCCCTGGTTAGTCTTATCTCCACGCTCCCACATTCCATAATCCTTTAGGAGAAAAAGGTAGTCATTAGAGAGGGAGAAAGAGGTATATGAAAGTGCTATGGAAGATGATTCAATTATGTTACTGCAGGCATAATGAAACATGGGTATAGCTTCTTGAAGGCTCCCAACTCCCTGACTTTATACACTCAAATTCTGGGCTTCCTTAGTTTCAGTTCATGTGGCCTCTGTGCAGAATTTTAGAAGAAAATACTCGAGTGGAACAAAAGTGCATGCAAAAACACTCTCAGATTTCTTATTTCTAAAAGGCATTAATTTGTAGGAAACTTTTGATTTGTAGTAAACAAAATATTTATCTTAAAATCAATTAAAGTGCTACCTCACTATTTAACCAATGCCTATTAAATTGTAAGGTATAATTACAAAACTTTAACACATGGGTTATAACTCAGTGAAACCAATGAACTCTTTTAAAATAACTTAAAACTTATTTTTAGCATTACCTCTTGGGTGCAAAAAAAAAAAAAGAAAGAAAAAAACCCTGCTCAGCCATAACTGGAACCAAAATCACCAGTGAAGCACAAAACACTGAACATACGTGGTAATTAAAAACCAATCAGTATAAATTGGTTCAGAACCCTCTGTTGCATAGAGGACTCCATACATGTGGAGTCACCATACATTCGGTGATTCATATTTTCATTTAAAAACCCAAGTACTGGATCCTATTTCAAAATGCTATGTGTACTATTAAATGGTTTTAATTCAATAAGAACAGGATCGATGCAAAACGTTAAGTTTTATTTTCTAATCTCCAAAGAGGAACATTTGCAAATTGTGAACACTGAAACTTAGAAACAGTAGTGGTACTTTACACCCAGCCCTGCCCAGGCCTCTTTCCTTCAGCACTCCTCCTACCTGAGCTCTCCAACCCCACAGCCTTGTGACTCATCCTCAAAACTATTTTGATTACTTCAACCCCCTGCTTCAGAATCTAAAATGACATTTTTTCACCTGCATTAGAGAGAGGTGTAGATGTGATCCTCACAATCTGGCCTCCATCCCCATATGCCCACATGCTGACCTTATTTTCCAATATTAACTTTCACCTTAAGCTTGCTACTTTACTCTGTACTACTCTCTTTCTCCAAGCCCTATCCCAGCCCTCTCCTAGCACTCTACCCAATCTCAACTCAGAGCCTGCTCCTGCCTCTGTAACTGTTGTCGCCTCATGCTACTTCCACACCCAAACACCCTTTCTCCTCCCTTCTCCTTATCTAAACCCCACTCATCTCCCAACGTCCGACTAAAGGCCCACTCTTTCCACAAAGACTTCTTAAGTTTCTTTCGACCAGGGCTTGCTCAACTTTGCCACTACTAACATTTTTATCCAGATAAAACTGTGTTCTGCAGGAGGTTTAGCAACATCCCTGGCCTCAGCCCACTAGATACTAATTGTACCCTCCCTTCTCAGTGTAATTACCAAAAACATCTCCAGACTGCCAAATATCCCCTGGGAGAGAAAGGTTGCCCTTCAATGAGAATCACTCTTTAGACCTGAGGTCAACAAACTGAGGTCAACAAACTTGGACCAAATTCTGCCAACATGTTTTTTAAAAGTCTATTTGGGATACAGCCATACTCATTGTGAACGTACTGTTTATGTGGCCTTCCTATTACAAAGGCACAGTCAAGTCCACCACAGAGGCCATAGGATCTGCAAAACAGAAAATGTTTACTCTCTGGCCCTTTGCACAGAAAGTGTGCTAACCTTTCTTTAGACCATAGGTAGGCTTGGGTTAAGTTTCTTTTTTATACCAACCTCTACCCTTTCCTTGCTGCCCTGACAGTCAGCTTTGTATCAGTTGGCTAGAGATGGATTGTGCTCCACCTTCCAAGCCAGATGAAAGCCTGGAGGAAGTGGGTTTTGTGTTCACACCCATAGCCTGAGCCCTTCAACTTATTAGTCAGCTGGGGAGATCCCCAGGGTGCCCAACCTCCCACCAAAGCACCAATTCTGCCACTCTTCAGCCTGACTCAGGTTGGCCTGTACACATCCCATGGAATATTTCAGTCTTATTTAAGATAAGCACAATGGATTAAGACAGAGCAAGTGGTGCACTCCAAAAACATAATATCCCAACTGTATCCCAGGACAAAAATGTGCACTTTGCACATAGAGGTGACACAATCTTAGAACTCTAGTCTTGATAATGTTTTGGTTAGCCCAAAACAGCCTGACTCAAACAGAGTATAACTTTTATTCTTTTGGACAACTGGAACACCTGAAAAAGACTTCCAGCACTGATACTTACAGCAACTTTATATGCAGCTTCTATGTAAAAGACAAGATTCTGTATGAAGGCCACCTCATCGAGGGTGAAAATAATGCGTAAGCCTAGTAAGGAAAAAACAAAGTTCTGAAGTTATGTTGTGAAGCAAGCTACCTATTACAAATTCCAAATATCATGCTAGGTAAGTCCTTCTTCCCTCATTTTAATTTTTTTATCTGGGCATCAAATATTACATTTGAAGTAAGTCAAACAGTTAATATCTAATCTCAGAAAGATGAAGGAAGGAAGGGAAAGGACAGGGAATGAGGTATCAAAGGAAGAAAAAGGAAAGAGGAAAGAATGGCTTTCTTGTGTGAATGCCTGAATAGAAAGAGAAGATATGGGGCCTCTTATATATGTTGGATTTTTGCAGAGAAGAGTCCAACAAACCAAGGATTTTAGCCCAGAAAAACCAGTGACATTGTCCTTTATCCTTGAGTGAGCCAAAGGGAAGGGTGGGTACTTATCCCCAGCAGCAGATAACAAAAGTAGAGCCCTCAACTTCGGGAGCTGGTCTTTCCTCCCATGGAAGGCCTAGTACCTAGGACCTGCCTAGGAGATCATCATCAACTTATTGCAATAGGCATGACCAAGAAAACTAGTTTTTGCTCAGCCCTTAAAAATTCAGTTATGACAAATACACACACACACACACACACACACTCACACATTGTTTATTTCTCTGTTTGAGACAGTCTCGGTATATAGCTTAGGCTGGCCTTGAACTCTCAAATGCTCCTGCTTCAGCATCACAAGTGGTATGTGTACTACCATGCCCAGCTAAATACACATATTTTTATTAGCATATAATAGTTGTTCAGGAGGATACATTCTGATATTTACATATGTGCTTACAATATATCTTAGTTAGATTTATCCCCTCTATTATTCTCTCACCCCCTCCCTGCTTTCTTAGAATAATTTCAACAGGTTTCATTCTTCATTTTTCATATATGAATACAAAATACACCCTCATTCACCCTTTCCTATGCCCCCTCCCCTCCCCCGAATACCTACCCCCAGAAAAGACCTATTTTTTCCTCCTGCCCTTCATTTTTTGTGTATATTGATGGTCCAAGGGAGTTTTGCCTTGGCACTTCAGACCTGTATATATCATGCTTTAATCAACCCCCCCCCATTACTTACTCATTCTCTATTGCCCTGCTCCCCTAATAGCCATCAGCTTATGGTGCATTACATTATATTCATATATAGATGGGTTGTTTCAATATTTTTCATTCTCTAACATTTTCTTGCCCTCTCCTGCCTCCCATAGTCCCCTGAGATAGACCCATTAATACAGTCGTGTTCTCTCTCACTACATGTATAAACAATATATACATGTAAATACATACATTTTAAAGCATGAATTATGTTTTTGCTGGTGGTACTAGGGATTGAACTCAGGCCTCATGCTTGCTAGGCAAGCACTCTCCCACTTGAGCCACTCCCTTAGTCCTTTTACTTTTAGTTTGTTTTTTGGATAGTCTCATGCTTTTTGCCTGGCCAGCCTCAGACTGCAATCCTCCTTCTGAGCAGCTGAGATTACAAGCAAGCACTGCCACACCCAATCTTAAAGTATGAATTGTGGGATAATGTGATTTTTGTTTGGGTTTGCTGTTGCCCATCTATATTGCTTTTTTTTTAAGGTACTAGAGTTTGAACTCAGGACTTAAAGCTTGCTAGGCAGGCACCCTACCACTTGAGCCAGGCCCCCAGCCAAGAAAGTATGAATTCTTTTTGAAAAAAAATTTTGGTGGGACTGTGGTTTGAACTTAAGGCCTTGTGCTTGCTAGGCAGGTACTCTACCATCTGAGCCTCAGGTTTATGCCCAGGGTAGCATGGACTGTGATCCTCCTATTTTGCTTCACATATACTGGGCTGACAAGTATATGCCATTACACCCAGCTTTTTATTGGTTGAGATGGGGTTTTGTGAACTTTTTGCCTGGGCTGGCTTTGAACCATGATCCTCCTGATCTCTAATTCCCAAGTAGCTGTGATTATAGGAATGAGTCACCACATTATTAGCATAAGTTGTACAAAGGGGTTTCATTGTGACATTTATGCACAAGCATATAATATACTCTAATTAAATCCACCCCTTCTATATTGCTTTCTTAATCCCTCTCCCCCGCCCTCTCCTTTTAAATAGTTTTACTGGGTTTCAGTATGCTATTTTCATACATATATAATGTAACCTTCAACATATTCACTCCATGTAACCCTCCTTTCACCCTCTCCTTGATTTTCCACCACCACCAAACAGATCCCTATTTTATAATCGTGTCACATTATTGTATCTTTTAGGTCTAGGTTCCACATATAAGCAAAAGCTTACAATATTTGCCTTTCTGATCTCGGCTTATCTTGCTTAACATGATCTCTAGTTCCATCCATTTTATTGTAAATGGCATATTTTCCTTCTTTATTGCTAAGTAATGCTTCATTGCATATATGAACCACATTTTCTTTATCTGATCATTAGTTTTTAGGCACCTAGACTGATTCCATAGCTTGGCTATTATAAATGGTGTTGTTATAAATATGGGTGTACAGGTATTGTACAGCTATTGTATTCTGACTTACATTCCTTTGGATATATGCCCAAGAGTAGTATATCAGATAATATAGTACTTCTACTTTTAGCTTCTTGAGGAAGGTGCACAGTGATTTCAATAGTGGCTGTACTAATTTATATTCCCACAACAATATATAAAGATTGTTTTTCCCCCTCCATCCTCGCCAGCATTCAGTGTTGTTTATTTTCTTGATGACAGCCATTCTGACTGGGATGAAATAGACTCTCAGTGCCATTTTGATTTGCATTTCCTTTATGGCTAAGGTTGGTGAACATTTCTTCGTGCATTTATTGGCAATTTGTACTTCTTTTGAGAACACTCTGTTCATTTGCTTATTTATTAATTGGATTATTTGTTATTTCAGTGTTTAATTTTTTGATCTTTTTATATACTCTGGATATTGATCCTTTGTCCAATAAATAGCTGACAAAGATTTTCTTCTTTTCTTCAATTCTGAGGGTTGTCTCTAGATTCTGGTAATTGTTTTGTCTTATTTTTTTGATGTTCAGAAGCTTTTAAATTTGATCCAAGCCCATTTGTAAATTCTTCTCTTATTTCCTGAGCAATTGGAAGTTGCCGGGATCACAGAGGTCCTTGACCCGAAAGGGCTTAAGAAAGGAATGAACAAGACAGGACATACAAAAGGACTCATTCACTCAGGAAGGGAATGACAAAACACATATCGAGAGGGCCAGCAACCTGATGAACAACTGGCAAAATTTTATTTTTCTCAGCAAGCTTTATACAAAAGAGGAAGAGACTTAAACATCAAAAAACACTCTGACCTAGTTACAACCTTTCTGTTTTTGCCATCCTATATTTTTACTGCCAGTGTCCTTGACTAAGTATAAACTTCTTTGCAGTCAAGGGAAACCATTTAGTGTTTCTTCCCACCATGATAGAGACATGGTGCACCTGAAGTTTCCGACATTGTTGGAATGCTGCTAAGTCATAGTGACTTTGTCATACTGTGGCTTTTGGTTCCCAACAGGAAGTTCTATTTAGAAAGTGACTGCCTATGCCTATATCTTCCAGTGATTTTCCTATGTTTTTTAATAGTAGTTTCAAACTTTCAGGTTTTACATTAAGATCTTTGATCCATTTGGAATTGATTTTTTTATATAGAGTGAGAGATAAGGATCTAGTTTCGGTCTTCTATATGTGGATATCCTGATTTCCCAACAGTATTTTTTGAAAACTATCTTTTCTCCAACATATGTTTTCAATTCTTTTGACAACATCAGATGGCTGTAGCTGTGTGGGTTTATTTCTAGATCTTTTATTCTATTCCATTGGTCTATGTGTCTGTTTTTGTGCTAGTATCATGCTATTTTTGTTATGGCTCTGTAGTACAATGTGAAGTATGGTATTATGATACCTCCAGCATTGCTCTTTCTTGCTAGAATTGCTTTGGCTTTTCAGGACCTTTTATTCTTCCACATGAATTTTTACATTGATTTTTCTATTTCTTTTAAGAATGGCATTGAGATTTTGATGGAAATTGTATTGAATTTATAGATTGTTTTTGGTAGCATAGCCATTTTCACAATATTAATTCTACCAATGCATGAACATGGGACATCTTTCACTATTCTAGCATCTTCTTCAATTTCCTTCTTTAATATTTTATATTTTTCATTGTAGAGGTCTTTCATATCCTTAGTTAAGTTTATTTCTAGGTATTTTATTTCCCTGATTTCTCTCTCAGCCTGTTCATTCTTAGTATCTAGAAAATCTACTGATTTTAATATGTTCATTTTGTATCCTGCTATTTTGCCGAAAGTGTTTATCAGATCTAAGAGGTTTTTTTTTTGGTGGAGTCTTAAAGTATAAGATGATATCATCTGCAAATAGGGATAATTTGATTTCTTCCTTTTTTATTTGTATCCCTTTTATTTCGTTCTCTTGCCTTATTGCTCTGGCTAGGTATTAAAGCACTATATTGATTAAGAGTAGAGAGGGAGTGAAGTATGAATTTATACACACACACACACACACACACACACACACACACACACATATAATGAACTCTTACATCAATGAGGGAGGTTTAACTAGCAAACTAAATTAGAAGTTTAACTAGACCCATATTTAACTAGTGACTAAAAACAATTTGGCAATACATCTATAAGTAGCATTGGAATGACATCTATTAGAAGCAAGTAAATAGAAAGTTGATATTGCAACATTAGTTGCAACAGCAAAAAGAATAGTTAAATTAATTATGGTATATCCATTGATAAAATTACTAACATAATGTTTATGAAGCACTTATAAGACTATGGGGGAAATGTTTTACAAGTTATAATGCTATAACTAGGCCATGAAACCACTTTTATGTAATGAAAGACTATACTTATGTATACAATTTGACATTTAAAATGAGAGAAAATGCATAGAAAAAAGACTTAGAGGAGACACATCAAATCAAAATTGGCAGTGGAATTGTTTTCTTTGCATCACGTTACATTTTCCAAAATACCTCCAGTGAGTCCACATTAACTTTCATAACCCAAAAGTACTTTTATGAATAAGGGCTTTGTTTACAAAACCATGATGATGTTGCTTGCTGATTTCTGGGTTTTTTTTGAGTTTCACAATTGCAGTATGAAATAAGGGGCACCTCAAGCTCCAGTTTATTGGACTGAAGTGGTGAAAACAGCTGTAGGACACAACTTCTCAGTGGCTGAACTTGGGGAGCATCCATAGCAGATGCCCTTCTGGGAGAGAGAACACTTGCTGAACAAAGATGGGCTGTAGCCTGGAGCTTGGGAGGCCTGGTGATCAGCTGCATAGAAATCAGCAGTTCTGATCTCAACAGGAACACCATGCATTGTGCACAAGGTGCTGGCCTCCTCACAGCATGCGTGCTATAGGCTGGTCACCCAACCTGGACACAGGGAATAGAGTTGTTTAATTGTAACCTGGATGAACGAAGCTCTGTCTAGAAGGTGACCAGGGTGGTGAGAGGGACAGCAGAAAGAACAGGGTGCTAATCCTGGAGAAGAGTCTAAAAGCAAGCGTGAGACTGCCTGCAGATATTTGAACTGCCCTAGGTTGCTTCAGAAACTAGGTGAGAGTAACAGGAAGGAAGCTGTGGGCTCCACAGCAAGAAGCTAACAGAACAGGCTTAACAATCCTCAATTTGTACATGTCTAGGTCCAGTTGACACACTGTGACCCTGCATTCCCTGCCTTATCACAGACATAAATGTGCATATTATTTAAAACAGCACGTTTTCCCTTCATTTAAAATACTGATTGCTGTGGTTTGACTGTACCCCCTCCAAAATTCAGTGTCGCTTAATGTGCTGGTAGTAAGAGGTGGGGTTTCTACAGGGTGATTAGGCCATGAGAGCTCCTCCCTCACAGTGGGCTTAAGGCCCTTATGAAAGAGGTATCATAGAGTGCAGGTCTCTTGTCCTCCTGCCATGTGAGAACACAGCGTCCCTCCCCTTCAGAGGATGTGACCCTCACCAGGCAACTGAAACTGTTGGTGTCTTTGATCTTAGACTTCTCAGCCTCTGGAACTTTGAGAAAATAAGCTTCCATTCTTTATACATTTCCCAGTCTCAGGTATTTTCTATGGTAGCACAGAGACTAAGACACTGCCTTCCTCCCACTCCCTTTCTGGATTGTCATTCCCTATGTAATGAACTCAAATGGCCCTGGCTCACCTGAGGCAGTCATTTGGGCCAGGAATAGGAGGAAGAGGGAGGTGGCATCCACCTGGAGGTGGCCCCACTGGTCATCGCCCACCACGGTGCTGCAGGTAGCAGTGTTGTACTTTGCATGCAGGCTGTCCTTGGTACTCTGAGTGTGCTTGAACTTCTCCACTTTGTCCACCTGAGGGAGAAGGCAAGCCAGCTTCAAATAGCTACACAGGTTCATGGCTGGCAGAAGTCACATAGAAGGCCAATCACTGGATCTAGACCTCTTATCCGCTACCTCTAGGAACCAGAGGGGTGGCAGGCAGCTGCAAGTGAGCACTACACATAGGGCTGTGCTGGGGATTCTTCCCAACCATTCAATGGAAATGCCTCAGTCCAGGGCTGGGGGCTAACAAACTCTGCAGAGGGAAAGCCATGCCAGAGCCCCTGCTGTAGCACATGATGGGTACTCAAGAAAACAGGGAGGGAAGGAATGAGTACATGATTAAATTTCAAATTCTCATTCCCTATTGTTGAAAAGAAAAGAGCAACTTTGAACATGATGACTGTGGATGGGGACCGTCTCACACTCATCTTTGAATTTGCATAGTACATGCTCAATGAATTGTTTTACTTGCACCTCATTAAAAATATCAGTGAACAGTAACTTCACATTTTAAAAACTCAGGCACTTGATCTTACATGAAAACATGCCCTTTTATAAGCTTGGCAGAATAACAATAGTAAGTGGTTTTCTAGAAGTGGCTTTAAATTTTATTTCTTAATTAAAAAAAGACACAAACTCCTTTTATACATGCAACTCTTCAAAAAGAGTGTCTCAGAAAGTACGCCTTGAAACCATGATTCTATAGTGCAGTAAGCTGGCCTTATTCATGGATTTGTTACATGTGGTTTTGACCAAGCACTGTTGAAAATAAATTTTAAAAAATCAAAACAAATTTCAAAAACAAAAATTTTAAACTCCTATCCATGCATTATGCAGCTTAGTTGATGTGGAGATGCTCTCAGTCTGTCCAGCATTATCATCAGTTGTGTTTCAGTTGTTGTGTGATCTGTTGAGTGTTTCCCTGCCTATAATTTTGTGAAAATATATCTCCCCAAAAGCAAATGATTCCCAAAAGCAAGGTAAAAGTTATGGTAATCCTCCCAAACCAAAAAAGGGCATGTAATATGCTTAATTTAAGTGCTAAAGTGAAAATTTTAGATTTTGAAGATTTTAGAGTTGTATCATACCTTTACTGGAAATTGGGTGGCGTTATGGGAAAAATTAATCAAGGACCTGCAATGTTTCTCAATAGTGGTCTCTTGGAACCATACACCCATGGATACTAAGGGCCTGCTGTATAATAAAATTATTGAGGATAAAAAAGAAAGCAAGAAAAATATTTTAAATTGCTCTAAGTTCAAAACATATTAAGCATGTTAATTGTCACTATTAAAATGACATGAAATGCCACACTTAGGCTAGGTAAGCACACGTCTCTCGAATTCCACCTACCTGTCTCATCATGCACTGGAGAAGACCTCGCATCAGCTTCACCACATTCTATAGAAATAAAGTGGCATCAGTAACAAGGTCCAGGTGCCTTGCTCCCAGAAAACCACCTTCTTACCTCCCCACATGGCCAGCACTGCCTAGCGGCTTCCCTGGAAAGGCAGATCCTGAGCATATACTAATATTCTGATTGTTCATATTATTGACATTTTCTACTCCATCACAAAGAAAGAAAAACCTTGATAAAGTGACTTATTTCATATTAAAGGGTAGGATCAGATGCCATCTCTTGGCTCTAAAATTCAGTGACTCCCTATTGACATTTTAGCAACAGAATTTTTATAAGCTTAGTACTATGGAACTTTATGTCACATTTCTTAGTTAAACTAAAGATGAATTAACTCTACCATACCTTCC
The DNA here is from genome assembly GCF_047511655.1 of Castor canadensis. Classification (NCBI taxonomy): domain Eukaryota; kingdom Metazoa; phylum Chordata; class Mammalia; order Rodentia; family Castoridae; genus Castor; species Castor canadensis. The sequence goes on along the minus strand of NC_133405.1, from coordinate 126,289,298 downwards.
CAAAAGTATGATGTTTTGCCAAAAGAGCCAGTTGTATCACCATTACTGGACTCTTGAGCAAAGTTCTTACAAAGTATAAATGGTAGCCAAGTTTTTTTTAATAATTGATGTATTGCAACCAATTACTATCACTGATATAAGTAATAATAGTAATGCTACATTAGTCACTTAACATAACATCCAGGCATTACTTGGATTATCTTGAATTCTTATGCCGCCTTTATGAGGTGGCTGGTAGTTTTACTCCACTTTATAGATGAGGAACCTGAGGCTGAGAGAGGTGAGGTAACATTACTCAAATCTCCCAGCTGGCAGGAGTGGAGCAAGGATAGAGCCCAGGCAATCAGACACTGCAGTTCAAACTTAAACAGTACATCATGTTGCCTTCCATTTCCTCCACAATTCAGGCCCATTTAAAGACTGGCTTTTAATAAGGTCTATTAAAAACACTATACAACTTCCTCACGAATGGTGGGACAATGGAATATTTTCTAGGTCAAAATAGCCTGGCCTAAAGAAGTTTCTACCCAGGGGCATATGCTCTCTCATAGAATGTTCACATTTTAGTCAAGTGCCACAAAAGTTCACTGCCAGTGAAATGCCTGGAAGTCAGATCCTTCCACCTTTAAAATCTTATGAGTCTAGGATATAATCTCACTTTTTGTCTTAAACTCTTTTTAGGCAGAAAATATAATCTCATAATTGTAAGGAAAAATAGGCACTCGCATTCTTTTTTTTTTTTTTTTTTGCTGTTTTTGTTGTTTGCTTGGTAGGACTAGGGTTTGAACTCAGGGTTTTGTACTTGCAAAACAGGTGCTCTACCACTTGAGACACACCTCCAACCCTTTTTATTCTGCTTATTTTGGAGCTTGGGTCTTGCTTTTTTTTTTTTGCCTAGGCCAGCCTGGACCCAATCCTCCTATTTTAAGCTTCTTGCCATTGCTGGAGTGACAGGCGCACACTGCTATGTCCAGTTTTTTTCAGTTGACATGGAGGGGGGTGTCTCACAAACATTTTTGGGGGGGCTGGCCTGGAACTAAGATCCTTCCAATCTCAGCCTTCCATGTAGTTAGGATTATAGGCATAAGTCACTGGAGACTGGCAGTACTAATATTTTTATAATTGACATTTCCTCTTACTTCTCCTTAAGTAAATAAAGTTATTTTTCATTAGGAAGAAGTACAGTGGTTCCCAGCTGGGAATGATATTGCCATTTCCAGGAGGGGGAAGCATTTGGAAATGTGGGATTGGAGGCTTTTTAATTATCACAATGTCAGAGGTGGGGACTGCTGGCATTTAGTGAGTAGGAACCAGAGACCCTAAAGATCCTACAATACATAAGACAGTCACGCAATGAAGAACTATACTTCCCGAGCCCAAAATTCAGTAGCGCCACTACTGAGCACCAGCAGAACATCCCTGTGTTATTTTCCTTTATCAAGGGAGATGTCTTCTTTAGTTTATTAACTGCATTTGCCAGACAGTAAAAGGCATTATGATGAAACAATATGGTCTGTTTGTGTGTCACTATTCTTAGCCAGGGAGCAGCAAATTTAGATAACCTTAAGCCAGCCCAGGTACGGGTGTGTGAGTCTGTTGACAGTTACTGCTTTACTTTGATTTGTGTCTAAAGGGTGATAGGAGACACTGGCATCAAATTTATGAATGATTTACTTGCATAAAATTCATGTATCTTCTGGGAGGAGCATTCAGTGTTTGCTGTTTGCAATTTTTAAAACTTCCCTCACCTCAAAGACAGAGTGATTTCATCACCTCACACTCAGAATGTCTGGTCAAATCTTTTCTTAATGAGAAATTACCATGGCTGTCAAGTCTTCCCTCATGCTGCCTATCACTCATGCCCCTTTTAGTTGCTACCAATAAGGACCAATTTTGCTGGAAGAACTCTTCTAGGACCTGATGATCCACTGAATATGAAGGCAATTCAGGAATGTGTGTATTCAAGACAAGTCCCAAACTGGGCATAGTGGTCCACATCTTTAATCCCAGCATTTATAAGACAGATGCAGGAGGATCAGGAGTTTGATGCCAGCCTAGGCTACATACAGAGAGCTTGAGACCAGCTTGGGCTACATAGTGAGACCTTATCTCAAAAGAAAACTAAGAATGTAGCTCGGTGGTAGAGTACATGCGTAGCACATGCGAGGCCCTGAGTTCAATTCTAGCACCACTTCTCCCTGCCCAAATTGTGTCTTTATAAATATAAAGCCCAAAGGCTCTCATGTTTAGAGAACTGAACCTTTTTATTTCAACACTCTTTACCTCAATACTATCACTACAATTTTTGGAATATACCTCCTGTACTCATGGGCAGATTATTCTAAATTCAACAATAGCAAATCTTTGCTTTGGTGAGTATTATGAGTTCTGATTTTAGAAACCAATAAAATGACTTTTTTGTGCTGTATGGTGAATAACATAGGCACAAAAACTAGATAACACCAATTTGGCTCAAAATTAAAGGATGATCATGAAATTAATTAATAAGCCTGACCACCTGGAATGGCTCAAAGTAGAAAGATATTTTTAAGGGAATTTTCAAGGGAGAGTAACAAAGAGGGTTGAACTGACAAAAGTAAAGCATATTCACAGCTGGGATACATTGACAAACCCTTTGAACATTGACTTTGGGATTAATAATGAAAGACAGGACTGTAAAACAGGTACAGTGTGTGCATGGGGGGTACTTGTGGGAAGGAGTAGGATAAATGGAGGAGATGAAGATGAAGGAATAGGGTTGATGAGTTTCATATACATAAAGGAAATAGAATGATGAAATCTCTTGTAATTGTTTTAAGTGGGATGGGGAGGGAGTGGCAGGGAGTAGATGAGGAGGCAATTTAACCAATATACAATGTGAGGCTATTCAGAATTGACACAACAAATCCTCCCTCAACAATAAATAGATGCTAATAAAAATGAAAAATATGTTTGAGCAGTGTCAGTAGTGTTTGGCTGTTCTTTGATGTGACTACTCTGAAGAGTAAGTACATACGTTGCAATGTACAGCTGTAATTTGTTGACTTTTTATAAACAATCATATTAGTTTGTAACTACATCTTGCATATAAACATGCATATAATTGATAGAGCATATATGAAAGAAATGTAGCTAGTTAGGCATGTTGACATATTGTGCTTGGAAATGTGGATACTTTCATTAGTCATTTGGTGTGGTTTTTGTTGCAGTCATTATTTTGTGGAGGGGACCACCTAAATGCCTCCCCAAAATATTCTATGGCAAAAATGGAGGACAAGCCTGCATGACAAGTATTCACCATACACAGCTACTTCTCATAAAGCTGATAAGCAGCCAAGACACAGTGGTCGGTCACCATTACCTGCTCCAACTCATAGGCCTTGGCCTTATCTTCATCACGGTCAGCATTCTTGCGGTAGGCCATGCCCAGGCCCCACACAGCCAGGATGCTGTAGATGTTATCCCGCACCCAGGCATCCTTCTGGTCATGGCTGGCTGACAACAGCCCTGTGACAGGGTTCTGTTAGAGGAGACACAAAATAGCTTGGCAATCACCCTTCACATAGTTCCTGGGCAAGAATGCTCACCTAAGGGGGCAGATGAGGACCTGGGATGAGGGGCAGAGAGACCAGAGTTCTAGTCCTTGCTCTGCCCCTAGCTTGATTTGGGGTGGGAAATCACATCACTTCTCTGCACCTCAGTGTCCTCCACTGTATAATTAGGAGATGAGACTAGAAAACCTAAGTAACTTTCTAACTCTTATATGCTTCTTTCACTTTCAGACCACACCACACTGTTGTAAGTGACAAGACAGAAGAAACAGCAAACAGAGAAAGCTTATAAGGCTTTGTAAATCTGCATATTGAATGCTTTAGGTCTTCTCTGGCTTTCACACTCCCATATCAGTTGATAAAGCACTGAACTTTAAAGCAAGAAACCTTGATGCAGGACCCAAAACTACTTTCTAGCTCTGTGTACCCAGGGAAGCCACCTTGCCTATCTGGACCTCAGCTGCCTTGTCTGAAATCCAGACACTTCATACACCTAAACAGAAGGTTCTGTACAAGAGAACTTTTCAGACTCTATTTAGCTGTGACATCACTGGAATTTTTTAATGCAGTGGAGTAATTGTAAAGCCAGACCATCACACAAAAAACTGTACACAAATGTTCACAGCAGCATTATTCATAAACACTAAAAATTAGAAATGGGCCAAATATCCACCAATAGTTGAATGGATAATCAAAATGTAGTCTTTATACTGAAATATTATTTGACAGTAGATAGGAAGTACTAATATATGCTATAACATGAATGAACTTTGAAAACATACTAAGTGAAAGAAACCATTCCCAAAAGGCCCCATATATTGAGTGATCCCAGTAATATGAAATGTCCATAATTGACACATATAGAAAGATCATTGTTTGCCTAGAGCTGGGGATGGAGGCAGAGTGAAGGAGTGAGTGGTTGCTCATGCTTTTTCTTTTCTTTTTGAGATGATGAAAATGTTCTAAAATTTATTTTGATGTATGCACAACTCTGTGATTATACTAAAAACCATTCAATTATATGCTTTAAATAGGTGAATTGTGTGGTAAGTAAATTATATCTCAATAAAACTGGTAAATTTTTTTTTTACAACTAGCCCTAACAATCTCAGAAGAGCCTAGAAATAAAATGGATAAGCTAGGAAACAAGTCACATAAAGGTAAAGCTCTGTTGACTTTTCTGAAAAATACATCAACAAATGTTTGTAATAAAGTACACATAACAATCAGAATTTTGTCAGCCTAAAAAGATCTATTACTCATTAGGGCTGGTGATGTACTTTAGTGGTAGAGTACTTACCTGGTATGTTTTGGGCCCTGGGTTCAATCCCAAGCACCAGAAAACAAAATAATACAGTACAAACAATACATAAAACACAAAACAATAATCATGACTCAAAGGGTATCATATTATTTATAAGAAGGCTCATGCAAAATTCCATAGGGTACATTCAAAGTGATACTGCCAAGGTTATTAGGTAAAAAAAAAACATTTTGGCATCATTTCACATGGTCCCCCCCAAGAAGTTAAATATTTGACTTTTTCCTTTAATCTATGACCTCTCCAAGAAACATCTAAAATTCAACTCATACTACCTTCAGGGGCAATAGCATTCAGTGTACTTGATATAGGTCTTCAGTCAACAACTATGTATCAATGACATTTAAGTCAATCAGAATTGAAGTCCAGGAATGGGTGAGTGAAAGTACAAGTTGTATTCCAATAGTGGATTACTGATTCTTTAAAAATAAATCACTATTCATCAACAATTGATAACATATGTACCTTTATCTATTCTGAGGCCTGTTGGCTAAGCCTGGGACAGGAAATCCCTTCCTGGCATCTACACCAACTGTGAGTCTACTGAAACAAACAACTTTCCAATGACACAGCAGTGATGACTTACAGCAAAGCCAAGTGTGGTTTGGATTATGAAATGTCACCATCCTGTTAACTGAAAGTTACTCCTTTTATTCGTTAGTTTGGGTGTAACTGTTGGAGTGGGTTAGTTCATCTCTACCCAAAATTGAACTTTCTGTCTCCCTTGTTCAATGACAGAGAAACAGTCTGGGTGTTTCAGATGATCCCCACTTTCAAAATTATACATACACAAGCCATGAAAAATTGGGGTATTAACTGCATTCAGCAAAAGGAATTCTTACTTTGTGACCTGCTTCTCTCTTTAAATCTTTAATACATGATGCATTGTGTTAGAAGAAGATGTGGGTGGTTTATTTGATGTGGCTTATAAAAACTGAAATGATGGCAGGCTGGAAGATACTGTCATCCCCCAGTTCTGCTGTTCTTTTTAATAAAGACGACTCAGCAGTTCTGTCTTTGAGTTCTTCCCCTATGCAGACTTGGACTGTGCTGCATCAGCTATATTCCTGGTCCACGGATTCTTGTGAATAACACCCAGAGGGGCCATCTCTTTAGATAGCTGAAGCTTTGGTTGATATTTGTATGTGAATGGAAAGGGGAACAAAAGGTTGCATATCACATCTGATGCCATTTTGCAAGCTAAACACCAAATGCAGACCATAGGAAGAAGGTGGGTAGATTTGTCTAGGCTAAGCCTATGGTATAATCATTCTGATATGATCATTTTAACCACATGCTGCTTTTCAATCTTTAAAAAATATTCCTTAGTTATATATAAACCCACATATAACATTGTGTAACTATAATAATATAGATGCATTTTTTTCAGTTTTCCTTATCTTTTTTTGCTTGTTACCTCCTCCCCTCACAGCACCAATCCCATAAACACAGTCCACGTAATAACCTTGTATCTATTTCTCTACCTTTTTTTCAGATACTATATATTTAATCAGATATTTAAATAAGATTATATATACATATATGTGTATGTTTACATATAAATTACTATTCATATATAGCCTTTCTGGATTGAATATTATTTTTAATGACATGGGAATCATAAGATCACTGCTCACCTGGCATTTCTCATTCAACAGAACCTTACTAGATCCCTCAATCCATATGGTAGGGACCCATAATAATGCATCTAGTCATTTAGCCTTATGACAGTTATTTATTTACTTTCCAGGGCTTTTTATTGCCATACAAAATATGCAATAAATGTCCTTATAACATAAACTTTTTAACAATGCTCTTGTTTGTTATGGAATAGAATCACCAAAATAGAACTGTAAGATTGACAGATTATATACATATGCACTTTTACTTTTAATAAATATCTCCCATCTGTCAGCAAGCTATCAATATTTCAAATTTTTTGTCAGATGGGTGTAAAGTGGTGTTGCATGACCACTTTTATTTTAAAATTTTTATTTCCCTATCAGTGAATTTGAGCAACTATTTATTGTTGTGGGGAAGGGGCCATTGTATTTGCTCTTCTGTTAGCTAATTTTTAGTTTCTTTTTAACTAGTTTCTTCTTCACTATTTCTCCTTTAATAAGAATGGCAAACTTCCATGCATTGTGTTTAAGGGCACAGACTCTGGAATAAAACTGTTCAAAGCTTTACCACAATCCAGTAGTGACCCTGAACAAATGACTTTGACGTCTCCATCTGTAAAATGGGATTATATCACTGCCCACCTTGTAGGGTGGTTTGTGAGGATTAAATGACTTAACATGTATCAAGCACTTTGGATCATCTGACACAGATATGCAATCAATAACTGGGTGCTACATTTAATATTATTGACCTATTTGAACTGCTTTCATTCACATTATTTCTTTTTCACATACTTATAATAATTTTAGGAAATCAGATGGAGATGCATGGCTATGGGAAGAAGTGCAGGTGAACTCCATGTAACTGCCTTTTTTATTAGGAAAAAAAGTTGTTTGATATACTGTCCTTTATTTTTACTGTAAATACTGCTAGTAGAGATATTTTATCCCATTGATTTTTTTTTTGACTGGGTCTTGCTTTATAACTCAGGCTGGTCTTTAACTCTTGATCCTCCTGCCTCTGCCTCCTCCTCTTTAATCCTCTGGGATTAAAGATATGAACCACCATGCCTGGCCTCCACTAATTTTTTTTAGTGTAATCTAAACATCATGACATCATGATGATCAGGACATCATGCTTGCTAAGTGAGTGATCTACCACTTCAGCCACATCCCCCAGTCCTTTTGCTTTTAATTTTTAAGATAGGGTCTCCAAAAATGTGGTATCTATACACAATGGAATTTTATGCAGCCATGAAGAAGAACGAAATGTTATCATTCGCTGGTAAATGGATGGAATTGGAGAACATCATTCTGAGTGAGGTTAGCCTGGCCCAAAAGACCAAAAACCGTATGTTCTCCCTCATAGGTGGACATTAGATCAAGGGCAAACACAACAAGGGGATTGGACTATGAGCACATGATAAAAGCGAGAGCACACAAGGAAGGGGTGAGGATAGGTAAGACACCTAAAAAACTAGCTAGCATTTGTTGCCCTTAACGCAGAGAAACTAAAGCAGATACCTTAAAGCAACTGAGGCCAATAAGAAAAGGGGAACAGGTACTAGAGAAAAGGTTAGTTCAAAAATAATTAACCTAGAAGGTAACACCCACGCACAGGAAATCAATGTGAGTCAATGCCCTGTATAGCTATCCTTATCTCAACCAGCAAAAACCCTTGTTCCTTCCTATTATTGCTTATACTCTCTCTACAACAAAATTAGAAATAAGGGCAAAATAGTTTCTGCTGGGTATTGAGGGGGGGGGGAGAGGGAGGGGGCGGAGTGGGTGGTAAGGGAGGGGGTGGGGGCAGGGGGGAGAAATGAACCAAGCCTTGTATGCACATATGAATAATAAAAGAAAAATGAAAAAAAAAAGATAGGGTCTCCAGCTAACTTCACTTAAGTTTTCCTCCAACCATGATCCTCCTATCTTTGCCTCCTAAGTATCTGGGATTATAGGTATGTACCACCACACTTGGCCTCCATTCATATTTTTGAAAAAGAAAAAAAAGCCTGGCAACCCTACCCTCTCCCCACCCAGGTCATGCTTTGCCCCTTCTAGTTTAGCCCTGAATTGTGCTCACTCATATAAATCTTTTTTTGTGGGACTGGGGTTTGAATTCAGGGATTCATGCTTACAAAGCAGGTGCTCTACTTCTTGAATCACACCTCCAGTCCATTTTGCTTTGGTTACTTTTTGAAAATGGGGTCTCACAAACTATTTGCCTGGGCTGGCCTTGAACAGCAATCCTCCCAATCTCAGTCTTTCAGTAGCCAGGTTTACAGATGTGAGCCGCCAGCACCTGGCTTCTCTTTTTTTTTTTTTACTTTATTAAACTCTGTACACTTTGCCTGACTAAATTAATATTGGTGGAAAGTTCTATAATAATATCTGATCTCCTGCTCAACAGTCATTTTTTGAGGTGACCAGGTGTGAGATCATGAAGGAGGAGGATGGGACAGATCTCAAGGAATGCAACTACTACACTAAGAATAATGAAGAGTAGATATCACAATTCCTTCTTAGTGGAGATAGCACAACCCTGTGATGAGACTTGGACCACTGATACAGGCTGACCTGACAGTGATAGTCTTAAACTCTAGGAGAAAAGGCCTGAGACAGATGAGCATCATATAAATTGTGTCTCATTAAGTACCTTGTATTCAATAGCCAGCACCAGGATGACAGGTAGGCTGACTGCCTTTAATTCTAGTCATTTGTTTGCTCCTCTTACCTTCTCTACCTCTTCTCAGTTCCTTAAAGTGCTCTTGTTGGCTTCTGTTTGTAAACAAAGAGCAAGGTCTAGAATGAATTAGGTCCTGGGCTTGGCATCTATGCTTGGGTAACAAACTATACTAAAATTCCAGTGCCTTCTTACAACAAATGTTTGTTTCTTGTCTATGCTTTGTGTCCATCCATGGTCACCTATGGTTCTGCTCCATGTTATCGTCTCTTTAGGAACCGGACTACTGGAGCAGCCTATATCTAAAACACTTTCCATCTTGTAGCAGAGGGAGAGAAAGACAGCTAATCATGTGAGTCAGTTTACCATAAAGATATAACAATCCTAAATGTGTATGACTCCAACAAGAGATAAAGGAATAGACCCATAAATGGATGGAATAGAACAGAAATGCGTCTACATGAATATGGCAAACTAGCTCTTGGCAACATTCTAAAGACAATCTAAAGGAGAAAGAAAAGCCTTTTTAACAAAGTGTTGGACATATATATGTAAAAAATGGACCTTGATCTAAATCAAGTTTCCTATACCCGTAGACCAGTTTGGGAAATATTGCTATCTCAACTATATTGAAGTTTTTGGTCAATGAACATGGGCTATCTTTCTGGTATAATCTTAAGCATTATTTCTATGTTGTAAGCTTCCTAGGATTAAAATCTGCCTTTTCTGTAAAAGGCAAAAGATTTATACAATTTATAGAGAGACGAGAGTGTTAAGTTTGTCTTTTTTGTTTATGTTTCTAACCCAAGTCTTGGCCTAAGTAGGTACTGAATAAATAGATGAATAAATGTACAATAAAGGTTATGTTTTACTTATTTATAGCAAGAAATATCTTTTCACAGTTATTATCTGTCAGACTGGAGGTATGGTTCAAGTAGTAGAGTACCTGCTTTCCAAATGCAAAGCCCCCAGTCCATCAAAAAAATATATTATCTTTCTATCTGTATTATACACAGCTAATACAATTAATTTCCCATTTAAGAGAGCTTTGTTATTATTGTGCATATATTCTTCTGTTTAGTCTTCAGGAAACCCTGAGGACACAAACCAGACATGCAGAGCATGAACACTAGGAATGATTCAAGCAGGAAGTAAAGTCTCATTTTTGCTTTAAAAGTAGAAAAGTGGGCAAAACTGGGGAGCTGCTTCAAACATAGGAAATGGCTTATTGCTCCACTCGGAGATGAGTAAATAGAACAGTAACCTCAAAGGTCAGAGGTAAAGGTTAGGGAGGTAGAAGTCAGGGCAGTATATTTCAGTAGGTGAGGAGTATAGTGGTGGAAGGTTACCAGAGAAGATAGGATACGTGACTTCCTAGGGTAGTGTGTATTTTCTTTTAAAACACATACTCAACATTATAATTTTCTACTGGTAAAAATGAAAACAATGAGCTAAAGTCTTTATACAAGCTGGAGAAACTGCTTATACAACCTTCTTAGATAGTGGCAATAAAAAGAGGATTCTCAAAGCAATCAGGGGATGGAGTAGAACTTAACAGCACAAAAGAGCAGAGATGCTGAAGTGGTGAATAGTTTGCTCCTGAGGGTGGGGGTGTGCAAGTGAGAGGAGGGCGGATAAGGGCTGCAATGGGGATGCTGAGCCATTATTGGAAATACAGAATGCTTATAGACTTGGACAATAGATCGAAACAAACTAGATGAATTCAACAAGAATCTCTGTCTTGGGCTCATGTGTTTAATAAATGTCTGCTAAAGTGATTTTATTAGGTATCATTCCCACATTTGAAATGACTCACCTCCCTTTACACATATGCCCCTCCCCAGGATCCCATCAAGTTTCTCTCTTTTACAAATCACCAGAGACACAGCAGTAACCACCCTGTCACCCAGTCACAGCCTACTCCAACACTTACATACAAAGAAATTCAACTGTCCAACACTAACAGCTGGTTTTAACAGCAACCTACCAACAGTATGAGTGCCACATATCACAGAGCCCATGCTGTGTTAACAGAAATAGAGGGGCAAGGGAATTCAGTGGTGGGTGGAATATCTGCACAAGGCCCTGGATTTGATCCCCACCAAAGCAAAACACACACACACACGCACACGCGCACACACACACACATGCACACGCGCACACACACACGTAGATTTTTCAGAACTAGTGAAAATAGTCTCATTGAACTGCCAGTCTGCACGAGTATATCTGGTATATTCTATCACTGCCAAATACCATGTTTTAAAAGAGACATTCGCTACCTAGAACATAGCCAAAGGAAGTTATGAGGGCAATGAAGAGGCTCATAGCTATATCTCATAGGAACAGGAGAAGATAAGAGTTTAGAGAAGGCTTAGAAGAGGGTCATTCACTTCAAGGAACTGATAAAGGTATTCAATTTTTTCCATTACCAATCTCTTCAGATTTCAACTCAACGTCACAACTTCTTAACGTTTATAACTATACAAATAGAATGCTCAGTGTTGTAGGTAATGTGGATAACAGTTAAGGGCATAGGGCCAGTTCTGTTTAAGACACCCCTGGGTTCAAATTTCTCCTTTACCATTTGCTAGCTTTGTGATCTTGGGCAAATTACTTAACTTCTCAGGGCCCTGATCTCCCTTTCTATTAAAAGTAGACTGGTGAGTATATGGCCCCTTGGATTCTTCATTTCACCTTCTCATGAAAATGTTACCTCTACCTGTCTGGTAGCTATCCCCGCCTCGCCTTTTGGGTAATGGCCTATAATTTCCCTTGCTCTGATTCAGTGTGTTTCTGGAAGTTGATTTCATCACTGCCTGCACTCTGGCCCTGGTTCTAGCTGCAGGGAAAGACATGTGAACCAAGCCTGGCTGATGTGGGCACAGTACGGGGATGGACATTCGACCCAAGCTAGATCAGCTGAGAAACATTCTGCCAGGACTTTCATTGGACCCACTACTGAAAAAGTTTGCTTTTTATGGAGGCCACCACTTTGGGAGACTATACTGTATAGCTGCTAACAGGCCACTTCTACCACCACAGAGGACAAGCCTTACCATAGTTTAGATCTGGGATATCTCCCAAAGGTCCATGTGTTGAAGGCTAGGTCCCCAGCCTGTGGCATTACTGGGAGGTGGTGGAACATTTAAGAAGTATGGCCTTGCTGAAGGAAGTCAGGTCATTTGGGGCATGTCCTTAAAGGAGATACTGGGACCCTGGAACCTCTTCTTACTTTTTTTTTAACTGCTTCCTACCAGCCATGAGGTGAGCAGCTCCACTGCCATGTTTCTACCATAATGTACTGTACTGCCACAGGCCCTAAGAAACAGGGCTAACCAACCATGGTCAGAAACCTCTGAAACCATGAGGCAAAATAAAAGTTTCCTCCTTTTAGGCTGATTTTTCTAAGCTATTTAGTCATGGTGACAGAAAACTGACTTAACACAAGCCTGACAGAGAATAAAGCCCACTAAGTCACACTGGGAGAAGCAATGTAAAGAGACATATTTGATCATTTGAGCTCCTAAATACAACCAGGCCCTAGGACAATCTCCTAGGCTTTTCAGTTATTTGAGCAATAAATTCTCTTTTGTAATTAAAGGCTATTTGAGATAAACTTCTGTCATAGGAAAATGAAAGAATCCTGTCAAATACAATGAATGTCTACATGGTCATGCTGAATTAGATACTAAAAACATTTATATGATGCTATTAATGTTGAGGCAAGATGGCTTAAGCAATGAAAGGCAATGTAACTACCTCAATGTTAATGCACGATCAAGGCAACTCTAAGGCAAATGCGTGCCTGATGGTAGCACCAAAGTACTTCTTTTGAAAAGTTTCCTATTCAATTTCAAGCTGGGGGGGAGCACAGAGATGAATGTTGTCATCTGTACACCAGAAAGGACACAGAGAGTACAAAGTCCCTGTTTCCTCTACTTCTGTCCCATATGAAAATTGATACATCAGCTCACTGATCTCCCGGATTTTACTACTGGTTCATTCCAATCCATACTGTACAAAGAGTGGTCACAGAAAGACCTGGAATCTTGACTCTGTTTCTCTGCTCAAAATTCTCCAGTGCCTACAAGATAGAATCTAAATCACTTAGATTGCCACCTGAGGTTCATGTGCTGGCTCTTCCTCTAGCATGCAGCCTAAGCACCTGCCACTTGCTCCCTAGCCCCCCAAGAAACACAACTGAGTGTTCCTTGCACTTCTGGCCTTGTACACATGCTTGCACTCTCTCCTCTGGGAAGCATCCTCCAGACTACCAGGCTATTCATTCCCTTTCCTATGCTCCATGTCAGAGAGGTCAGAGGCCTCAGGCCAATCTCTCCTCTTGGTATTTTTCCTTTGCATTAAGAATCACTAAGTGTCATCGCCTTGCTAAGTTCCAAGGGAGGAAAATAGAGTTCAATTATTCAAATGAAATACTCAGAAGAGACTAGGATAAATGTTGAAAATATATGATCTCATCCCCATGTTGTTAAGAAAGTGAAAAACCCTATTACAAAAACTAGTTAAATTCATTTGTTGTACTAGTAATATTCTTCCAGCAATAACCTTTTCGAATATTAACTGGGAGTAAGGAAATGCAAGGTTTGGGACTTAAGATGTACTTTAAAGTGAGAATTATAATAGCATTTACTTTCAAATGACCGCATCTATCATTGACACTGCCAGTTGTGTAACACTGTCTTTTTGCATTAGTTTAAAAGATAGAGTTTGTAAAATTTGATAAACTTCAGGTGGTTCAGAGAATAATTTTGAAGATAGGGGCTCCAGTATGCAGCAGCTTTGGGCTTTACTTAAGGGGATCACAAGTATGCAATTCTCACTTTGTAATGATGTCTTCCATTGCTGCTTATGAGCTTTCCCCCACCCCAAGCCTACAAGCTGCAAGCACAAGCTGCAAGCTTGGTGGGGAGCCAAGCATTGCAGACATCTACTTCATTCCAGATTCCATCACTGAGATCTTTCCAAACTCACAGAAACCACTCTGGGTCACTTAACTACGATCAAATGATTTTACCACCCTCCAAGGAGACTTTAATTCTTTGCCACTCCCTTGGCAATTCTTATAGTAAGGGGGGTGGTAGGGGGACTACTGACATGTCAGTCCTAAGCCTGGTGTTGTGGAAACTTAAAACACATTCAAACTCAAAAGAGGTATCAGTCCCCTCCTGGCTGATGCCAGATGTTGTGGCTATCAATGGATTACTTGGTGCCATGCTGGCAAACTTTCATTTGAACAGGAGAAACGCAGATGTCACTATTCTCGAACTGTCAGGGTTGGGCTTGGAACACAGAAATACTTTGTGTCCCTCACATCTGGGCCTTTTTTTTTTGAGACACAGTCTCACTATATACATATATGTATATATGCATGTACATACATATATAAAACCTCCTTCCTCCACCTCCCCAGTGCACAACTGGGCTCTGATCTGGGGTCTCCAGGGGATCTACTAGGAGTTCACACATGCACTTTGGTGTGGCAGACAGGAAAGTAAAGGTCCACAACATTACTGAAATTTTTGTGTGACCATTTTTCTCGTGAGAAGACGAGATATTCAGCCTTTATAAAATACTCAAATAGGTCTGTAACCCATATGATTAAGAATCACTTCTCTAAATGTATCTTATAAGCGTTATGTTCCCATTACCTTTTAAATGTTATTACTGTTATTATTAATTATTTATTATTTGGGGTTTTTTTGAAACAGGGTCTCACCATGACATATTTAGACCTGGGCTTGCTAAGTTTCCAAATATATCTGGGGGACTTTAGCAGGCATTTGTTCTTGTTCTCTAATTCTCCTAACATTTTGGCAAAAAAAAAGTGGTGTGCATACAGTTGATTATCAGTCTTTTAACAGACCTTCTTGTACACTAGTTTGCCTTTCACTTTTGAAAAACATACCTTGCAAAGTTGAAATGCATAAGTACTTTCTGTTGGTTGGGTGAAGAGTTCTAAGCATGTGTACTTTATCACCTTTGGTTCTTATGGTGCTCAAATCTTCAGTGTCTTAATTACTTGTCTGGCTGATCTGTTAGTTTCTAAAAGAGTTTTGAAACTCCCACTATGATTATGGGTTGGTCAACTTCTAGAACTAGGTCCAATTTTATGTTATATACTTTGAAGCTATGTTGTTAGTATTCTATGGATCTAAAATTGCTATATTTTCTTGGCGAATTATCCTTTTGTCATAAAGAATATTTTCTTTGTCCCTAATGACATATTTTTGAAAACATTTTAGAGTCTACTCTATGATGACATCAACTTCTTTTTAAATATTTGCCTAGTATAGCTTGTCTCATTCCTTCAGTATTCTGTTTTAGATTTTATCTTTTATAAGCTGCATATACACTTCTACACTTTTGAAATAATTTCCACTATTATTGGACTAATCAAAGCATCTACATTCATTGTGTTTACTAATACAATTGGACTTATTTGCATGTCTTCTGCTGCTCTTTATATTTGCCATGCTTTTCCTTGTGATACTTCTCAACCACCCAAGCACCATTTTTCTTCCCTCTCTTGGAGTGATGAGATTTTCTTTATTCTTCTATTGCTTTGAAAGATATATACTTCATTATCTCCCTCTAATGAGAGAGCATTTCATTATGTAATGCCCAGGCTGGCTTTGAGCTCCCAATCCTCATGTCCCAGTCTGTGAGTATTAGGATTACAGGCCTGCACCACCATGTCTGGCTCCATTTATATTATTTTAATGGTAATACTTAAATATGAACTCTTGAGATAAGATATAATGCTTTTATCCTATTTCATACTGTGATAAAGGCCATAAAATACTTTAACTCCAATTTCTTACCAGTCTTCTGCCATATTATTATTTTCAAATACCTAATTACATTTTTTAACCCTCACCCAATTAGTCTTTATTACTCCATGTTTTATTTATGCCATTCTTTTCATTTTAAATTCCACTGGCATTAAATAGCAGTATTTAGTTACTGTCCAGGTCTTTTAATTATCTGCTTTATTATGCCCAATAATTTGTACTTATTCTGTATAATATTTTCATCATTATTTTTCTTTCTGATTCATATTCTCTTATCACTAGTACATACTTAATAATTTTTATTAGAGCCTTCAAACGGAGCTGTTATTGAAGAAATATACAAAGTATTTTTTATCTGGGTAAAGATATATCTTTTTTAAAGTCAATAAAATTTGACGACATTCCCTAGAATATATATTCACAAAATCAAACATGAAAAAGAACACTTTTGTAGACAAAGTTCTTCCTTCTTGGCCTTAGAGGCAAGTAACATTTAGCAGCAAGTATATTGGACAAATGATGAATGGGAAAAGTTCTTCTCTTTCACAGATACAGGAAAGGAAATTAGTTGACAGGTTAGCTGATTTGAATAAACTGTTGACTAAAGGAAGAATCTGTTTGACATATTTATCACAGAATGGTTTCTAACCAGTGAAACCAATATAAATTGATCTCAATTTAAAAATTAAATCAAACAGTTCAGAGCTTGAACCGACATTTAAAAATGCCTCATATAAATATATGCACGTATTTAGACAGAAATATAGCATAAACTGTAGAAACCTGATTCATTCCTTTTTTATTGTGGTATAATGTATGTAACACAGAGTACCTGCCTAAGATCGCTCAAAGACGACAGGGCCCTAAATGGGCTAGGGCTCTACAACTGAGAAGACAAGTTGTTGGGGCAGGATGGGCACAGGGTAGGGTTAGATGGGAAGGTATGCGATTCTGTACTTGTAGATTTACAGGATTTCCCAGCAAAAGTGCACCTGGAGTAATCTGGTTGACTAAATGAAAAGAGGGCAAAGATGAAGCCCTCTCACTAACTACCCCCAAAATAAATACAACTAAAGGCTCACACAAGTGTTTTTAATCATTAAAATGTTGGGGAGGAAAGTCCAACCTTGTAGTTTTGGTTTAGTAGGACAGTTCTTTTGCTCCTGAGGGAAGGCAAGCTGGGTGATTAGGATGGCTCATATCTGCAGAAAGATTTTTTTTGTTTTTTGTTTTTTGAGATGGGGACTCACTATATACTGAAGCTGGCCTGGAACATGGCATCCTGCTGTCTCTGCCTCCCAAGTGCTAGGATAAGAGACATGTACCAACATGCCCAACTCCTGGAAGATGTATTTTATCAACAAGGATGAAGAATACCTTTCTGTGCATGGGACGGTGCTTGATGCAAAAGATGGAAATCGATGCTGTCTTTGAACTTAGGATCTCACTACATCAATGAGGAGACATAATTACATTCAGAAAACAGAAAGCAATTAGCAGCTCTATCAGGCCTTTCAGGAAAAGGAGTATCATGTGCTAGATTAGTCATGTGAGGCCAAAAGTATTTATGTGTAGACTATATCAAAGTCATAATAACATCAAGAACACCCATTATATACTGATTGCCCATGAATTGCCAGGCAATGTACCAAACACTAATTTTTTCTTTAAAATAACTCAATGGAAGCAAGTGTTATTATCCCTATTTTTACAGTGAGGGCATGGACTCAGAAAGGATGAACACGGTTATACATGTGGCTCAAAGCAGAGTTGAGGAGTCACACCTAGGTCTAACTTAAGAACCAGGCTTTACCAGGTCTCCTTACAGCCCCTTCCAATCCAAACTTTCAACTTGGATTTTAAAACACTTTACAGTGTATAGTATGTAATTATAATATATTCCATGTAAAATGCAAAAATGTAACCTTCCTCCATCTGTCTGTTCCTTCTTCAGCTTTCAACTTGAATATCATTTGTTGCAGGACAACTGTCATACCTCACCAAACAGGGTTAGGGGTCCTTTCTCAAAGCACCCGAAAAAAGACCTCAATCCTTCCTGTGTATTCTCACAAGTCAATGAGCTCTGGGATTGGTAGTAGTAGATGACCAGAACTAATGTGAAACTCTTTTTAGTCTTTATTTCTTCCATTCAGTGTAGATGAAAAATAATAATGTATGTGATTAAGGGGTGCTACCAAGATTCTGCTGCAGTTACCATAGTAGACAATAGTACAAGCACATTACCTTCTAAAATCCAGACATTTCTAACCTACAAACCACATCTGGCCTGAAGAGTTTCTGAAAAGTGACTTGGGACCTATACCCTATGCATAAATGCCACCACATTACAGAACTATTTATTTATTTATTTATTTACCTATTTATTTTTCAGTGCTGTGGATCCAACCCAGGGCTCTGAGTATGCTAGGTAAGTGCTCTACCACTAAGCCATACCCCTAGCCCTACCATTCATTCTTTTTTGTAGGTACAGCACTTTGTACAGAGCCTTGCATATAACAGGGACACAATAAATATTTCCTGAGTGAGGAAGTAAGGCTGAGAGATTCGCTAAGAAGGAAAAATGGTCAGTGACTTGGGAGTGACCATAACTTCTCAACTTGCAGGCCCAGGTCTCTAGCCACCAAATGCCACTTCCTTCTTTGACTCTGAAGGACCTAAAAATAGTTGCTGTTGATTGAAGGCAAGCATTATAGTTGCTGTCTTCACTAGGAATAAAAATAGTGCAGTGGTCTTACATTTGGGACTCTCACATAACTTTAGCCTAGTAATACAAAGCACAGCAGGCATATTAATACATCAGATTATATGGGCAGCTTCACAATATCTTTGAACGTGGGATTCAGACCCTGCCCTTGGGTACTACATATAGTGACCTTTCTGACCCAATGATTTTCTTTCCTTTTTTTGCTTTTTGTGGTGCTGGGAACCAACTCATGAATGCTAGGCAAGAGCTCCACCACCAGTAGCTTTCTTGTCTGTAAAACAGCAAGGAGAAAAGGACCCAAGCTCCCCTCCCCCCAGGTGAGTCTTTAACAGGGTAACTCATAGGAAAGATAGTAACAGTTGCCCACACTCCAGAGTGGGATGCAAACCTCAGAAAGTTTTTTACTCCTATCTACTGTCTCCACAGTCCAGAGATCCCCGCCCTCATTCAGTGTACTCTGTCCAACCTACACACGCCTCTTCTCTTGTCCAAAAGAAGCAGACAGCTGTCAGAGTGGCTCAAGCGGTAAGAAGGCCTGCCTAGCAAAAGAAGCAGTCAACAAAGAAGCACTTTGTACTCAGGCACTAAGGGGGCTCGTTCTGTCTTCCACCCGAAGCAATCTTCAAAGAATTCCATAAAGAGTAGGCACAGCAACTGCTAGGACCCCAGCCTGACTCATGCATAAAAAGAATAGGGAGGAAATCACTGGCTAGCAGGACTGGGAAACCTCTCAACTGCAAGCTCTCAAGTCACAAGAGGAGACAGAGAGAAGCCTGGGGAGGAGAATGAGTGACATGAGAGATAAATCACGGAGTTCCATGGGTGGGGGGGGGTGTGTATGAGGGGGTCGGGTCCCTTCTTACCTGGTAACACAGGATGGTTTGCTGCACCAGCCTCGCGTACCCGTCCAGGCGGACCCCGGAATTACTCCTGCTCCTCATCTCCTGGACGCTCGCCCGCCGCGGCTTCCCCAGACTCAGCTCCCACGGCTGGGCGGGAGGAGATCGGGACTTTTCGAAACGACAGCACCAAGTATGATTGGAAAGCAAGCCAACCAGCGTTTCGCATAGCTGGACGGAGGGGGCGGGGGACTCGGGCTGGTGCTGTGGCGGCCCTGCCCTGACCAGGCTTGCAGAGCTCCCGAGTGTCGCGTGTCCCAGGCGACCACGCAGGACTGGCCGGGAACGAGGGTATCGGGCTTGAGGAGAAGACGCCCCAGATGAACCCCTGAGGTCTTCAGGCGGTCACGCGGCGGGCCTGAGCGCGAGGAACGACTCGGCGGCCCGGTTGCCAGGGAGCCCCCGTCCCCGCCGTGGAGCGGAACCCTCCAACTCGCTGCCTGGGGCGGGGGGGCGGTGTGGGAGGGACGGCCCGCCGGCGCAGCAGAGAACTTGGCTCTGGGCGGGAACCAAGTTGCCTCATTGAATTCGTTCCGTCTCCAGGCGGCCTTCAGCCCAGGCGAGGCCGGGGAAACAGACCCTTTGGCCTTGGTCACCTAGGTGCTCTGGACCCGTCCCCCCTCCCCCTGGGTCCGCTCCCGCCATGGAATGGAACCGGCCGGGCGCGAATGAAGGACACCCTTAAAGGGGTGGCATCCCCGCCCTGAGGAGCGCACAGCACCGCCCCTGGGCCCGCCTCCGTCTGAGGCGAAACTGTCAAGAGTCTGGCCTGAGGGGAAGGAAAATGGGCCTGCCCGTGGGAGCTCTGGAGATCCCGACTCTAGACAAAGGATGCATCTGCATCCTGGAGCTGCAGTGTGGCGAGCCCCAGAGCTGGCAGCCAAACCCACCCAAAGTAGAAGAGGGACTTGCCTACCTCAGCCACCTGAGCGTCCTTCAACCGCTGGAGATTCTAGACCCGCCTTTCCCTCAACGGCCCCGCGCCTTACCCCGTCCCGCCTCCGGGCTGACTGAAAATAGTGGAGACTAGCTGATCCCAGTTTGGAAGGAGGCCGCACAGGATCCCCCCTCCCCCCCTGCTCTTGCGGGGTCAGGGTTCCCGCAGCCCCTGCCCTAGCCATCTGGGCGATGCTCCCTGAGCATGCTCGAAGTTCGTCTACGGGACTATGACTTGAAAGGAGCTTTCCTAGTTTCTCATGGCTGGTAATTACCTATACTCCACAATCTTAGGCCCAGCATGCTTGTTCACCAAAAATCTGGCAGACGTATGAATAAGATGGACAGCTAGACTAAGGTTACCATTGTTTGCACAAGCCCTTTGCTAGTCTCCATGCACTTACTGTATGCGTGATTCATTGAGTCCAGTCCTTCCTCCTTCACCTTCTGAACCTCTTTGGCTTAAAGGCCAGCTCAGATCCTCCCCCTTATTAGTCCTCACCATTCTCTGAATTCCTATAGCAGTTTCTTTAGTCAGAGCTTAGGAATTGGATTCACTTCTAATTTAGTTGAATTCCAGTTCTGCCTTGTGGAAGTGGTATGACCTTTGGCATGGTGTTTTGGCTGTTTGAGCTTCAATGTTCACATCTGTTAAATGGGGCTCATAACAGCACATACCTCATAGGATGACAAAATCAACAGCATTTATCACATACCTGACTCATAGAAAAGCAACTAAAATCATAGCTGCTTTCAGCACCATTTGGAAATAATGTATTATCTAGTATTACTTGTGTTTTCAAATGTGGATAAGGCCATGTTTTTCTAACTGGATTATAAGTTACTCATTGAAACAGTCAGATATCTCTTACCATGCCTGGTACAGTGTTGAGCATGTAGATGGAGCTCAGTCAATTTTGATAAAATGAGTGAAAACTAGTTCAGCTCATTTGGGTTTCCTTGTTTGGTCCTTAAGTAAGTTCATGTGAGACATTCCAGAACATAAACCTAAAGCTTTACTCCATCTTTCAACTAAAGCACCCAACCTTTCATCAGTTTATACACTTTTTGTTTGTTTTAATCTTGGAAGCAATGCATATATGTACCTCCATGAAGAAGTTGCTGTGATCTAGAATTCAGTTATCGTAATTAAATCACTTTAAAAAATTTAATATGTTACTCTTACTAGATTTTTCATATATTCTTCTGTATCTAAAAGCTAAACTCATAGCTTATTTCTCTTATATTTTTTCCTCTCATTGGGTGCTTCTTAGGAATATATTTTACAGGTCACTGTCCAAGGTGGAAACTAATAAATGATTCCGTTGCATGGTTCACATCTTTGACTTTAAAGAAATTCACTCCATCATTGACCCAAAGGAGAGGATCAATTCTGAATCAGTTTGTTGAAAATAACCAATTTGCCAATTTTAGTTATTTCTATGACAATTCAATTTCAATTGATTGGGGATCTTGTTTTTAATTACAACACTTTAAAGAATCTTGAGTTTGTTTCTGTTCTACCTTCCCATCACTGGCTTCACACTGAGAAGAAAAGAAAGGAAATGTCAGGAAGCATAAGATTTCTTCACAGTGAGGAATACATTTATCAAGCATATTTTTTAAATGTGGTAACTCATCACTGGGGAAGCTGAGGCAGGAGGATATCAAATTAAAGACAGCCAGCCTGAGCCGTATATCAGGACACTAAAAAAGTAAAACAATTCTGGAAGGTTTATTCAATTTTTTTTCTGCTCCGAGTTCTTGATGTTTTATTGGAAACTAAAGTGAAAATAAAAGAATGCAATGATAAGAATTCTTCACAGTCAACATTATGTTCTAGTGCCCACTCAATTTTTCGTGTTTTATGTCCTTTGAACTCTAACCACAGCAGTGAAGAGCTGAGGTCAAGATGAACTGTACAGAACTTAATGTTGTTATGGAGCAAAATGAGATCAAACAAGTCTACTTGGTGAACAGGTCATTCAGTAAATTAGATCCTCATTGAAATGCCTTAAAAAAACTGATCTGCCTCCTAGGTGGCCGTGTTAGACACAACCTAAGTTGAGAAGGGGAACAGTTTCCCCTTTTTTGATGCCGCTCTTTGAAGCCAACAGAATTCCTTTGTGGGATTAATGGTTAAAGTGTGTTCTGGGAAAATTTTCTCTAATGTTCTGAAGAGATACTTCTTCACATACGGGCCACTGATCTGATATTCTCTGTCTCCTTACACTGGCACCACCTCTGTTTCCCATATATAAGGTCCCAGACTGTGGGAGCAAATTAAACCCAAAGGAGGATGCTTCATAGGAACATTCTTTCTGTGTCTTGCTCTATTATCTCTCTGAATTTAAAAAAAAGACAAAAGAATTTGATTAAGGACCCCAGTCCAGACATAAAACATAGTAGGAAAAACAAGGGGGAGGGACTAATGGACAGTGGACATTTTGCCTCCTTCACTATAGACTTTGGTTATATAATCTGTTTGGAGAGATCGATTCCTGAACTCTTATCCCTTCTCCCAAATGTAGACTGTCTCATCACCTCCTGAATCAATTGACCTATTTGAGGGAGCTGAGAACTTGGATGGAAAAACTGCTCAGACAGCTCTTCTCTGGGTGAAGCCAGCTTTCTACATTGGTTGCTTCCACATGTTAACTATCAACCCAGAGCCCCCTACATTCCATCCTTGCCTTCCTGAAATCCTAATGCTTGATGCTGAGGAAGCAGACACTTGGATGGGATCTGAATTGCAGTGCATATATTCCCTGCAAGTGAATGGCAACACATGCTAAAGAGAAACTCTTGAAAGAGTAATAGAAAAATGGAAAAGAGGCATTAGAAACTGATCTTGTGAGTCAGGACAACGCTTTCTTTAATTTCACAGTCCAAGGGTGCTTGCTGTTTCCTCCAAGATACTACTATTGTGTTGATCTTCATCAGACATGTTTCTACTGCTTCCATTCCGTGCTACCAGGGAAAGAGAAAGTAATTGTGTTTTCTTTGTGAAAGTCACCACACTTAAAGGACTTAACTGCAAATTTATTTCATTGACTTCAACATTTTTTGATTTTAACATATAAATACAAGACAATTAAATAATTCAGAGAAGAAAGATTGCAAAGACAAATTAGCACTCATAGAAATGTATATTAATTACAATGGCTAGTCTGGGATACAACATTTACTTGCAATATATGCAAGGGAGCCTTAGTGACAGATCTAACTAAAGGGTTTTGAAGAGTTCCTAATAAGGACATACTTGAGGCACTGCTCAAGCTAGTGTAGGTGGCAAGCAGTATAAACCTTATATAACTAGAAACAATTATGGTTCAGTAAATATACAAATAACAACACTGTTCCCACCAGCCCCTCTCTTGTCACTATACACTGTTCATACTTGACATATTTTTAAAAAGTATAAATCTGACTAGGCCAGCGTGTACCAGTCATAACAATGAACAATGTACCATGCAGTTGCCTTTTAAAGAACAGCAATATGATTTGCCTCCTCTCATATATCTCTTTTGGAAAGGTAATCCTACTTTATTTCCTTCTTCTGAGAGGCTATGGGGATTTGAGAAGTGGCAGTGTATGAGTCTCTTCCACATTCACAATCTTCCTGACATATGAGCTGTACTAAGGTTTGATCTCTCTCTGTAACCAAGGTTTTAGGCTAAACATATTAGTGCAGTTTCCATAATCTGATCATTAGGGATGAGGTCTGGGATGAGCACTGGATTCGTGTATGATCTCACAGTTTGTACCCTGCACCCAACAGAGAGACGGGATAAAATATGACTGCCACCCTGTTTGTTAGACCATGACGCTGTGTTTGCCCAGTAGGAGCACCTTTTTCTACTTGCCCAAGGTCATTCTATGAGCTAATTGTGGCACTATCTACCTTGATATGTCCAGTCTCGCTGTATCATTGTTTCTTGACTTCAGTGGAGTTTCTGTATTTCACATCCCATAAAATCTCCAAAAGGAGATTTAGAATTCACTGAATCAGTAAGGATTTTCTGAGTTACTTCATTAGACAAAACAACACAACCTTGTTTCTACAAAAGAATAAAATTACACGGTAGAAAATAAATACAAAAATGTAGAAGTAAGTTTTGGACATGTGGTGACTAGAATTTAGCTTATATACAATAAAAGCATGCATAACTAAACTCACCTACAGGCTGAAGTTAACAGTTGTTTTCTAGGATGTTATCAAGGATGACTTAAACTCTTTAAAATGTGGCTCGATATTAGCTACTTAGAAAAACTTATGTCTTATTCTTACTCTGTTCTTTAGAACCAATCTCCTTTTAAAGTGAAGAACAAGAAAGCAAATCACATATATCCAAAAGCCATGATAATGTCTTGGTTTCCTCTTCCAAGAGTAGCTATTGCTCTCAATTACCTTATGTTCCCCCAGAGTTTGCTGAATATCAAATAAGTTGATTTTCATACCATCTCACCTTCTGTAAAAGGTAAAACTGGACATCACACCATCAAGCATCATGCTTTGATTTTAGCAAAAAAGGAATCACATTTGCTCAATAAAGTGTAAGCTTCCCCGCTTTGAAGTCCTTCTGAGAGATATCCGGCTTTTACCATTGCAGGAATCTTCTGTCTCACTAAACATGTGCTGTCTTCCAGTGAGATCATGAAGGCACACATCTCCATTCTGAGCACTGAAAGAAACCCCATTCTTCTCTGTAGAAGCATTGCCTGTATAAGGAAAACCAAAGTCAGTGTCACAAAGTATCCACAAGAAGCACTAAAAACCCAAGCAAACATAAACTTCAATTTAAATATGCACACATGAAACATATCTTTAAAAATTTTTTAGGATATGTATTCATGTTTTATTTTTCATTCTCTCCCTAAGGTCATTCAAAGTAAGACCAGCAAATTGGAGAAACATGTTCTCTATGGCAGTTTTTTAAATGAAATGGTCAAAACATTAAGCAAAGCAAGGTATTTTATTGACTTAAACTATATGTAAGATACCTTCTAGTCATATGTTGATCTCCCCACAGGGTCAGGTTAATAGAATCCCATATGTACTCTTAAAAGTTCTTGGTTCCCTAAGTTTTCTATAAAATGAAACTTTGTACTATGAAAGAAACCCAGAGTAACCAGGTACAACAGTCCTGGTATGAAGAAATCACTTCTTTCTAATCATTTCTAAACCAGCCCTGTGACTAAAGCAATACAGGGCTAATTTGCAGGAGGAAACCGGGAGCTCCAACCTAAGAGTGCCAGCCAGGGGCAACTGGGTAATTTAATGGCACCTGTGGTTTGGACCTAGGCCCAGGATTGTAGAGGGACACAACTGATGAACTCGTCTACCTACTTTAGCACCATTCTTCTGAACATTATGCCATTGTGAGGCCATGTGGAAAGGTGAATAATAAGCTCACTTGTTATGATAACAAGTTATGATGACATAATAGTTGTTATGTCAACTATTATGTTGACATAATTATAATAACAATAATGATCATAGCACTGTGCACTTTATAAATATTTCTCATTTATAATGCCCTATAAGGGATGGGTACTGTTGTTATTCCCATTTCACAGATGATGAAACTAATGTTGCAGAAATGAAGCACTCAGTCCAAGATTCCATGACTCAGAAGTGATGGAGTCAACATGTGGGGGTGTTGCTTCCAAACTGTAAGCTTATGGTCCCACGTACAGAATGATAAGACTCTGGGGCAGTTCAGAAGTGATAGAGTTAACAGCTCCTTTTGTGCCACAGCTCAAACAGGGCATGTGATTGTCTAAGGCAGCTGTTCCGGTTAGGCTTTTTTTTTTTTTTTCCAGTTACGCATTTTGGTTTGAGGACATTTTGGTGCAGGAACAACTTGTTTGGTTACCATAACCCATTCAGCTGCCAGCTTCTTGTTTGAAATTGCTAATTCCATCCTTCATTCGTCCTAGATCCTGGTGTGAGGACTGACCAGTCAGGCATGTTCATCTGACAGGCAAATTACCTAGTGTGAAACACTTAACCATTCTGAAAATGCACCCTGATCTTACTGTCAGGCATTAAAAACAGCTATGTCAAACAGCTGTGCCCAAAATGTGCTGCTTCTGTCAAATCTGATTCTCCAAAGAATGATAACATACTGATTGGGCTAGGCAGGTGAAGCTTCTTCTCTGAGCTCTTCTTGAACATGGAAAAGTCTTGCTATGGATGAAGAATCTCAAACACTTATGATTCTAAGGCTCCTGCATGACTCCTTTCAACTGGGTCTCTCACCCTAACTTATTAACCAGCGTCATTCCTACCACCTCTGCTGTATTTCCCTAACCTGCATCATTCCTTAAATATCTCTTTGGCACAGAACCCAGAGCTTTCCTACTGGTATTGATAGTAAAGATAGAAGGTCATATGGCAACAGTTTCTTATCTTTTACAGCAGTGGTTCTCAACTAGGGATACTTTTTAGCCCCCTGGGATATTTGGCAGTGTCTGGGGACATTTTTGGTTGTCACAACTGGGGATGGGATGATGCTGCTCAGCAGCCTGCAATTCTGTGAGAAAGGAATTATCCATCCCAAAATGTTGATCGTGCCTGAGGTTGAAGACCCTTCATTTCAAGGCACCCTACTGGATTTTAAACATCTAGAGACTCCAGGAGGACATCCCCATCCTTAGGAGAATGGAAAACTATTTGGTAGGTTGATGAAACTTCTCACAAATTTATTTAAATATGTCGTAAAATAACTAATGTCCTGGAACAATTAATAAAAGCAAGTTGTCCATGGAAGGAGAAAGTATACTGGCAGAATTTAAGTTTTTATAAAATGCAAAAGATGTATTAAGAAGCAGAGGTAGGCAAAAAAATAGGTAAGATAAGCATTTATAAGTAATGAACAGCCCAGTCTTATGAAAGAAAGAAAATGTAATGAAATTGTACTAGAAATGTCAGAATTAATGTGTGAAAGAAGCACAGCAGCAACAATCTGTCATATATTGGTGACATATATGGTCACAAATACTGGTCACAATTTTTCTTCCAGCATTTGATATATTCATGTGCACTTGACAAGGCAGCCACATTGCAGGAAAGAATTAACAAACATGAAAAACAAAAAAAAAAAAACAGGAAGGTTTAAGTGTTGAAGATGTGTATGATTACAGATATAATAAAAATAAAGTCTTGTTGACTTTTAGGTACTGCTTTTTCAGAAACAGCACAGTACTGAAGTCTTTGGGCAATATTCAAATTAAGATTCAAAACACTGAATTTTTTAGGTTATCATAAATTCCCATTATGAAATATTAAATCTTTTTGCACAGTACTGAAGTCTTTGGGCAATATTCAAATTAAGATTCAAAACACTGAATTTTTTAGGTTATCATCAATTCCCATTATGAAATATGAAATCTTTAAAAAGTTTTGGTATTTTCTCTAAAATAAAATTTGGATTCATGAACTTTCTGTCTTATAAGAGCACCCCATTTTGATCCACTAATCATAGATGTAATTATTCAGTTTTCTTTGCCAAAATGCCACTAAAGAATGAAACTACTTTAAAAAATATATACTAGCTTGAGAAATACTATATTGAGACATAATACATACCATTCCCGCTTGCGTGTACTGAGCAATCATTATTCACTAGCAGTGTGGTGGAGTTAGTGGAGTTACTGCTTGACTGTAAGGAATTTGAAGAGCTGGATACTCCTTGGTTTACAGTCTGCTTCCTTAAACCATTAGTAGCAGTTTTACTCCAGTCTACAGCAGAATAAGCATTACAGAAAAACAGGGCAGTATGTTGAAGCTCAAATGCAAGAGACAGATCACAGTGTAACAAGTTCTAGCAATTGATTTCTCACTTCAAGATCTTATAGAGAAGTCACACATTTCACAAGTCAGTTTGATAAAAGGTAGTTTCATTTAGACTTGTATATATTTGTTCTTCCAATGACTGCCTGGTTAAAAGTAGCCTATATTCTCTTGGAACTAAAAGCCAACCTAACTGGGCTGTGTCTATAAATATCCACTGAATTAGGTAGGAATTCAGAGGCTTGTACTGTTTACTAAGAACACAAATCAACTGCCTGATGACAACTAATTGTTCTGGAGTCCATAAAAATGACTGTTTGATATGTATTGCCATTTTCTACAAGTACAAACTCCAATGACCCTCAGACACTGCAAAGGTGTTATTCATGCAAAAGTAATCTAGGTTTTTCAAACAGTAGTTTATTTCTCATTTTCTTAGAAAGAAGCTATTTGTTCTACCACCTGACAGGGCATATGTGAAAACAACTTCAAAATAACCAAATGCATGCCAAAGCTTATATATAAAGTCTCCCACTGACAATCAGGACCTGTGGAGAAAGGGTTGGGTCAAGCCTTAAAAAGTTATGAAAGAAAATATTAAAAATTACTTTGGGAAACAAAAGTTTCACTGTTGCTTCATTTGAGAAGCAGCCAGTACTCTAATTCTACTGCCCATAAAATTCCCAGATACAAATAATTATTTTAAATTCACTGGGTTTTCCCTGTAATATTCACAAATAATACTTTCTGTTGTGTAGGTTCTGTTCACTGATTTCAGATCCAATGGCTCCTTGGCAATGATTGCTTTGTTCTTAATTTATACACCTTTTCTTTGATATTTAAGAGGAGAAAACGCAAGATAAATCTTTACCAGAA
The DNA here is from genome assembly GCF_047511655.1 of Castor canadensis. Taxonomy (NCBI): domain Eukaryota; kingdom Metazoa; phylum Chordata; class Mammalia; order Rodentia; family Castoridae; genus Castor; species Castor canadensis. The sequence continues at coordinate 126,260,069 of NC_133405.1, read as the reverse complement.
TTTTCCGCCAGCCGTAACTTTCCACAACAAAGGTACTGCCTCCATTGCTTCCTGACATTCTCTTTTGCTACACAGTAAAAGATGAATATGAAAAATCCTAAAGGGGACAGAAAAACCACAACACAATGAATTCCAAATAAGACCTGAATATAGTGCGCTTACTTTGAACAAAAGATAAATCTTTGGTAACTGTGTGTCTTGTGAGCTTTCTCGCGAGCTCTTGTTCTCCTGACCTAACTGGGGGCTACTGGAGATGCAGAAAGGACAAACAATAGAGGATAGACATGTATAAAGTTGGGGTCAGGTGTGCTGGGTGCTCCGATAGAGACACACAGTAGCCTCATTGCTTGTTTTTCTCTACCATCCTCTTCTTTTACTTTGCTTCTTTTCTTCTCTATTCTTTAAGGCCTTACTTCTTTACTATTCTTTAAAACCTTGCTTCTTTTCTATTCTTTAAAGTCTCTTTCCTTAGACTTGCACCGTCCCATGTTTTCTTTAATCTCGCTTAAAGTCTTGGCCCTCAGACTTGTACTGTCCCATGTTCTCTCTTTAGTTTTCTTAAAGTCTTGGTGCTCAGACTTGCACTGTCCCATGTTTCCTCTAATCTCTAGCATAACTCAGCAGCGGCAGCAGCAGCATCATTCTCACAAGCATCCCACCAATCCAAACCCATCAAATCCCCTGCATCCTCCTTCAGGGAGTCTTTTATAAACAAGGAGGTGGAGCAACAGTTCTTGGGGAGGGGTGTGACATTATAACAAGAGAAACCTGTGATCCTACTTCTCTGAATGTAAACAACTTAGGAAAAGCAGCTGTGCTGCATTTGCCTTTGCCCTCTTCTGCAGCTGGGGCCATGCCAAACTCAGCCTGTAGATCATTGAGCACAACTGTGCTTATTTCAATTTCTCATAGGCTTCTCATAATCCACTCCCCACATGTGTGCAAAGTAAAAGTTTGTAAGTTGAATAAAATAGTCAAAGTCCAATGCTTGCTAATGAAAGGTATCCAGGTGATGGCTTTGAAAAAAAAAACTTTGTAAGATAATGAATCCTTATAAAAGAAATGATAGCCTTACATTTTCAAAATTAAATTCACTATCTTGTGGGGAGCAGAGTAGGAGAAGTCTATGAGGACATAAGCACAATTTTACTCAACATTCTGCAGGCTGAGTTCAGCACAGACCAAGCCACAAAATAGGGTGAGAGTAAGATGCAGAGCAGATGTTTATGTCAAATAATCTGTAGGCTGAGATTTGGCACAGCCCCAGCCACAGAAGAGAGCAAGAAAGTGAGCTGCAGCTCAGCTGCTTTTCCTCAATGTCACACTCCTCCCTGAGACCATCGCTCCATCTCCTTGTTTACCACTGGATATGAAAGACTCACTGAAGGAGGACACGAGGCTTTTTGGATGGGGGAGGCTTTTTGATGGGGGTGAGGTTTGGCTGCAGGGAAACTGCTGAAGGGAAAAGAATTGCTGAAGGGGAATTGCTAAAGAGGGGTTGATAGAATTGGTTGGCAGCTTGTGAGGGAACTGCCGATGAATGACATGACTGCTGTTGTTTGTCTGCAAGTCTGAGGGCTGCACATGGGACAGTGCAACTCTGAGCACCAAGGTTTTAAGAAAGTTAAAGAGAGAACATGGGACAGTGCAAGTCTTACGGGATAGTGCAAGTCTAAGGACCGAGAGTTTAAGAGTTATGCTAATGCAGTTTAAAGACAAAGACTTTAAGAGAGATTATGCTAAAGAAAAGCTAAGGGAAAACATGGGACAGAGAGTCTAAGGAAAGAGACTTTAAAGAATAGAAAAGAATACTTTAGAAGCAAGGTTTTAAAGAATTGTAAAGGAGTAAGGCCTTAAAGAATAGAGAACAGAATAATAGAGAAAAGCGAAGTTAAAGAAGAGTTATTAGAGAAAAGAAGCAACAAGACTGTTGTGCGTCTCCATCTGAGCCCCCAGCACACCTGATCCCAACTTTCTGCATGTCTGTCTGTCTAATACTTTGTCCTTTCTGCATCTCCCATCGCCCCCAGTTAGGCCCAGTTAGGTTCAGTAGTAATAGGAGTAAGAAAAAGCTCACTCCACTATCTTGCTTCTTACATCCTGTCTTGGTCTTCCTTGTCTTGGTAGTACAAGCCATGCAAACAAAATCCTACCTGGGACTTTGGCAACTATTTCTTCTTCCCCTGAATTTACAATCCATTTCCATGTCTGTCAAATGTCATCTCATTCACGGTTTCACATCCCCCTCTCCCACTCTCCTGGGTCTCTTTTGGGCCTTCCCCTCTGAGCACCAAGCCTGGGGGTTGGAGCGATTTACTTATATACCAGCTTTCTGCCTCCCTCAGAAAACTCTCTCCTGATGTCCCTGAAAGGAGGGAAAGCTGTAGACTTGAAGAGTTATGCTGTCCAAGATTCCCCACATGGCCCCACCTCTGCCAACACCCCAAGGCTTTTGCCAATAATTATTTGCAAATATATTATGGGTGAATTCTGAACTCTTTATCTCTCTCCTCAACCCTTAATCTATCTACTTTAAAATCTTCATTGAAAAATTCCAGATTTGCTTATTGGGGAATATTGCGCACCTCTGCCCAAATGCCACCCTGGGAGGCCACCCTTGGTTGCATTAGAGCAGAAATATAAATTAGAGAGGTCAAAATGGGGATAAGTTACAGTTCAACTGAGAACCTCTTACTATCTCTTCTTTAATCAACTCAAAAGCACTGTGAATTGGGCCTTACAGAAGGAGTAACAAATTCTTTCTATTCATTCAAATTCTAATGAGAAGATATTCTGGGGAAATGAAGAAAAAGAGGCAGGTTTGCTTTCCACACTAAACATGTGAGGGGAGGTATCTAGCTTTCATGTTAACTAATATGATTTTAGGAATATATGTATATTCTCTTAAAGTGTCTCTACTAATTTTAGTATGCCATTGTTAGCAAGTAAAACTTTTCTCTAAACCCTTAACATAACTGACTCATTTTCAAATTTTGTACTTAATACCATATGTAGTAAAGTGCATGGATATACCAATTCAGTAACAGGTATATTATAGGTAAAGATTAATAACTGTGGATAACTAATAAAAATAATTACTAGCTTCCTCCAAACAAAATATGTATGGTCAAATTAGGTATCTGAATTTCTTTGAGAACCTAAAAAATTATCTATTGCCTGAGGGGTGTATAGGAGCTAAAAGCAATAGTGATAAAGTGGTTCTGAAATAAATAAGTGGCCACTAAATAAGCCACTTTACAGATATTCTTTTAGTAGCCACATTTTCATATTCATTCAGTGCACATTTAATGCAATAGAGCTTACCCTGTAAGGTGTTAAAGATGGCAAAGAGATACATGAAGGTGATGTTAACTGGTCCCCAAGCAAAGAAGGCAAAGCCCCAAGTAATTCCCAGTAAAAATGTAAGTCCAGCAATACTCCTGAGGTCTTGAATACTAGTTTTTCGCTGGGCTCCCAGTTGTTTTTTCTTTTTAATTCGACAGAGCTGAACCAGGACGACAATGAACATGCTGACATTCAGCAAAAATATCACACAAAAATATCCCACAACTGTAATATAGAATACCGCATTGCTGTTGATCCAGCAACTGGAATTTAGGGGGAAGAAAAACAGGGGGAAACATATTATGACCATGAAATAATGTCCCAAACGGAACACTGAATCTATAAGGTTCTACTGAAACATTTTCTATAAGTGAAACAAAATGATAAAACTGCTGTTCTCCACAACCAGAAAAGAATCTGAGAGTTTATCTTAGGATATTGGTGGTTAAAATATTTTTCAAACATTCAAGATTTCACCCATGTAAATCTAGTAATTCTACTTCATGGTTCTTTGTTAATATAATGTCACTAATATCTTGTTTTTCCCAGAGGCCAATAAAAATAATTTCAATGTGGTTCCCTCTAATTCACATACTTTCTCAAAATGGTTTCTCCTAATTCATTACTTAAATAGTAGCATAGCTTATTTCATTACATATGACAGTAAAGGCTGTTGTTAAATATAGCTAGATTGTATTAAAATGACAGCTGGAGTCAATATACTCACAAGTCGTCAGGTGTGCCATTGGGAAATTTCCCATAGGATCCAAGCCCATAATTATCTGGGGATATAATCAGCACAATGCTCACAACCACAGCTGGTACCCCTGGAAGATGGGAAACATGGCTCACACATATTCTGACATCCAAAGATGGTAAGAAGAAAGACTGGTGATTAATCTAGTTAGGTTTTGTCGAGGCAGTGACTATTTAGCAGTTTCTTTTCCTCTTTGACACATGGCTGGATGCTCTCAGCCTTTCTGGATACAGGTGCACATGGTCACATGACTAAGTTTTGGCCAATGGGCTGGTAGCAGAAGTGATTTGCTGCACTCTGGGCCTGCCCCATAGAAACCTGCCCCCAAAGCAACTCTGGAAGCCCCATCTTGAGGCAGTCGTAATCAACTTAGGTTGCTGAATAAGTGCAAGACCAGAGACTCCCTCACTCCCTCTAACTGGACTGTGCACAAGCAAGAAATGATCTTCTACTGAGATTTCAAGGCTTATCTGTTATAGCAGCTAGGGTTACCCTTAACTTACACACATCTGGAATATAAATTTAAGAGTAAGAAACTCCTGGTGAATCTGTCCTTAATTGATTTCTGGAACACAAAAAATGGATGGAAGAACCTATCCTGGTTGATTAGGTGGGGATGACTGCCACAATGTTGGCTTTCTCAAGAGCCCATGGGCACTTCTGCTAAAAGGAGACCCAATGAAAAGACTCCTGCCAGTTTAAAATGGCTTTTGGCTAGGAAAGTGTGCTTCTCATCCCTCCATACCATTGCCCACCCATCAGGTGCCATCCCTTTGCATTGCACACAAACCAGACAGCTGTTCAATCTCAAGACTCCGGTAAATAAACAAAAAATTCTTTTCACAGACTACTTGGGGTACCTGGTACAAACTAATGTATTATTTCATTTAACTCCTTTTCATTTTTACCTTCGGATGATATTGTCATATGATAATGTCCCAAGTGACACATTTTTTTCTAAAAACAAAATACTGAACACTGTGGTTATCTCAATAGTGAGTGCTCACCTAGCTTGTGGAAGGCCCTGGATTTGATCCCCAGGACCACAAGATAAAAAGCAAATAAATAAAATACCAGGGATGCAAGAGTTTGTCCTTGTCAAGGGGATCTGGCCTTCCAGCCTTGGCTAAAAAAGAAAGAAGCCTGCTCAATATCTGGAGCGGTCACATCTTTCTGGGACAAGGCCAGGCAAAGGTGTTGTTCTGTTGTTCTTCACAGAGATGTAATGATGGGCAGGGTAACAGTAGTGAAGAGTTTTTAATCCTGTAGTGCAGGGAATGTTTAAGCTGAAGAGAAGGGAATCTCTCTTCAGTGGGGTAGCTGGCATGAAGTGGAAGGGCAGGAAAGTTGGGAAGGAATCAGAAAGCCAGCCTTGGCTTTGGCTTGGCTTTGTAAATTGGGGGTAAATCACATCATCACTTTGAGCCAGTGTCTGCACCTGGAGTTGTAAATAACTGCCGTGCTAACCACACTAGCTTGTCTTTAGTGAGGTAACTTATGTGGGAACCTATTGAAAAATAGAGCATTATATTACTTATAAATTAGCTAAAGTACTCCCAAAGAGTTTTCTTTTTTTACCTAAGAAAGCAGAACCAAGGCCATTGGTAAGCACTACTAGGAGCCAACTGAACTTAATGGGAAAACAACCATGGAGCTTTGGAAAATGGTCACTGGCTGCCTTATAAGGTAATGGACCCCTGATAGTGGAAGTGTTCAAGCAGCAGTGGGATAGTCTTTAGTTAAGAATAATCAGGTCAACTTGAGGTGCCTACATTGGGTGGGGAGTTGAAGGAACAAGCCTACAAGGTCTTTGGGATGTCTAAGCTTTTTTGCTCCACCTCCAAAAGGTCACATGATCTGAAACATTGTGTCAGCATGGCAATGATGTTATACTGGTTTATATGTACATTTTCTAAATCTGCTCTTCTGAGAGCATCATACAAGTGCCTGATGTATGGGAGGTTCAAAACAGAATGACGCTGGCTAGGAGCTCAGGGACAGAGAGTCTGGCTTCACTATCACACGAAGTTAACTTTTTCAGTTTATTGACTACCTCCTGTTGTTTATTCTAGTTGCTGGAGATACAAGGACTCATGGCCCAACCTCATAGTTTTGCATTCATAACAAATCCAGAAGTAATACAATGTTCTAGAAAAAGACCCAACAAGTTTGCTCGTGGATATTGTATAAAGCTGATTTAGAAACTTGCCAAGGATGAGCTGCTTCATCATGCTTCTACCTGACTAAAAATCAAAGTACGATAGAAAAAATCCAGGAAATGTGTGAAGCAAATTTATACATACCCCAGCCAACAATGCAGAATTTAAGGATGTATTTTCTGATATAAGTATTAAACACCTTAACAAGGGCCAAGTACATATGGAATGCTTCCAGGCCCATCCATGTGAATGAAACCAAGAGAAAATAATGAAGAAATACAGCCACTGAGATACAGAGGCCTCGCATGTTATACAGAGCAATCCAGGAGTCTAGGAGGAAGACCAGGTTCAGCAGAAGCAAGGCAGCACATAGCTGGATGAGGATTTTGGAGGGGTAATCCCTCCGGATCTTTCTAAAAGGAAAGGGCAAGAAAAGAATTAGCATTACATTCTGCCAACCCTCGTATAAGCATATTTTTCAGGCTTTCACTAACTTCTTTTTTTAAATTTTTTATTCATTTATTCACGTGTGCATACATTGTTTTGGCCATTTTTACCCTCTTTGGTAAACACTTAGCATAAATAATATCCTTTTTAAGTGAATGAGTGTATGGGAGGCACTAAAACCAATAAAAACAAAAGAAAAATCAAAACAGAATCATCTATAAGAACCATATGGAAAATATCTGTATTTCTTTTTCTTTCTTTTTTTTGGGGGGGTAGGACTGGGGTTTTGAAGTCAGGGCTTTGTACTTTCAAAGCAGGTGCTCTAGTACTTGAGCCATGTCTCCAGTCCATTTTGCTCTGGTTATATTGGAGCTGGGCTAGCCTTGAGTTTGATTCTCCTGATTTCAACTTCCCAAGTAGCTAGGATTACAGATGTGAGCCACTAGCTATGTTTATATTTCTGTGGGACCCTTTTTTTTAATATGCTGACGGTTGACCCATACTTTTAAATAGTTTGTAGTAGACACTACTGAACACCTACCTCATTTCTCCCAAGCTATTTCTAGAAGCATTGGTGCTACTTCTCATATAATAGGCTGCTACATTCAGATCTTTAAAGTATGGTCAGATTCCTGTTATCTAATATTATCAATTAAAATGAGATCATAGAAAGAAAACTTTAAAGGATAGCTAAATGTAATGGCATAGGAAAATACAGCTAATTGATGACATGTACACGTTTATGTGAACAAAATTAGATTTGGTGAAATCATTCTGAGTAATGGTTGGCATTATGCTAATTTAGTTTCACTAATATTTCCGAAGCTCCAGTAGAAGATGTGTAGTCACAGCTGGACCCTAAGTTTGGCACTGATATATTTTGTACATTTCCTGATCAGTGTCCACACTGTAAGTTCCAGAACATACATATTGTTTCATTTAGGTAATGTAATAAGAATACCTATTTCCTTCTTTTCCCATAGAATTTGTTAGAATTCCCCCTAAAAAGTTATCACAGGAGCTCTTTTGGTGAGTCAAGAAGGAAATGGTGTTATTTGGAATGTCATTTTTGCTTTGATTTAACCAAGTATCTACTTTTATTTATTCATTTATTTATAGTGGAAGAGGTAGGGGATTGAACTCAGGGCCTTGTGTTTGCTTGCTAGGCAAACACTCTACCACTTGAGCAGAACCCAACCCTTTTGCTTTTACTTTGTTTAGTTTGTTTTTCAGATAGGGTCTTATGCTTTTGCTCAGGCTGGCCTCAGACTTCAATCCTCCTTTCTCTGCTTCATGAGTATCTGGGTTAAAGGCGTATGCTACCATGCCCAGAGAAGTATCTATTTTGTTTAGTGAAGTTTTATACTCTTCTTTTTCATCAACCCTCTACCAGCTAACATATTTAATCTTTCATGTTTGCTCAGTATAATTTAGAAACTTAATTTGTGAATAGTTTTTCTGCTGTACATGGTTCTAAGGTCTATTCCAGATTTTAACCTCTTAGATTTCAAGATCTAAATCTATTTCTCATTTCAAACTGAATATAGACAGTGTCAGGCACTATTCTATAGTACAGGGTTATCATGATACAACCCTTGCCTTCAGTGAGTTCACAGACTAGTGGGAAGCAGCAAACATATAAACCCAAAAGCCTCATAAAATTTCACAGACAGCTGCTCCACCATGTGTGTGTACTGGATGGGGCTTATTAAGGAAAGTGCTTAATTAATACATTTTGGCAATGGAGGTGAGCACTGAGTCCTATAATCCAAATTTCCAGTTGTGGATACTCACTCAAAGGCTACGTAGGTTACGAGACTAACTGACAGAAAAACTGATGAAAGCCCACAGCCAATATATGTGATAAACGTCAGAGCCATCATTTGACCAGGTGGTAAGGATGTCCGAGATAGGTCCTAGAAAATAAGATATTGCTTTCCATGATCAAATATTTTTAAATAAATAAAAGAGTCATAATTTATGTTTATTGAGTGCTCTAGGTTGTTCAGTAAACCTGTGAGGTAGGCACAATTACCATCATCAGGTAAAGATACGGAAACTTATTTCTACCCAGAGAGGTTAAGCAACTTGCCCAAGACAACATACGTAAGAAGTGGAGGGGTCAGGATTCAAATTAAGGTCTTTCTGACTCCAAAATTCAAGTACTTGATCATTACATTATAGTGCATTGCAAAAGCACTGGACCGGAAGCCTAACAACTGGCTTTTGGCTCCTGGTTCTTACATTTCTTAATTTTATGACTATGGAAAATTGCCATGAGTCTCAATTCTGATTTCAATAAAACAACAATAACAATAATGTAGTCTACCTATCTTGCAGGACTGTTGGAAAGATAAAATAAGACTTATGTCAAAGTCTTTTGTAAATTTTTTAAAATACACTGCAAGCTAAATAATTTTTATTACATATTCTAATCTGAATTCCTTGGTCCTCCTAGCTATTTCAGGAAAAAAAAAACCTAAATGTAAAAACAGAATGTGAAAAAAATACTTGTATTCCACATTCAAATATTTTCCTTCAGATGCTTTTACTTATTAGAAGAGTAATATCACTGGTGTATAACTTTGCCATAATATCATGCTTTCTGCTCATCTGTCCAAGCCATCCATTAAAGTAAATATTTTTTTGAGACAGGGTCTCACTATGTAGCCCAGGATGGCCCCAAACTCCTGCTCCTCCTACCTCCTGAGTGCTGGGATTACTAGAGTAGACATTCTAATATGATGCCCAGCTACTCCTCAGACCCAGATTCTAAGGCCACAGGGCACAGGCATGTTACCAATAGAACACTGAAGCTTGTAAGGTGGCTGCAGGTACAGATGGTTTCATTCAACCTCTTGTCTTTGACAGAGCAGCCATCAGATGACCAGCCTCCTCTGCCACCTGTTGGTACCAAGAAGAGTATCTGTCCCATCAACAAGGCCACAGCACCAATGACAGCCCGCCTCCCCCACTCATGATTTTGAAAAGGTTTTGACTGGAACCTACCATTTCTGCTCAAGTCCCAAAATACACATCTCACTGTTAAGTCATCCTGCAGTAGAATGATAAGCCATGATTAATTTATTTATTGAACTGAAAAGCAATTGGGAAAAACTATGGTACTTTACATTTCAGAATATTATGCTTGATTTTTGGAGGGTTCTTATTTTATGTGGGTCTTTGAAACAAGCGAGACACATATGGGTCAGTGCTTCTTAAAGGGATCAATCATGCATAGGAGTTACCTTTGGACTTGTTAGAAAGCACATTCTGCTCAGTGGTAGAGCACCTGCCTAGCATTCACGAGACCATGGGCTCAATTCACAGCACCACAAAAAAAAGTAAATAAACAAACAAACAAATAAATAAATATACATTCTGACTTTGTGGGCCTGGGGTGGGCCCTGAGAGTTTGATAGTTTGCATTTCTAGAAAACGCCCAGGTGATACTGAGGCTGTGTGTCTGCAGACCACACTGTGTTGGCAAGGTCATAGCTGAAGGATGGGGTGAACTGAGCTGAGTAGTGCAGTCTTTCTTTGGAGATGATAGTCAGACCTGCCCCTACTAATCTACCTGCACTGAGATTGAGCAGTGGATAAGAGCTTGTTTTTGCATCAATCCTTCTTGTAAATTAGGCAATGATTAGGCAGGATAAAATGCTACAGAGTGACTGTATGATTCTAGCTTTACATACTACTCCTGGATCTGCTTTTCTCAAGCCATGCCTTATGGACATAGCCTGCACAAGGTGTCCCTGGTCAATGACCAGACCAGACTGGCCTCTCCTACCTGGCTTGAGTTGATGTGTTTCAGTGTGACCGTCACATTTCTTGTCAAGTTCTTGACAGTCAGGTTTGCAATACTCGATGATATGACATAGCTGATCAGAGAGAGGTTATCCAGTGAAGGGTCCTAGCACACCAAAGAATCAGTGAGGTAACAAGTGAAAATGAAATATGACCAGAGAGCTTTAGAGCTAGAAGGACACTATTTTGTCCACACAGGTTAAGGAGGGTTAGGGAGTAAAGTTTCCAAGGAACAATTAGAAGCAGAGCTTATTCCACACAATGCTTTAAATGCTGAGTTAAAATGCACAGGTTGACACAATAGGAGCTCATGAATCTTTAAAGAGGAACATAACATTAAACCATTTGAACTGTGTGTCCCTGAGCAAGTTACCTAACCTCTCTGTGTCTCCATTGCTTAATCTGTAAAGTTAGGGTAATAATAAATTCCTCCCTCCCAGGATAGGGTTATTGAGAGGATTAGAGTCAACATGCGTAAGTGCTTAGACAGTGCTTAGAAATTCAGAAGTGTTAGGGAATTGTCACTTATCATTTGTTATCATCACTAGCATCATTAGACTATGAATAAAAATTAATTGCAGAGTTTCATCAATTCATTTGACTTGTAGCAGGCTTAAGAATATTCAAGGACTAAAAGGAATAAAATCTCCACACCTACAAACAAAATCTAAACCAAAACCAGTGTTTTGGTTTACCTGAAAAAGGGCAGGTGTTTCAAAAAAGTTGAACTGAACCCTGGAAGCTAGCCGCACATCATTAGCTGGCAAATTACTCATCAGCGTTGAAGGAAGAGTAATAACGCCAATACTATTCTCAGGAGCGTGGGTTTCCAGACAAACCTGAAAATTGAGTGAGAGACAATAAAAATGCCTGAGTCAGTATAATAAGGAGATAGAAAATATGACTTATTAAGATGGTCCTGTAAGGACTTGATCTGTGATATTTTTAGGTAAAATGACCCTGTTTCTGTCTCCCTTTAAATGAAAGAGAGGATGCAAAATAAGGAGATGAGGCTCCCAAGCAGGAAAGAAAACATTTTAAGGATACATAGAAATTGTCAAAAAGTATAGGCTAACTGCACACCACAGGGAGACTACAGCAGCACACAACAAGTTAATGAGCTATGGTCAGGGTAAAGTCTTCATAGAAACCCATGCACCACACTTGTGAAGGGAAGGCTATGAAAATAAAAAAGCAAGATTTGGCTCCACGTGGGTGTTTCTGGCTCCCAATCCCTCTAATAGGTTAATAGGAAGCATGAAAAGCAGTAATCGTTTTGAGCACCACTATACACACTGGTATAGTAATAACAATTGTCAAAAATACTGAAATGGGTTGATAAGTAGCTCATCTCCCTGACTAGTTCTCCCAACTGCCTAGCATCCTCTCGTAGAGAGTTTCCCAAAACATTTCCACAATCCAGCTGCTAAAGAATTAACACAGGGTGCAAAAAGAATCTCTAGTCCTGCTCCAGCCAACGTCAATGTCATTTCTTTTTCAGTGTTAGGGATCAAATCCAGGGTCTCAAGTATGGCTAGGCAAATGCTTTACCACTGAACTACAATCCTCCACCCTGCTTTTTTTTTTAACTTTTAACTTATTTATTTATTTAGGTACTGGAGATTGAATCCAGGGCCTCATGCATACAAAACATGTGCTATACCATTGAACTACATCTCCAGCCCCTAACACCAATGTCATTTGACTCTGCGGTACCTTACTGTTTCAGACATTAAATGATCAGTAGTAATTGCCTCAATCAGGAAGTACAATAGGGGCTACAATCATATACAAGAAAATGTTTTTTCCATAAGAAATCAGATTGTACCTGAAGATTTGCAGGGTCTTGGGCTGCAAAGGTAGTTGTGTCGAAATTACTGGCATTCACTCTGATCACAGCCAGAGCCAAAGAAGGAGAGGTTAGGCTTATGGTCTTGTTTGAAAAATTCAATTGTAAGCCAATGTCATCTACTACTTTTAGCAACCTGTAAAGATAGGTGACAATTTACATTTAGCCCTCTCACCTTTTCTCTCCCATTCTAAGTAGAATATAGAGCAGCAACTTGAGGAGTCATTATGAACCTAGTCCGTGGGGAAAAACATTTGACTATTACTAGTCATGTTGAGGCAGGTAAGACTAGGGACATAGAACATGAGAAGCTGAAATCAGAAATTCAGAAATAAATAATCGGGTATATAACCTGATTAGAAGCGCACATTTTTTCCTTTAAGTTTCTCACTCCTTCACTGAGCAGTAAAATGATGACCTCACCTCCCCACCTTCATCCTTGCTGCACATAATTATTATGCTCTAGGGATCAAGCATGCACATCTTCAAGAAAACTGCCAGATTTAAAGGGTGATCATTAAACATCACAAAAAGTAGATGTCTATGTTGCAAGGATCCAAAATTAACTTAATGTCTTCAGGGTGAACTGATAACATCAGAATACTATAGCTACAGGAATTATTGGGATGTACCAGGGGAGTAGGACAAATGAGCACTTAGCTAAAATAATGTTTAAACTAAACCCCCTTTTTACCTATTATAAGTACTCTGTTAGAATGCTTAGTGCACCTCTTTTCATATGCTCATACACATGTCTCTGTGTGTACTGTCCTTTCCTTTCCTTTGCTTTAGTAATAAACTTCACTGGTTGCTACCTTAATGTGTCCTGAGAGTCTTTGTAACAGCATCATGAGTCTGGTATCCCAAATTGAGGACCTCTCCTTCTGGGGACCTCATTGGCCCACCTTGGTCCTGGTGACAATGTATGCAACATCTTTAGCAGTAGAGGGTTCTCTCTTAGTACCTCTCCAGTTTTCTAAGTCATACCTTTGGGCCAGAGGGGCCAGTGAGGCTGGTGGGGAATGAAGAAGTCTGCTGACTTGGTTTATCATTTCGCCCGCGAGGTTAGGCTCCAAGCTGCCTAAGGACAGAGCTTTCTCCATCTGGGACACTTGGTTCTCAAGATCAGCAACACTGCTGGTGTTGACAATGTCTGTGTCCAAGAGGGAAATCATTTTGTGAATACATAATGGAAAAATCACTTCTAACGATAAACATACATTGACCCTGTGATCTGATCAACTCACTCCTAGGTATTTTCCCCAGGGAAAAGAAAATCTAAGTTATAAGAAGACTTGGTCATAATTGTTTATAGTGGCCCTTTTCATAACACTTTCAAACTAGAAACAACAAAATGTCCAGGAACTGGAGAATGAATGGACAGATTATGGTATATCTATACAGTAGGATATTATTCAGTGATAAAAAGTAATTAACAATACATTCAACAACATGGGTGGATCTACAATTTTCCAACACACTATGGTAAGTGACCAAAGGCCAAACTTGAAAGGCCACATATTACATGACTTTATTCAAATCACATTTAAAAAAGTCAAAACTGAAGGAAAACAGAGTATGTCAGTGGTGGCCAGGGGATGGGGCACATGCTGACTTCAAAGGGACACAAGGGAACTTTGGAGGCAGTGAAAAAACTATATTCTTGACTTTGATGATTGTTACATGACCATGGCTGCTTATCCAACTGCACAGAACTGTAAATTTTTCATTATCTCTCATAGAACTGAAGAAATTTTACTGTATATAAATTATACTTCAGTAAACTGAACTGAAAATATGAAAGCACACCATTATATTTACTGTATATTCACATAAGTACAAGTATACTTGTATGTAACTTCTATCATGTGGACAGGATTTTATGTGGGTCACTAGAAGCTCATTTATGAAAAAGAGGTTATGAAATCAACAGCTGGACTATCAGTAATATGTCTGATTTTTATAGTGTTTTGAATTGAGAAAAATTATATAAATCCACCTTTAACAACAGAAAATTCTCTTAATTTCACCGCTAACATCCTATGTCTTATTTGCATATTTCACCCTAATTTTTTTGCCATGTGTATTTATATACCATTATAAACATGGATTGCAAACTATCTGTTGTTGGGTCTTTCTAACTTCACATCAAGACTTGAAAATGTTCCCCTGTTTCTTTACAGCTGTTCTAATGACTTACATAGTTGCATAATAGTTATTGTGTTGAGGTGGCATTCCTCTCCTATGGAACCATTAAGTTTTATCTACTTTTTTAGCCATCAGGTAATACGCCAACATGCATCTTTATTCATGTGTTGCTTCCCTTCTGTTGCACCAGGAGGAGAAGCACAGGTGCAGGAGGCCCCATTGAGGTTTTTTTTGTGTAGCTTGTTCGGTGAGTTCTAAGAGTCAATGGGAATAGCTTTGGAAAGATGAGCATCATAGGTCCCAGCTAATGAATTTCAATTTTACTTTATTCTTTATCGCCATTGAAACTTCCCTTGACTAGAGTCCTCATGATCCTCTAATTTTGCCTAAGAGGTCACACTTATTAAAACGTATTAAGAGAGATCAGTGAAATAAGTAATTTGGCAGAGCTCCAAATCTCCTGAGGATGCTGGCACCATGGCAGAGGAGGCAGAGACCACAACCCAGCTCCAATGTACTGTCACCCAAAACTTGGCTGTGTCTCCCATCCTCCAAATTCTCGAGGAAGGCCTGCCTCTTACTCACTGAGTTGAAGTTCTACAGAGTATCCAAAATTCTCTCTGCATCTTTCTCTCTTCTCTTTATCTCTGTACCACTAAGCCTAAGCCTAGGAGCCGTTGAAGGTTTCCACAGCATTCTCAGGTACATCGTCATTTCCAACCCAGTGCAGTTATTATCATTATTTCCATCTTTATGTTCAATAGACAACAGCAGAAGCCAAACTGCTCATCCCAAATTGTGCTGTCTGTGAGGACCTACTCCTAGGTCTTCCAAATGTTTCTGCCCTTTCAGAAAAAGGCTAAATGTGGTCTTATCATGTGTCTTGATTTACAAGCTGACAGCAGCAGTTCAGAAAGCCCAAACCCCAACTCTACTAGGAGGATCTGGACTTCTCATACTTACCTGTCTTGCCAGAAGGTGTGCTGACAGTGACAACATTCTCAGGAGCAGACTCGGTAGAAGAGGGAAGTGAGGGCCTTACAGGTTGTGAGGTAAGAGAAAGACTGGTTTGGGACAGAGGGGAAGAGATAGTTCCAGATTGGGCAGGCAAGTCAATGGCAGGACTGGAAGCTACAGAAGCTGAAGGCTGGGGAGAAGAAAGGTGATTCTTCCATGTCAGAGAGGGAGTGTTCTGGGTCACAGGGGGTTGATCAAGGGGATCAGCAAGAGAGAAGGCACTGGAGATGTGGGGAAGAATGGTGACTTGACGTGCAACTGGGATAGGTTTGATGGAAGAAGAAAACAGTGGGCCATGTGGATGATCAGGACAGACAATGGGATTCTGCAAATCACTAAAGGAAAAAAATCAGAGAGATGCAAATGAGACACAAATGAGCAACAGAGAAATGTCGATCCTCCATCTTCCGTCTGGCAGCTAGCTGATACCACCACATTGATTCGGTTTCTTCAAGGACCTGCCACTTCCAGTATGCCATTTCGCACCTGCTGAGCCCCTGCTACTGACCCTTACCCCTGCCTGCTTCCACCACCTACTTCTCAGAGAGGAATTTATATTCTTTTAGAATTGCCAGTTCTGGTTCACTGGTTTACTGCTGCTCTCGGGCTCTATGCCTTACTATTTATCACTCAATTAGGGGGTCTTGTAACATTACCATGTGCTTCCGAGGAAAGGAGTTGTTAAATGCCCCATGACCCAACTTGTTTCCACGTAATAGGAATTGGTCTTAACCAACTTTATACTGCTATAGCCAGGCACAGTGACCAAGAAATGTTGGTTAATGAAAAAATGAATCAAGCTGGGACCAAAGTGATGGTCTCCAGCATGTTAATCAGCTATACCCTCAAAGTTGCTTTAGCTCAGTGGTTCTCAACCTTGCCTGTTCATGAGAACTACCCAGAGAACTTTTTAAAAAATACAGTTTAATACATAGACAAATGGAAGGATAGATAAGTAGCTTTCTATATCCTTTTCCTCAATGTCTAATTTGGATGGTCTTGAGATGGTGCCCAGGGTTTCCAGGCCATGTTCCTGTTATAAATGCTCAGGTTATTTTTCTGGGCATCAAGGTTAAGAAGAACTCACCTACTATCTGTACACAATCCAATTGTCTTGGAGGATATTAGAGGGAGGAACAACTAGATAGGACAAGTCATCACCCATGGAAGCCTCTGACAGATCCAGTTTTAGGTGGAGACTTAAAACACCAATGAGAATGTGTTCTTGGAGCTTCTCTTTGACATGGGGAGGGAGGACTATTAGGTGGATGTAAGGTAAGTCACAACCATAAAGAGAAATGTGGGCATAGTCCAACTTGGCCCACCTGACCAACACTTGGCCATGGGCCTCCCTGTACCCCCCTTGTGATTCAGGGTAGCAGTGAGGACAGGGGTGTTGTACTGTCCAAAAGATGATGCATTGAAAAGCTTTGCCTTGGACTCTAGCTCTTGCTAACCCTCTGGACAACTGACCCCACATCTAAGACTCCATTCCCTAAATCACATACCACAGCAACCCATCTAACCAAGTTATGGCAGAGGTGCTTTGCAAAGTATAAATTAAATTATCTTCAGGTTATGTGGACCCTGCAGAATCCAGACACCCAGCACAGGCTCCCATTCACTGGGATAACCACTCTTGTCGTATGTGCTAGTGAGGTTCTTCCATCTACTGTGTGATGCAGCAGAGCAGCAGACGGTGATCTGGGCTGTGCCTTAGAATCCCCCACCCCAGCATTTCAGTGCTAGTGCCTAGGCCTCTCCAAACCAGCTGATTTTCATTTTCTGGCAGTGGACACAGGTGTCAGTACCCATTTGAAGGTGCTTACTTACAGAGGTGCAGCCTACATACAGTAAAGTGTATTTGCCTTATATTTAGAGCTTGGTGAATGCTTATCTGTGTATAGATGTGGATAATCACCACCCAATCTAAACATAGAGTGTTTCCAGCACTGAAGAAGACCACTCTGATATATCAGCATGTTTGCAAAGTGCCCCAGGTGTTTTTCATGTACAGCCAACATTAAGAACCAATATATTAGAAAGACCCCGAGTGATCATACAATTCTAGCCCAGTAATTCTCAAACTTGGTTACACATTAGAATCATTCAACTCAGGGGTTTGTAAAATTCTGGAAGCCCAAGCTGCACCTTAGACCAATATCTGAGAATGGAAGGTGGGCAATGATTCTAATATGGCCAGGCAATGGGCCATGTTAGAATTCTCAGGGCTGAGAATCACTGTATTGCTCTATGGTCTAGATCCTCAGTCCTCAAAGTGGAGTCCAGAAACCAGCAGAACTGGCTTCACCCAAAAGCTCGACAGAAGTGCAAAATCTCAGGCCTGCCCCAGACCTTCTGCATCACAATCTGCATTTCAACAGATCCTCAGAGACTGAATACATAGGAATGTTTGAGACATACTGATCTAATCCACAGAGATCTAATATATTTCCCCATCTCACCTTTGAAGGTAAAAAAGCACTTGCTCTAGAACCAATGTGGATACACAGTTAGTTAATGATACAATCCTACCAGACACTGACTTCCCATTCTGCCCACCCCCCTTTTCTATGTTCTGTTTCTTCTTCCTAACAGCTCTCTCAATGTGCAGCCATGGGTGGGGGAGGAAAGGAAGAGGAGAAAAAACATATTTATCATGCCAGCAGGCAGGTCAACCATAGGTAACCACTGTGAACACTTTCATTCATTCATCTTCTCTTTTTTTTTGTTTTTCTTTTCCTCTTTTTGTATAACTTATACAACTATGAACACATCATACAGGACTTTCAGAGTCTTCTGCTATTTTGGAGCATCTATCTCCAGTTTCCCTTCATGAAGATATAAACTTAAGGCAATAAGTCTCAACTTTGGTTGTATATTACAATCACCAGAAGAGCTTTTAAAACCTTTAATACCCAGGACATTAAATAAGAATCTCTGAGGGTGGGGACTGGGAATCAGTGTTTTAGAACCTTTTTAATTTGAATAAATTTTAGACTTACAAAAATATTGCAAAACAATACAGATAGTTTCAGCTTTACCTCACCTAGCTCCTTCCAATGTTAACATCTAACATCTAGCATTAGACTCAAATACCTGTCAAAATTCAGTATATGACAAAGGAGGTATCTCAAATCACCTTTTTAAAATGAATGGTGGTAGGACCACTGGTAAGCATTTGGAAGAAGATACAATTAGATCCATAGTTCACACCATACACAAGTATAAATTTCAAATGGATCTAAATGTGAAAAAAGAAACCATACAAATACTAGAAAAACAAAAATGTGAATTCTTTTACAACATGGGTTCCTAACTATGCCTCCAAATCTATAGGTAAAGGGGCTGGTGGAACTGCTCAACTGGTAGGGTGCCTGCCTAGCAAGTGTGAGGCCCTAAGTTCAAGCCCAAGTGCCACCAAAAAAATTATTTTAAATCAAAACCTCAGGTGATATAAGACTTCTAAATTTAATCACACATTTAAAAAAATTTCCATGACAAAGAAAACCACAATAAAGTGAAAACACAACTGACAAAGTGGGAGAAAATATTTGCAAAATATACCACAGATAAAAGAGCTAACATCCACAATATGTGACATACTCTTAAAAATTAATCAAATATATATTAGGAAAAGGCATGAAAATAAAATTCACAGAAAGAATGAAAATAGCCCCAAATAAGTGAAAAAAAAAGTCTAAAACTCAGTCTTAATAAGAGAAATACTAATTAAATAGATGAGAAACCATTTCTCATCTATCAATCTGGCAAAAAAATTTAATGACAAAACATTTAATTGGTGAATCTATGGAGAGTCACAATTTGTAAGCCTCCCTAGGTGATTTCAATGTGCAGCCAGAAGTGTGAAACACTGTTTTAAGACAATGGTCCAGATGAAAACTCCAGATAATAGAAAACTACATTTTCCCTAAAATTGAGAGCCAAATTCCAATAATCCATGATGATTAAATGTTATATGTATGTATGTTTGCTTGTTTGTTTATTTATTTATTTTGGAAAAGGATCAGCAAGTCTGTTACATACCACTTCAGTTTTTCCAACTCTTCAGGCGAAGAAGGACAGGGTGTCCTGACAGAACAGCAGCACTGCTCTGAAGGAGACAAAAGGAAAAGAAGAAAATGCATGGTCAAGAATAAAAGGAAGCTGAAAACTCAGACCCATCAAGTTTGTGGTTTCTATACTGACTGCATTTTAAAGAGCAATTGTATATAACTGGTGATTAAAGTTACTTGGATGTTTTTATACTAACAATTATATATCCATAGTAGGTGCTCAAAAATACTTGTTGAGTAACCTTTTTTTTCTTTTTTGGTTATATGCATTCAATAGCAATCATTCTTCAGCGGCTCCTAAGAGGAATTTGGAAGTAAACATATCTCAAAGAACAATATGTTAAGTCAAATAAGCTAGGCACAGAAAGACATGATTTCACTCATATGTGGGATCTACAGAAGTCTAATTAATTGAAACAGAGAATGAAAAGGCAGCAACCAGAGGACACATGGTGGGGAGGCTAGAGAGATATTGGCTAAAGGACACAAAATTTCAGTTAGAAAAAGTAGTATGTTCATGAGACCCGTTTTATGACATGGTGGCTAAACAAAACTTGAAAATTGCTGAGAGTAGATTTTAAATGTTCTCAACACAAAAAGGTAAGTATGTGAGGTGATGCTTATGTTAACTATCTTGATTTATCCATTCCACAACATATATCAAAATAGCACAATGTATACCATGAATATATACAACTTTCACTTGTCAATAAAAATGAACATATCCTAGTAGCAATCCATCAAACACTCCAAACAGAATTCTCCGGCTCACCTCTCAATAGGGCTTGATTTTCTCATTTTCAGATGATATATTTAAACTTTATAAGAAAACAGGAAAAATAACATTCCCAGGCTTTATAAAATTTGTCTAAGAACAAAGGAATCAAACAGAAAGCAGAAACATTCAAACTTATTAATTATATTTCAAGTAAAAATGACACGTCAAAAGTCATGTGAAAACGAACACAGCAATAAAGATAAAGACAACTTACCCATTGGTCGAATCTGTACTTTTTTCAAAGCAACCATTACAGCACATACATTCATTGTCTCATTCAGTTTTATTGTGAATGTACAATTTAATGTGCTGCAAAGAGAAATATGAATAAGCAGAAGGTTACTACATTGGAAACCTGCCTATATATATTTAATTGCTTTTGCAAATTTAGAATAAGGAAAGGGGACACTGTGTTATCTTGCAATATCAGCCTAATAAGCTTGTAAATATCCATCTACTATGGTCTGAACTTTACTCCCAAAGACTTTGACCTAAGAGACAGTAGGTTCACATTCAGATCCTAGAGATGAGAAAATTTCTGACCACTCATAGCTACTGGTTTGTTCTGTGTATCTGCACAATGAATAGGCAGGGGTGAAACTTGGCTATAAAGACTAGCACCTTGGTATCTTTAGTCTTACCCACCCAGCAAGCTGGTTAATTGCTTGGTGCCTGTAAGGCATTTGAGTTTCCATCGTGGAAACCTTTTCACAAATCAGCCTAATTGAACCTCAAGGTCTCTTAAATCCAAAATCTCTCTGGCAATTCAATCGAGATTATCAGATAACTAAGAATTTAAGATATTCTCTCTGTTTCTTTCTACCTTGGTATGGGTGAAAAATTAATGCGGCAAATCATGAAAAGAGGGAAGGGAAGTGAACTAAATGCATACATAGACAGGGACTCAACCTATAATTTAATGGAAGATTTGCCATGATTTCTTTCAATCAATATTTTGATGAGTGGAAATTGTCATTTTCTAGGACATTTACTCTCAAGGAACATTCACATAGTGAGATTACTGATCTATATGACACTGGTTTATGCAGGCAGTTTAGTCAATGAATAAAGCTTAAAATGGTTATCTCTGCACTCCCAAATGTTGAACAATCTCTGATTCACTCTTGCATGCATGCTTTTTAATTTCTTCTCTTTCTTTCCAAACTTTTTCTTTCCCTTCTTTTTTCTGAGCTCCATTACTATGTTTCTTCTTTTCTGCCTGTCCTTTACCTTGCCTACACCACTGTGACCCATTTCTTGGTCATACTGGTGGCCCTCAGAGCTAAGGACACTGATGATCTCATAGGACCAGAGTGCTACATAAGGAAATGAGATGAATATGTTGAAATCCAAAATGTCACTAATATGTATTTATGTTAGAGGAAAGCTTTTGGATTTACAATTTAACTAAGACTTATTAATACTTTATTTCTCACAAATGGAGAAATGATAATATTTTAAAATTATTACCACATAATAGTTGTACAGGGGGATACATTGTGATAGTTACATATGTGATTACAATATATCTTAGATTTATCCCTTCCATCATTCTCCCTCATCCCTCTCCCTGCCTTCTTAGAACAATTTCAACAGGTTTCATTCTTCTATTTTCATATATGAATACAAAATACATCCATCATATTCACCCTTTCTTTTTTTCACTCCTCCCACTAATAGCCACCACCCCCTGAAACACCTATTTTACCCTCCTACCCTTTTTATGTGCATATTGATAGTCCAAGGGGGTTTCACCTTGGAAATTCAGGATTGTATATAATATACTTTAATCAGATTAACCCTCCCATTACTTACTCTTATTCTATCACCAAGATCCCCTAATATTCAACAGCTCACAGTGCACTATGTTATATTATACTCATACATAGATGGGTTTCAATATTTTTCATTCTCTAACTTTTTCTTTCCCTTTCCTGCTTACCACAGTCCTCTCAGACAGACCAACTAATATAATCTTGTTCTCTGTCTCATCATATATACATATGTATATATGATCATATATATATTTATATATACATTTAACTTATAGGTCTAACTTCTATATATAAGGGAAAACACATGACCTTTGACTTTTTAAGCCTGTCTCACTGAAGAAATAATATTTATTAAATTTTTTTAAATGACTGACCTTTGGGCCTCTGCTGTAGCACATACCATAAAATAAGTCTGAGATAAAACAAAAAAAATGTATATGTTACTTCAACAGTTTTGAAATGTCAGAAAGGCAACCCCTGAATTTTAGAACTGCAGTCCCCCCTAGATATCATTCCTGACATAATCATAAAAGCCATACAACCTCAGGTTGGGTATCTCTGATGTCAGAAAGGTCACCAAGTACATAAGGGAGCACACTGTCTTGGAAGTTTCATTTTAAGAAACTTTGGTCTTACTAAAAGTAGGAGGTAATCACCCATTGCTCCTAGTTCTGATTTTTGGAGTAAAAAACCATGTCTTTTACATGACAGATTTGGGTGAATTTAAATAAATCTCTCTTAAGGGACGCAGAACTCCATACTTTCTCCTAATACTAACAGTAATTATAAACAAGGTACAGGGTATGCTATGATTACCTCGCTTAGGGTTTGTAGGGTTTTGTTGAGCTCTGATCGTCTGTTAATAAAATGAGAGAAATTGATATTAAGGAGACCATTAGTGATGTGATATTCAAAACAAGTTATTTTTGCTTATAGTGTTCACTTTGAAGAAACACAGGGCACAATAAGAAAGTCTATATGGGAACAATCAATTATTTATATGCTCCCCCCCAAAAAATAAACCTAACCAGATGGGAGATGGATGGGTTCTAGCAAAGAACAAGATAAAAATTATGAGTGAGCAATCTCTTTATTCATTAGGCTACTGCAACCCCGGGCAGCTTCTTCTGGCAGAGAGCCAGAGGAAGAGCTGGCTGAGGCAAAAAATTTCTGAGAGGGGCAAGGGCTCACCCTGAGCCTCTGATGAATTTCCCTCTCCAACTGAGGTAGCCTGCCCTCCTCAACACTCTTCAGCCCTTCCTTTCCCCTGTCTCTCACTCCCTTTCAGCTCTCTTCCAATCCCACTCTAACAATATTTACATTTTTACACTTTGGCAGAGATTCACTGAAGTTAAGATAGAAGAAATCTATTTTTAAAAATCACTCTAAGGCAGGAGGTGACTGTTCCACTGGCCAGGGGACACTTGGCAATGTCTGGAGACATGTTTTGGTTGTTAAACTGGGAAGATTGCTACTGGCATCTAATGGGTAGAGGCTAGAGATGCTCTTAAATATGCTACCATGTGCAGGGCAATCTCCTGTAATAAAAATCATCAGGCCCAAAATATAAATAGTGCTGAGGTTAGGAAAGCCTGCTCCAAGGAATGAGCAATAGTTCTAGGCAGCTGAACTCAAGGTCTGGGAGGAAGAGAGGGACCTGGCAGTAGTCAGCTAGCTCCTCAAGCCA
Source organism: Castor canadensis (assembly GCF_047511655.1). Taxonomy (NCBI): domain Eukaryota; kingdom Metazoa; phylum Chordata; class Mammalia; order Rodentia; family Castoridae; genus Castor; species Castor canadensis. Next base: position 126,236,221 of record NC_133405.1, on the reverse strand, counting down.
GCAGGAATGACTCCTCCATAATCATTCTTGGAAGCCACTTTCTTTATGGAGGTTTCTATGGCCCTAACTGCACTTCTTGCTCTATATTTAGATTCTTAGACCGTCCTTTGGTACTGTGTACATGCCATTTTCATGAAGTTGTTCTTCCCAATGACAAGAGTAAGATGATCTCTGACCTAGGCCATCCTTCTAGCTGACATTTCGACCTATGATTTAACTGGGGGCATCTATTTATAATGCATTTCTCATAGTCTGTGCTAGCCCTTGTAAATTGAGGTCTACTTAGCATAGATCTCTCCTCTTCCTCTTCCTAATCCTCCTCCTTCTACTTCTTCTTCTTCTCTCTCTCTCTCTGACTTTTGAATCACTTATGCTTCATGAAAGCATGAACAAATGGTACACATGGAGTCCTACCCTGAACTCTTTTTTTCAATCATGCTTTAATTGCAACTCAAATACCAACTCAAATGAAGCTGCTGCATAATTTCAGAGCATCAGAAGGAATCTTCCTTGTGGGGATATTAGTTGATGCCAGGTGACTATGGTTAGTTTGCAAAGTAAGCAAGAGCTATTTTGCTCTGTGTCCTTTAGGTCTCTCCTATTCTTGATTTCCAAAAGCTAAAGTGGCTCATAGTTGATTTCTGAAATTTTAATTTTTATTTTATTTATTTAGTTAGTTAGTTTTTGGTGGCACTAGGGTATAAACCCAGGGCCTCATGCTTGCCAGGCAGGCACTCTACCACTTGAGCCACTTCACCAGCCCAGTGCCTGAAGTTTTAAATCAAACAGATTACTCACTTCAGTTCACTTAGAGACAAGACTCCAGTGAAGGTGCCATTAGCTATATCTTGATCCTGTTGGAAGCAAAAACTCATTAAGAACATAAAAATACTATCTGTTGTTGTTTTTTAAAACCCACTCTCTAACAAGAAGTTGTTGTTTACTTTTGTTGGCTACCTGAAGAACTACACCCCAAAGACTGAATCCTAACTCCATGGAATAGTCTATCAGATGATCAAGTTGCACTTGTACAGGTAACTTTTGGGGTACCCAAAAGTTAATCCATATTCACGGAGCCAGTTTTGGGTTATTTATTTATTTATTTATATTAAGTCTATTAGCCATTTGTATTTTATTAAGTATTAAAATATTTATAATTAATCAAACAATAAATAAGTTTATCCAGATTTCATTGCCAATTCCCACTGAAGGGACAGGTTTTTTTTATTTTTTTATTTTTTTATTCGTTGATTCATATGTGCATACATTGTTTGGGCCATGATACTATTTGATGTCCCCACTGCAGAGAAACTAATACAGAAACCTTAAAGTGACAGAGGTCAATATGAGAAGGGGATCAGGAACTAGCGAAAAGGTCAGTTAGAGATGAATCAACTTAGAATGTGACACATTTGTACACGGAAGCAATGCGAGGAATCTCCCTGTCTAGCTATCCTTATCTCAACTAGCAAAAATGCTTTGTCTTCCTTATTATTGCTTGTACTTTGTCTTCAGCAAAATTAGAGATAAGGGCAGAACAGATTCTGCCTGGAAGTGGGGGTGGGGGGAAGGGAGAGGGAGCAGGGGGGGTTGGGGGAGAACTGGCCTGAACAATGCATGCAAATATTTATTTATTTTTTAATTTCTGAGTCAGCAACTCTGATATGCTAAGTTCTGTCTTTCTTATTTCAAAGGTTTCCCCAAAATAACACTATTAAAGCTCTCCTTATGACAGGTCCCAGAGTAAGAGACCTCAATGTAAAGAACTTGACAGCACCATTGCGGCATTTCTAGTACCCACCTCATGGCCCAATACACAGTAGGGGAAATATACATGGAATGAACAAACATGTTTGGTTGCGATCCTTTGAACCAATCTAGGTTATGGGAAGGCTGATACCACTGTATCTGAATCCCCCATGTGGGGAACATGATCAAATTTGGAGGATTATTCTTAGATTCAATACATATATTTCTTGTTGCTAGGAGTGTATAAGATAATTTTTTACATTTTAATTGGTAATAGAATTGCATTGTATTAACATTCTTATTCAGCTGCAAACCTAATGAAAACCAAAATATAATTATTAACAAAACATCATAATTATCATGAATTCAAGTTCTTATCACAAAACTAGAGTCGACAATACATACTATATTTAAATTTGGTCATAAAAGTAAATACGCCAAATACCATAAATAATGTGAACCTCCAGTAAAACTTTAAATACATGAAAATTCACTTTTTAAGATTGAAGCAAAGGCTGGGGACATGGCTTAAATGGTAGAGCACCTGCACAGCAAGTGCAAGGCCTTGAATTCAAACCCTAGTAACCACCAGAAAGAAAAAGATTACAGCAAAAAAAAAAAAAACCTACCTGGGAAATATTGTGTTCTTCATCATATTGAAACATTATCTCACCTCTAAAAAACACTAAAAAGAAAATTTCAAAAGAAAATTTGATATTTGTGCTCTTACAGTTTAACAATTAATACAGTGCATAAAAGTTACCAAATTACTTTATAAATGATCTCATCAAATGTTTTTTATTCTCATTTACTCTCCTATCAAGCTACTCAATGATTATCAATATAATTTTCAAAACATATGAGCTATAAATTTTATGTGGGAATTGAGAAACAGAAACTTTTCCACTTGTGAGGAAAATTTCAACCCTGTGTTCCTGAGTCTCATTGGAACTTTGTTTCTCTTAAAATAACTGAAGGACTGTGGCTCCAATGTTAACTTTAAAAATATTTTTAAAACTAATATAGTTGCAGCTACATATAGAAGAGAAGAAGCAAAAAAATGTTTCTCTGCAGGTAAACAGCCTTATGGATGTCTATTCTATGTCAGTTTTTAAATTTGGTTTTTGTTTTTAAAATATGGCAACCAAATGCAATTGTCTTTCCTAAAAACACAGCTGAAATTTTGCTTTGAAACCTGAATAGTGTGCAAGGCAATTCTTAATTTGAACTCATTGTTGCTTTCACTTCAGAAACACCAGAAAAACTTGTTAAAATGTTCACTTTGGGAGATATTAAACTCAATTTCAGTCAAGCTATGTCCTTCAGGGTACGTCTATGGGCTTCTACTCTTTCTAGAAACAAATAAAATGAAAACTCCTGAACAGAAGTACATGGTATACACTTCATATAGGGATCAAAAACTGGCCTCTTGACCAATGCAGCAAAGATGTCATATAAAACAGAGCTGGTTTTGGTCAGTGTTGTTGGTAATAAATCAGTTAAGTAAATATTTGAGGTTTGATGGAATATATGGTCTTTGTTGAAACTACCCAATTCTTTCATTATAGCATGATGCCCATAGATAATACATAGGTAAATGGGCATGTATGGGCCAATAAAACTTTATTTACAAAAACAAGTGGCTGGCCATATTTGGACTATGCGTGATAGTTTACCAACCTCTGAGCTAGAGGGTTGGAGGCCTCCTCATTTCCTCTTATTACATCCCAAAGTAAAACAATTGATTCCCACAGCCATAAATCCTATGGAGCCATGTATCCTATGGTCTACTTCCACTTAAAAATGGCTGACAAAGCCATGTGACCAGTGATTCAAGTGACTGATCTGAGGCAACTTTTTTACTGAGAACCTCAACTTTTGCATATTGACACTGAGATTTCAATTAATACAGTACGTGAGTATTGAAAGTAAAGATACTTGATATCTGTGTAGAATTATTTGTCAAATTTTTAAAAACTCTTAGTTTTTAAATGCTTGTTTAGGTGTGTGTGTGTGTGTGTATACATGTGCGTGCACGTGCATGTACATCTGTGCACATGCACTGACACTCACAATTTCTCTCCCTTGTATGGTTTTTGAGTTCAGGGTGAGTTTCAAAAATGTGCTATGAGCTCAGTGGTTCTGGTTGCACACAGCAATGAAGAAGCCACCACCTTTTGACCCTCAGCCTAATTCTTCCTGCTCAGTTAGCTCCCACCGTATTTACTAGCTTCCACTTTCTTTAATGTATCCAGATTGAAACCTGCAAGAAGCAAAGGTTTCTAGTTTCTGGCAAGATATCATGGGATTTCTGGTGCCAAACGAGTTAGTTCCCTGATGAGGCTGTTTTGTTTCACTGAAACAAATGGTCAAGTCAGTCACTTAATTGAGGAAAATGTTACTCTACCAGCTTTCTGGCATGTGTTATTCAAGATGACCAGGTTTGGTTTTATTGACTACATGTTCAATTTCATTTATCAAACATCATGTAGACACAACATTGAATTAGACATTAGTCATCAGCCTAAAATATTAGATGAAGCACAAAAGTAATGGCATTATGGGAAATATAGTAAAGAGAAGTGTAAGAGAGGGGAGAAGGAAGGAGGAAAAAAAGAGAAGAGAAAGTTACCCAACGTATGAAAATGAAATGTATCCAGTGAGTTCTTTTCCTTTAAACCAGTTAATATTTCCCTCTTATATTCTACCTGGAGCATAGTATCCGCAAAAATTTCAGATGAGCAAGTCTCACATTCACAAAGCAGGAAGTATTTGTGGAGTTTTCTTTTAATAGAAAGTCTTCTAGTTTTCTAATCCATTCAACCTGAACTTACTTACTTGAAATTGTTACCTATGTTTTTCAAATAAATAATAAAGCTTTTTAAAAGGAACAGCATAAAAGGAAAAATTCCTGTAATGATTACTATTGGAGTCATACCAAGACCTTAATGTTTTAAAATGCCTTCTCCCTTCCAATAATTCCTACCCAGTTCTCACCTGGCTGGCACACCACATCTTTCTGCTTTTTTTTTTTTACAATTGCTTTCATTGGTTTTAATAAAGAAGGTAGTCTAGAGAACCAAATAAATATGAGAAAATAAGTTGTTTTATTCTTCTAGCCCATGGCAGAAGAAAAAATATTCCTATTTCAAAAACAGAATATTCTCAAGAGATTACCATCTCAATTATAAAAAAAAAACAGTGGATGGTTTTAGGTGGTTAGAGATGGAAAAACACACTATGGATATACTGGAATCAGCACTTAATTATCTGGGTATATATAAGGTTTCAACATTCTAGCAGTCTGCTTTTATTCTTAGCAAAGAACAATACTCTGTTTCTAGGCTATAATACTTAAGGTCCTGTGGAAAAGTTTGAGGGATTTATGTACAAAAAGTGGCTTTTAATAATTAATAATTTCATTATTATGTTCATGAATTAACTCAGGGAATAAGCTATTGCTTTAAAGTTACAGTGAAAACTGTTTGTTGTAGAGCTCCACGGCTCATATTAAGGAAATCAATCCATTTTCTTTCACTAGACAATGTGAAGATAATTTCGGCCTGATCTAAAATTTGTTTTTGTTTTCACTAAGGAAGTATGAAGTAGCCAGGAAGTATGAAAAGAAACAAGTCAGAGAGGCATGCACATACACAACAGGAAAGAAACAAACCATTTGTCTCTATGGAGAAAATCTACTGGCAATGTGTAATATATGTAAGAACTAACCTGAATCATTGCAAATGGATGACAAATTACAAATATTTCTCTGGGATTTTACACCTGTGGGGGGAAAAACACAAGTCAGCTGGTTAATTATGTCAAAACCTGCACTTGTATCCTACACTGTCAAGAATTCACAAATGAAGACATCTGACATGGGCCAAAAATATGAATAGGTGAGATATAATTGGCTGTATGAATTCTACAAAAACTAAAGGAATGAGTTTTTGTTTAGTCAGTCAGCTCTGACTCATTACTATTCTGTAGTGTCAGAACCCCATTCCCAATTAACCCCTTTCCTATTGAATATAAACAGAGCACCATGAAAACAAATCAAATATAGAGACTTTAAATGGAATAGCTCTCAATCATAGATCTTCCTTCCCTTTCTGGATAAGACAGCCCTCGATATTTTTTGCAAGTCCATGTACAAAATAATATTAATGTCATGGTATTTCTTCATGAGAAAAATTACAAAATTTAAAACAGATTTTCTGAGTACCTACCACATTCTATAGGTTTTGAGAGGTTACAGATACAGACCTGCCCTCAAGCAACTTACAGCTTAGTGGGTGATGCTGGTCAGGAAATAAAAAGTTTGAGTGATAGCCGAGGACATCAGACCACACAGGCATACAAAGGGGGCAGAGATGAATGGGAGATGAAATAAGCCACATTACAACAAAAAGTGTCATACAGATTAATCTGCAAAACACTTTCCCCTTTGGTGAAAGGGGAAGAACATCTCTTCTTTGATTTGAAAAGAGCTCAAGGTTTAGTTTTCTAAAACTCCTTCCTTCATTAATTGCAATCTTTTGGTGAAGCATAAGAAATCTGTAAGAAATGGGAGGGGCTAATGCTAATCATGTACTAAATAAATCATCAAGAGAAAAAGACTGTTACATTAGGGAATATTTTTGCCTCTTTATTATGTCTTCTTTGGTCATAATTATGTATGCAATGCCCAATTGCTAGTTTATTTCCATTGTACATTACTTACAATGTACATTAGTTTGTTCCAATGAGAAAACTAGTTTGGATGCAAATTAAAATTGTAATTTGATTTAATGAATGTCATATAGTTTCTTACATGTCAGGTAACTTTTGACACTTAAATTCAGTTTGTTCACAAAATCAAAACTGTTAGCTGAAGCATGGTTCATATGCATCAATAAAGCATTCTGGCAGAAACTATATCACCAGACATATAGATTTCTATTTATTCTTCCACAGCAATGTTACCTACACCAAAGAGGAAAACCTCTACTAAATGTACTTGCTTATAGAGATGTAATTGATTATAATATAGGCATCATGCAAATATCATAAAATATATAGATGGCAGTAGTGCTTTCAATGTTTTTTAAATCACCTCCATGGCTCGCTAAGCTTGTCATTCTACCATCTCTCATCTTTCTCCAAATTTTACCTCTATTTCCAGTGATGTATGTCTTTATGCTTCTCTTTCTTCTTTCTTTTTTGTTTATTTACTTTTTTTTTTCTTTTGAGACAGGGTCTCACTATGTAGCACAGGCTGGTCTCAAACTCATGATCCCCCTGCCTTTGACTCCAGAGGGCTGAGATTACAGGCACACACCACCATGCTTGGCTTTGCTGCTCTTTGATACTGCAAATTTCCTTTCCTATTTCTAGAAATGTTATTTGTAATATCCCCAAGTACATGAACACAGGTCATTCCTTGAATCCTGAGGGAGAAAACTTTGAGAAGGGCTAGACACTAAAGAGTTTATGCACTGTGAGCCACATGGTCTCAGTTGCAACTACTCAACTCTACCATTCTATGTAGCAGAAAAGTAGCCATAGAAAATATGTAAACAAATGGGCATTACAGTGTTTCAATAAAACTTTATTTACAAAAACAGGCAGTGAACCAGATTTGGCCCATTGGAAATAGTTTGCCTCCCCTTGATTAAAATCAATCACAAGCCTTTATTGAACATGTCTTATGTGCCTAGTCTTGTGCCAGGAACTTAAAAGTACACTCCTTTTTTGTTTTGAAAAGAGTTTGAGGTCATTCCTCTCAAAAATTGCATCCTCTTGATAAACTCATTACCACCAGGCCTTCTACCTCAAATGCCTCTTAACCATGTTAGAAATATTTGTGGGATTAGAGGTGTAGCTCAGTGGTAGAGAACATGCTTATCCATGGGTTCCATCCCCAGCACCAACAAAAAGGGATAAAAAGAAATACTTGTGGAATCATTGTCTTTATCTGCATACACATTCATGTTGGTTACCAGTTTGTTTGCCTTGTCTCCCCCTTAGACTAGTAGTTTCTTGAAGATGGTACTTTGTCTGATAATTATTATATAGCCCTAAACACCTAGTACAACTTCAAGTACCCAGTTTTGCATACACACCTATTAAGAATAGATTTTATTTTTAAAAAGTAGGAAAAAAGAGAAAGAAATCATAAACACCAGTCATTTGTTAATTTTACTTTAGTTATATAAAAAGAAAGTCTTGATATTGATAATAAGTCATACCTGATGCATTGAAGGTTTTTACTATAGTGATTTTAGTTTTTTCTGCAAAGAAGCAATTTAAATATTAGAGCAGAATTGTTGCTTTTTTTTTAATTTGCCATGAATATTATTTTTTAGTGAACTGGTAAGAAAATCACATTGGTTGACATTTTTAAGACACCATCAGTCATCTAAGTACCAGAACAAATGGGATTCACATTCATGGAACATGTAGCACTGGTTTAGGGTGGGTCTGGGAGTTGGAGTCTCATGTTTACCCAGTTAGATCACACCCAGTACACGCCCCACAGCTTGTGTGATTCTACTTCAGTTTCCAGGCACTGTGGCTAGATCAACAAATGTGAATTTACACTTCAGATATTATAGAATTAAGTCACTATCAGGATCTTCAGATAACAGGTTGTAAAAAGCAGGTGATTTAGAATCAAAATTAATGTGACTCAGTACACATTAATTAATATTGTTACTATAGTCATAATCAAGCATCCCGATATTTTCTTTAGGACTTAGCACAATACTATCCCCATTGTACTGGCAGATAAAGCTATTCCCAGGGAGGTCAAGACCATCCAACTATTATCACACAACAGACCCACAGTAAAACTAGGACTTCTCAAAGTTAGGGGCTCACAGGCAAATATTAACATGCTCTGATGAAGCAAATCTTAACAAATATCTTTCCAGTGCAGTTTGGAGACAGAACCCACGGTTCACTCATCCAGATAATGGAGACCGAAGTTCAGAAACCCGTGCTGTAAAGATGGTCTAGTACAAGAGGCTGTGTTCAGGACACATATTTGCAAAGAAGCTCAGTCTTCTAGAGTAAATGGGCAAATTCTGAAGAAAAGACCAAACTCAAGAGCCTGGAGACACACTGAAAATGATGATATTATACTGAGAGCTTCAGAAATCCTCCTTTGTGTGTGTGCCACTGATGAGTTGTTTTCAGTGTGTGATCCATGGGCAATTGTTGGTGGTAATTATAGCAGCAGATAGCATTTTGCATTATTAATTAGAAAACTTTAAATATATTATTTTTGTCTGCCTTGATATTTTCCTCTCCAGAGCAAACAGAACACGACTGTGAAATGAAATTCTAGTTTTAGTAACTAAAGTGCTTTTGCAGAAAAATGTTCAACCTCAGTAGCAATCAAAAATGAAAAGTAAATCCTAACGAATTGAGAAAAAGACTTAATAACATAATATAGTCTCAGCAAAAGTGTAGTGTGACAGACTTCTCATCCACTGCTATTAAGAATGTTCCTGGGTACAACCTTTCTAGAAGGCAATTGGGCAGTAGGTATCAGGGTCTTAAAATATTCATACTGCTGACCCATTATGTCCAATCCTTGGAATGTATCCTACAGAAATCAGGAATGAATGCAAAGATGTTGGACCAGGATGTTCATTGCAACAACTTCTATTAAAAAAATAGAAACAACTTTAATGTTCAACATATAGCACACAATGGAATATTATCAAGTCATTAATGGCAAGGAGCACTGGGAAATACTTATAATATTAAGTTAAAAGAGCAAGATATAAAATCTATGTGAATCTGACTATTTTGCAAAGGATATGTAGAGTATATGTATATAAACACATGCATGTAAGATACCAAATGAAAATGTACTAAATTACTAATAGTAATAGACTTAGGAAAGCAACATTAAAGGAGACTTCTATTTTCTTCTCTGTATTTCTCTATATTCTCCATTTTATGAGCTAATATGTATCACTATGACAGTCAAAAATAATACTATATGTTATTTTAAATGGAGTGCTATGGCCACAATCGTTTGGAAGTTTGAGAGTGCAGGGACAACGGAATTATTCAATTTCAAAGTCAAAGGATTAATAAATCTATGGTTGAAGACACAAGAAAGTGAGCAGGCAAAGGAAAAATATTTACTACACAAGTGAGATACTCAAGAAGCCATAGAAGACATGCTATGACATTTAGAAATAACTTGATATTACCTGTTTTGTTTAAAGTAGACAATACACTTGAAGTAGCATCTGAAATAAAATAAAAATTACTATTAATACTAGCATGACTAACAAATCTGAGTCTTCCTAAGCTCTTTAAACAATTCACTCTTCCCCAAATCTGACAGAAGTTAGAGAGCTTTGCAAAAACCAACTTGGACTACTTAATGCATTGGCTGCTCATTCCATCACACTACCCATTCTCCAACCTGATTGCCAGTTATATGTCTAACACAAACCAACAGTCCTATAATTACTAGATTTAAATAAACTCATTTGTGTTGTTTTATTATGTTCCTTTTTCTTGTATGATAATAAAAGTTCCTAAATGATATGAAATTTTCAGCATTAATTCTAACTTTAATAGATAGTTCTGGGATGCTTATGCATTTTTACCAGTTATATACTCTTATAAAGCAATTTTAAATAATTCTAGTTTAAATTTAGAGTTCTTAAACATAACCTTCAACCAACTTTGAGGAAAATTTCATTCTGATCCTGTTCAATGTACAAGCCAATTAAAATCTATTCTACTGGTATTTCTTTAAATGAATTTATTATTCTGGATGAAATTTTAGGGGAAAAAAGGCATGAGCTGGGTATGGTGGTGCACATCTGTAATTTCAGCACTCAGGAGGCTGAGGCAGGAAAATCATGAGATCAAGGCTAGCCTAGCTACTTAGTAAGATCCTTTCTCAAAAAAACAAACAAAAAATGAACAGAAATATCTTACATTATCATGCCTAAAATGCACATGAAACACACACACACAATGGGATTCAAAAACTGCTGTCAAAACTAAATTGAAGACATACTTTTCGTTATAAAAAGTAATTAAACATGAAAATGATAACTTTTGGTCCTTCCCCTTGTTCTAAATATGAATTTAAGCCACTTTTGGTCAGTATAAGCTGCATCTATGATTATTTAGCTCCTTAACCACCAACCACATAGTGAGATTTTTATTTTAACTAAGGGATTCTGAAAAGTGTTGGGGTTTGACCAGTAAGATAGAAGGCTGTTTACCCACAGAGGGGAGGGAACAGAATGTGCTGCCCTATCCACCTCTCTGGAATATAGCACAGCTCTTTGTCCTTTTCTCTAGTTGATGAGGAAGCCAGTTTTTTTCCATCTCATACTATTTAAAAATTGATAAAAAAATCATCCATAAAGAGGCTGTCATCGAACATTCTGTGCCTCCAAATCCATGCTGAATCATACTGAAGTCACTGGATGTGCTTTTCACATTTAAACAATATGTCATGTCAAACTTTCTGGCATTGTAACAGAACAAGTAAAATGGAATTCTCAAATGTGATTGATATTTCTTTTCTTTTCTAGAATAGTTAGAGTGGTAGAGGGCTGTCTTCCCTCCATGGCCATAAGAATTTCATCATTTAACCAGAAAGTTTATGTCACTCTCATGTGTTGACAGTGTTTATTTTTATTTGGGGGTTTTGGGTTATTGGAAATCACTCAGTGTACTCAGACATAATTTAGAGGTAGAAATCTTCAACACCATTCATTACAATTCTATTCATATTAAGGGTTATCAATTTTCACTTGCTTCAGAAAAAAATTCTTACCATCGAGGCTTGTAGTTTCTGCCCCTTTTTGTCCCAAGGAGAAAAACAATATGAAGGTAAAATTAAAACAAAAACTTAACAAATTGGACTAACTCTAGGTTTAAAATTTTTTTAGAATCTTGCCTGGAGTACCATTGGAGTACGGGACAACACTGACAAGAGATGATTCAGCTACAGGAAAGAAAAAAAATTAAATAAATACTTTGAAACAATTATTTATTAAATTTTAAGGAGTCAGAACTTTTGAGATATAATTATAAAAAGAAGTAGAAAACATTCTATGTGATCCATGATCACAAAGCCTGCTACTACCTATGAAATATCATGGAAATAAGTTTAGAAACTACACCAAAATAGAAGAAATATTACTTTCCAATTTTTTTTAGCCGAGAGAGTTTTAGAAAACATTTAAAATAACTTGTTAAACTACAATCATGAAATATATTGGCACATTGACTCAATTTTGTTATAATGATGCCTGCCAACTCTTCCCACAGTGAATGTAGGATTACAAAACAAACAAACAAAACAACCCTGCTGCCCTGCTGCCACTCAATATTGTACTACCTAACCCAATTTCCTGCTAAGCTATTTTAAAATATAGCTACTATTAAGACAATCAATGAAGTTATAAATTTCCTGTGGAATGCCTCCATTTACCCTACGAGGTCAATCTACTACACACATTTTGCATGTTTAAATATTTAAAAGATTCAATGGCTTGACTTCAACCTACACATAGAAAAATAAACACAAACATTTAATAACAAATAAATTTTGCAGTAGGGAGCCTGATTTTCAGGTGGTATGGACAAAACTTGGGCTGCCCTATCTATTTTAGACTGCTCATGCGTTGGCTGAAGCACACATCCTGTCTGTCTGTCTCACATTATTGCTTCCATATTTTGTCATTTACTACATTTATTTTTTAAACAATTACCAAGGATAGCTCTTGAGGAGTAACACAGTTCCTGAGCAATTCAAAATTTGGCTATGAACTCCTTTGTTCTTGGGGAAGAATAAAATAATTGGCTAAAGCTGTTTTTTTAATTAATGGCTTAAATTTCTTTGAATGCTGATGACTGGGTGACACCATGAAAAGAAGAGGACTTGGGCACAGTTTTCTTTGTCCCTCAATGCTACATTGGTTCTTACCTTCCTGTTTGTGAAGCTCTACCCCAGGGCACCCAGAGCCCAGGCTGTGGCTACAATCAATGTTCATTCCCAAAGCACCACTCCCCACTCTATGTAAACAAGATTCTGCAGATATTACCATGATTGCATTTCTTGAAAGCTGTTCTGCTGGAAGAAAAATACACTGGTGCATTGTACCCTGAAAGCTTAAGAACTAGGGGGCAAATAGACATGGTCAAAAGAGCCTGAGCTTTGGTAGCTTGCAGTTCAGGGTTCAAGTCTCTCCCCCATATTTTAGTAACTCATACTAATTAATGATCGTTATTATTTATCAGGGACTAAATATGCACTAGGCACATGTGTTATCTCTATCTCATTTAATCTTTGCAAATACCCTAGGAAGCAGGTACTGTTATTCTCTACAGTTTACAGAGAAGGAAACTGAGCCACAGAAAAGTTAAGGAACTTACCCAAAATCTTAGCTAGCAATAGGGGTAGGAGGGTAGTGGACCATATTCAAACCTCAATAGACTGGCTCCAGAGAATATGTAAATATGAGCAAGTTTTCCCCTCTGAGCCTCACTTTCTTCACTATAAAATGAATATAATGATTCCTATGCCGCAAAACTGAAAGGAATGAGATGTTGTCTGAAGATGTCTAGGCACACAGTATATGCAGAAGAATTAATTTTAATTGCTATTATTATTGATTTGATTAAACTAAATGAATAACAGTAGAAGCTCACTTCACACAACTAAGTATAGAATGTGCATTGACTCACTAACATTCTGGGATATATGATATAACAAAAAGAATATAGAAATAGGAATCAAAGAAGTCATCTGGTGTCTCCGTATGACATGGGGCAAGAAGCTATGAGGTCTTAGACAAGTTATTCAGCCACTGCAGGCTTCATCCTCTCATCAACTAAGGGTTGGGGCTGGACCGCTTTATCCTTAAGAACCTATTTCTAGCTATTAGTCTCAAATTAGGGTACTGTTCCCAGTTCCTGCCAATACAGCCTCTAGTCATACATTTCTCTTTATTTGCCTTCCCATACTAGCGAGTGCTAAGGCTTTTAGAAGCCTTTTGAAAAATATTCTTTCAGTGAGGATACTGAGGGAGAACATCTCATCCCGCAAATATAAGAATACTTGGAATGTTTAAGTTCTTGGTACTCTTCAGACTTGTGAACTAGAATACCAAAAATAACTGAAAAACTTAAGCAGCTATTGTAATGTAAATCCACAATATTTTCCCCAATGACTTATTCCCCAGTATATTGATCTTTCCATAAGCCATATGACATAATTTAACCAAGGTATTTGGCGGAAAACAATTTTGCTGTATCTGACCATATACCATATTGCATATAGAACTTTTAGAACAATACTTTCTTAAAATTCCCCAATCATAAAATAAGTCTTACCAGATGGTGATAACAAACTGGAATTATCAGCATTTTCTGTCCAAAAAAAGGTAATTTAAAATTAGTTTCGGTTATGCACAAATTTGTAGGTGATTAACATATTTATAGCAATAAACGTAAATTGAATTGCAAATAACTACCAAAAGAGGGCAGTATGTTAATTTACTATTATTTTTAGTACTATGATCAGTACTCCTTTTCAATTCTCTACAAAGACATCTGAAGCATTATTTCTAATTTTTTGTTTGATTTTTTTTTTCTTTTTTAAGACAGGGTCTCGCTATGTAGCCCAGGCTGGCCCAGAACTCACTATGTATCTAAGGTTGTACTCAAATTTGTGGTCCTCCTGCCTCTACCACCCCAGTACTGAAATTATAGGTATGTGACACCATGCCTGGCTATCCTTTCAATTTTTAACTTTTGGTGGTGCCTCATATATTGTGCTTTATAATAGTTTGGTATATTTTGAACTGTAAATGATGACTAAGAACTTCAGTGATTGGCTGATGTATATTAAAATGTGTAGAAACAGATGTGTACACCTGAATGGACATGGTGGCACACACCTGTAATTCCAGCACTCAGGAAGATCCACCATTAAGGCAAGAGGATCGCAAGTTCAAGGCCAGCCTAGGCTACATAGCAAGACCATGTCTCAAAAAAAAGTTTATGTCTGCATAAATTAAGCTTCCACTAACTGCTTCTTTTTAGCACAGACTTTATGCCTATTATGCTACCACTTCCTTATGATTTAAACTAGATCAGATGCTCTTGGGTGTATAAATTACAAGAGCTACTGAGTTATTTATGTTGAGAAAATGCTTAGATACCTTAAAAGAAAAGTAATTCTATTTTTTTCTCCATGGAAAATAATACAAACTTATTGGAGAAACTCCAGAAATGAGAGGTAACAAAAAGAAGAAAATAAAAATCACCTAAAATTTCACTGCCTAGAAATAAGTGGCATTAATAATGATAACATATGTAATTTTCTTTCTATGTACATAATTACATATATATATATATTTATACATATGATAAGGATCATATCATGCAAAACTATTTATATCTTGATTTTTCTTATGTTAATATGTCTTGAAAATTGTTCTTTTTTGTTTTAGTTATTTTTCTGTTTTTTTTTATTCTTGTGCTGGGTGGGGGTACATTGTAGCATTTACAAAGGTTCTTACAATGTATCAAATACATCATACTTGAATTCATCCTCTCCTCTGCTCTCTTTCATCCCCCCCTCTCCTGATTCCTGGAACAGTTTCAATAGGTATCATTTTTGCATTTACATACATGTTTATATGTTATTTGCACTGTATTCATCCTCTTACCCCTTTCCCCACCACCTCCTTCCTCCCACCCTGCAGAACCTGTTCCGCCCTCTGTTCTCTGATTTTGTAGAAGATAAAACATAAAAGCTAAAATGAGAAACATGGTCTTTTTGCTAGTTTGAGATAAAGATAGCTACACAGGAAGTTTCCTTGTGTTGTTTCCATGCATATATGTATTACAACCCCAACTGGTTCATCTCTTCCAGTCCTCTTCACTCCTCCCTAGTCCCCTTCCCATGGTGGCCCAGGCCAGTTTAAGATTTCTATATTCATTCCTGTACTGTAAGCACATTAACCACATTCAAGTTTTTTGTTTTCTTCCCTTGTCCTAGACTCCCATGCATGGCCTCCCCTTAGTGTGACCCGTGTCCCATAATATTCCTGCATTTGTTTTAGGTCTATAATCCGCATATGAGGGAGAACATGTGGCTTTTGGCCTTCTGAACCTGGCTAACTTAGCTTAAGATGATGTTCTCCACTTCTATCCATTTACCTGAGAATGACAAAATTTCATTCTTCTTTGAAAATTGTTCTATATCACAATTTTCCACAAAACTGTGATGGCTTCCTAGCATTTCATTGACTAGATATACCATTTACCTCTATAATAAATTTCCTTTAAATGAACATTTTGGTGTGAACGATTTTTGATGATTACAAGCAATGTTGGTTTTTTGAATACATACAGGGCTATTTCTTTCAGAAATTCCATGAATTTTCGTTGTCAAAATGCCCTGTAGAAAACTTGAACCAATTTATACTAACCTTTGCTATATGCAAGAGTGTTATTTCCCCAAACCCTCACCAACATGGGATATTACAAACTAAATTTTTTTTAATTACAAAAGAACAGTTGCTTTCTTAATGGTATTTTGACATACAATTAATAGGAAAGAATAAGCATGTTTGCATGCTAAAATTGCACAGTGGAATATACCTAGTAGCTTCCAGGAGCCTGTTTTTCTGAAATGATGGCAGAGTATTGAGTGTTTTCTGGGATAATTAGAATCCTAATTCTGCTTGCATGCAGAACTGAATGAATGATCAATTCTTCAATTCCTCTGCAGCCAATGGACAAATGTAGGCACAGCAAGCAGGTGCATTGGTGCCCTAATTTAATTGGAATTATCTCTTCAATATATCCCTCATACTATTTTAATATTCTACCAATTTAAGAGTCTTTAGTTAAAAGGCTAATTTAAAAATACTCTTAGAAACTGTCAAAATATCCCTATTTGCAGATGACATGATCCTATACCTTAAAGACCCAAAAAACTCTACTCAGAAGCTTCTAGACATCATCAATAGCTATAGCAAGGTAGCAGGATATAAAATCAACATAGAAAAATCATTAGCATTTCTATACACTAACAATGAGCAAACGGAAAAAGAATGTATGAAAACAATTCCATTTACAATAGCCTCAAAAAGCATCAAATACCTAGGTGTAAACCTAACAAAAGATGTGAAAGACCTCTACAAGGAAAACTATACACTTCTGAAGAAAGAGATTGAGGAAGACTATAGAAAGTGGAGAGATCTCCCATGCTCATGGATTGGTAGAATCAACATAGTAAAAATGTCAATACTCCCAAAAGCAATCTACATGTTGAATGCAATTCCCATCAAAATTCCAATGACATTCATTAAAGAGATTGAAAAATCTACTGTTAAATTTATATGGAAACACAAGAGGCCACGAATAGCCAAGGCAATACTCAGTCAAAAGAACAATGCAGGAGGTATCACGATACCTGACTTCAAACTATATTACAAAGCAATAACAATAAAAACAGCATGGTACTGACACAAAAACAGACATGAAGACCAGTGGAACAGAATAGAGGACCCAGATATGAAGTCACACAACTATAACCAACTTGTCTTTGACAAAGGCGCTAAAAATATACGATGGAGAAATAGCAGCCTCTTCAACAAAAACTGCTGGGAAAACTGGTTAGCAGTCTGCAAAAAACTGAAACTAGATCCATGTATATCATCCTATACCAATATTAACTCAAAATGGATCAAGGATCTTAATATCAGAACACAAACTCTAAAATTGATACAGGAAAGAGTAGGAAATACTCTGGAGTTAGTGGGTATAGGTAAGAACTTTCTCAACGAAACCCCAGCAGCACAGCAACTAAGAGATAGCATAGATAAATGGGACCTCATAAAACTAAAAAGCTTCTGTTCATCAAAAGAAATGGTCTCTAAACTGAAGAGAACACCCACAGAGTGAGAGAAAATATTTGCCAACTACACATCAGACAAAGGACTGATAACCAGAATATATAGGGAACTTAAAAAACTAAATTCTCCCAAAACGAATGAACCAATAAAGAAATGGGCAACTGAACGAAACAGAACTTTCTCAAAAGAAGAAATTCAAATGGCCAAAAAACACATGAAAAAATGCTCACCATCTCTAGCAATAAAGGAAATGCAAATTAAAACCACACTAAGATTCCACCTCACCCCTGTTAGAATAGCCATCATTAGCAACACCACCACCAACAGGTGTTGGCGAGGATGCAGGGAAAAAGGAACCCTCTTACACTGTTGGTGGGAGTGTAAACTAGTACAACCACTCTGGAAAAAAATTTGGAGGCTACTTAAAAAGCTAGACATTGATCTACCATTTGATCCAGCAATACTACTCTTGGGGATATACCCAAAAGACTGTGACACAGGTTACTCCAGAGGCACCTGCACACCCATGTTTATTGCAGCACTATTCACAATAGCCAAGTCATGGAAACAGCCAAGATGCCCGACCACTGACGAATGGATTAAGAAAATGTGGTATCTATACGCAATGGAATTTTATGCAGCCATGAAGAGGAACGAAATGTTATTCACTGGTAAATGGATGGAATTGGAGAACATCATTCTGAGTGAGGTTAGCCTGGCCCAAAAGACCAAAAATCGTATGTTCTCCCTCATATGTGGACATTAGATCAAGGGCAAACACAACAATGGGATTGGACTTTGAGCACATGATAAAAGCTAGAGCACACAAGGGAGGGGTGAGGATAGGTAAGACACCTAAAATACTAGATAGCATTTGTTGCCCTCAACGCAGAGAAATAAGGCAGATATCTTAAAAGCAACTGAGGCCAATAGGAAAAGGGGACCAGGAACTAGTGAAAAGGTGAGATCAAAAAGAATTAACCTAGAAGGTAACACATACACACAGGAAATTAATGTGAGTCAACTCCCTGTATAGCTATCCTTATCTCAACCAGCAAAAACCCTTGTTCCTTCTTATATGGCTTATACTCTCTCTACAACAAAATTAGAAATAAGGGCAAAATAGTTTCTGCTGGGTATTGAGGGGGTGGGGGAGAGAGGGAGGGGGCGGAGTGGGTGGTAAGGGAGGGGATGGGGGCAGGGGGGAGAAATGACCCAAGCCTTGTATGAACATATGAATAATAAAATAAAATAAAAATACTCTTAAAAGAATTTAGGGCCATTCAATCACATGTTAGAATGAGTTACTTCAAATTTACTGATTTCTTCTAGCAATGAGCCGTACTGCGCAATGTGAAAAAGCACTGAGGAAAACTAACATTCAATACAGGCTACTCTGAAAATGACCTAGTTGGTTAGGTGAAGTGGAGTGAGGTAGGAGGGTGGAGCAGGATCAAAGCACTGGGATAGAGCGGAATACTAGAGAACAGGAACAGAGAGTGGTATTGAAGGGCAATAAAGCCGATACTGCTTCCTTTACAATTTTTCTCAGTAGCTGATCATAAGCAACAATGGTGCCCATCTTCTCTACTATCAAATCTTGATCCACAGCTGTATACTCATAGGGAAAGGAGATGATTTAAGTTCCACCTCTTTCTTAGATATTAGAAGAAACTCAAGGGTAAGGGGAGTACCAAAGCAGAGAAGGAAGTTTCCTAAAAAACCCACAAAACTGATTCACCATGCCTGGGTAGACATAGTTAATAGGCATAGCCTCACAATCAAGAGCTAAAACTTATCAAGATGTAGATGTTCATCCAGGTATGATGGTTCACATCTGTAATCCCAACACTTGGGAGGCTGCGACAGGAGGATCTCAAGTTCAAGGCCAACCTAGGATACATAGCAAAAAAGTACACATTTTGTAGGTTTTGATCACAGGCAGAACCGGCCTTATCTATCAAGAAATTTAAAGGGCTCTTAGTAGTTCCCAACAGTTCTGCTTTAAGAAAAAGAGGGAATCTAGTGAATTAAAGCTAGAGTTTTAAAAAGTGTTACTGTCTCCTTTTTTGCTTTGGGAGCCAAATTTCTCAGTGACTAACATATATTCACTTTTCTTTCTCTCATTATGATGTTCCATATCACTCCTCCTGGTCCAAGGTAGTGATATATCTCCACACACCTTACACTTTCCTAAATATCAGCCTATTTCTCTTGTGCTCACTCCCAACTCATTTCCCATTAGTTGTAATAAAGAGGTGGTCGTTATTTCCAATAAGTCATATATTTGAGCTCCATGCCACTCTTAGGAGACAAAACATTTCCATTTTTTAAAAGATTTGGATCACAAACCAGTGTAAAGATCAGTTAGAGTTGACTCAACATGGGTTGTTAACACATGGGTACATGAAAGCAATGTTAGGAATCTCTCTGTATAGCTATCCTTAACTCAACTAGCAAAAACGCTTTGTCTTCCTTATTATGCTTGTGTCTTTTCTTCAACAAAATTAGTGATAAGGGCAGAACATGACCCGCCTGGAACTGAGAGGGGGAGAAGGGGAGAGGGTGAGGGAGAGGGCAGGGGGAAGACATGACCCAAACAATGTATGCACATGTGAATAAATGAATAAAAAAATAACAGAATATTAAAAAAAGGAATCATAAACAAAAAAAGAAAAACATTTTTAAAATTCAAATTTTCCTTTGGAAACCTACAAAGAGCAAATTATAAAGCATTATTTATTTATTTAAGACAATAAATAAAATTATTGTGACCTTTCTATAAAATTTACTTAATGTGACACCCTATGATTTTTAAACAAAGTTCATATATTCCAATTATGATGAACTGGAAACTCAAGGAACTGGCCCCCTGGATGGAGTTTGCCCACGTCACCTTCCTGGCATTTTTTTCAAAGTGTTGCCACTACCCACAAACTCCAATACTACATGGCCAAGTGTGATCCATCCAAGCACTGCCATATGACTGTTTCACTGTCATTGCCTCTCCAATTTAATAGATCCAAGAACTCAGCCCTCATTACCCCTCATCATTTTCATACTTGATCTGTTCTTGAACTTAATAGTATTACTGGTAACACCAGGGAAATAATACAAGTTGAAAACTTGAATGTATTAGTCTCCTGCTGCTGCTACAACAAACTTAGTGGCTTAAAATACAAATTTATTATCCTAGAGTTCTGTAGGCAGAATTTGATTTCTTGTGGTTGTAGGACTGAAGTTCTTATTTTCTTGTTGGCTATAAATTCAGTCATTCTCAGAGTTGTGTTTCTCATTCCTCTATCTTCAAAGCCAGGAATAATGGAATAGGTTGGGGGAGTCGTTCTCATGTATATCACTCTGACTCACTTTCTCTTTCACTTTTAAAAACTCACATCATTTCACTGGGTCTACCTAAGTAATCCATGATAATCTCCCCATATAAAGGTTCTTAATTTTAATTACATCTTCAAAGTTTCTATTGCCATGTAAATTTTCACCCTGTCTTACAAAATTGGAAGTTTTAGAAAATGATCTCTTCATGTCAACTCTCTGGCCCTCTAAAGCATGTTCTGTCTACAGAAGCTTTATATATTAAAGTATTCATTGACTACACCATATACTTGGCATTCGGATATATGTTATTTAACATTTCCACTGTGTCTTAGTCTATTTTATGTTGCTATAACAGATTATCAGAGTTTGGTAAATTAAAAATGATAGAGGTCAATTTGGCTCATGGTTCTGTAGGCTGGGAAGTACAAAATAAAGAGGCTATGTCTGGTATAGACCTTCCTGCTGTGTCATAGCATGGTGGAAAGGCAAGTGACTTCACAAACAGAGAGAGTGATAACTAACTCAGTCCCATGAGAATGTTATTAATACATTCATGAGGGTGGAGCCCCCACGACCTAATCACTTCTTAAAGGTTCCACTTCTTAATACCATCACAATGGCAATTAAATTTCAACATGAGTTTTGGAGGGGGCATTCAAACCATAGCACACTGTAATGTCATGTTTCCCCAACTAGATGCCAAAAGTAGCAAGTCTGATGCTTTATTCATTATCCTCCAGGAATTCAGTCCAGTGTCATGTATCTGATGAAATCATTAAGAAGTCTTTATCACAGTAGAGCACTTGGTTAGCATACACAAGGCCCTGAGTTTGATCCTTAGCACTGCAAAAAAAATTTAAGAAATTTCTATCAGTTAGAGATCAAGATAGGAGCCCATGACATGTAGTTCAAGATCAGGAATTTAACTGAGGGACATAGTACAAAGGTGGAGGACCAAAGCAATCCAGAGGTCAGCAACAGCAGAAAGTTCCTGCTACTTCTATGGCTGGAGGAAGGAGAGACGTGAAGTTACTAGATCCCAGGGAACAGAACCACAGAGCAGGAGCTGAGGCCATGGAGGGGGGCTGTCCAGTGAGAATGGACATCATAGAGGAGGGACAGCCACTATTAGAGATGTCAGTCAGAGATGGGGAGAAAAACCCCAACTTTCCTTTCCTCCTGCACTCCAATCTCCTGCCACTGCTGCCCATTAGCCAAACCTAGCTGGAATATAATTGGCAAGGGACATGGAAAAGATGGCAAGGAATTGGGTCTCTGTGATACAAAGCAGAGAAGGGAAAGGATGAATAATGGATCTGAGAATAATGAGGCAAAATGTCCTATGCAGAGTCCATGAAGACTTGTGAACACTTCTTGGATAACTATTACGCAGAATCTGAAGTATGAAGGGGGGTGGTTATAACTACCAATCACAGCAAAAAGATCACTTAACAGATCTTACAAATGTGTTTTAAAATGTCCACTCAAACACCTATCAAAAACATTTAAAATGTCGCAATTGTGAGCCCCGTTGCTTACAGTGGTGACCTCAATAATATAACCGCTATAGACTCTTTTGCTTTCACTAATTCCTTTTCTCTGCTCCCTTGCTCTTGATTTCTGGGATCGCCTTACAAATAAACTATCTACATCACACAAGGTCATGCCTGGGTGTTTCTGAAGTTTTAATTTTCTTCTCTGCTGTTTGATACTCTGGTAGATGTTAAGGTTTCAAATGTGAGGCAGTTGTCCTAAAGCTGAAACCGTGGTAATATTGATGAGTCTTTACTTCCAAAACATTCATCCCCAAGTTGGATTAGAAAAATAAAGACTTAATCTATTAGCAGTGGATCCTCAAATGACTCTCCAGTTTCAACAATGAGCATCTCGGTACTGACCATAATGGACTTCCTCAGTTTCCTTAGATTATATGAACTTTCCTTCTATGATCTCAAGAAGGAAAGGATACCTATTTCAACCCACTTTCCAATGGCAGAAAAATGTGTACAACAACCCTGGCCAGAAGGACAGAGTCAGATACATTGGTTAACATAATTCAAACTGCTGCAATTAATAAACTCTAAAGTCTCAGGGGCTTTAAAAAATAGGAGTTTGTTTTCCAGGTATAAAGTCCAACCAGCACCCTAGAATAGAAGACTGAGGGAAGGGGAAGTAGGGAGAGGGTGTCATTCAGGGAACCAGGTTGACAGAGGCATTGATTTCTTTAACATGAATCCTCATTTTTGAAGATTTTTGTTCTGGACAGCAACATCCAGCAGGAAAACAGGGAAAGAGAGTGTGGGAAACCAGGTGGTAGATTTTTAATGGCTAGGCCTGGTAGTGGCATACATTACTTCTGCCCATTCACAAGGGAATGAGGGAACTCATTCACAAGGCCACTATTAATTACAAGGGGACATGTGAAGTGTGGTCTAGCCTGTATATTGAGGAAGAAAAAAAGCTTTAAAGCTACACCAGCTACTGTCTGCCACATCAGACTTAATGAGTACCATTAATTAACTAATACTCAGTAAACTAATGATGCAACAAGAGTAAGGCTAAAATCACTCTCCCCAGCCACCATTTTCTCTCTTATTCTTTGTCATGATCTTGACAAGGTCAAAAGTCAGGGAATCAATAGGAACTAGAGGAGGAGTCCTTGCCACTTTGAGGTTGAATATGAATCCCCCTTTCTTTGTGACTCATCCTCCCAGCTTTGCTCTCAGCAAATATCCAGATCATGGTTCTTCCAGGACCCTCAAGAGTGGGACTCCCATGTGATGAGCCAGTTCTGTAAACAACTATGTACTGGTAAAAACCACTAAGAGAGGCTGAAATTATATATATTCCTGCTGCATGGAAATCCTACTTAGTTGCAAAAGCTGCATTTTTGAGTTGCTTCAGTTTTGAGGCCACATTAACTCTTAACCTTTCCCATGGCAGTTATAGGTAGAAGACCCTTAACAGGTCCTCAGGCCCTTGTATGTTGGTCACTCCTGTTCTAATGATTTTTCCTTATATAATCTGTGTCTTTCCATGTGCTTTGAAAATCTGATCCGGAATTCCTCACTTTTAATAATCTGTAACTGTGACTTGATGATCTTCTCTATATGAATACAATATCTATGTTCATTTCTTTCCAATGGAGGAATGAATATACTTGATAACCAAGCTTTAAATGTGGTTAAGAGGCTGGGCTCACCAGGAAGACTGACTTGGGTTCAGATTCTGGCTCTATTTCAAGTAAGATTCTAACATTTCTCTGCTTGCATTTCCTTATCTGTAAAATGGAGTTAATTACTTTGAATGAAATTACATTTATAAAGCATTTTATCATAGTACCAACAATAAGTTGCAATTATTATTAATTCAAACTGTATAACTCTGTATCCTTGCAACTTTATATAACAAACTTTTTATTTTCTCTTTGTGTAAATAATGTGGTATCAGTAATTTGTATAGGGCATTTAAAAATTATGATAGTTTCTTCCATGATTTGCATGTACATGATTTCTCTTCTAAATATAAAATATTCTTATCTATTCTTTAATGCTTAATTGGTAAAAATGTCTGTTAAGACAGTGTTTGTTTAATTCAAGTTTCTAAAACATGAAGTGATTTGCCTAAAGTTTTTCTTGTGTATTCCAATTTTTGAAGGCCTATTATGTGCCAAGCATTAGAGTTATAGTGAGGACTAAAATAAAGTCCAGGGCCTCAAACGGAATTACATTCTGGTGATACTACACAACTCGCTTGAGAGCTTTAAATTTTCACTTTGAAAATGAAAATTCCTCAGTAATTCAAACTCACGCTCTCCTCTTATGCCCTCAAATCCAGAATTTGTTAGATGTTACTGTGAATCCAAATCTGTATAATGACAAATTGTATTTTATATTAGCAGCAAGGCAAAAAAGTCTATGTAGTTGAAAGACAACACAGATATGCGGTCAGTTCTTGTTCATCTAATTAATCAGATCATTATAAGCAATTTTAATTTACTTGATAAAGATTAATGCCCACTTTGTATTTTCATTTCTTTCTTCCTTAAACTAAAAGCCTTCTATACTGTACTAAATACTATCGTACCATAAAAGTAACTGTTAGCCTATGCTCTGTACATTCCTGAAAGAAATTCAGAGAAAAGGGTAGAGGCCAAATAGGACACCCATGTTAAAGACAAACACAGTTGCTACAAACATCATTGCAAAAGTATTTGTAATTTAACTTGGTGAGTTTTTTTTATAGCACTGTGATCTTACTAACATGAGATCTCTTGCCAATGTACTTCGTATTTCTTCAAGTAAGTATGCACCCACTCTCAAGGTGTGTTTCCAGTGTGTTCTCTTGGAACATTAACTTAATACCTAGTAGCTTAAATCAGTGGAACTGTTGCTTTCATTCCTCAGACCTCTCTTAATTTTTACCCAGTGCTTTGAGGGTACCAATTCATCCCAGAATGAATGAATCATGGCAAAGTTGTGTAAAAACCATTTTCAACTGCCTCAGTGACTAAACAATGGGGAAGTGGTTAAGAACACACGTTCTAGAATCCCACCGCCTCCACTTTCCAGCTGTGTAAACTTGGAAGTGATTTAAACTATCCAAGACCAAAATAAGTCCTTTGTGCAGTCTGGTATAGAAAGAAATCCAGAGAGTTGCTTTCTGGATCTTGATACTGCTTCTTTCTGTGTAACCTACATAGTTACTTTACTACTTTGGGCTTCTACTTCCTATCAGCAAAGTGAGGATTGATACAAACATTTCTATCTACCTCAAGAGAACACAGGGAGATAATGTATGCCAATGTGCTTTATAAACCAAGAAGACCTATAAGAACATCCAGTTGTGTTACTGCTTCTACTGTTACTTAGTATGATGAACTATGGCTATTGGATCTTACAGTGAGACACGGAGACTCTTCAATGAAGAGCCAGGCCAGGAGGGCACTAGCAACTTGGAGATTTACTAATCAAGAGCCAACCTGGAGATTTTTTATCCATTCTGAAATCAAGAGATCTATTGGCTTTTTTATAAATTTAAAAGCCTTTGAAACTGCCTCAAAGTAAAAATGTAGTTTGAAAAAATATGAGTTTTAAATTGTTCCCAATTTCACAATAGGAGCTTTAAATAGTAGAACAACCTTCAAATAGGATGGTAGAGATGAGTGGCTCTCCATCCTGCTAGAATTACTTGGGTCACTTTGACGAATCTCATTATCCAAGCTGCACTCCCAGATCAATGACATCAGAACATCTGGGGGTGGGATACAGGTAGCAGGCTTTCTTACTGTTCCTAAGGTGATTCTAATGAACAGCTGAGTGTGAGAACCTGGCATAGATAGTCAACAGCCCAGATACCACCCAAAGATTTTCAGGATGCCATTATGCCCAAGACAGATCCTAAGAATTCTTAGTATCTCAAGACAATGCACTAGGAATCTGAACACTATCCCTAATGGGTGGTTGAACTCACAGAATGTCAGATTGTTAAAGAATCCTAACAGGCAATCAGTTGAGTTCCTTCATCATATGGAGTAGGGAAAACACATCCATCAAGGGAAATTCCAGTAAGGTACAGCCATCTCACTGAAGTCTATGTAAAAGTTGGAGGGTGTGTGTGTGTTGTGTCAGAACTTGCCGGGTTCAGATGGTAACATGGTGATGTAAGCTAAGGTGAAAGGACTAACTTTGGAATATCTCTAGGCTTTAGACTAGGGTCACAAATCAATACCAATCAACTGACCACAGTTCACTTAATGCTTACTATATATTAAACACTGTGGAGGATATGAAGAGAGAAAGGATGGCACCCTTACACACAAGGGTTAGAATACACATCTATATAGCTGAAAAGATAAAACTAGGAGGAGAAGCAGAATTCAGGATTCCTTTCAACAGTTACTAGTGGAGTGTTCCAACACACCATAAATATCCACTACATATTAGTTTTAGAGCATTTTAAAGTTTATATACACAATTGATATATAGAAACAATAGCAATTAAAACAATTGCTGAGCTTCCTTTCATGTCTAAGATGGCCCCATCTTGTTTTGAAGCCTCCATTCCAGAGGTAGAAGGGAAAGTGATCCTTTTTTTTATTCATTTATTCACATGTGGATACACTGTTTGGGTCATTTCTCCCCCCTGCCCCCCTCTTTCCCCCTCTTCCCCCTTCCTCCCTCAGTTCCAGGCAGGTTGTGTTCTGCCTTTATCACTAATTTTGTTGAAGAAAAGAGACAAGCCTAATAAGGAAGACAAAGGGTTTTTGCTAGCTGAGTTGAGGATAGTTATACAGAAATATTCCTAGCATTGCTTTCGTGTACACGTGTTATGACCCATGTTGATTCATCTCTAACAGATCTTTACCCTGGTTACTGATTCCCTTCTCATGATAACCTCTGTTGCTTTAAGGTTTCTGTATTAGTTCCTCTGGAGTGGGGACATCAAATGCTTTCATGTTTTGGGTTTTCTGCCTATTTCTATATCACCCAAATGTGCTCTCCCCTTATCATGTGATCCAAGTTCAACAACATTGTTGCATTTCCCCTAGATCTAAAGTCTGCATATGAGGGAGAACATACGATTTTTGGTCTTCTGAGTTTGGCTGACCTCACTCAGAATGATGTTCTCTAGTTCCATCCATTTACCTGCAAAGATAAGATTTCATTCTTCTTCACGGCTGAGTAAAATTCCTGGGGATATACCCAAAGAAATACAACACAGATTACTCCAGAGGCTCCTGCACACCCATGTTTATTGCGGCGCTATTCACAATAGCCAAGTTATGGAAACAACCAAGATGCCCCATTATTGATGAATGGATCAAGAAAGTGATCCTTAAATCTGAGGGTATAGTTCAGTGGTAGAGAACTTGCCTAGTATGCACAATGCCCTGTGTTCTATCCCCAGCACTGAGAAAAGGAAAAGGGAGGAGGACTTTGTCTTTTTTTGCTGTAAAATGGTCTCTAGTTACCTCAATGTCATTTGAATAAATGTATGGTCTTAGTTTTCCTTCTCTTTCTTCTGGTACTCAAAATGGCATATGGCCTGGGGATGGAGTGCTAGTGATTTTCTAGCAGCAAGGAGAAGGGGCTTGAATCTGTGAGCTGACCCAGTGCTAAGCCCAGGGTTCCCCCTTGTCATGCAGAGTTCCTCAGTGTCCAGTGTCCAGTGCTGAAGGCCTCATGGTCTATTCTCACACCCACCTAGGCCTGGAGGTTTGTCTCTTGCTGACTCAGCTCCCTTCAGCTCTCGCCACAAAGAGTTTGTCACATCCTTCATCTTGTTCCTAACTGGGTTATCCATGCCAACTTTGCACCCTTGGCTCCCAACATGGCTACCCACTAGGAACATGAGGGTCATTTAGAATCCTACCCTGCCACACAAGAACTGAGAAAGATTTGGAGCAGACACTGATTATGGCTTTCTCTCTGCCTCAATGCACTGCTTTACCATTCTTCATCTGTGCAATTGCCCTGCATTGATGTACAGGCCCTGTGATGAGTCCTTCTGGGAGTTCAAGTGGAAACAGAAGTACAATGTCCTCTGCTTTCATTTTCCCCTCAATCTATCTTGAATTTCTATCCCTCCTAATAAACCCTTCTACCTGCCAGGGAGACTCAAGGCCCAACAAAAGAGACCTCATGCCTGGGTGTGGGAACTAGGATTTGGGGGGGTTGCAAAAATGGCTACACATCATATCAATGCCATTATAAATATTTATAATCTCATTTTTGTAATAGAGGGTTGAGACACAGAAAGGAAACAAGCTCTGTGTTTGATAGGAGAGGACAAAGTTAAACAGGACAGGTGCCTGCCTTTCAGAAGCAGAAAGCCTAACCTCCTGCCACATTAATTCCTGTTCTGTGCAAGGAATTACAAAGATTTGGGTGGACAATGCATGAAAAGGTGAGAGAGGAAAGAGAACAGTGGACAGTGAGGCCTTAGAGAAGCAGAATTGTAAAGGGTATTATCACTGGAAATGCCTGCAGCACAAAAAGATCTAGACCCAGCCCAGAGAGACAGAAAGAGTAAGTTTGGGGATTATAGCTTATGAGATCACCAAACTGGCTCAAATGTGTAATTGTTTCCAAATGGGAAGAGAATTCTGCTGGAATGAAATTATAACCATCTTCCACTATTATGTCATCTCACCCTCTGGAAAACAGAATAGCTTTACCTAAAAGAAGACCTCCTTCTAAGACCAGAAAAAGGGGGGACATGGGCACGGCGTGGGAGAGCAAGAAGCTGGAGGTAAGTATAGTTACCTGCCAGAGGCCACTTGGGTTTCTGGTAGACTGACTCCCTCAAATGTCACCAAGTTAGACAACTGAAAATGTTAAGGTCTAAGGATTCTCTCTGTTGGCCGGTGGCCTAACAAGAGTGTCAGGCCTACCTCTCCATGCTGACAAGAGCTACTGAGTCATTGCTCTGTCTTCCAGGGTGAAGCTACTGTGTTTGCAGTTCAGATCCCCCAGAGCCGGAGAACAACTGCTGTCCCACAGTTTGCCCTGGGCTCCCTCTCCTCCTTCTCCCCAGGCTTCAGTTTACTCTGCCCTCAGACACTTCATGAGAGTGCCCTGGGCAGCCTGCTGGAGTGTGAACTGCTACAGACTCCAATGGCAAAAATTCCTAGCTGTGTGACCCTGGGAAAATGACTTAATTTCTTTGCTAATCAGTTTCCCCATTTGTAAACTGAAATGAAAAAAAAAACTCACTATGAAGAGTTTAGGGGAGAGTTAAAAAAATAATGTTCATAAAACTCTAGAGTAGTCTGACCCAGAGCTGGTTCTGAGTGCTCACTGTTTTTCCTTCCATTAGTCTGCCCTCCACCTCACCAGCCAGTCATTGTCCCTTCTCACCCAGCAATGATGATGCAATGATGTGCCTAAGAAGTTCACAATGAACATGATCAGAGGTGGCAAGTACCACCACGTAGTGATAGACAAAATGCAAGCACTGGGGAGAGATATTTTGTTCTTCTGAGGAGGTCAAGACAGAGGTACACATATGTAGCTGAATCTTGGAAGGTGAGTGTGTTTCCAAATGGAGTTGACCCCAGGAATCAGAGGAAGAAAAGTATTTAAGTGAGATAGGGAAGGGAGTAAGCTAATAATGGGTACATTAACTACTATGGGTAACTGGGGCTCACTCAAGCCAACTGGAGAACTCTGGGAGACAGTGCAGTGGTGGCTCACACCTGTAATCACAGCTACTAGGGAGGCAGAGATTGGGAGGATCATGGTTCAAGGCCAGCCCAGGCAAAAAGTTAGTGAGACCCCCATTTAAACAAATAAGCCTGGCAAGGTAGATCACACACACCTGCAAGCCCAGCCACTCAGAAGGTATAGGTAGGAGGATCTATATATGAGGCTGGACCTGGGCAAAAACTCAAGACACAATCTGAAAAATAACTAAAGCAAAAAGGGGCTTGGAGGTATGGTTTAAGGGGTCAAGTGTCTAGCAAGCATGAAGTCCTCAGTTTAAACCCCAGTACCCTCACCCCTCAAAAAACAGCTCTGAGCATTGTATAGGCACAGATCATTCTCAGTCAGAGACACACGATAGCCATCAGCATCCATAGGAACTGTCCACAGGTGACCTCCAGCGTGGGCAAAGGGGGTACGGGGAAGGCATCAACAGCATCTGCTATAGGGGGCTTAGCATTTAACTGGATTTGGTCACAGGCCATGTATTAAGAGTCCTTCAGCATTGACTCACACTTTACTACTACTCAGTTTTATTTGTATTGTCTGCATGTTCCTCCAAATGGAGTTTAAAATTCCTTGGATCAGAGAGGATGTTCTCCCAGAAGCCAAGACAGCTCAGCACACAGCAGGCACCCATTACTGCACAACTGATAGCCAATGTCATGTAGCAATCAGTCCCTTCTGCCTTCATCAAAGATCAAACCCAAGATACCCTGAACCAAAAAGGACCGGCCTCAGTCCAAAAGCTCTCCAGGGAGCTGGTGGCTCTGGCCACCTGGGTATCTACATCAACATTCAGTGATTCCTAGAATTATGGATTCCATCTTAATTTTTAATATAAAGATGCACTACCAAGCAACAAAGTTTAGCACAACAGAGTGGTTAAGAATGCCAAAAGGTAGTGCAGTATAGAGCATATAAACTTTGTAACCAGAGGGCCTAAGTTGCAATCACAATTCTGCAATCTCTTTTGAAGCTGTTCGACCTAGGGAAAGGTCTTATCTCCTGTGTCTGTTTCCTACTCCGTAAAATGAGCTACTAACAGTGCCAATTTCAAAAGGTTCTTGGGTGAGTTTATTAAATGAGTCAGCTTCTTATAAGGGCTTAGAACAGCAACTGACACATGGTGAGTGCTATTAAAGTGATCATTAAATAATGAATAATACTTATTGGTAGTTCTGAGATACAACAAGAAACTCCTATTTAGCCCTTTCAAGATGTCAAAACACTTACTTCAGAAAAACCTCTTTCTTTATGAGTTGAGTTTTGGTTTTTTTAACATATGTTGAGCATTATAATTGCTACCCTCATGGGAAGATAAGACAGAGCCTCATATGGCTTAAATGACAAATCAAGATCATACCCATAGCAGGCAGTAGGCATGGGCTGGATGGGGGAGGGGGTATATGACTCTAATACCTGGTCTCACCAGCTTTCTGCTCTAGCACATTGCCAGCAATAATGTGTTAGCCAATGCTTTAAGCCAGTGGTTCTGCCCTTGAGTATGCACCAGCATCACCTGGACGACTGGGGACACAGAATGCTGCTCCTCCCCAGGATTCTGATTCAGCTGGGCTGAGATTAGCCCTAGATTTTCCACTTCTAGTAAGTTCAAGGTGAAGCTGATGCTACTTGTCTGGGGGCCACATGTTAAGAACCACTGCTTGAAACCAACTCATCAGTGCTATAGTTTGAATCTGAAATACCCTGAAAGGCCCATGTGTTAAAGGATTGGTCTTCAACTTGGTGCTATTGGAAGGTGGTGAAAATCTTTAAGAGGTAGGAGCTAGTAGGAGGTTAGTTCATTGGGGAGTATCTGTGAAGAGGATATGGGACTTCCCAGTCCCTTCCTCTTCCTTTTTCTCTTTGCATTCTGCCATGAGTTGAATGGGCTTCCACCACAGTGCATTCCCTGCCTTCATGTACAGCCTCAACACAAGCTCAAAAGCAATGGGACCAATCAACCATAGACTAAAAACTCTGCAACTCTGAGCAAAAATAAACCTTTCCTCTTTTTAAGTTGATTATTTAAGGTATTTTGTTTCAGTAACAGAACATCAACTAACATAACCAAAAAGCTACAGCAAGAAATACATGCAACTACTCTAAGCACCTACTCAGCTTTTCCCTACTTAGGTTTGCTTCTGAGCCATGTGCTTTCCTATTTACCTGACTCCTCATCGTATTTAAATATCATTTTTTTCAAAAGAGTTATTTGTAACAAGTAGCTTTCATTGTCATGAAATGTTTTGCTTGTGCTCCATTTTCCTGTCTCATCTACCGCTGTGGTGGAAAAAAAGCACTGAAACATGAGACTGAAGATCTGGCATCTTGTCTGGCTTTGCCACTTCCCAGCAAGTAATGTCCCTTGAGGACATTTACTCATCAGTGAAGTGGGGACACTTTATTTTTACCCTGCCAAGCCCACAGTGATGTTTCAATGCTTCAAAGAGATGACATGTGTGAGCATAGTTTATATGCATGTCATATGGCCACAAGAGAATTTTTATACCATGATACGTATCAGGAAGCATATTCTCACCTTGTTTATGCCTTCCACTAGTTGTGTAAACAGTGGTTCTTGAAGTGTGTTCTCTAAACTACTTGCATGACATCCCCAGGGAGTTTGTTAGAGAAGTCACTTCTCAGGTCCCACCCCCACAAATACTAAGCCACAAATACTGGGGGGCAAGGCCCCAGTGATCTGTATTTCAAAAAGCCTCCCAGGTAAATCTGACCCCTGGGTTCAAATCTCAACTCTGCCACTTCCTAACAACCTTGGGCAAGTTACTTATTTCTGTGAGTCTCAGCTTCCTGATCTGGAAAGTGGGGATAAGGCTAAGACCTGTCCTCCTTCATAGATCTCCTTGAGGGTATTGAGTGCACAAGTATGAAGTAGGTGGGATCCTGGCACATAATGCCATCAGTGCACACTAAGCTTCTATCATTTTTTTAAAGCACTATGGCTCTATAACAACATGCCCCATGTCAAGTTCGTGAAGGATTGTCACTCATGTTTTAGCTTGTTGGGAAGTTTTTCATTTATTTTGCATACAAGTATGGGTATTTGTGTGCGTTTTGTTTGTTTATGTTGTTTGCTGCCAGTAGATTTTGTTTTATCCAACAAAGATTCCTTGGTCCTGCTACCCTCTTCTCAACAAGAAAGGTGTTTCCTTGTGTGTTCTCAATAATGTTTCCTTAAATACCGTTTATTTCCTACTCTAATTCCTAATGAGTATTCTTTACATTTGCATAGCACAGTATTCTTCTGGCAGTCATACCCATGGAAATTGCAGCCCTCATACTTTTGGCCTTTTAACTGCCTTCTTCAAATACCTTTTCCCCTTGTTTGGGACTGGAGGTGTGATTCAAGCAGTAGAGCATCTGCTTTGCAAGCATGAAGTCCTGAGTTCAAGCCCCAGCCTCAAAAAAAAAAAAGTAGAATCTGAATTCATTTTAAGGAGGTATGGCTCAAGCAGTAGTGTGCCTGCTTTGGAAATGTGAACCCTGAGTCCAAACCCTGGTCAGACCAAAAGCTTCTGAAGATTCCCCTTTCTGAAAATACCATGCTGCTTCATTGGGTTAATTCTCTACACCTTGGAAATATCTTCAAGTAAATACTTGTAAAAACAAATAAGCATCAGAATAAATCCTCATATATCTGGCCAATGATTTTGGGTAAAGGTACACCAAGACCATTCAAAGGGGAAAAGGACAGTCTTTTCAACAAATGGTGCTGGGAAAACTGGACACCCAAAGGCACAAAAATTAACTCTAAATGGATCAAAGGCCTAAAAATTAGAACTAAGACTATAAGACTCTTAGAAGAAAACATTCCTGACATTAGATTTGGCAATGTTTTTCTTTTGGATATGACACCAAAGCATAGACAACAGAAGTAAAAAGATTAGACCTTGCCAAAATTAGAAGCTTTTATGCACAAGAGGACACTATTAAGAGAGTGAAAAAAATGCCCCACAGAATAAGAGAAAATATTTGGCAATCACATATCTGATAAGGAATTAATTTCCACAGTATAGTTTAATAAAACTCTTAAAAGTCAACAATAACAAGAACACTCAATTCAAAAATGGGCAAACGATTTGATTCAACAGTTCTCCAAAGAAGATGTACAAATGACCAATAACTTCATGAAAAGATGCTGATATCACTAATCACTGAGGAAATGCAAATGAAAACCATAATGAGATGCCACTTTATACCTGTGATCAAAACAACAAAAAATAGCAAGACGGTGTCAAGGATGTGGAGAAACTGGAACCCTTGTGCTTTGTTTATAGAAATTTAAAATGGTATAGCCACTGTGGAAAACAATTTGACAGTTCCTAGGTATATACCCTAAAGAATTGAAAGAAGAGACTCAAACAAATATTTGTACATCCATGTTCATAGCAGCATTTTTCACAGTAGCCAAAGGTGGAAATAATCCAAATGTCCGTCAACAGATGAATGATGAATAGATAAATAAAATGTGGTAATACATACATGGAATATTATTCAGCTTTTAAAAGGAGTGAAATTCTGATATATAGTTACAACATAAATAGCTCTTGAACACATTATGCTAAGTGAAGTAAGTCAGACACAGAGGCAGAAATATTTTATGTTTCCACCTATATGAGGTGCCTGGAATAGGCAAATTCATAAAGACAAGAAGAATAGAAGTTATGGAGTGGGAGTGGAAGGATAGGAAGCTGTTGTTTGATGAGTACACAGTTTCCAGTTGGGATGATGAAAACATTCTGCATAATGGTGATAGTTACACAAAATAGTGATTGTACTAAATGTCAATGAACCATATACTTAAAAATGGTCAAAATCGTAAATTTTATGTTATATACATTTTACCATAGTAAAAAGATTCTAAATAACAAAAAACAAACACATGTACACAAGCAGGTAAACAAAAAAAAAGGAGAGCAGGTACCTTACCTTTCAGTGATGTAACCAAAACAACATGAAGACAAATGATGATAAGGAATATCTTGAATGTCAGCAAAACTTCTTCAGGTCTGCCTAAATGGCCATATTGCCCACCAGAGAAAAACATCCTAGAATAAAATAAGGGGACAACAGATTATGACAGTTACCATAACCACAACACAACAATACTCAAAAGGTCATTCTTCAACCAATGCAACCTCCATCCTGCCTCTTTTGAATTGCTACTATAGTTCCAGAGAATCATTAGGTGGGCACTGGCTATAAAAACCAAAAACAATATTTATTAAGAGAAGATCACCCAGTAGGATACTATATTTAAAATGATAAACATGGTAATCTACACGGATTTTTGTAAAATGCCAATACATGTAAAAAAGAACTTAAAAACCAAAATGTTACATTTATAATTATTACTGCTATATAAAGTCCAGTTAAAGACTATGCTAAGAATCAGAAGAAGTCACAGAATCTTCTAAATAATCTTCTCTATTTATGTCATGTACTGCATAAGGACATAACATTTCCTCTTCATTGTATCTTATTTTATTATCATTGCATCTTATTTTATTATCATTGCAAAGTTTATATAAAAATTGAGTTTAAAAACCTCATTTACCATTTGTATTTTCATTTAACCAATCTTTACTGAGGGAAAATATGTACCAGATGAGATGTAGGAGTTAACTATGTGAGTAGGCATTAACTGTGTGGTGGGGGTAGGGCCCAGGCTGGGGAATTCTCAGCACACAGTGAGAACCGCAAATGTTAAGATTGGGCCTGTTCTACTGATGTGGAGGAGTTGGCCAACATAACCCCATGTTGGGCAGTCGGCTTTTCTATTCAGTTCTGATGTAAACTTTGCTTTGTAGAAAATGTTGACTCATTGACAACTAAAAATGCAATCAAGCAATGATAATAAAGTAAGATGCAATAAAGAAGAAATGCAATGCACCTGTCCTTTTACAGTACAAGGCATAAATAGGAAAGATTATTGAGAAAATTCTGTGACCTCTTCTGATTCTTAGCATAGTTTTTAACCAGCCTTTCAATACTGACAATAACTATTTATAAATATTTTTGTTTTTAATTTCTTCTCTTGATATTTTATGTGTATTGGTATTAATTTTTAAACTTTTTATTGAAATTTGCAATGATATACACATATGCATGTATAATTTAATGAATTTCATGAATGGAACACACCCATGGAACCAGCTCTTTCCCTGCTTCCATTTTTATTTACTTGTTTTTGTGAGTGACTTCAGACAAGCAATTCCCAATGGACCGATTTCCCCATCTAGCAGATTGAGATAACAGTGTTAACCTGATAGTATTGCTATGCTGTGTAAACAAAAGATCTTTGTCCAGTGGCTGACATTGTGAAAGCATTATAAGTGTTAGCTGTACTCTTCATTCACTCATTCAGCAAATGTCTGTTTTGTACCTAGTATATTCAGGGTCAGGTAGTGCAAGAATTAGGGTGATGAGGGATGAAAGGAGACAAGTACCCACGGTTTCTCAGGTTCAAGAATCCTGTCATTCAGTAGCCATAAGCACTGCCAGGAATGGTGAATCTTTCTTAGACATGGCATGGTGACGTCTTAGACCAGGAGGTAAATCCTTATCTTTCAAAAAGGGGCTTCCATCTTTTAAATTAATAAATTACATTATATATTTATACAATATATTAATAAATTATAAAATGTCCCTGATTTATCCCTTCTTTTGTGCACTTTTATCCTCTTTCTGTTCATAATGGCATATTATTGATCTTCTCAAACAAGAATGTTAATACAGTTGTGCAAAGATGTATCAATGTCTCTCTGGAGAAAATTATGTCTGCTACAGTTGCACACAACAGTACTAATGAATCTCAGTTGTATAATGTTAGTCAAGGAAACCACATATAAGACAGCACATACTGTACATGGATTCCATTCATACAAGAAACAAAAGCAGGCAAAACTAATCAACGGAATGCAGAATCAGGAAAGTGGTTTTTCTTGTAAGGGAGAGAGTTGTAATAATCATAGAAATGGACATAAGGCAGGGAGACTTCTGATGTACACATATTCTCTGTGCTGGTTACATGGGTGTGTTCAGTTTGTGAAATTCATTAAGTTGTACGTGTGTGTGTGTGTGCCATCAGAAGTTTCGATAAGGGGAGGAGGTGAGGTGACCCAAACAATGTATACACATGTAAGTAAATGTAAAAATGATAAAATAAAAATAACATAAAATGTTTTGATAAGAAGTTTAAAAATTGATATATGTTTTAAGTCTTTCAACTCTGTTCCACCTCTAAAAGCACTGCCCTTTTTAAAACAGCCAGATTTTAGCAAGCTAAACCTCTACAAAACTCTGTTCTATACAAATGTTTTAGGCTCTACTCCACCTGAAATTGTAGAGTTGACTTGGGAGATTT
Source organism: Castor canadensis (assembly GCF_047511655.1). NCBI lineage: Eukaryota > Metazoa > Chordata > Mammalia > Rodentia > Castoridae > Castor > Castor canadensis. Next base: position 126,198,632 of record NC_133405.1, on the reverse strand, counting down.
AATACACAAGTATCTAATTTTAGCTCTGGGAAGAGAATCGGATCAGTGTATAGCTGGAAAGGAAATCAGAATTCACCTAGCTTCATACCCTCATTCTACAGATGAACAGAGAGACCCAACATGCTCTGGGAGATGGGTCAAGGTCATTGGCTATTTGGCAAACCCCTACTTTTGCCAGGCCATAATCCCAGGCTCCTAAGAATTTATCTCCTTGTTAGCAAAATTTTTAGTTCATCAGGCGAAATGAATCAACAAATCCAAAATGCTATTATTCAATTTCAAAAATTTCTACAACTCATTCTTTGCCAACTCCCAGGGCAGGGCCTATGTGGTAGACAAGATATGGTCAAAGTTAAATAAGTGTACACAGTGACTTGTTATATGCTGTGATTTAGGCTTCTGATCAAATAAATCATACCATTACACCTAAAAGACCATGTACTCAACTCCAAAATAAGGGTAGGAAAGGCCAGAATGAAGAATAATCCCAGCAATCATCTTGAAAAGAGCATGTGATCAAAAACTTACTAGAGTGCCACCGAAAAGACTGCTTTAAGTTGTCATATCTGAGACCTGTTTCCTCAAGGTTGAAAATATATTTGCTAATAGAAGTCCTATGGTATTTGAAATAATGTAGCTTTGAATAATGCCTTCTTCTTCAACTGAAAATGGCCTCTAAGGTCACAAGATCTCCAGGCTCACTGATCAATGTGAGAAATCTATAGATTTTGAAACTCTTGCTCATAAAGGTAATTTCAATTTTTTTCAGCTGGGATATTTCCTCATCTTCTGGAACAATTCATGCTGTCTCAATGCTATCTAGGTCATCAACAAAGATTATCTGAATAGCTATCAGTTCTTAGCAAAAATTTAAGATGCTAAAGATAGCTAGTAAGATAGCATCAATTATATAGAAAACTACTTATTAGTATTTAAGCAATAAATCTAAACCCTGACACTAGACAATCACTCACTAAATATGATCCCAAATTCATCTTAGTCCAGTGCCTCCTTTTAGTTGTGGATGCTGATGTAAATGGCAACCTCTTGGGTTATACAGTACACAAACTGCATGACTGTAAGTCATGGCCCTACTTAAACTACTCCAAGAAATTGTTCTAGATCTCTTCAATTTCATTAAACAGTATCACTATCATTTTTAAAATATGTATCATCAATGCAACTTTTAATGACAACAAATGATAAATCTATCTTTATGTACATATAGAATAATGAAAGAATAAAATTTTAAGGGAGGGAATAGCTTGATCCTACCATACAGCAGGTCTGAGTGAGGCTTATTCTCTGTTATCTCTGGTTAACTGGCATAGTCTAATTATACTATAGCTGCTATGATGTATGCAATGATTTAATTTTTTGACCTGAGTAGAAACAGGTAAAGTAATTATTCCCTACATCTTCTAGAAAATTCCATGCCTTTGAGATATTTACACTGAGTCATGAGTGTTGGCAAATAAGACTAGCACAAGATGAAATTAAAAAAGAGAGAGGTTAAAGAGGTTCTCAGTATACATAAAGCAAGAACAAAAAGTGAAAAAGCAATTGACTTAGACTGTTGAACTGTCAAAGAAATTAGAGAAAACTGGACTAGGAAACATAATTAAAATAAAACAATTAAATTTCTATTTCAATTCTGATTAAAAACCTTCATATAACAAACATCTCAAAAAACCCACAATTTTTTCAGTGCTTTAGGAATAGGTTAAGTTATTAAGACCAAATTTTTGATTGAAGACAATTAAAACTCATGAATAAAATATTAGAAGCATTTTCTTAAACGTGTCACAGAGGTGACAAGATAGAAAGGAATTATCAGGCCAAAGTTGAAGATAAAGCATAAAGCCAAGGGGTAATATAAGCAGTGAAGCTACTTATCCCTGATAGTATGAGCCAATGACGTAAAGCTGAGTTTTAGATGTGAAATATGAAAGAAAAGTACAAATACATAGGGAAAAAAAACAAGGTCTAACATATATTGAAATAAAATTCAAAGAGGTGCTGATGAGGCAGAATCAATGCTTGAAATGATGACTAAACGACCCCAAACTGGTAAAAAAAAAAATCAACCCACAGATTCAAGAAACCCAAAGGATGTCAATTACAATAAACAAAAAGATATCTACACCTAGACATGTCAAAATTAAACTGAAGAAAGCCAAAGATTTTCAAGAAAATCTTGAAAGTTGGGGAAGAAATGAGGCAGGCTCCAGGTAGGTTCTTGGTGCCAGAGTTCTTACACTTTGGAGAGGGGTACAACTAGAGAAGGGCCAGATAGAGAATCTCTAAATTAAGAGACACAATCCAGAGTTCACAGTTTCCCAGGCCCCAGTTTCCCAGATGCAAGGGTGGTACTATATATATTGGAAAATCAAATGAACTTTGACTACATAATAAACAGCAATCACAATATCCTGCAGGAGTTAATGAAACCTCATCAAATAAAAACATATGGCAACTATATATATACATATATAACACAGGGTATAATATGTATATTATATATAAATAAGAGATGATAATATGAAATTTAAAAATTAATGTATTCCAAGGTTCTGACATTATCCCAGATGTGGCTAAAGATATTATCTTTAGACATTGAAAAGTTGAGTAGACATATTGTGAATTTTTTTGATACCAGGTCTTGCAGTACTGCCTAGGCTGGTCACAATCACCTGGGTTCAAACGATCCTGTTGCCTCACCTCCCAAGTAGCTAGGACTACAGACACCTGTATGTTGACCTAGTCATCAACATATTGTAATTTCTATAGTACTTACTAAAGAATAGAAATGGGACATACATCTTCCTAAATAGTAGAGAGAACAAAATATTTTTTTAAATATTCAGTCAATCTGAAAGAAGATGAGAAAGGAGAGAAAAAGAAACAAAGAATGATTAGAAAAAATAGATTGATAGATTTTAAAACACAAACACATCAATGATTAATTAAATATAAAAGGTCTTAATGATTCCATTAAAGGGAAAAGATGACCAGACTGGAAAAAACACAAACTCCAATTACTTGCTATTTATAAAATATGATTAGCACCAACTGATACAAAAAGCTTCAAAGTTAAAGCATGGAAAAGATGTGCTATGCCAATACCAGTCAGAAGAAAAGTAACATGTTTATATAAAATCAGATAAATCATACTTTAAAGCCAAAAGTATTACGTATAAATAAATTGGTTCATTCATAAAAGACTTAGTTTAATAGAAAAACTGAACAAATTTACATCTGAATGTAATAATATAGCCTCAATATACCCAAAGCAGCATTGACAGAAAATAAGGAAAACAGGATGAATTCACAATCATAGGGAGAGATAATCACATATGTCTATCAGTAATTGATAAAAAAAATCAAATAAAAAGTCATTAAGGATGTAGAAGTTTTTGAGACAAAGTCTTGATATGTTGTCCAGGCTGGTCTGCAACTCTGTGTAGCTTAGGCTGTCCTCAAACTTGTGGTCCTCTGGCCTCAGCCTTCAAAGTGCTGGGATTACAGGTGTGTGCCATCATGCCCAGCTTAGAATATTTGAATGATACACTTAATCAACTTTACTTAAAGACCATTTACACAACTTCTCACAACTAAAAATTGTTTTAGGCACACATGGAATGTTTATGAAAGCTAGCCAGACCATCAAAGAAGTCTCTAAAACTTTTTACAGTGTTGGAATAAAAAGGAAAGGAGCATATTCTCTGACCACAGCACAATTATTTTTTTCCATAGCACAATTAATTTATAACAGAAGAAACTTAAATTTGCTATTTAACAAAGACCTGTAGGTCAAAGAAGAAGTCATAATGCATATTAGAAAATACTTGACCTGATCAATAATAACACACTATATATCAAAACATGTGGGAATAGAAAGAACTAAAGATAGAATGAAACTTACATTTTAGATATACATATTTTAAAAAGAAAAAGCTTTAAATTAATGAATTAAAATCCTTTTCAAGAAGTTTGGAAAAAACAGCAAAATAAACCCAAAGAAAGAAAAAACAGCAAAATAAACCCAAAGAAAGAAAAGAAAGGTAATGACAAAAATAAAATAATGCCACAGGAAAATACATGAAGTAAACTCTTAAAAGAAAAGGCACAAAATAAAGATTATTAATAAAACCAAAGCTATTCTCTAAAAGACAATCTTGGCAAAATTAAGAGACAGAGGAGGAAGGCAGAGAGAGGGAGAGAGAGAGAAAGAGAGAGCAAATAAACAAGAGAATGAATGAAAAAAGCAACACAATGCAAATGCTGAAAATATAAAAAAAGATAAAAGGTTCTTAGGGACAACTTTACTCAATAATTTGAAAAATCTAGATAGAAATGGACAAATCCTTAGGAAAAAAATACAACTTATCAAGGAGGGGTCAAGAAGAAATAGTAAACCAGAATAGAAAGCATAATCATTAAAAGTTTCAAAACTTTTCCCATAAAGAACATTCCAGGCCCAGAAGATTTCACTGGTGAAATTTATTTAAGGAATAAGAATTCTAATTCCTCAAAAAGTCAAAGAAGAGAAAAATAGGATATATCTTAGCACATTTTTACTAGACTAGCAAAATCCAAATGCCAAAACCCTAACAAGGAAAAGTCCTCATAGTTTTACCCATTATATCTGTCAAATGAGACTACTGACAGAATTTTCTGGAAAGCTCATAGAAATGCCTAGCAGTAATTTCAAATCTTGTAAATTGAGGTAATCTGAATAAATATACGGTGAAAGTAACCATTCTGAATTTTAGCAACAAAATTTTTTGAAGATAAGATCATCAAGAACTAAAGCCAGCACAGCCGTGGTAATAGAAACAACATCCCATATGCCAAAAAAAAAAAAGTCCTACAGATGACAGAAACTAGGTTAACTGGTTATGAATATGAACCCTAAAATGACAGCTTTTTGTATTATTTGTCATAGCACAAAATAATGTCAATGCTAAAACTATATAGCATAACTGAAATATGAAGTTTTCACATTTCTAGAAACCAATGTTAGAAAAATGATTTATCTGGTCTGTATAGTGAAAAATTATTTTTAATAAACCTTAAGAGCTTTCTAATGCAGGGAAAAGTTTTATTCAATAAAACAAGTGAATCGGTATTAGATTGCAAGATTAGTAATAAATTTTGCACAGTAAACATACACTGACAAAACCTTATGAGAGGTGTTTTTCAGCTCCCTCATGCACCTTCAAATTTCCCCACTCTCCTACCTGCAATCTATCATATTGTTGAATGCCCATGTGTGAATCACCAAGGCAAAGTAAAATCCCACTTCATCTCTCTCCCCTTACCCTTGATAGTCTTTCCCTAAATGGGGTTCGACAGCATGCATGGTAGACCCATCTGCTTGCCTTCAAATTCAAGCTCTACCCCTTACAGTGTAACCTTGGGCTGTTCCTTAATGTCTCTAGGCCTTAAATTCATCTGAAAAAATGGAGTTAATGGTAGGACCTACTTCATAGAGTTCTGTGGGGATTAAATAAGGTAATATAGTCAAGAAGTGTTAGCTGTGATTACAAGCACAGTCAGAAGACAAGTTTGTAGTATACCCCAATGCTAAATGTGAACAGACTTTGGAATCATTTCCTGCATTCACTCATATAGCTTACAAATATTTGCTGAAGTTCTATTAGATGAAAGGTACTATGCTCAGGACTCACTACTAATAAATAAGATATCTTTCCTGCCGTAGAGAACCTACAGCCACTACTTAGATTTAATGGTCATTTGTACAGCCAAGTAAATAGCAATGTTTTAAAAACCAAACAAGGCACTTTCTCTTTGAGAGAAAGGTCCAACTTGACTTAAAACAAAAACAGGGCACTTCTCCTGTCTAAGTTTGGTATCTTGGTACCCAAAAAAGAATTTTAAATTGATTTTGTCCTGAATCTTGTACTATAAAATAATTTTCTGACTATGTAGAAGAGAGAAATAGGAGAGGAGACTCATTAAAACTATCCTCAGAGTGTTGATAGGCACTGGGGCGTGGGGCACAGTTGGGGCAGAAACACATGGTGTGGATCACTCAGGAGCTCATACTGGAGAGGAAGGCATGTATTTGGGAAAGCCAACTCCATCACCATCAATATTCTGGGTCCTTCCTTGCTATTGTCATCACACCATACCATCTCCTGCTTCAAGTCCCAGCTTGGCCATTTACTAGCTGTAAGATGCTATTCAAGTGTTTTAAGCTTATTTATAACAATAGCCTACTGGTACCTATTATTGTAATTATGTGTGTTATTTACCCTATAAATTATAGTAGAAGAATTATAATTTATGTTAGTTATAATAAATATACTGTTTATACTGATAATTTATATCAGTGAAATCCCAGGAATAGCCACTATTTATGAGTCTCAAAAGAAAGAGGAAGCAATATGGTTAGAAATGTAGTTCAGTTGATAGAGCACTTCCTTTAGCATGCACGAGGTCCTACGTTTGATTCCCAGCACCACAAAAAAAAAAGAAAGAAAGAAAGAACAGAAAAGAAAGGAAAAAAAGGGAATTTCTATCTAGAAGGAAGTCGAGAGCAGAAATCTGATTGGGAGGCACCTTTGAAAGTTGCATATGCACAGCACCTTAGTTAAGCCAGAGAACACATCAACAATGCGGGGAAAAAGGAACCCTCTTACACTGTTGGTGGGAATGTAGACTAGTACAACCACTCTGGAAAAAAATTTGGAGGCTACTTAAAAAGCTGGACATCGATCTACCATTTGATCCAGCAATACCACTCTTGGGGATATACCCAAAAGACTGTTACTCCAGAGGCACCTGCACATCCATGTTTATTGCGGCACTATTCACAATAGCCAAGTTATGGAAACAGCCAAGATGCCCCAGCACTGACGAATGGATTAAGAAAATGTGGTATCTATACACAATGGAATTTTATGCAGCCATGAAGAAGAACGAAATGTTATCATTCGCTGGTAAATGGATGGAATTGGAGAACATCATTCTGAGTGAGGTTAGCCTGGCCCAAAAGACCAAAAATCGTATGTTCTCCCTCATATGTGGACATTAGATCAAGGGCAAACACAACAAGGGGATTGGACTATGAGCACATGATAAAAGCGAGAGCACATAAGGGAGGGGTGAGGATAGGTAAGACACCTAAAAAACTAGCTAGCATTTGTTGCCCTTAATGCAGAGAAACTAAAACAGATACCTTAAAGCAACTGAGGCCAATAGGAAAAGGGGACCAGGAACTAGAGAAAAGGTTAGATCAAAAAGAATTAACCTAGAAGGTAACACCCACGCACAGGAAATCAATGTGAGTCAATGCCCTGTATAGCTATCCTTATCTCAACCAGCAAAACCCCTTGTTCCTTCCTATTATTGCTTTTACTCTCTCTACAACAAAATTAGAGGTAAGGGCAAAATAGTTTCTGCTGGGTATTGAGGGGGGGGCACGGGAGGGGGTGGAGTGGGTGGTAAGGGAGGGGGTGGGGGCAGGGGGGAGAAATGAACCAAGCCTTGTATGCACATATGAATAATTAAAAAAAAAACAGTCCATTGTGAAGCACGAAAAAATTTGTTGGAAGTAGGATAGCAAGTCTAGAGAGCAGGAAAGGGGTAAATTGTTATAAAAAATCCCCCCAAATCCTATGTAAATAATCCTTTCCTTCAATTTTTACTGTGCCTTGTAATTTCTAAATCTGTACTCATCCCAAAATCTGTACCCTTTCCTGAAAGTCTATTCAAAAACAACTGGGTTACCAAGAAGAAATGGGTCAACAATAGAACCCACAAGGAAAGAAAACATCTGAAGAAAAGAGAGCTCAAAGTGGGAATAAGGAGCTAAAAACAAAACAAATGCACAGAAAAGAATAAAGCTGTGGTAGGTATAGGTATTTGGAATGACAGAAGGGAAGGAATATGAAAGAAAAACTTAACCAAACAATATTCATAATTTTTACAACATTATCACATAGAAATAGTCTTACTTACCTGATAGAAAGTTCAGGAAAAAAAGGCAGAGAAACTCTACACACATCTGAAAATGCAAACAAGATATGAACAAAAATTAGACCAATGGAAAGTAGCAGAGGGCTTTAATACTGCACATCTAGGTTTGATCTTGGTCACTGAGTTTCAAAAGAAATGGACAATGCAATCAATACCTGCTCTTACGGAACTTATAAACTGGAAGAACAAGTCCAAAGCCAGTTTGAAGACTGACGTTCATGTTTTAGTAGCATGCATTACTTCTCAATCTAAGGCTGTGTCAACAGCATTATCAGGGCATTGGACAATGAAGAGATAAGAGCAGATGTGGGGTAGGGTAGTCTCTTCTAGAGACCATGAATGGTTAGATATAACTTCATGTGTTTGTATCTTAATGTCCCTAGAACCTAAACCCCTTTGTACCAAGGGGTACAAAAGGGTTTGTATGAAAATTGTTTCCATACTCAAATCACAATCAATTTGTTTGTTTGATTATTTTAATGTTTTGGGTTGGTGATCCTACATGCATTCCATGTATGTCTAATGTGTGTCTAAAGCCAAAGGCAGAATTTTTTTCTCCCCAGAGGGCTATATAAATGACTCTCTGTTAATTAAGTTTGGCTCAGAGCTGAAAAAAGAAGGTGGGGTCATTGGAATGGCATGGATGAGAAAAAAACAGATATACTCTGGGGAAAGGAAACAGGGTGACCACCCAAGGCAGAGAGCATTGCTGACAACATGATTTATATCTTTTAGAATATTCCATCATGCTTTACTTCAAAACTAAATTGATACAACTATTAGCTTGAGAGTGACAGTCGCTTCACAAAATGATATCTTCTCACATGAAATAGGGACATAATGACTTTCAAGTCAAGATTTGTGACAGAAAACAACCTATAGAGTCATCTTGGAACCAACTGACCTACTCTTCTGCATTCTGGCAACAGACTGGTACAATTAAAGTCCAATACTCAAGGAGGAATCCAGGTCATGAATTCAAAGAAGAAATTAAAAAGTCACAGTAAGTTTCTATTGATCACACTAAACTCTTTAAAAGGAAAAAAAAAGGAACACTTCTTAAAGGCTTAAGTTAAAGACCAATATGCCAAAAAAACTTCATTAAGTAATGTTTAAAGAAGACCAAAAATGAAAGCCAACCATGTTGTCCTGTCCTAGGATGAACAAATTACAAACACATGTTCCAATGCTCAACATGGAATGCATGTAGGATCACCAACCCAAAACATTAGAATAATCAAACAAAGAAACAACTTGATTGTGATTTGACTATGGAAATAATTTCATTGAACATTTGTGAAAATGAAGATTTCTACATAGGGATTTTTGATGATATTTTTGGTGAAGTTTCACAACTCAAGCACATTGCTTTTTCCAAAATCTTATTGATGACCACAATAAAGCACACTTAATGGTTCTTGGTAATCCAGTTTATTAATGAACAACAGGAGGCTCTGTTTGCTCCTTTGGAACACTTTCAGGTAGAAAAGTAGGGCAAGCTACAATGACATTTGTTTTTCCCAGTGGATGAAAAAATTAAAAAGCTTAATAACAATATATAAAGCTAGAGAACATGTGGGGAAATAAACACTTTCATACACCATGGTGGAAATGTAAACTTGAGTTTTTGCATTTTTAAAGGTACATACTTTATTTTTTAAATATGATTTTTATATTGCAGAAATTCTAATTCTAGAGGCTGTTTCTATAGAAATATTGACATACAAATGCAAAAAACTATTAACACAAACACTTATCATTGCAGCATTGTGTGAGGTGGGGGAAATTCTATAGACCAGTAGATGAATAACTAAATGAGTGGTACAACCACATAACGGAATATAATGCAGTGCCTAAAAATGACATTGATTTAGATGAACTGACATATAGAGGTGGCAATACATATAAATCAAGTGAAAAAACAGCAAGTTTCTTAATATAGTTATACATGAGGACATATTCAGAAACAAAGTTGTATATGTGTATGGGCGAATGCATCCAAAAAAAACCTCAAAAAACAAAAAAACAACAACCAAGCCTCCACAGATAGGAGTGTGATGGAGGAAAGGATGAACACAAACTTCTACTCTATAGAACACAGCTATATATTCATGCATTATTTATGCAAGTAAGTATATTTCTTCTGGTGAAGAAAAGCAGAACAGAAGGAGGGGCAAATAGAGCTCCTAAATCAAGCCGATGGGTTGGATAAATGAGAGGAAATGCCATCAACTTGCTCTGCTCAATGTTGCCTCCCCTCACCTGGTTCTAACCCAGTTAAGAAAGGCACCACTGGGGGCACAAAAATTTCTGGTTTCAGAGTTAAGAACCAGCTGGGAATACAAATTCACTTGAGCAAGTTATGAAAAAGAATGGGAAAAGCCATGATGTGAACATTCCTGATGGACACTAAGGTCTAAACTTATTTGATACCTGTCCTTCAGCCTTTGGATCCCTCCTTGCCCTGATCACCACCACACCCCCACCAGCCTTCATCTCTCAGAAAAACTAAAGAAGAAGCAGGATTCAAACAGCACTAGCACTTCAGTAACAAAACATAGTGACTGCCAATGTTTGGGGTTCTTACATCATTGAAAGGAAAGGGCAAGTCACAAAAGGAACCCTATCAACTTATGTAAGACATGGCACAGAACAGAGAAATTTCTCAGAGAAGAATAGCAAACTCACCAATTCCTAGGATTAACTGAAACCTCCTGAAGTTGCAGAGTGCCTGCCCCAAACCATGACATCAGGGAGGCTGGGAATGCATCCAACTTCCTCTATTTATCAGGCTGACTAAAACCCAAGTAATACCAGTGTGATTTTAAAAAAAAGGCAAGCAGACCTTACAAATGGTTTGGGTAGAAAGGAAACTATCTATAGGTATACTAAGGCCCCTGCTCCAATGCAAAGGTACCTTTCAGGAAGTCTGTGTTCAAAAATCAGAACTCCTGCCCAAGGCAGCTGGCCACACATTCTTAAGGGTACTCAGCAACCTAATAGAGAAAGTCACAGGTATCAGCAGCCTCAGGCAGTTGTCCCACTGCCCTTTGAGATAATGTGATACCGGTACAAGGACCAATAAAACAAAACATAACTGTAACATGCATCATCCTGGATGGCTCAATGCTTCATTTAGAACCTAATGATTAATTAGTGACCCAGACTGAGGGCCAGCGACTAGCTCATAATTCCTGGCAATGATACCAACACCATGGAAGAAAGAACCAGAGGACAAAGAGGCCCTGGAAAATTAGGAATGGGGCCAGAAATTGGCAGAGAAGTTCTCAACACTATTAGGAAAACCAAATTGCATGAATGGAAATGATGGCAAAGGTTGAACTTGTGAGCATTATCTAGGAGAAGATGAGGCTTCAGAATGGTAGGCACTACAGTTGAGGAACAAACAAATGTGATTTGGAACCTTCCAGATGCCCCAATACTGATCCAACCCTGCATAATAGGACCCTTCTCTGCATAGGCTGGTTTGTTAGTTCTGGATGTCCCCATTCAAGAGGGGTTACATTGTGAGATGGCTCTGGAAAATTCTAAAGATAATTCATTCAAGCCTGGTGTGGTGGTGCAGCTCTGCAGTACTAGCACTTGGGAGGCAGAGGCAGGAGGATCATGAGTTTGAGGTCAGCCTGGGATGCACAGTGAGACCCTGAGTCAAAAAAGCAAACAAAAAACCAAAACAACAAGATAATTAATTCAACAAACTTATTCCAAATGCCTAAGTTTGTGCCCTAAATGGGGTCACTTTGTACAGTTGTACAGGTTGTACCCTGCCCAAGGGAGCCTGGCCAATGGGACCAATGGAGCTTGACAGAATGCCAGGCCTTCTGGGGAGTGCTGTATGAACTAGGTGAAGGCAACAATAGGAGCATTGGGGAAAGGCTGCTAACCAAATGTGGAAAAATAGACCCAGGAAAGTTACCTCAAGCAGGTAACTGTATCCTAAAGGCTGTGCAATAACCTTAACAAAGACAGGGAATAGCTTAAACCAAGAACTTGAATGAAATAGAAGTTCTGGTATCCATCACTGTTAATCATAGAAGAGACTAAGAGAGCTCCTGGAATTGCTTTCTGAACCATCTCAAAAGATGACCTCTTAGCCAGTCTGATGAGGCTATGTGCTGAGATAGAATGAACCAAGCTGGAAGTGGCTGGTAGGTCTCTTACAACCATTGGTATCATGCTATTTTTCTGTGGCAGGGAAAGCTTTCTTTTATTTTCTGGTCTTACTTCCTCTTTTCCCTTTTACTCTCCTTCTTCCCACAGTTTCTGTTTCCCTTCCTTCCATTTACCTAGCTTGAGGCTTGCCAAGTATATTCCAGGAGCTGGAATATTGCTGGCTTCCTCTCCCCAAGCTAGAAAACATGATTAAAGACCACATGGTAGGCTAGGCTTGGCAGTGGTGTTGGACCCCTGTAATTCCAGCTACTCAGGAGGTGGAGGCAGGAGGATCTCAGCTCCAGGCCTCCCAGGCAAAAATTTAGTGAGACCCCTTGCCAGCAAACAAGCAGAGCATGGTAGTTCACACCTGAAATCACAGCTATTTGGGAGGCAGAGGTAGGAGGATTGCAGTCTGAGGTCAGATCTGGGCAAAAAGTGCCAGACCCTATCTGAAAAACAACTAAAGCAAAAGGGGTTGGGGGTATGGCTCAAATGGTAGAGTGCCCTGTCTTCAATCCCCAGTACCACAAAAAACAAAACAAAACAAAAAAACCAGGTGCTGGTGGCTCATGCCTATAATTCTAGCTACCTTGGAGGCTGGGATTGGGAGGACATGACTTTCCTTAGAGTATAAACAATTGTCACCTTAAAGGTAAATGCATCTATAAGGATTCACCAATTAACCACTTCATAAAAACATTAAGTTGTTATTTCATACAAAGAACACTTATACTTGATTTTTTACATGCAAATATTTTTTGAATTTCCCAATCCATGTAAATGAATTTTTAAAATTTATTTATTTACTTAGATCTTTTAAAATTTCCCTCTGAAATATCTTGTAGTTTTATACAGTTCTTTTATTCAAGTAGTTTCTTTTTTATTATTGTTGTGCTAGAAGTACATTGTGGCATTTACAAAAGTTCTTACAATATATCATAGTTGAATTCACCCCCTCCATCATTCTCCTTTATCCCCCCTCCCTCTATTCCTGGAATACTTTCAACAGGTCTCATTTTTCCATTTACATATATGTGTGCACAGTATTTACACTGTATTCACCCTCCAATGCCCTTTCCCCACCTTCTCCCCCCCTCCCACTGGTATCAATCCCCCCAGGCAGGACCTGTTCTGCCCTCCTGTTCTCTGTTTTTGTAAAAAAATGATATTAAATGCAAATCTTACATTTAGCTGTATTCATACAAAGTTAAATAGAAGTGAATTTTCTTCCACTTATATGAAAACACTTCACCAGGAAAACTGTATGTAGATAACTATGGCAACCCTAAATCAATCTCAATTGCCATGACTGACATTTCCTAATTAACTTATAACTTCTCTTCACATGGGAATAAAAAACACTAAGCATTTCCCTCTACGTAAACTATGTTTGATGCTTTGATTGGAAATATGACCAAACAAATCACAGATGAGGAAGAACAAACCATTGTATATGTTGGATGGATGGGTCCTACTAAGTAAGAAAACACACATGTGAAGTTTTCCTGTGTTTAGTCTTTTGTGTATTTTGCCATTTGGGCTAGAAATTAAGGCTCATGTGTTAAAATTTTTCTGTTTTCAAACATGTTTGCCACTTGAGATGTACTAAATGCTCAACCACTCAATTCTAGGGAGTAAAAGACAAGGAAAATTTACCTCCTGTGTTTTTATTGTTCCCACTGGAAATGAGCAAGAAGTTACATTATCATCTGGCCCTATTTGACAGATAAACTGTGGAAGGTAGGAACTTGGTGATTTATTAAGTTTTTAATTCAATGCAAGGGCCTCAAATTCAACCTCATGATTATTGTGTCTTTATCACCTTTGCTAGCAAAAGAAATGTGCAGCCCTTCCATTTTGTGGTAGATTGTAAAACCAGCTGTCAATTCTTCCCATCCCAATATTCCTGTCCTGTTTGCAAATGTGACTTTGCAGCTCCTCCTATCAAAAGGTGGAGTCTGCCGGGCACCAGTGGCTCATGCCTGTAATCCTAGTTACTCAAGAGGCAGTGATTAGGAGGTTCGCAGTTTGAAGCCAACCCAGGCAAACAGTTCACGAGACCCTATCTCAAAAAGACCTTATCACAAAAAATTGGGCTGGTGGAGTGGCTCAAGGTGAAGGCCCTGAGTTCAAGCCCCAGTACCACAACAAAAAAGGTGGGGTCTGCATCTCCACCCCTTGAATGTGGGGTGGCCTTATCACTTGCTTTGCCAAATAGGACCTTATAAATGTTATGCAAGCAGAAGCTTAAAAAGTGCATGACATGAATTCACTCCGCCTTGCTGCTCCCGGAGCCTCATGCCACCGTGTATGCATGGAAACAAGCTTGAAGGAGCCTGCCAGATGAAGAAAGCTGCAGGCCAGTCATGCTATCACCCCAACAGCCAGCCAACCTCCAGGACAGTCATCCAGCCTTCTGTGACAAGCAGAAGGACCATCCCTAGGGGCTGAAGTTGTAGGTCAGTGGCAGAGTGCTTCCCAAGAAGGACCATCCCATTGAACCCTGCCCGGAGTGCACACTCCGAAACCGTAAACTAATTAAATGGTTGTTGCTTTAAGCTGCCAACTGTGGAGGTGTTTTGTTACACAGAAAAAAATTACCTTATATTCCGTCTTTCTTCCTTTCCTTCCTCCTCATTCTTCCCCTTCCTCTCTATCTACCCTTCCTTTCTTTCATTATCCACACATACACACTTGCTCTTTTTACTTCTTTTCCTTCTATAAGTACTACAAGTAAGGGCTCATTGTGCTTAAGGTGCTGGTCTGGGCCGCTTCTAGTTCAAAGCTTGCCTCATTTTTTTCTAAACCACTCTCTGTGCTATGGTTTGAATATGGTCAGAGTATGTCCCCCAAGAAGTCACATGTTGGAATCTTGGTCCCCTGTGTGATGATGTTGAGAAGTGGTAGTACCCTTAAGAGTTGGGCCCTAATAGGGCCTCAGGTCATTGGGGATGCTGCCCTAAAAGGGATCAAGGTAATTTTTTTTTCTTTTGAAGTACTGAGGTTTGAACTCAGGGCCTCGCACTTGCTAGGCAAATGCTTTACCACTTGAGCCACACCCCAAGCCCTTTTACTTTAGTTTATTTTCCAGATTGGTTCTTACTTTTGCTTGGGGCCTGCCTTGGACCCTGACCCTCCTACCTCTGCCTCCCAGGTAGCTGGGATTATAGCCATGTTCCATTACACCCAGCTTGTTTTGTTTTTTTTTTTTTTGGAAATAGGATCTCACTAACTTTTTTGGGGGATGGGGGGGAAGCTGGGCTGGACTTAAACTTCTACCATTCTTACCTCCACTTCCCAAGTAGGGGAAGAAGGTAGTTCTTGAGGGACCCCTGAGTTAATTCTAGTGAGAGGTTCATTATAAAAGAACAAGTCCAGACTATATGTCTTCCTGCTTGGCAATGTGATCTCTCCTTCTCACACACAACCTGGCAATTGTGATGCCACCTGCCATGAGAGGATATAGCCAGGGGGCCCTCACCAAAGCTGTCCATACTATGTTGTTTGGACTTCTATCCTCCAAAACTGGGAGCTAAATTAACTTTTTTCCCATATAAGTACATAGCCTCAGATGTGTACCAGAAAACAGACCCATACACTGAAACCTACATAACCAAATCCTGCAGAGTTTGCATGGTGTGGGAAACACTACACATAGAAGAAAGATGTTTCTGGACCCAGCAGGCTATACAAGGTGGAAACTTGATAGAGTAGGTGGGCCACCTCTGGGCATCTTCTGCTGATAAATTCCCTGGGAGAACAATTTGTCACTTTGACTTGTAGAGAATATTCCAGTCATCCCTGGTACCTATAACTCTTAGCCAGTAGAAAACAGATCTGTAAGCCAGACATCGAAGGTTTAAGGGGCATTGCCTAAGGCCTCTTCCCTCAAGTGGTTGCTCAGGCTAAAGGAGCAGAAAATATATTTATAACTATAGGAAACAAAGCACTATGAGTGGTAAAATGCTTACATTTCCATTTGTTTACTACAGGAATAAAAGAAAATCAATAAGATCATCTTGCTAATGACATCAAACCACTCAGTAGGACTCAGAAGCCAGAAGGTCATTTATTAAAATGCTTTTCTTTCCTCTTCCATGTTTATAGTCTGTATTTTATTCCCACTTTAAATTTTTTCTCCTGAATAATGTTTTATCAAACTTTTGAAAGCTTACTTTTCCCTGGTGTCTTGGAACCCACCATTTGTTTGTGGTTGTGACATTAATGTTTAGAAAGATCAAATTAATGTTGGGGCCAGATAAATGCTCATTTTCTTTTTATAATATTTTGAGTAGGACCCTTTTCTCTCTTAGGGTTCTCTACAGAAGTTGTTTTCTTCTCTAGATGTATGTATTTCAAAACTGACTGCCAAAATGTTAGGTGAACAGAGATTTTTCACAGCTTCCATCAATTAACATAAATGGGAAGAATACCCTTAGGAGCACATTTCCAGGATTGTCCCCATTTCTCCATGCAATGTTCTGGAAAAACAAAGGAAGACTTCATTGTTTCAAGCATCTTCCAAAATCTCCCTTCCTATGTTATAGACCCAAACTGGCTATAGAACGTCCCCCACTGAATTAGAATTACTGTTCTCTTTGTTTCCCTTCATTATATAATCCAGGCTGGCCTCAAACTCACAATTCTCCTACCTCAGTATCCCTGAGTATGCCTGGCCCATCTGTTTGTAATAGGAATAATCTCTTTCAGTTGTACAGTGATTTATAGTAGGCAAAATGCCTTTGTGTACATTATCTCACTGGCTCCAGAGGTGTTTATAGAGTATGTGCAAGGCAAATTCCTGGCCCTATGCTAGAGACTAGGGATAAACTGGAGAACAAGATAAGTCAGGCCTTTGGGGATCTTATTGTTTAGTGGAGAAACAACAATGGGATAAAAAAATTAATACCAAGAAATGCAACACTGCAACTGTGATAAGGACCACAAAGAAAAGCATCTGGAACTCTGGATGAAGACAGTGGTGTTTGTCCTAGAGGGTCATGGAAAGCTTAAGGCTAAGTAGAAGGAATTAGCCTAGCACAGAGGCAAGGAGGACTATATCAAGTTGAAGAAGCAGTGGTGGGAGGGAGTCTGACCCATGTAAGGAAGTAAAAAAAAAAGGTCAGAGTGGGCAGAACTTGAGGACAGGGGAAGAGGAAACTAGAGAGGGAGGAAAGGACCAGCCTTTCCTGGGGTTGGGGCTCAGTGGTCATGCCTTTGTTCTGAGGGCAATGGAAAGTCATTGAAGAATTTGAAACAGTAGGTGATGTGTTAAGATTCACATTTTAACAAGATTGTTCTGGCTGTTGTATGGAAAATGGATTGAGAGGGGACAGGGATAAGTGGGAATCCAGTTTGGGATTTCTATGCTCCATTCTCAAACGTTGTTCTGAAGGTGTGAATAATTCAATAAAACAAAAATCAAGAAAATGGAGGCTCCACATTTGTTTATGTGATATACACATGAAAATCTACTAAAATATCATGGGAATAAGATTTCAGAAAAAGAAGAAGATTCAAAGTAATTACACAAATAAATGTTCCCTCTGTACCAGGGGTCAGCAAACCTTTCCAGTAAAGGCATCAAATAATAAATATTTCCCATTTAGCAGGCTGTGGGGTTTCTACTACAGCTGCTCAGCTCTGCCATCATAGCACAAAAACCAACATAGACAACCTGTAAATGAACAAGCGTGGCTGTGCACAATAAAACTTTATTTACAAAAACAAGTAGCTGGTGGGATTTGGCCCATGGGCAGTAGTTTGCCTTGCTCTAGACCAATGAGGAAATGATTATGGTGCCTAGGTGAAAGACAACCCCCCAGTTTGTTTGAAGGTAGTGGCTATGAGGAGCAATGGACAGATCTGAGCGATATACATGAGGAAGATTGAAGGGACTTGGTTGGATAGTAAATATGAGAGAGTGGCAGTCACTGCCTAGAGTTCAGCTAAAGCAAGTGAGGCTCAGAGGAAGTGAGTGGCCAGATCTACACTGGAACCCTGGCCAGCAAGCCTACCCACTACAACCTCTGCCCCTCTCCCAGCCCAATCTACAGCCCCCAACCCAACCCCAGCAGGGCATGAGTATTCCACTGTTGCTGGGTTACAAGTATAGCAATAAATTGCTCTTGGTCTTCATATTCACATACAATTTCTACACAGATAACATCACTCCCCAGCTTTTCCCAATACCAGTCCTGTGAAACAACTTAAAAATAAAGCAAGTATCAACAACAAAAAAAATCGGCATAGTTGGCAATCAGTGCCTAATTTGAAGAGGCACAGAATGAAATGAGAAGTCTGGGGGGGCAGGTAGAAACCAGTGCCATTCCACTCATCTCACCCACATCCAGGAAAACCTCCCTGACTGGCTTTCTCTTTGCTTTACCTTTTCTCCTCCCTCATTAAGGATGTTCTCCCCTAAAGCATCAACACTACCTGCTTATGCTTAAATTACCTTCAAGTGATTCTATTTGGCTCCACCACAAGTAGTTATTTTTAATACTGGATGGTGTAAGATAGGGTGGGGAAAGTCAGAACGGGAAGCCTCTGGTGGTGGAAACTCCTCTATCACCAGGGAACTTGGCTGCGGCACCAAGCCTGGCCTCCCACCAAAGAGTGCCATCCATTTTCTTCTTTTTTTAGTACTATCCTCTTTGACCCACCCAACGCTGAGATTTTTCAGTGTGTTTTTCCAGGATACCTGGCAAACAACAACTTGACAGGTTCAATGGTTTTCATTGACAGCCTGTATAGAGTCCTCTGAAGATTACAAAACTGAACAAACAGACCATAAAAATCCTACCTCCCACAGGCGTCTGGACACTGCCTTTTCCCAAATGACCCCTGCACTGCTACAGCATGGGTGGCTCACAGCACTTTTTAAAGTGATTTTTCCAAAACTGGGGTGTTCCAAATGGTGTGGGAGTATTATTTTTCCCTTGCAGTAAAAGACCGACTCCCCAGATATTTTGATGCAGTAAAAGACAGACTGCTCAGATATTTTGAGAAAACAGGAGAATACATGAGCCAAATTACTCCAAAGAAAATATCTCACCACTAGACCCCAAAGTTTCCATGAGCTGTAGCTATATTGGCGCTGTCTGTCATATGGTCTGTAAGTCATTTTAACATGCTGCAGGGAAAGCAGTCTGGTATTTGTGTGCATCAGTTACTTTTTGTTTAAATGATAAGTGTTCAGAAAGGCCACCCTGGAGACAAATTGTCTTTCTGCCACTCAAACCTTGATCAACAATTCATACTTTGCTAGTCAGCATATGGACAAAAGCGTTTTATTGGTAAAACTAGTGAGTCATTAATTAGAATGATGAATAGAATACTGAGGGAAAAATATTTCACTAATATTCACACAAGTCAACTTCGGGGACAGATGAAAAATTTTACAGCAAGAAATGCGCAAAGTGACTGAGAAACAGAATATTTCAGTCAGTCTCCCAGGTTTTCATTAGAAAGGGTGAGGGGACTGAAAAGAAATGGACCAAAATGGGAAAGTCAAGTGACAGCTAGTGGGGCACACAGGAAAAAATATTCAATCCCCTCCTAACTCCTTGTGAATTTCACTAAGTATTAACCATAAAAAAGAAGGTTGCTGTGTCTACACATGAAGCACATGGCAGAATTTTAAAGGGGCATAAATCCCTGAATTTAAATTCTGACTCTGCATCTTGTGGCCCCTAAAGCCACAGACAAATAACTCAGTCTCGCTGTGTGCCTCAGTTTCTTCATTTGTAAAATGGAGAAAATATGAATAGGATTCATCTCCTGGTGTTGGGACATGTATGTGTATCAACACATATAAAACACATAAAATAATCCTGGGCACATAGTAAATGCTCAGTAAGTAGTAATTATCAGTATTGTAGTTAGGAATAGGTTAAACAATGCCACTTGGTATGAAAATGGTTCTGCCTGAATAAATATGTAATGTGCTCATATAAGTAAAAGCAAGTGTACACTGTAACAAACAGTTTGGTTTTAAAACTTCCTTTTCAGAAGAATTATAAGCTACTTTTAGTTATTCTATAATAATAATGCCCAGTTATTATTACTATTATTTTGTGGTGCTGGGGATTAAATTCAGGGTCTCGTGCTTGCGAAGCACACACTCTGCCAATGAGCTACATTCCCAGCCCAATAATTCTCAATTATTGACAAAATTGTCAAAGCCTTCTCACATATAAGATTATAGAAAAAAAAAAGGGGGGGTGGCAGTTTACAGTGAGATATTTTCACCGAGCCGTAAGAATAACGGCCATTATTTAATTTGAACTTATCACAGGTTGCAGAATAAAGTAGTCACTGATATTTACTGTCTCTGTACTTCAAATTTTTTACTCATAAAATGGGGATCATCTCCACATTTGTGTCCTAAAATTCTTGTGAGGAGTAGTGAGTCAGTCAGTAAAGGAAGAGTGTTTGGCCCAGTGTTTGATTTATGGTACATAGCTATCTGTATTGTCGCTATTCTCGGCTGCTTAGGTGTGCCGGGAACTCTGGTAACTGTTCTACATTTGTCCTTGGGCTGTGACTGAAACTGGCCAGGCTTCTCTAGAAAAGACTATAGCTGACATGGGCTCACAGCTCTTCCACCCTCTTTCCTCCTTGGCCAGCCCATCTTGCATAGTCCTCTTCCACCTTCCCTCTTTGTGCCCTTCTCTTTCATACTACTCATCAGTATGAAGGTCCTAATGAGCTTCCCATCTTAAAGGACATTTGGTCTTTAAACCAACTATAATGGTTGAATTAATTACCTTGTCTTTTTTATAAGAATTTGGGCATGGGGGAGAAGGTTCATTCTCTCACACTGCTAAGGACCTCACAAGATCATACCCAATGTGGCCTGGAAGCAGTATACCTCCATTGCATGAAGGGTGAGTGCTCTGTCTTGCTTGGGCACCTCCCCAGTCAACAAATATTTATTGAGTAAATACCATGTGCCAGGCAATACCTGAGATGTCAGGAACACACTGTTGAACAAGATAGACACAACTGTGCCCCTATGAGCTGTCCATGCCAGTGGGATATTCAAACAAATATGAATCTAGACAGAGAAGTCTATGAAACAGAGAGCTGGGAAGCAAACATATAAGGGGCTGAATTATATCTTTAGAGGAGGCAATGACACAGATAGCAACTTACTCAACATTATAAAGTTAGCAAAGAAAAAGTGTGACACTCATGATCATTTCTATTAAGACATGCTTTGGCAGGAGTCAGGCTAATGCTCTGCCCATGTGCAAGAAAACCTTAGTTCCAAGTGGGAGAACATTCCATTTCACTCAGTTTCTCTTTTCTATTTGTCCCCCTTTAGTTCTAGAGATGGGACTAAGCTAGATGGATGCATTTATATTTTCGCTCACATTAAGTTTCAAATACAAATATGGAGGAAAATGATTTATCTTAAAGGAATAAAAATTTATAATATGGGTTGACTATCCCTCATCCGAAATGCATGGGAACAGAAATGTTTCATACTTTTCACTTATTTCAATTTTGGAATATTTGCACAGACTTTACCCATTGACTATTATTAGTCCAAAAATCTGAAATTCAAAATGCTTCAAAATCTAAAATATTCAAAATTTTTCAAAATTTGAATTTTGAAATATCCAAAAATCTGAACATCTTTTGGGGACTCAAAAAATATCAGATTACATGGCATTTTAGACTTTAGATTTTCAGACTAGAGAAGCTCAAATTGTACCAAGAGAACATAAGAAATGGGTGTTTACTTAGCTAAAGTTATACAACTAGAATAGAAAATGCACTTCCTCTAACACTGGGGGTAGGAACTACTTTCTCTTGGTTACACATCAAAACTCCAACTACTGCGGGGAAAGGGAGTGGATTGTATTTGTTTGTTTCCTTGTGTTTTTTCTGTGATTTTGGAAATTGTAATGATAAAGACATTAGTTTTAAAAACAGAAAAATAAATCTTCTTATATACATAGCATACTTTGAGGGTTTTTTCCTATATAAATAAAATGAAGATATAGTAAAAGCATTATTAGTAGCTCAATAAAACCTGTATGTTAAGCTGGGTGTGTTGCTACATACCTACGATTACAGCATTCAAGAGGCTGAGGCAGAGGAGAGAAAGTCTGAGGCCAGCCTGGGCTACATAGTGAGACCTGTATCAAAAAAACCGGTATGTTAATCAGCACTATGAAATAGAAATAGAAAGCAGGAAATTAAATAGGAATTGTGTTGGGAAGGGGCAGCAATGGTAGAGAGGTGGCAAGAACAATCCCCACAAGAAGATGACTCATGGGCCAAGAGCTGCTGCAGGTCAGGGGTGTGCCAGGAGGCTCTCAGAGGACAAATGTCACAGGCAGAGACTCTGAAAAGTTGAAAAAGAATCCTTAAACACCTGTTAATCTACACAAGCAAAATCACTTCAGATAGTAATCAGATCAGACTGCATGGAGACCAGTAACAGGTCAGAAGAAAATTAAGTGAAGGGCTGGCATGGCGATGATAAAAACTGACAGCCAAAGTCTAGTAGATGCTTACTCTACTTAAGGTCAATCATCACTTCATTTGTATGAACTCACTTAATCTCTGCAATGACCCTAGCTAGGATATGCATATAATTTATTGTCCAAACTGTGGTACCTGAGTGTAAAATGGGTCACTATTAGTGAATATGGAGAAAACAGGCACAAATTAGAGCTGACTTGGACAAACTGAGATGCATCGCAGGCATACAATAATGACTGCTTTATGGACAAGGAAACTGAGACAGGCTCATACAGGTTAAGTAACTTGCCTGCAGTCCCATAGGGAAGTGGAAGAGTGAACATTTAAATTTGAGCATCTGAGCTTCAGAGCCCATGCTCTTGATGTCCACACAGTGCTGCCTTTCTGTGTTTCACATGTTAGGAAGCTCCACAGGCTATAAACCCTAGGTTGTGTTTATCCCTGGGGAATAGGAGATGGGGCTGGAAAAAGGACCAGCTTTTACAATTAAACACTACTGCTTTACAAGGCCAGCAACCCAGGACAATATCAACCTCACCAAGCCTCAGTTCAGTCCCCTGTAAAACAAAGCTTGCTGGAATGTGCCACACAGCACTGCCACAGCACTTGGACAAGCCGATGTTTACAACAATGCTTTGGAAGATGAAAAGCACAACACAGATAATAATTCCTCAAAGTTATCATATGTAAATATCTCCATTTCCTCTGCAAAGGGTCTAATAGTAAATATTTTCTGTAAAAAGCCAAATAGCAAACACATCAGGCTTTGCGGTCCATATACTGTCTATGTTGTGATCACTAAAACCTGCCAGTGCAGCCAGTGACAATCTGGAAATGAATGAGTGTGGCTGTGTGCCAATGAAACTCTATTTACAGAAATAGGTGGAGTTCCATAGGCTATCGTTTGCCAATCCCTGGCCTAGAGAAACACTATCCAAAAGTATAACCCTCAACACTCCCAGTGCCTCTTTCCTGATTCATTTTCCTCCACAGACAGCATTTCTCACCATCCAACATGCTGTATGTTTTGCTCATCTATTGTCTGCTTCCCCCACAGAAGCCTCTGTATTGAGGCACAGAGTTTGTCTGTTTGGCTCACTGATTTGCTCCCAGTACCTGGAAGGACGCCTGGCACATAGTAGGGACTTTATAAGCATACGTTGAATGCATGGTTGAATGAATGGAGAGAGTGAAGGAGTTGCACATACTCTTGGGAGAAGCCGGCAAATCCACACCAAGCAAAAAGACACAGAGAAAGATGACACTATTGAAAACCTAGGGGAAAAGAAACTACTGCAAATGAACTCAAGCTCAACTTTGCCATTCCTTGTAGGCAAAGTGAAAAAGTATTGTTTCCAAAACCAATTTTGTGGGTTGTGAACATACGGAATAACTAAAGCTTAAAAACAGTTTCCAAAGTAGCTAGTTTAAAAAGCTAAATGAATTATTGCCTTAAATTCACTGTTCTTTCAAAGAATAATTTGAGGTTTGTTCCACATCAACTAATTATAAGAGTGTGTGTGTTTGTGTGCAGTCCCTGTCTCTGCCACTCTGGCAAATGTAGGTTTGGTTGTTCAATGGGAGAGGTTAGGAAGTAAAACAAAGGAAAAGAAATGAGCTACAGCTACATCTAGCAACCAGGTTGAATCTAACAAAAATAACATTGAATGAAATGAAAGTGGCAGAGAAATGCAGTTTAAAAAGGTACCAATCATATTAAGTTAAAAAGCATGCAAGTGGCCTTCACTCTTGTTCAGGGACATAGTCTGTTGTAGGAAAACTATAAAGAAATGTATAAGAAGGACAAACACCAAATTTAGGATAATGCTTACTTTTATGTACTTTTCAAAAGCTGATGCAAATCCAGGGTTGCTGGAACAGTCACAAAGGGGATGGAATTTCATATGCATTTTCCCTGGCTGATACTGACCAAGCACAGCGCTCTGATTGCCTGAGTTGATTGTCCACAAGCAGCTGATCCCAGCAGTAACAAGCCATGAGAAATGGATCACTTTACTTCAGGTACTATTTTGATGCTAGCAGAGGAGGAAGATGAAGTACTAAGGTGAAAATACTCTGCTTGATAACAAACAGTAGCCAAGACTTTCTCAAAGTCATAGTAATATGAAAAATCCTTGACACTTTAAAAATCACTTAAGGGTCCAGCAGTACATAGAATCACTACTACAAACATCTGTTGTCCACATAATTTGCTGATTAATGAAAGTTCATGTTGATAGAAGACTGGATCAACCAACGAGAAGCTGATGAGAATGGATCTGCTAATTAGCAGCTCTATGCAAAGCTCTCCCTTTGCATAGTCAATATAATTCTCTTTTCAAAAAGCAATGTCCCACAAGTTGCTCACAAATTCAAGAAGGCAAAGTACTCAATTCTCTTATTGTAAAGGCTGAAACTAATAAGAAAATAATTCTGAGGACTAGGACAGGCCTTACCAAAGTTAAACAGATTTAGGAGAAAACCAACTCTCTCTATAGTACCCTTTCTGTCTTCTAGATGGGGCCCAGTCCCTCATACTTTTTGAACCCTCACCTGCTCTCAGGAAAAGGACACACCAAGGCACCTCTATCAGGTTCTGTCCCCATTTACATTTTACAACATGCTAAAACAAGGAAATGAATCTCTAATTGTGGAATTTCAAGCTTCAGTCAGATAAACAGGTGAGATGCTAGAGAGGTGGGCAGTAGAGTTGGGCACATTGCTATGGACTAAATTATGCCTCTTTCCCAAATTCATATGTTGAAGTCCTAACTCCCAATTTGATTATATCTGGCGACAGAAGCTTAGAAGGTAATTAAAGTTAAATGAGGTCATCAGGTTGGGGATCTACTCCAATAGAACTGTGGCCTTGTAAGAAGTGGAAAAAAGATCTTTCTCTTTCTTGCTCTCTCTCTCTCTCTCTCTGAAGAGTGGGGACACAGTGAGAAAGTGGCTGCCTGCAAGCCAGAAAGAGGGCCTTCACTAGACACTGACTATGGTGGCACCTTGACCTTGGACCTCAAGTCTCCAGAACTGTGAGACATTTCTTATTTAAGCCATTCAGTCTATGGTATTTTCTTCTGGTAGCTGACTAGAAATGTTATATTCTTTGGTTCTCTGAATCACAGAGAAGCAGTCACTAAGCCATCCGCTCTTGTTTTTCCACAGTTGTTTACAATAAAGGTAGCCCTGTTGATGAGGAATGTATTCTTAAGATACCAAATCCAAAGAACCAAGGGTTTCAAATTAGGACCCCCAGGAAATTCAAAAGACACTTTGTCTGTTGGGCAGCACACCCTGGCAGAGGTAGGGCAAAACTGTGAAAAATTCAATCCAGAGTGTCAAGTTGGGCCAACATCCCTGTCTAGTGTGAATTCCAAACATGTGAGGAACCACAGGAAGGGGAAATTCAAGTACAAGTTCTTAAGGGGGAAAGGCTGAGTCTTATCACATTTCTGCACATATAGAAGGACAAAGAACTCCTACTGGGGCCCAGGCAAATCTCCTAAAATGCACTGAAATTCTTAAATTATGCCGATGTACAGATCCAATTCTGGTCTGGAGAGGAAGGGGAAAACTAAGGATGCTAGGGAAGAGCAATGACTGTTGATGCAAAGTTTTGAAAAATCGGTGTTGGTGTGTTCTTGAGATTTACTGTCATGGGTATCTGTTCAGTAAAGTGAAGGTCCAAGAAAGCCAACTCTTCCCAAAGGGCTTGGGACAGAGTCCACCAAAAAAGTCAGTGAGGGGGGCCTGTGGAGTACATGAAAATAAGATGCACCCAGGATGTGGTCAAGACTTTGAGGCAGAACTAAGAGATGCATCCCCCTGGGCAGGGGACAGAAAGACCAGGGAGCCCAGAAAACTAACTCTATTGACATGATCCCCAAACACCTCAGCAACATGAAGCATTTTGTCCATTATTACCCTTATTTCCAGCCATCTGAATGTTTTGTGTCATGCCAACAAAATGTCTAAATACTAATAATATATTGCTTCTCAACCTTTTGGCTAAGATCAAGTGTAAACACTAATAACATGTAAATATCTAAAACACTCCTTAGAGCAAACTTTATGGGGCTCCCATATTGTTTTCTTATGATGAGATTGTATTAAAATGAACAACAGTACTTCTTAACTATTGGCCTTGCAGAGCCCCCTGCCTTAGTTCAGGTTCCTATAGCAGGTAACTTTTAGGCACAGATTGAAGAGCAAGTGGTTTATTTAGGATGTGATAATGGGAAACACAGATAGGGGGATGGAGAAGTGAGACAAGGCAGGGAGGCAGCTGATATGGACAATTGTCAAGCTAGATACTACTGGTAAATGGAGCTTAGTCCTGGAGAATTCTGGGAGTTATCTCACTTGAAGGCAAAGGAGCTGGAGTATACATGTCTACCAACTTTCATCAGGTATGGGTTGAGGGCTGCTCAGCGGCACTTCCAACCTGCCACATGGGGATAAGACAAAGCAGGTGCCAGCAGAGACACATGCAGCTGGCAGGTGAGCTGGAGTGTGCTAAGGGGTCAGGGCCAGACAGGCTGAAATAAATACCCAGGCTCTTTGGAATGAATGAGGAAATATGAACTATTGAAGACAAGAGAGAAGGTGGTTTCATGCCTGCCCCACCCCACTCCTTTCTTCACATCAATACCTGAGGTTGTGTGTGTGTGTGTGTGTGTGTGTGTGTGTGTGTGTGTGTGTTGTTATTTGGCTTGTGTGTGAGTGTAGTAGTTCTCTTCAGGGGTTTGATACTTTTAAGCAGAAACCTGGTGAAATGTTCTAAAAGAAGTTGCTAGTTAGGATTAAAAGAAAGGCTTAAAGCACACTGGGTTTTGTCTACCATTACAATGCAGATGGCACACAATGTGATTCTTTGGCCAATACAAAGAGGTCAGGCCTACTGTATAGCTATCCTTACCTCAACCAACAAACCCTTGTTCCTTCCTATTATTGCTTATACTCTCTCTACAACAAAATTAGACATAAGGGCAAAATAGTTTCTGCCGGGTATTGAGGGGGGGGAGAGGGAGGGGGCGGAGTGGGTGGTAAGGGAGGGGGTGGGGGCAGGGGGGAGAAATGAACCAAGCCTTGTATGCACATATGAATAATAAAAGAAAAAAAAACAAAGAGGTCAGGCCTAGAGATGATCTTGGGCAGGGATGTTTATCAAGAGTGGGCAATGGATGAATGTCCCAGGTAATCCCCAGCTTTGCTCCGAAGCTTCTCTACTCAAAGTCTGGTCCCCTACCAGCAGCTTCTGCATCCCCTAGCAGATGAAATGGAGAGATCTGTCCCCCTCCCCCCACCTAAAGCTGCTGAATCACCATCTGCATTTTAACAAGATTCCCAGGTATGGAATGCATTTGGTTCCAGTTTGTGGAAAAAACAGATTTGTTGGAGAAAAGGGAAGAGTGTCAACCTACTGGAGTAGGTATAATCATGACAAAAGAAAACACATTTTAGTTTTTCAAAACCTCCTTAATCTAATCCTTTTTCTTTTCCTCCGCAAAATTAGGAATCTGTGCCCAATAAGCTTGCCCCATTCTAAGGCCATTGTGGTGGCGAATCTATGCCTCAGAATCTGAAAATCACATTCATCAGTTCCAGGAATATTTTTTTATTTCAAAATAAATAAGAGAGACAAAGAAACATAGACAGAATGAGACCAAAGAGAGTTCACTAGAAAAGAAAAAGCAAGACAAAATTCTTAAGACATTTAAAGATGATGTTTTGATATAGGTAAGTTGGTAAAGGAATAAATGAGCATAGAAACAGATTTTTCTAAAAAGGTTTTAAAAAACACTGGTGTTAAAACTAAAGTTATGAAAAAAATCCCCATTTTTAAAAAGACACTGGTGCTAAAACTAAAGTTATGAAAAAAATCTTCAGCATCGTGTATGGATACAGATCTATAAGCTATGTCTAAAGGTGTCTACTAACTCTAATTGCACTGGGAGGAGAAAATAATTGGCAGCAATTGTTAAAAATATGCAACAAAATGGAGGATTCTCACAAACGGTACCTAGTGGAAGAAGGCAGACATCCTGTCAGGTACCACATATATATAAAACTTAATAACAAATAAAACTAATCTAAGGCATTTAGGTCAGGACAGTACTACTTACTGGAATGAGCATGAAAGGGCTTCTGGGGCTGCTCATTTCTGATGCTTAAACTGGGAGCTTGTGACAGGTGTATGCCCTGTTTGTGAAAATTCTCTGAGCTGTACATTTATATTGTGTATAATTTGTACTTCAATATAAGCTTAATTTAAAAATATATATGCACACATACTCAATCCACTTTCACAGACAAGTCAAAAAGATCAGGCCTGTAAATAATGTCTGTGAAATGCTACTTACTTGTCTACTTCATAAGAATGGATGCTAGAAAAAAAGATTAATGGTGATGCATGTGTGAAATATAAATAGAGCAAATAATGGCATATAGCTTTTGACTCATGTATGAACTGAGAATGCAATAAACATTTGGCCCAGTTTGGAAAACCAGATCCTACTGGGTCAAGGGTAATGATTTCTCCAAATACCACAAAATATGTGGTACACTCTGTCAAAAAGTTAGTCATCTAGACAGCAAAATCACTAGTTGAGCTCATTTGAACTGATTTTTCCAGGAAGATTTGATACCATACAGGGTCCTCTACATGGAGTTCCCCACTCTCCCCCAAAAAACCACAGGTAAGGGCTGAAGGTATAGCTCAGTGATAGTGTCAAGCAGAAGTTTCTGGGTTCAAACCTGCACCAGAAAACAAAAACAAACTACACAGCTAATCTTCAAATAATTACTAAAAGGGAAATTGCTTCAGCATGCAACCTCCCAACTTTTCTTTTCTCTCTCCCCACATATTCAGTTCATGAATTTCAGACCAGAACCAACTATTGGGAAACACTTTTCGGTGTCCTTTCCCCAGTTTCCAATAACACACACAGCTTCTCATTTGTGTTATTCCAAAGCTCACACTGAAATGGACACAGTCAATTATACTATAAACGAAGGCAGAGGACACATCAGTTCCTTTGTTGTCATCTTCTTCCCACCTCAACATCCACATGCAGTCCTCCAAAATGGACACTTACATACTTTACATGCCTGCATCCCAAAGTAAACATGTCAATTTTTAAAAATCTGAGAACCAGTCTTGTATTTAGAAGGGCCAGGAAAGTCCCTCATTGAAAATGTGACACTGTTGATCTCTGGAATTCTCAGTTTTTTCTTGGTAAAATATAACTTCCCCTTGTCTAGAAATCCTAATAATTAGGAGGAACCTAACACATAAATATGAATCTCCTAATCAGATCCCTGTCCTCACCAGAAGATTCTGTACTAGCCCCAGACACAGGGGAGTACTATGGGAGAAAGGGAACATTTAAACCAGACCTGGTGACACCCACTTATAATCCCAGTGCTCGGGAGACTGAGCCAGGAGAATAGCTAGTTTAAAGCCAGCATGGGCTATGTAGTGAGACCCTGTCTCAAAAGTGGGGGGGAATAGGGTATGTATGTTTGGAGAGAAAGAGAATTTACTTAATACCTTTCATGTGTTGAAAATCATGTTAGACAGTTTAGATGTACCACTCATTCAAGTATTTATTGACTACTTACTACATACCAAATACTAGTCTAGGCAGTAAGAATAAATGCTCACATTCTGTGGGGAGACGGGCAGGAGAGGGGAACAATAAAAATATAAATAAACAAGGAACCTAATAGACAATAAATGCAGTACAGAGAATTAAAATAAGGTGAGAATGATATAGAGGGTGACCTGGTGGCTATTTTGGGCCAGCTCATCAAAGAGGTGATCTGAGATCTGAAATGATGAGGGACCAGCCATAGAAAGACGAAGGGGAGGGCAGAGAGAGCATTCCAAGGGGAACAGCTAGTACAAAAGGAGCTTAGTGCGCTAGTTGAAGTGCACAGGAAGTACAGTGGGCTGGGAGGAGTAGGGGGAGAGCAAAGGCTGGAATGTGTCAGAATGCCATAATTCAGTAAGGGGATGACATGATCCAGTTAGTGTTTCTAAAAAGACGGCCTAGCTGCCAAGTGGATATTGGATTATAGGAGGCCACTGCAATGCTCCAAGAAAAGGATGATGGTGGGCAGAAGTACAGTAGAGGAACAGGTGTAAAGAAAAGTGGCAACATCTGGGATTTCCTCCGGAAGTCAAATTGACAAGATGTGTTGATGGGATGGATGTGAGGCATAATGTTGTAGATTTGGGCCTTGAACAACTGAGTATATAATGTCATAAACTGAGATGGCACTGGCAGAAATCAGATTTTACACGAGAGTGACAGAAAAATCAGCAATATTAAGTTAGATACCCAGGCAGATTTTAAGTTTGGGATGGTACGAAAGGTCATTCCTGAGCTACTGGCATCTAGATAAAATGGAAAGCCATAAGACTGAATGGAGTCATCTTAGAAGTGTGTAGAAAGAGAAGAAAATGAAGTCCCAGTGCCCTGGAGGGTTACCAATCTCTGTAGATTGAGCAGAGGAAGAGGGGGCAGAAATGAAGAATTAGAATGAGTGTAGGAAAACCAAGACAATACAAGATAATGGAGGCAGTAGAAGGTACTCAGTAGAAGGTACTCATTTATTTGCCCTGTGCAAATGTTGCTACAAAGTCAAGAATGGTAAGTCAGAGAAGTAACATCTGTATTTGACAATGTGGAATTCATTGAGAACCGATAAGAGCCTCAGGACAGAATCCTGATTCTACTGGACAGGGAAGACTGTAGTGCAATAAAATATGAGCATCCTTTAAAAAGGTTCCTCTTAGGAAGGGTGAACATAAATGGGAGGGGTACAGATGGAGAAGGATAAAGAACTAATGAAGACAGTAGATATTAGAACACAATCATAAGCTGATGGGGAAGATCCAGAAGTTCATTAAAGCCAGAAAGAAGAAAAGGAAACAGAATGAAGAATTGACTCATCCATAATCTGGCAAGCAAACTAATTAAGTATGGTAACAGATTATAGACCATTGAAAACAAACAGGGTCCATGAGTTCTTATCAATAATAAATAGATGAGAAAAATAGGGGAGAAGGCATGGCATTGCTGAGAGTCAACTGGTAAATGTGAAAGGAATAGTAAGGTTGAAAAACTGTTATTTTCAATCATAATATTAAAGTTTTACCACACAAAAATCTTCACTGGATGATCAGAGTTCAATCTCCAGTACCACAAAAAATAAAAATAAGAAATAAGAGACTAAGAGGCATGACAACTAAATGCACTAAGAATCCTTAACCAGATTCTTTACTAAAAGGAAAAAAGTGCTATAAAGGATGTTATCAGGTCTATTGTCAAATTTGGAATAGAAATGGCAGATTAAGTAACAACATCTTATCAATGTTAAAATTACTGAATTGGTAACAGTACTGTAGTAATGTAAGAGAATATTCTTATTGTTAGGAAACTCAGGCTGGAGTATTTAGGAGTAAAGGGCCTTTAAGTATGTAACTTATTCTCTAACGGTTCTGAAAAAATATGTGCATGGGCAAGAGTGCAAATGATAAGGCAAGTGTTAACAGATGAATCAGAAAATAAAGGTCATATAGGTATTTTTGTACTGTTTTCACTATTGCAGTTTGTTTACAAAGTTTAAAATTACGTTCAAGTAATAAGTTATAAAGTAAAATAAAAACCCAAAAAAAGTACGTCCATGGGAATGTAAAAAGAATGAAAGGTCAAGAGCCCAGAAAAGAAGTCGCTCTTTGACATATCAGGGACATTGCATTCACAGTTTCACAATAACACTGGGGAACACTGAGTATCTGTACAAATGTAGGCATGCTGAGACTTTGGGTAGTGGGAATATGAGGAGATTCTTGTCTAAGGAGCTGTAGTCATCAGCTGATGGAGGAAGGGCAGAGGAAATAGAAGAAAGTGTGAAACAGCCCTTTTGGAGAATGGAAAAGCAAACCAACTAGGCCAGCATAGAAGGATTGCGAGGCAATGCTGAAGGTCCATGGAGATTTGCTAAGGTCAAAAACTGGACCTTATTTTTTCAAATTCCTCGAGTGATTCAGACAGGCAGCTGTCAGAACTACTGTGCTAAGGCAAGGTTTCTGTACATCAGTACCACTGATGCTTGGGCCAGGTCATTCCTTGTTGGGTGACTGTCCTGTGTATTGTAAGATGCTTAGCAGCACCCCTGACCCCCTTAGATGCCAGTAGCACCTCCAGCCCCACCAGTCACAGTAATCAAAAATTGCCAGAAATCACCCCAGTTGAGAACCACTATGCTAACAGAACAAAAGCCATAAATGTTACATACTTATAAAGGACAGGAATTGTTCTAAGAGCATTGTGGTTAAGAATACAGGCTTTGAAATTAGATGGTATGCATTCAAACCCTGGATTCGCTACTTGTCTTTTACATGACCTTAGACAAGGTGCTTGACTTCCTTGTGCCTCATTTTCTTCTTCTGTAAAGTAATAATGTCTGCCTCAGGAGGTTGGGAAGATTAAATAAGTTAATACACGCAAAGTAGTAAGAGCAGTGCCTACTTGATACATATCAACTATTAACTACCATTATTCCTATCACAGAGTCAGAAATGTAGTAAATACTGAGTGTCTGTTGCTTAATGAACTGCTTAACATTAAAATATACTTAATGCTTAACCTAAGGAAAATTCCGTGCTAAACTTGAAAGGAAAAGCAGAGCACACTGAATTTCTCTTAGAATTAGTACATGCTTTCTTTGATTCTAGATATTCTCATTCAGTCACTGAATACATATTTACTGAGCACTTACTATGTCCCAGTCCTCTTCTAGATTTTGATAATACAACACTAAGCAAGATACACAAAGCCCCTGTCCTCCTGGAACTTACACTCTAGCAGGGGGAAAAAGATGTAGAATCACTGAACAAATAATTAAATAATATAATTGTAGGTGAAAATGTTACCACCAAAACCAAAAGTGGGATAAAACAATAGATCTCTCCAGTGGTAAGTGGGCAGTTACTGCTACAGAATGGAGGTTAGAACAACACCCCCAATGAAACCAGGCAGCAAGTTAAATGACTGTCTGGTGAAATGGTATTATAGGTAGGAAACAGCAACTACAAAGGCTGAGAGTCAGGCAGATGCTTGGCTTGGCTAAGGAACAGCACACAGGCCAGTCTGTTTAGACAAGTGTGAGAAGAGAAGAGATAAAGGAGGCTACAGTGGGGATCTGAGAAGTCATTAGAGATTTTGAGCTGTGGAATTAGAAGACTGCATTTACTGGCTAGTCTGTGGGGTCAAGGATGGATGCTGGCTTAGAGGTTGCATATTCAATGGAGAGAGAAATGTGGGTAGTGACAGTTATCTCTGCATATTATAAATGAACTCACTTTGTACCATAACAGGAATTAGTAGAAAATGAAACTTTCCTGGACACAATCCAGCAGTTTTGGGGGCCTGGTAACACAAACAGTTTTATAAAGCGGTGTTCATGAAATCATTAATTAATTTAGAGGATCACTTAAAAATGAAATAGAACAGATGGGAGAGAATGGAAAATGTCCGAATAATACTCTGAGATTTTGTTTCAGTTATATATGGGTATGTTTGTACCGGATTGAAATACAAAATGTAGTTCTCACTGTGACTGGTGGGCAAAATGTTTGAAAAACACTACAAAAAGCTATCATATGTATATATGTGTATTATATAAACTGTCCCTTAATTTTCTTCCATATATATGTATACATATATATATATATATATGGAAGATGTATATATGATAAAACTACAAAACATCTAGAAGAAAGCACAGAATATCTTTGTGAACCTGGGGTAAATAAATATTTATTAAATGGTTTATTAAATATGCTACCACAGAAGAAAAACTTGATAAATTAGACTTTATCAAAATTAAAAACTGTTCTTCAAAGACACATCATTAGGAAAATTAAAAGGCAAGCCACAGACTAAAAAAATGTATTTGCAATACATACATCTGACAGAGAACTTGTATCCAGTTATATGAATCATATGATATGTTGTATGAATTATATGATTACTGTTCTTCAGTAGTCAAAAACACTGTTCAAAAAAAAAAACACCAGAAACTTCACAAAAGATATACAAATAATCAAAAGCACATGAAAAGATGTTCAGCATTATTAGTCAGTAGGGAAGATCAAACTAAACCCACAAAGAGATGCCATCACAAACCTACGAAATGCCTAAAATAAAATAAACCAACACCACCAAGTGCTGATAAGGATGCCAAGCAACTGGGCGTCTCATATACTGCTGGTGGGAATACAAAATGGTACAACCAGGACTTGGGATTGACAGTGACAGAGCACCTGCTTAGCATGTGTGAGATCCTGGGTTTAATCCCAGTACCAGTACCACAAAAAAAAAAAAAGAAAGAAAAGAAAAAAAATCAAAAAAGAAAATGGTACAACCACTTTGGAAGCAAAGTTGATTATAAAGTTAACTCATCATACAACACAACCATACCACTTCTAGGTATTAACCTGAGTGAAACGAAACTTATATTCACACAAAAAGTTATATGTGAATGCTTTATTCAAAATCATCAAGAGCTGGTGAATGGAGAAACAAACTGTGGAACATTACTCAGCAATAAAAAAGAACAAGTTATGGGTCTACACAACAACATAGATGAATCTTAAATGTATTATGCTACGTAAAAAAGGTCAGACTCAAGGCTACATAGTATATTAATTCATTTATGGAGCAGTCTAAAAGAGAGAAAATTATAGGGACAAATCAGTAGTTTCCAAGGGCTGAGAGTAGTGGTAGGGAGTTGAACATAAAGAGTTAATGGAGAATTTTTTAGTGATGGAATTCTTCTATGTCTTTTAGGGTGGTAGTTAAATTGACTATACATGTTTTGAGAACTGTACACTTTTAAAATGGTGAGTTTTACTATGAATAAATTATTCTCCAATTTTAAAAACATAAAATAGACTCAAATATTAATTATATTTATAAAATGGAACAGAGTGTTCACTAGTATCTTTGAGGGAATTTATTTTATGGTACTTTTTCTGAAATATTTCAACGATACCACCTCATGCTCCCCAAATAAGGTTCCACACAGATTAAAACCATAAACATTTTAAAAGAATTTTTTTTCTATTTGAGGTGGGGAAGGCCTTTCTCAGTGAGGCATAAAAAAACAGCTCCCAGGCTTTCACTGAAGTCAGAATCTCTCTATTTTTGGAACTATTAATATTACAGAAACACCCCATCTCTATTTTTTAATTTAATGATGCTTGTCCCAATTTGTATCGCGTAATTGAAAATGACTTGGCACTATCAGGCAGCAAAATGGAAAAATGTGTTTGTCAGTTTCGTCTGAGTAGTGAAAGCACCAAGAACATATGTCGTGATGTCCCCCGTCTGAGTCCCCAGAATGACTTCATGGGCCATGGAAAATCAGCTTCTTTGTTGACTCTCCCTAACACCTGAACAAACTCACTTTGCCATTTCTGGAAGGCTGTTCATGGTACCAAAAACAGCGGCTTTCCTTTCCCTGCCAAACCTGCCAATGAAATTCCATTTCTCAGATTTTTTTCTCCCTCTGCTAAGCAGAATCATACCCATAATTAGAGCTCCATTTTTTTTTCTTTTCTGTATTTCCAACATTTTTTTCCCAGAAAACACACACACCTGGAATCTGTGGGGGTTTGGCAAGAATTATTCACAGACAAAACACAGATTCTGGCCCTGTATTTCTTCAGTGTTTTTCAGCAGCTAAATTTGCTCTATCCCCCTTTTAATGAAAGTCACCTTGCAGGGATGTGGGAATGATAAAAGCAGAAGGGAATCTGATCAGGGCTGGCATGGTGCTGAGGCCCTGTAAAACAATACCCCTGAATTGCTGCAAAATTTGGCCACTTTTTGTTTTCCAGCTTTGCACCTGAGCTGCACAAGCAGCAGAATCAAGCAATGTCCAACTCATTTTAGATGTTACCTAAGCAAACACTTTATAAAGACTTTCCAAATCCTTCGGAAATAGCATACACCTTGTCGATTAATTTACAAAATATTTTTATTAACTTAATTGCATTGTTTACTAATAATTAAGCTCTTCGTGCATTATTAATATTAATGAAGCAATAAATTTTTTTATACCATACATAACTGGGTAATGGCTTACTTCCTAAGATAGCCAAAGAGAAGTTGAGAAAGATCGTAACAACAGCAGCATCTTGCTTAATAAACCTTTACAGGACATCACCCACAAGCTAGACCAAAAAAATGGTCCTTTTTCCACCTAAGGTGAGTACAAGACAGGATCCACTATGTACTTTTTGTGGGGTCTAGTTCAAAATGAAAATGTGAGTCCCCTTGTTCAAAAATTAAGAATGCAAACATTAAACCAAGTGCAGGTTGCATGTCCATGAAACCAGTTCTGCTATCAAATCATTTATTTGGCTAGAAAGTTGGTATGAAAAGTAAAGCATTTCTCTGTTAAATTAGTAGAAACGATTTAATCGTTTTCAATGGGTGTGTTTGGGATAGAAATGGGGTTGTAGAGTCTTAGGACCTCGTCTCCGGTTCTCCCACTTCTGAGATTTTTCATCCTGTTAGACAAAAGTAGTTCTTTAGGGTCTGTCATGTAAATAAAGTGTGGTCCATGAGGCAGCAAGCAACCTCTGGGAGATTTGCAGACTCTCGGGCCCCACCCCAGACCTACTGAATCAGAACCTCATTTTAACAAGATCCCCAGAGGATTCATGTGCATAGTGCAGGCTGAAGTGTCACTGTCGAAGCAGCCACGGAAAACCTCCGTCTCCTGCTTCATCTGGCTGTTGGGAGGCCAGTCAGCTCTAACCCGCCTCCCACTTTGTGTATAGTTATGGATCCCAGAAACTCATCGCCCGGCTGAAACTCACTCACCCGGAGACTACCAGCCTCTTCCCTGATGATCGCCCCCCTGGCCCTAGGCTGCCACTGCGTCCCGCGGCTCCCGGGGCCACCTGATCTGGACCCGCCAGGTGGTGCTGCACTTAGCCACACCGGCCCAGGGCGCTTCTGCGCTCCTCAGGCAACGCCGCACCCACTTGCCTGGCGCGACAAACCGAGTCCCCAGGAGCCGCGCCTGGCAGACGGACCGCCCGCGCAAGTAAGGCTTATGGCTCGGTTTCCCAGAGGGATGGGAAGGGTATGAGTGCGTTTAAAGGTTTTGGGTCCACACGTTCCCCCCACTTCAGAAAACGCGTCGCCAGAGTCCCCTTTCCCACGCTCGCAGCTTCCCACTGCCTTTCAGGACGCCCCGGCTCAAAGCCGCAGCCGGGCTGAGGGAGCGTTCGCCCCGCCGTCCTGTCGCCCTCCAGGTCCACACGCTGCGACCGAGCCTTCCGCGCCCGTCGTCAGCTCAACGGGCTCGGTCTTGGGAGCCCGTGGGCTCAGCCCCATCTCGGCGCTGCATGCTTACCTGCCGGTCCAAGCGATGCGCTGGCTGCCGGCGCCCTCGGGCCTCGCGCTCCCCTTTCCCTCGGGCCGCGTCCCCCCTCCCCTTTCGGGCTGGGCTCCGTCCCGGGACCGCTCGCCGCCCGCCGCTCTCCAGCTGCCCAGCGCGGCGTGGCGCGTCCGGCGCTCGGCGGCGGCAAGGCTGGGCGCGGAGGCTGAACGCGGAGGTGGGGAGCGGGCGGGGCGCCAGGAGAGGAGGGTGTGAGCGGGCCGCGTCGCCCGCCCAAGCCCTGAGGGGAGCTTCGGGCGCGGGGGTGGGGAGAAGTGGGGGCCGGCTGCCCACCCTACTCCGCCCAGGATCTCCGCGGCGCCTCTGGGCTCTCTGGACCGCTTAGACCCTCCCACTCGGGGACCCCAACGTCCACATCCAGCAGCTCACCTTTAGGGGTCGCCCTGGTACCCAAAGGCCTGTCCCACCACGTTCAGCACTGAAAGGTGGCAACCCCTCCCCAGGTCGCCCCTCTTCCAGAATATTCCTCAATGCAGAAACCAAACCACTCCAGAGAGGGATTTGGAGAAACTGGTAAAAGATTTCTCGTCCTGGAGAAGGATTCAGTTCCGTGGTTTCCTAGTGAAGGACATAATTCACTGGGTATGTAGAAACTGGGATCCTCAGCGCTCTGAGGTAGGGTGGAGTAGAGGTTGAGGTGGCAGAATAGAAAATTGCCGCTGGTCCCCTCTACCTTCTCCCACTGTCAGCGTCTCTGCTCTCCGCACGTTCATAGATTAAAACCTAGATCTGGACAGCACTGATACATCATCTAAGCAACTTGTCAAAGCACCCGTTTTACAGATGGGAAACTGGAGGCTCGGTTCTGCAATATGAATTAGTTGTAAAGATCAGGAAAAAAAAAAGTAAGTGCTCTGAATTTCCTGTCTGGCTCCTTTTACAACCACCACCTTCTTTTATTCAAGTAACACCTATGTTGACAAAAATGTTTTATTACTTTAAAAACACGATTCTCTTTCATTAAAACCTGCGTAACAATATAACATTTTTCTTTATTATCAAAATTGCATTCATGGATAAAAGCTTTAGCACACAAGGGAGGGGTGAGGATAGGTAAGACACCTAAAAAATTAGCTAGCATTTGTTGCCCTTAACGCAGAGAAACTAAAGCAGATACCTTAAAAGCAACTGAGGCCAATAGGGGAAGGGGACCAGGAACTAGAGAAAAGGTGAGATCAAAAAGAATTAACCTAAAAGGTAACACACACCCACAGGAAATTAATGTGAGTCAACTCCCTGTATAGCTATCCTTATCTCAACCAGCAAAAACCCTTGTTCCTTCCTATTATTACTTATACTCTATCTACAACAAAATTAGAGATAAGGGCAAAATAGTTTCTGCTGGGTATTGAGGGGGTGGGGGGGGAGAGAGAAGGAGCAGAGTGGGTGGTAAGGGAAGGGGTGGGGACAGGGGGGAGAAATGACCCAAGCCTTGTATGCACATATGAATAAGAAAACATATCTAAAGGACAAAAAAAATTGCATCCATGGCCTTGGAGACACCATGTTTATAAAGGGCAGATCTACAGCATGTATCTAAGCTGACTCTGCCATATTAGCCACATTCATTGTTGAATGTGGCTTTGGAGAAAGGGTTGGGTTTGTTTTGCAAACACCAGTGTATTAACACTCACAACATTCTAGCTGGATAAATGAATGGACTGTGTTTTCAGAGAGACTTTTGACTGGTTGGATTAAGAAAGAGTGGACATCAGGAAACTCATCCAGTTTACATAACAATTTAGAAGTTAATGAGGGAGGAAAGTATTCAGTGTTACTGATTCAGTGTTACTCCAAAAGGGTTAAATTGGTTCTGTTTGAATGAATTTACTTACTTATGTTTGATTTATTATAAAACAGACTTCATATTGTATAGAATCACCAGAGCTCTCACACAGCTAGTGGGAGTGTAAATTGTTTCTAGCGCTTAGAACTCCGGCAGAATGTATTAAAACTGAGTACAACTACCTTATGATGTGCAATTCTTCTTCTAGGTGTATACTCAACACAAATGTGTATGCTTACCAAAGGAGATGAACAAGAATATCATGCCAGTATATCTATAATAGCTCCAGACTGGAAACAGCCCAAATGCACATCAAATGTAGAACTGATCGAACTGTTGTGGTGGTATAGTCACAAAATGGAATACCAGGCAGCAATGAGAATGCATGAACCAACTGCTGTGCTGAATCTAGATGAATCTTATAAGCAATGTAGAGTGAAGGAGGTCAGAGAAATGTACATACATGTAATTCCATTTCTACAAAGGATAAATAAGGCACCACTAATCTATGGTGCTAGAAGTTGGGCTAGTGGCCACTGATGAACTAGAGGGGAGCTACAAGACAAAGTACAAAGTAAAGCACACCCACAGCGAGCATACATTGAGACACCCTTTGAACATCAACTTAACTATTAATAATGAAAACCAGGGCTGTAAAATAGGTACAGTGGGGGTACTAGTGGGAGGGAGAAGGGGGAAGGAAGGAGATTAAGGTGACAGCATATGATAGACGGACTTCATATACCTGTATGAAACAGAACTAAGAAACCTCTTGCAATTGCTTTAAGTGGGGTGGGGAGGGGGTGGGAGGGAGAGACAATGGGGGCAATGTAACTAATGTACAATATAAGTCTAATCAGAATTGTCACTATGAATCCCACCCCCCTGTATAATGAATATATCCTAATTTTTAAAAAAAGAACTTACAGAGTGCAGGTAATGATCTTGACCTGGGCGTTGGTTACATGGATCTATTATATTTGTAAAAATTCATTGAAATTCTCACCTATGATATGCTCACTTTACTGTATATATGTTTCACTTCAATAAAAGCTCTCATTTTAAAATTGCTTACACTTTTAAAATCAAGGTATCAGAATAAGTATGCTTTTCCTTTAAACAAATTATTCTTTTTTAAGAAAAAAAAAAGGACTTTAAGGAAATATGTCTAAGAAACAATGTGAGTCAGTCCTTACCCTAAAATTAAAAATTAATATTTTATATACTTCCAGCTAAATTTCCATTCTTCTTGACACATTTTGGATCAACGTAACTGACATTAAGACCTACAGAAGAGAAAGATGCTAGGACCAACGAGAGGACCCAACCCCTCCAGCCAGAGAACTCTCTGCCTTTTCCAAGAGGGAGCCCTGATTACTTGCCTCCTATACAGGTACTGTCTGGTGACACGAAGAGAGGCTATGGGTGATCAGGATTTATGATTAAATATTTATCCAAAGCCTGTGGGCTAATGTCCCAGCAACTGAAGAGTGGGTGACTTTGGCCCTTACCCCACAGGCTCTTAGAGTTGATCAGTTAGCAAACCTGACAGAGACTGAGTACAGAGTACATAGGGCAAAAATCCTTGTCTCCCTGCCCCCTTCTACTGGTAAATCTGGTAATGTGGGCTCTTGGCAAAGGGAGGTGGCAGAGGAAGACAGCTCACCAGTGCTCAGGGCCCAACTCTCCTTAGAACTTCAAATGCAATTGACGTGTAGTAAAATAGTCTACAAATATAATAGATTCATTATGTCCCAAAGGCAAGAAAGTACGATTAAAATGTGACAAGACTCAGGTGTAAGCCAAAACAGTGAGCTGAGGATCTAGAATATCAACAATAATAATAGATCTAACATTGTTAGATCTTTACATACTTTATATTTTATTTCACTAAATACTCATGACATCTCACAGCAGAAAGTACAGTTGAGGAAACCAAGGCACAGAGGGGTTCAGTAGTTTTTCCCAAGGTCCATAACTAGTAAGTGGTAAAGACAAGACTATAATAGGTTGAGCATGACTCTCTGTTAACACCTAGGTAGGAAAGATATAACAATACATGGCAAAAGTACCTGATAGAGAATCAGGAAATTAGGGGTTGGGTGTCTACCAGTTTGTCCACCACCTAATCAGTAATTTTACTTACATAATCTGTTTCTTAGTTTCTCATTTGTAAAATATGTAGGGGATGACAAGGTCAATCAAAACTCTAGTAGCAGTGCCAAGGATTGGTGGATTTGGGATGATTTAGGCTTTCCCTTAATCTCTATCAACACTCCCACACCCCAAATAAAAGACATCTAATAAAACAATGCACTATACAAACGAAACAAGAAAAGCACCCTCACCAACATGCCTCTAAATTCTCACACGCCT
Source organism: Castor canadensis (assembly GCF_047511655.1). Taxonomy (NCBI): domain Eukaryota; kingdom Metazoa; phylum Chordata; class Mammalia; order Rodentia; family Castoridae; genus Castor; species Castor canadensis. Next base: position 126,156,295 of record NC_133405.1, on the reverse strand, counting down.
GTAATCAGACTACCATGCGTGCATTTCTTCTTTATAGAAATTCTATCACAACACCGCTCAGAAGTCTCTTCTGGCTTAAATCATTTGTCCATTTAAAGAACATTTATTTTATCTGGGCGTTGTGGCACACATCTGTAATCCCAGCACTCAGCAGGCTGAAGCAGGAGGATCATGAGTTCCAGGCCAGCCTGGGCTATGTAGCAAGACTCTTGCCACAAAAAAAGAAAAATAATCAAACAAAATGTTTATTTTATGCCAATGGGATAAATGAGGACAGCCTAGTTATGCTGGAATAACAAACAGCACTCAAAATCTCAGTGGTTTATACAATAAAGTTTATTTCTTATTTTTTATTTTATTTATTCATTTATTTTTGCAGTACTGGGGTTTGAACTCAGAGCCTACACCTTAAGCCACTGTACCAGCCCTTTTTTGTGAAGGGTTTTTTCGAGATAGGGTCTCACAAACTGTTTGCCCAGGCTGACTTCGAACCACAGTCCTCCTTATCTCTGCTTTCTGAGTAGGTAGGATTATGGGCAGCTAAGATTACAGGCATGAGCCACCAGTTTATACTAGTGTATTTCTTATACTTTGTGTTCATCATAGTTAGAAGCAGGGACTCTACCTATTGCAAGCACTCAAGAGTTGGAGGGGGGAAAAAACACTCTGGACCACAAGTATTTAGACAGTTTAGCCTAGAAGTGATGTGCAACACTTCTCCCAACTCATCGACTGAATTGTTGATACAGGTACATTCAAACACAGAGGACCAGGAGGTACAGCCCTAGGAAGTCCCAGGAAGTGAAGAGTTGGAAATATTTGGTGAACAGCACTGATGACTAACACATCTGGCATGTGCCAGACCCTGGTCAGAGGAGGATGAACAAGAGGTGGCCCCAGGCTGCCAGGTACTCATTCCCAGTCAAACCAGAGCAGTCTCGTCTCTGGTGATGCAATTCTCCCCCCTCATGGTGTAGGCTTTGGTGGATCTAGGTGAGAAACCAGTCACTTCAACTTGAGTGAAGTCATCATGTGATACAGGAACATTTTCCTCCAGAACATTGTGCTAGTTGTAATGGTGGTGAATTGATTGCACAATGGAGGAGATAAATAAATCACACATTCTCCTGGGAGGCAAAAAGGCCTCCCTCTTGCGAAAATACTGAATGAAGACAATTGGATATACTGTCATTCTGTTCAGTGAAAGTTACAACTGGCAGTTTAATGAAAAATGAAACCAGACTTCAGCCTCAACCAAGATGAGGATGGTGGGACCAACCCTTTCTGAAAATGTGTTCTAGTTTAGGAGGAACTAAATGTGGCTCTGGACCAACACAAATAACCTGAAAATCCAAAGGAAGCTAAAGGCAACCCAGTTAATCTGCAAGCTGGGATTAGTTTGTGAAACTCACTACCACCCTGTCTGGCAATGAGCAATCCCAGGGCCTTGGAGTTTGGGGTAGGGAGTGAGAGGAAGAGAATAAGCCTTTTGAGTTCTTCAGTAGTGAAAAAGGAGACAACTTTTGTCTGGCCCCATCCAACTAGGTGCTAACTGAAGAGCTCCAAACACCAATGGCCCTTTTTGTTTCCAGGAGGAATCCATGAAGTCCTGGCCATGCAATTTTAAATGGATCTCTTGCATTTCCTGTCTCTGTAACCACAGGGCACATTTCAGAAGGGGAAATCTGCACAGACATACTCCTGTAGCACTCTACTTTACTTTTCTCCTAGAGGAATATGCTTTGAGGCTATGCAAATATCTTGTTTCTTCTCAATTCTCCCACTAACTGTAGCATCCACTGGTAGATCTTGCCTGCCACAAATATTACTGTGATGTTGCTGTTTCCCTTACTGCTTCTTTAGTAACTCATTGGAATCTTCTGGAGGGAAGAACTGTACCTTCTCCATTTCTTTAGTCACTCAATTATTATTTAAATCAACATCGATTTATGGGTAGTTATCTTAGTCTTTGGGTCATAAATCAATGCTATTGTTATTTATTTTGTTGCCAGATTATCCCAGCTTCAGTCATTTAAACCTTTTCAGTTTGGCTCCTGTGTCTCCATCATTTTGGGGGGCATTTTCTTACTTTCTGGCACTGCAACTTGCTCCAAACCCATTTTGAACATTACTCTTTTTTTCATTTCACCTAAGACTAGCCTTATGTCCTCCTTTTTAAAAAAAAAATCTGTGCATTTTTAGCCAGTCCCTCAATCAGGGATGAACTACATAAAGTAATGCTCCTTTTAATTTGTACTAAATTGCTTTTCTTAAGTTGTAACAATTATTCTACCTGGGTCTATCTAGTGTTTACAAAGTTCATGAAAAAAATGCCTTTAACTTAAATACATCCTTCATTGTCCTAAAATATTTTTGGTATGCTCATTGTCTCCATACTTCCTTGGTCTCATTTGTAGTTACAACATTTTTGGCTGTAAGTATCAGAATCCACAAACTCAACTGGCTGAAACCATAGGGAAACTACACTGTTGCAGGGAACAGGCAGATCAGAGGCACAGTGCAAAGATTATGACTGCTGTGGTACTTTCAGTTCCAACCTCAGCCTGCTTTCCTTCATGGTTCTATGCTGACTGTCAAGAACAATGAAGTCAACCTACTACCTTGGTTTTGTCATCAAGAGAGGTAATGGAAAGGGAGGAAGGCGTCTTCTCCAGTTGTGGAGTAAATGACCTTCCTTTCAGTCTGTTAGTCACATGACTACCTGTAGACCAATTACAGCTGCCAAGGGAATACCAGACTTAAACCTGGGTTCAAGAGCCAATCACTGTCAAGGGGGAATACGCTTGTTTTGTTCATTGTCTACTAAAAAAAAAAAAAAGAGAGAAGCTGAGTTCCATGAGGGCTAGGCTTTTAAAAAGTATTTTTGTTGCTGTTGTATCCCCTAGACCTGCACCTGGTATATAGTTGATACTAATTAATTAATGAATGATTCTGTGCATCATGATTTATATGAAAGGAGGTAGTGCATTTAAATTGTTTTTTAACCAGATGTCTTCTTGGACAGCAGTGGACTTGCTGGAGTAGATGTCTAAAACAAAAAGTATATGTTGATACTAAAAGCTTGTACTCAGTAAAACTGGTAATGTCAACAACTTCATCTTTTGCTCTGCTCCTTACTGTGTCCATTTATACTCAAAAGTAGAAGGGAAGACAAAAGGGAAAGCTTCAGGGCCTCTTCCTTCTTACGTTTGCCTTCGGATGGACCATGTCCCCAGAGCAGGCTGGGCAAGCCATTGGAAAGCAGCTACTAAATAGTTTCTTGGGACACACTGGGATGCTACTGCTCTCTCCTTCTACCTGCAAAACAAAGTTCAAAACCACGGTTATTCTTCCCTCCCCAGGTTAGGTGCCCAGTTTCCCTCCAGGGAGCTGCTGCCCTGGCAAGAACAAAAATAAAATCCCTTTCTTGCAAAGGGAGAGGTAAGACTTAGGAATAACTTCACTCCTCTGTTTTGTGTTTCATTCTCCTATTCCTTCACTCCACAAAGTGAAATGTGATAGTAGTATAATTTCTGTAGCTTTTCTAAGAAATTCCTCTTCGCTGGCACATAAAAAGGATTCTCCTGGATTCCTGCCATTGGCCACAGAGCTTTAACACATTGTTGTTGGCTCAGCTGGGGAACCAAGATGAGTAAAATATTCTCTAAACTGTGGAAACCCACAGCAAGTGTTTCCAACCATACCTTATTATTTGACCTGAAATATCCCGCCCCTCCTTTATTTGCCAACCCATGTGTTAATTTCCTCAAAACTCCAAGTGACCCTCCTTTCTCAGCCCCACATCTCTTGGATTACTAAGAGTGTCTGGGGCCATTAACTAGTTTTGTGACTTTCATCAAGTTAGCTCCCTTTTCTGGGCCTCAGGCATCACACCTCAGGGAAAGGAGGTATTAGAACAGTGTTTCTCAAACTTTATTATGGATCAAATCATCTGGAGGGCCTGTTAAAGCTGAGGGCTGGCCCCATATCCAGACTTCCGGATTCAATAGGTTGTGGGTATGATCTGAGGGTTTGCATCTCTAATAAGTGTCCAGATTAGGCAGAGGTTGTCAGTCTCAGAGACAGAACTGAAAGTCATTATATTTGATGAACTCAGAGGTTTTTGTTGCTTGTTCATTCAGTGAGTCCATGATTAGTCTGAGTTAGGGCTCTTTATGTACAAGTGACAGAAACTTGACTCAAACTAGCTTAAGCAAGAAAGGAATTTATCAGCTCACATGTTTGGGAAAGACGTGGATGGGTAGATTCTGATTAAAGAAATTCAAATTATGTTAACGGACTTTTTTGTTGTTGTTGATACTGGGGCTTGAACTCAGGGCCTACACTTGAGCCACTCTACCAGCTCTTTTTTATGATGGGTTTTTTTTTGAGATAGGATCTCACCAACTATTTGCCCAGTCTGGCTTTGATCCTCCTGATCTCTGCCTTCTGAGTAGCCAGGATTGCAGGCGTGAGCCACCAGTGACCGGCTTGGATTTCTTTTTTTTACTCTTTCTTCCTCCCCCCCAAATTTCTCTCTTTCTTCTGTCTCTTTCTCTCTGCAGTCTGTCCTTCTACACAAAGGCTTCTTCCATGCTAAGTGACACATGGCATGCCTACAGACACTTCCAGCTTATATTAGCCCAGATGGCAACTCCAGACAAGAGAGAGAGAACTCCTGCTCCCTGGTTCAGTATACATTAATCCCAGGGGCAGACTCTGATCTGCCTGGCTTGGACTATCATAATGATTAGGAGGATGGAGTACTGATTTTGGTTAAACTGAGATCACATACTTCCTCGAAAGTTGGGGACTAGAATATTATGATGAGCAAGCAGCACTCTTCTCAGACTGTAACTTTTATAGTGTCTTGCCATTGCCATATTTTCAGGACCTAGTGACTAGTACATAGCAGGTGTTTAACAAATGTTTGCTAAATGAATTACTTCATAAATAGTGTGAACTTTTCTTATTGAATTCAGAAATCTTCAAAATTTATTCCAGGGGCAGATGTAAAATTTCTTGACATTTCCATGAAATTTGATTGTACCCATCCAGAGTTTTTTTTCCCTCTTCTCTATTTTCCCTCTCAGTAGAGACTAGATGCGTTATACTTAAACTTAGCATATAGACCACCCCTTACTGTCTTCTGGGTTTTCAAGGTTAATTCTGATCCTGCTTTGTCTCATATACCTTTTTTCCTCAAAATAATGTAAATTAGTTTTAAATTAGATCCTTTTCTAAGTGAGTGTCCTATAGACTTTTGTGACTTAATATTTAATAAGGTTTAGAATATAGGTTTTTCTAAAGAAAGATAAACATATTGTCCCAATCTCAGCCTGTATTATAGAGGCTTCTTTTTATTTTTTTATTTTATTTTTTGGTTTTTTTCTTTTATTTATATGTGCATACAATGTATGGGTCATTTCTCTCCCCTTCCCCCTGCCCCTTCCCTTACCCTCCTCCTCCTCCCTCTCCCCCCCACCCCCTCGCTACCAGGCAGAAACTATTTTGCCCTTATCTCTAATTTTGTTGTAGAGAGAGTATAAGCAATAATAGGAAGGAACAAGGGTTTTTGCTAGTTGAGATAAGGATAGCTATACAGGGAGCTGACTTGCATTGCTTTCTTGTGCATGTGTGTTACCTTCTAAATTAATTCTTCTCGAACTAACCTTTTCTCTTGTTCCTGGTTCACTTCTCCTATTGGCCTCTGTCGCTTTAAAGTATCTGCATTAGTTTCTCTGCATTGAGGGCAACAAATGCTATCTAGTTTTTTAGGTGTCTTACCTATCCTCATACCTCCCTTGTGTGCTCTCGCTTTATCATGTGATCAAAGTCCAATCCCCTTGTTGTGTTTGCCCTTGATCTAATGTCCACATATGAGGGAGAACATACGATTTTTGGTCTTTTGGGCCAAGCTAACCTCACTCAGAATTATGTTCTCCAGTTCCATCCATTTACCTGTGAATGATAACATTTCATTCTTCTTCATGGCTGCATAAAATTCCACTGTGTATAAATACCATATTTTCTTAATCCATTTGTCAGTAGTGGGGCATCTTGGCTGTTTCCATAACTTGGCTATTGTGAATAGTGCTGCAATAAACATGGGTGTGCAAGTGCCTCTGGAGTAACCTGTGTCACTTTCTTTTGGGTATATTCCCAAGAGTGGTATTGCTGGATCATATGGCAGATCTATGTTTAGATTTTTAAGAAGTAGAGGCTTCTTTTTAGAATGTTTGCTGAATCAGGGGACCTGGGTTCTTTATGACAAACACTCACTCTTGAGGGCTTCCATTTTCTTATTTGTAAAAGAACAGGGATGAACTAGGTCAATAGCACTCAAGACTTGACTGCCCATTACAACCACCTGGGAAGCTTAAACTAAACATTGATGCTTAGGCCCCAGCCTCAGAGAATCTGATTTATATGGCAGTGGCATCACTATTTTTCAAAGCTCTCTAGGTAAGTCTAATGTACAGCCAGAATTGAGAATCCCTAATTAGACCAAATTTCTAAATTGCTTGTCTTTAGTGCCCTTCACAGGTATACAGTTCTTTTTAGTTTCAAATGGAACTATTGTAACTGTACTTTGAAGACAACTATATGTAAGTGAAAGTTGGCAACCAAAGAAATCGTGATTAAAAAAAAGAGAAAAAAACGGATTTTGTGTTTTTAGACTTAAGGTTCAGCGTATTATCACAGATTTAGTAATCAGCTCTACACTACAAGCCCATCAAATGCAGCATTTACCACCTGAGGCTTCACCAAATCAATCTCATTTTTTGAGCTACTTATTTTCTGATTCTTCTAACACTTTGTTTTGACTTTCTTGTTTTTTCCCAGAAGATTATTGATATTTTTATTGACCATGAATTTTTGGACACAGACTCATTTCTTTCAAACTCTTAAGGCTTACCCAACAAGAGCAGTCAGACCCTGAGATGCAAAGACTTTGAAGTTTAATTGGAAGAAGAGAAATCTTTCTATGCTTGTCTAACCTCTCTATTATATTCTAGAACATACAAATGCGTGGTCTCATCATGAGGATCTAAGAATGTTGCTAATTTTGGTATTTAGCAACCTCAGTCCAATATAAGAGAGTTGATATCAGCTGCTATATTCTTATCTCTGAGGATAAGAGCCTTGATCAGCACTTATGAGAAAGAATGAGAAAAGTTACCAGCTCACTTCTCTGTTCTCCTTTATAAGGGTAGAAGTTCTTTTGGTATTTACTTATAAAAGTTAAAGATATGCCTTGTCCTTAGTGAGCAGGATTATAATGCTTGAACTTCTGACGTCTTGAGACTTCAAGTGTGGTCCTAGAACCACCCCCTGGGAGCTGGCTAGAAATGCAGAATCTCAGGCCTCAGTCCAGCCCTACTGCACCAGAATCTGTATTTTAATAAGATCCTCAAGTGATTCATGAAAATGTAAGAAGGTGTTTTTACATATCTTCCTATTTCATTTTCTAAAAAAATAGATTTAGGAGAGTATTGACACCTTGTCCTGTTTTTAACTCCCCTCAAAACAAATATTTAAGCCCTCAAAACCTTAACGTTTTTCATTTTCCCACATTTGGGGGAAATATGCTTCCCTACATTATTCTCTTTATTTTCTCATTTTTAGTCATACGTTTTATTCATCATTCCAGAAAGTGATTCTGTGAAATTAAAGGACATAAGGCTGTTCCTCAGAGCCCCAGGGATTATGTGTAAAACCATTGGTTACACCCCTTCTGAGGCAACTAACTTCTCCTTGTTAATAGGAAGTTCTGTTGTATCTTCAAAGATGGCTTATGCACAAAGAAAATATTATTCAGAGGCTAATTTTGTTCTTGAAAATAATATTTGATTCAAATTAAACTAAATTTAAAAGCTGAGATATTTCTCAAACTTTTAACCTCAATTTACAAATTATGTTATTTTCCTTATAAATACAATTGTATTTTATGAAAAATACAGAGGGACTTTTATAATTAAGTTCTGTTAAGTAATTTAAACCATGATTATACATTTTATATATTTTATTTCCTAAGTACACTCATTGTTTCCTAACAAGCAACTTCCTCAACAATATCAAGTCTAATTAATTCAACATCTAAATAAGGTCTTTCAAACGTCCTAGTATTATTGACAAGCATGGTTATTGCAAGCTTAAATCAATTACCCACGTACATATTTTAAATTAGAAGCATAAAGCTAATTTGTTAGGTAATTAAATAATCAAAATTATCTTGTACATTGCAAACAAATATACTCTGAGGATTCCCATGTGTAAACAAACATATGAACACTATCAGTTTGACATTTATTCATCTATATACTTACCTGTAGATCTTCTTAAGGTTATAGCAGTGGTTCAGAGAAAAGGGTGATTCTGTCTTGCAGGACACATTTGGCAATAGTTGTTTACAACTAAGGTTGGGGAAGAGTGCTCCTGGCATCTAGTGGGGAGAGGCCAAGGATGCTGCTAAAACATCCTATAGTGCAGAAATGTAGAGGTGAAGGAAAATTTCCCCTCCAACCTCTAATTTTCTGGTACTGACAAAGATTAAATAGGAGAAAAGACATACAAATTTACCAATGTGTAAAAGGAGGAAAATCACAGCACGGGAAAATCAAAGGAGTGTGATTAACCACAAGCTCAACAATATTCAGACACAAACATGCCTTTTTCCTATAGGAGAGGGGAGAATGAAGATTTTAGACAATTTTTAAAACAATAGTAAGTGCTTTTTAGGAGTTTTCAGTGGGCCTGGGACAAAATGGTTTATAAATGGTTCTCTGTAGAATACTGAATAGGACAGAAGTACGTGATAAAAGTCTGTCAAGGTGTATTGACAGACATTAGTCTGTTGTCCTGTGAGTTTCATTAAAATTCAGGAAGAGACCAGAAGTAATTGTTTTCTCCTTGTGCTCCAGATTTAAGAAGATAAGGAGATATCAGAGAAAAGCCTCTCATATTCTCCACCCTCATTGACATTATATTCTAAGACGGTTTTCAATTAAATGAGATAATGTATGCCAGCCTTTTATACCTTGTAAATCACCATGTGAATTCTAAATATTCAGGCAACAGAAGCTTCAGCAACTTCAAATCAGAAGCCTCTGCATCTTCAGGGTGTAGAGTCATTTTGGGGCCGAACTCTAGAAATTTTCAGTTCTCTTATTTTTTTTAACATCTCTTATTTTTTAAGACAGGGTCTTGCCACATAAGCCTTGGCTGGCTTCAAACTCGTGATCCTTTTCCTTAGTCTCCCGAGTGTTGGGATTACAGTTGTGTACCACCATACCTAGCACTTTCTTCTTCTTCTTTTGGTGGTACTGGAGTTTGAACTCAGGGATAACCATTTGCTAGGCAAGTGCTCTACCACTTGAATCACGCCTCCAACCCTTTTGGAGATAAGGTCTCTCTTTTGACCCAGTACCATGATCCTCCTATTCTATACTTCCCGCCATTGCCCAGTATTTTTCTGTTGAGATGGAGTCTCACAAACATTTTTCCCTGGCTTTGGCCTCAAACCACAAATCTCAGCCTCCCAAGTAGCTAGGATTACAGGCTAGTACTTTCTTCTTTATAATAAAAAAATCACAAAGCAACTTGGTTACAATAAGGTAGACACAGCCAGTAACAGAAGCTCTGCAATCTTTACTCCATGGCTTCATGGTTACTCTGGGATCTAACATCCAGCCAGCAGATAGTAGGGGGAGAGAGAGAGGAACAGGATTGGTAGCTTTGTGGGACACATATGGATGCTGCACTTCACATGTGTATGGTGCACTTCACATCTGCTTGCATTTCATTGGCTTGGCTAGAGCTCAGTCACACAGCCTTCCTCCTAACTGTAGGGAGGCTGGGAAATGCAGTCCACCTAGATGCCCATAAGGAAGAGGATCCAGTTTCAGTGATCAGTTACCTACTCTAATGCATCCATTCACATATGATTAATTAGTTATGATAGATAGGGTATATGATGAAGAAAAGAAGAGAGAAGGACCAAATTACTAGAATCGGAAATAAAAGAGGGAACATTATTATCAACCTTAACAAAAATAAAGAAGGTTTATAATGGAATATTATGTCAACATGGACGAAATTCTAGAAAGACACAAGCTAAAATAATGAACTCAAGAAGAAATGGATAAAGTTGGTACAGGAAAGAGTAGGAAATACTTTGGAACTAATAGGTATAGGCAAGAACTTTCTCAATGGAACCCCAGCAGCTCAGCAACTAAGAGATAGCATAGATAAATGGGGCTTCATAAAACTAAAAAGCTTCTGCTCAACAAAAGAAATGGTCTCTAAACTGAAGAGAACACCCACAGAGTGGGAGAAAATATTTGCCAGCTACACATCAGACAAAGGACTGATAACCAGAGTATATAGGGAACTCAAAAAACTAACTTCTCCCAAAACTAATGAACCAATAAAGAAATGGGCAAGTGAACGAAACAGAACTTTCTCAAAAGAAGAAATTCAAATGGCCAAAAAAAACATGAAAAAATGCTCACCATCTCTAGCAATAAAGGAAATGCAAATTAAAACCACACTAAGATTCCACCTCACCCCTGTTAGAATAGCCATCATTAGCAACACCACCAACAATAGGTGTTGGCGTGGATGCAGGGAAAAAGGAACTCTCTTACACTATTGGTGGGAATGTAAACTAGTACAACCACTCTGGGAAAAAATTTGGAGGCTACTTAAAAAGCTAAACATTGATCTATCATTTGATAGAAAGTAACACACATGCACAGGAAATAAATGCAAGTCAACTCCCTGTATAGCTATCCTTATCTCAACTAGCAAAACCCTTGGTCCTTCCTATTATTGCTTATACTCTCCCTTCAACAAAATTAGAGATAAGGGCAAAATAGTTTGTCAGGTATCGAGGGGGTCGGGGGGAGAGGGAGGGGGCAGGATGGGTGGTAAGGGAGGGGGTGGGGCAGGGGGGAGAAATGACCCAAGCATTGTATGCACATATGAATAATAAAAAAAATTAAAAAAAAACACTTTCGAGATAAAGAAATACTCAACAAATTAGGAATATAAGGGAAAAGGAACTTTCTCAATATGAGAAAAAGCATTTATGAAAAGCCCACAGCTAAAATCACACTTAATAGTGAATGATTGAATCCTTTACCCTAAAATTAGGAACACATAAAGAAAGTCTGTTCTCAATACTTCAACTAAACATTGTACTGGAGATTCTAGTCAAGGAAATTAGGTAAGAAAAAGAAATAAAAGGCAGCCAGATTAGAAAGGTAACATAATACTGTATACCGATAATATGACACTATAGAAAATCTCAAGAAATACATTTAAAGACTACCAGAACCCAAGTGGTAGAGCACTTGCCAAAAGTCCCTGAGTTCAATCCCCATACTACCATCAACAAAAAGAACCTTTTGGAACTAATAAACAAATTTAGAAAGGTTGCAGGATAAAAGATTAAGATACTTTCACCATTAAGTATGTTGATAGCTGTGAGTTATTCATAGGTGCCTTTTCTCATATTGAGAAAGTTCCCTTCTATTCCTAATTTGATGAGCACTTATTTATTATGAAAGGGTGTTGATTTTTTTCTGTATTCTGGCAATGAACAATCAGATAGTGAAACTAAGAAAACAATTGCATTTACAATGGCATCAAACAATAAAATTAAAATAATAAATATGAAACTTATACTCTGAAATCCATAAAACATTGCTGAAAGAAATTAAAGGCCTAAATAAATGGAGATACAGTTATGTACATGGATTGGAATAATTAATATTGTTAAGATGGCAGTAGACTCCAAATTGATCTGCAGACACAAATGCAATCCCTATTAAATCTAGGTTTTACAGAAATTGACAAGCTGATCCTCCAATTCATATGGGAATGCAAACGATCCAAAATAGCCTCCCCCCCAAAATGAACAAATTCATTTTGTTCATTTGTTCTTGAAAAAGAACAAATTTGGGCTAAATCTTACCAATTTCAAAACTTACTACAAAGCTATGTTTATTAGCACAGTGTGATACTGACATAGGACAAACATAAAAATAAATGGAAAAGAAGTAACAGTCTAGAAATAAACTCTCATATTTATGGTCAATTGATTTTTTGTCAATTGATTTTTAGTAAGGGTGCCAAAACAATTTAATAGGCAAAAACAGTGTCTTTTTCAACAAATGGCACTAGGACAACTGGATATCCACATGCAAAAGAATTAAGATGTATCCCTACTTTATACTATATACAAAAATCATCTCCAAATGAGTCAAAGGTCTAACTATAAGAGCTAAAACTATAAAAGTCTTAGAAGAAAACATAGGTAGGCCTAAGCCTTCCTGGTCTTTAATTAGGCAATGATTTTTTAGATACAATACCAAAAGCACAAGGAACAACAACAAAATAATAGATACATTGAATGTCATCAAAATGCATAACAATTATACTTCAAAGGACATCATCAAGTAAATGAAAAGATAATCCACATAATGAAAGAAAATAATTTTGAAAATAATATATCTGATTAAAGGCTTGTATGAAGAAAACAAAAAGAAGCCTTATAACTCAATAATAAAAAGGCACCCTAACTTAAAAATCTGCAAAGGATATAAATAGTTATCTCTCCAAAGAAGAGAATAACCAATAAGCACACGAAGAGGTGCTCATGATCATTAGTCATCAAGGAAATAATATTAAAGTAGAAGAGAGAAGAAGATGAAAACAAAGAGGTAGATAAGGATAAAAAATTTTTTACCTTCCCCACTTTGGCTTTTTCCATTCTTTTGGTACTTTTAGAAATAAGGTTTCCTTTTTCCCCTATTTTCCTACTTTAAGGTTGCCTTCATCTTTGTTCTCTCTTTCATTAACTATCTTTGCATCAGCTTTTGAAATGAATATATTCTGGGATGTACAGATAGTGTTCATTTGCCATTTGGCATAATTGATGAGAGCAGGGGTTGGGGTCTGCCCCAAACTATGATATCAATAAAATATTTCTTTGTGTCTTTGGACCGTTCCCTATCAAGCTGTCACTTTGGAAATTTGTACATTGATTCAACAAATATTCATTTACCTACTGGGTTCTAGGTGTCATTCTGTTTTGGGAACACAAAGCAAATGAGATTTCTGCCCAGACCTCAAGAAACATATAGTTTAATGTAGCATTCTCAACCTTTCTTCCATTATCATCTCCTTGAACTAGCCTCCTTATGTCATTTTTCCCCTAATAGATCTCTCAGTCTCCCTACCCCAGTAAAATTCAAAATCCACCAACACACGGATAAAATTCACATGCTTAGGATAATAAAGCAAATAGACTAAAGGGCCCCAAGTTCCTGATGACCATGGAACTTCCCTCCCGACACTGGACTGCCTTCTTCTGGATTTATTATATTGAAAGAAAAACAAACTTATATGTTTAAGCCACTGCTGTTTGGGGTTTTCTGTTTCATATGACCAAATCTAATACTAATAGCTTCCAGTAGTGGTATTTTCATTTTAATAGTCATTAAAAATTTAACCTAAAAGAATGAAACTGTCCCTAAATTTCAGGCAGAAACCAGCAGGGAGGATTTTGAGGTCTTAGGCCTTTTTGGGACGTTGAGATCCTTCTTGGGATGTAGCCCTAGTATTGATAAAATTAAGGAGTTGTATTTTGTGATCATCTTCTACCTTAGCAACTCTGCAGTGTTTTTCAATCTGTAAAATAACATTTAAAAATGCTACATTCTTATGAAATCATTCACTTAAATGATTAATCATTTAAATGGTTAAGTGTAAAACACTTTTCAAATAAGTATACAAATGTTTAATTACCAAGTTGATTGGTTTTGATAAAAATTCTGTATCTCTCCAAAAGTGCAATTCACACTTGTATTTGGGCCCTCTTATAACCTATGTTTTTTGTTTTTATGTTTCCTGGGTTGTGCTAAGGAAATAAAAACCTAGACTTAGAATTTGATAAGCCACCACTATCTTAACATATACATGCCTATGGTAGAACACAATCCAGAAGGCGAATTGGTGACTGGAGCAATGTAGCTCTAACCAGAAGCTATCTCTGCTTAGTCATACCACCATTTAAAAAAATCAATCCTATCAACTTGGAAACTATATGTAAGAATTCCAGTGGCTAAGAAAATATGAATCATGAGGGTTGGGAAAAGGAAAACTGGATTACATTTATGTGATATTAAAAAACTATTATGTGTGTGGTTGTCGTACACATCATTTGATACTGAGTTATGTCTAGGCATAGAGATCCCAGGACAAGTATTTAAATGTTTTCTTACTTAACCTCTAAGAATTCGGGAACCAGTATGAAGCTGCAATTCAAGCCTGTATTTTTAATCTCTGTCCTCATTTCAATCAGGTATTAATTCCCTCAAACAAAAGGCCACTTATCCATCTTTAAAATTTCTTCTTAAATATTCAAGTTTTTCCAAAGAGTGCTGAGTTGAGTTGCTGAACCCTTTGAACTACCCCTTGAGAGAAAGCCCTTCTCCACACAGACCTGGCAAAAACCATGAACAGCATCTTGCTGAAATTTGCCTGATCACATTTTCCAGAAACATCCCCAAATGTTTATTTTGGTTTATAGGGATAAAAATTGCTTGCTTGTTACTATAATGTGTGCTTGTGTCAAACTGAATACTAGTCCTTGAGACTTTCTATTTACACATTCATGATTAAGAAGTGGTAATCCCATGGAAAAGATCAATGTCCATGAGTAGCTACAGCAGATGGTTCCTACAGCCAAGGATCAAAACAATCAGCACTCACCTGAAAAACAGATAGCTTAGTGTGTGACATCAGCTCCACTTATGTAAAATCAAACAGACAGTTCAAAACAAAAATGTAACATTTAGAAGGGGGCAGTAAGTAGGAAGTTGAGGATCTGTAGCAGATAGTTATAATGTCAAATACTAACTTATTAGTTGGGATTCCGCCAGGAAACAGAAGGCACACTAGCTGAGATCCATGAAGACAATTCAATGAACTGATCATTTGTGAAGGTGTGGGCTGAGTTCAGAGAACCAACAAGAGATGTCAGAGCACCCAAAGAGAAAACTGTGGGAAGCTTTGCAACACCAGGGCTGGGAAGAGGAAGGAGAGGAAAATGTGTTATGAAAGCCCAGTAAGAGCTGGAGCTATGGAGAAGGATTAGCAACAGAGGCTATAGTTATAATGGGAGGTAGATGCTTCCATAACTACGCAGGTGGAAGAACAGAATCCAGAGGGCACAAAGGAGGATCCAGATGGGCCAAGGAGGAGTTAGGAAGAGGAATTCAAACAGAGAATATGAGTATGTTGCAAAATGTGTAAATTGGATAGAAATAGTACCTACCCCCAAAAAAATTTCATCTGAAGGATTAAATGAGACAGTGCATGTATAATACTGAGCATAGTGCCTGGCATAGTGGAAGCATACAACTAATGTTAGCTAGTATTTTTTTTATTGTATGGTTATTGAAGATACAGACACACTTACTTTTTTCAAGTTGTGCCCAGTTCAGCAATCAATGTTAAGATTTATGACCTCTTGAACATGAGTCTTGAAGCTGGCTCATCCAGATGTCTTTTCAAGCCGTCTTTTTCCATTAAACTGTGTGACTTCATGTGCCATAACATAACAAGTGATGCACCATACAGCAACTTCATCTCACTTGAGCCTATTCACTCATAGGACCCATCAAATAATAAAGCACAAAGCAAAGAATGCAGAGGAATTTCTCCTTCTCCTTTTGGAAAAAGAATATGCTAAAAGTCCAAATTCAACAGTCCAAATCAAAAGTTGTCTTTTGATTTGCAGGTAGACTCATAAAATGGATTCTTCAGCTCCCTAAATTCTTCCCCACCTGCCTTTGATGCCTGAAATTCTTCTATAAAGGAATAAAGGTTTTTCCTTCTGCAACTGAAGTCAAGACACAAAGTGAAAATGGCCCTTGGGAAAAAGACCATTCTGGCTAAGAGTTCAGATGCTTTGTGGGCAATAAGTTTTAATAGAGGCAAAAAGATCAAGAGCAGGCTGTTTGTACCCAGGCCCTGCTGAGACCCACAGAGGCAAGAACAGTGGGACTGTTCCCCACTAGCTGTACCAGGAAGGAAGGTCCCTGAGGCTTGGGCTGAATTAAAAGGGGTGTAACTTGAGGCAGTCTGAGGCAGTGCAGCCAGCTGCAGGGGAGAACTGGAACAGTTCTTGACCAAAGCCAAGTTTAGAGCTGGGAAGTCAATTTCATGTGTGCCAACCAAAAGGTGAGGCCAGGACAGAAAACTAGTATGGAATGTTAGCTGTGCCTGAGGGTGATGGTCAAAATATTTAGCAACAGGAATAGTAATATAGAGATATAAATATAGAAATATACTATAGGAGATAGAGACATAGTTGATACTCTATACTAAGATAGTAACAAAATGTATAACATTCCTTTTATTCTCTAAACTCTGTATGTTTATATGACACAAAACTACTTAAGTCATTCATTAAATAATTCTAATAATTTTAAAATTGTTGATTTTTAGAAAATCTTGATATGGTCTTTCATTTGAAATGGCTGTTACTACTAAACAATGCTCCTTAGTGAGCAATGATTTTTCTAACAAGGGTTAGGGGTGTAGCTCGGTGTATAGTGCTTACCTAGCATTTGTGATGCCCTGAGTTCCAACCCCAGCACAGCAAAAAGAATTCTTCTAATGATGATGATCCTACTAACCAGGTAGTAAAGGCTGGGTATGGTGTTATACATCTCTAATCCTAGCTACTTGGGAGGAGGAGATAGGAGAATCAAGGTTTGAGGTCAGTCAGGAAAACTTACCAGGATTCTGTCTCAAAAACAAGTCAGGCATGGTTGTAATTCCATTTAGGGGAGAGGCAGAGATAGAAGGATCAAGGGTAAAGGCCAGGCCAGGCAAAGTTAGCTCAAGAACCTATCTGAAAAGTAATAAAGCAAAAGGAGAGAGATATCGAAGATGGTGGCTAGAGGGAGGAAGCAGAAAGTGTGCCTCCTACAGTGAAATCTTGGAGAAATGCTGGAGACACACCTTGCAGGCAAGGCCACCGAGAAGAGGCAAACCTTTGACCCCTCCACACCTCCAGCCTGCGCAGAGAATCTCCACTTCACATTAAACGGAGAAACCAGGAGGGCCCCGGGGCCACCAGTTGCCCACACCCAGATGGCTTGGGAAGACACGGACAAGGTGAGCTAAGCTGTACATGGTCCTTCCACAGACAACCCTGGGCCAGATCAGCATAGCCCCCTGGACAGACCGACCCCCACCTGGGGAAAAAAGAAAAACTGAGTAATAAGCAATAAGAACAATAAAGACACGTGGCAAAGAGGGTGAGGCGCCCTGAGCTCCGAAGGAGGGGGAGGGGAATCCTTCCCAGAACTGTAAATAAAAAAGCTGGGCTTGGCCGGAGAGGCTTCGGTGGGAGTGGGGGCACGCGCCCAGCAACCAGGAGCAGGAAAGCTTGTAAAAGCGGCAGTGGGAGGAAAATTCCACAGGAGAGGGGGAAGACCCACTTCCCACATGAACTGTAAATAAACACGCAGGCCTGAGAAAGCGAGTGCAGTGTCACCTCCCCCAGTGTGCTTGGAAAGGGGAAAGCTTGTAACAGCGGCTCACGCACAGGAGAACTCTGTGCCTGCGGGGCCAGGGGAGTGTTAAGCTCACCCCTGAGATCTGCATAAATAACGCCTCCAGCAACAGCAGGTTGACAGCAGTGGGCAGGCAAGCCACAGCCGCAGATAGCCATTCACAGACCTGTCTCCAGACTCTTTTTTTTTCTTTCTCCCTACCTTTGATGAGAAAACTGAACTACACCTGCATGCTGAAAGACTTACTGAAACTGTATTGCATTTGAACTTGGGACACTTGGTGGGCTTTTTTTTTCTGTGCAGTTTTGTTCTACTTTATGTCTCCCCTTTGATGAGACAACTACAGAACAACATCTGAGGAACCATCTCCAGGACTGCAGGCTAAGGGACAAACACCAAGTTTATTAAGGCTGAAATTTCATTGCATTTGAATTTGGAGGTTTTTATTTTTTATTTTTTACTTTTTATATTGTTTTATTTTATTTTATATTTCTTTTCTTTCATTTACTTATTTTTTATTTTTATTCTTATCTTTACTCTTTCTATTTTTTATTTTCAATCCTCTCTCTGTCTCTCTAATGCCTTTTCAATTTACGGTTGATTAGTACACTGTTTCTCCCTGTTTATATCTTTGAAAATTTTTGTTTGTATCTTTGTTTTTTTTTTCTACTTATTTGTTTTTCCCTTCTCCTTTAACTTCTTTGCTTTCCATCCACTCTTACCCTTCCATTCTAAATATCACCACATTGTTATTATTACAAGCCAGAAAATACTTAATTGCACACAGTACAGGGACAATAACAATATCAAGGGCAATGATGGGAAGACAGAAAAAACAGGGAAATCAGTTTCCCCACAGCAAAAAATTAGTACGGGAACCAGAGGGAAATGAAGAAAACAGATACTCAGATCCAGACTCCAACAAAATGAAGATAAACTATGCCAAAGAACCCAATGAAGCCCACAAGAACAATCTAAAAGAAGAAATACTATAGGTAATCAATGAGAATTTTATAGAGATGATACTGGATATGGTCAACCAAAATGTACAGGAGACACTCAAGAAATTCCAAGACAACAAAAATAGAGAATTTGAAAAAGCAAAAGAAGAAATAAAGGAAACCATAGAAGCACTGTATAAACACCAAAGTGAAACAGAGAACATGATTAATAAAGAGATAAATGAACTCAGAACAAAAATAGACAATATTAAAGAGGAAACCACCCAGGATATGGAAAACCTCAGAAAAAAGAACAAAACAGAATTGCAAAACAAAACGGAAAGCCAATCCAGCAGACTAGAACAAACAGAAGACAGAATCTCAGAACTTGAAGATGAAATGGTAATTAAAGGAAAAACTGAAGAACTATTAATTAAACAACTCAAGACCTGTGAAAAGAAAATGCAAGAAATCACTGACTCCATCAAAAGATCAAACTTGAGAATCATGGGCATTGAAGAAGGAGAAGAGGTGAAAGCGAAGGGAATGCATAATATATTCAACAAAATAATAACAGAAAATTTCCCAAATCTAGAGAAAGATAATCCCATACAGATGCAAGAGGCCTCCAGGACACCAAACAGACCAGATCAAAATAGAACTACCCCATGACATATCATCATTAAAACAACAAGTACAGAAACTAGGGAAAGAATATTGAAGGCTGTAAGAGAGAAAAAACAAATAGCATACAAAGGTAAACCCATCAAAATCACAGCAGACTTCTCAACAGAAACATTAAAAGCAAGAAGAGCGTGGGGTGAGATCTTCCAGGCACTTAATGAAAATAACTTCAACCCCAGAATGCTCTACCCAGCAAAACTATCATTCAAAACAGATGGAGCAATAAAAGTCTTCCATGATAAGCAGAAGCTAAAACAATATGTGACCACAAAGCCACCACTACAAAAGATTCTTCAAGGGATTCTGCACACAGAAAGTGAAACCCAACATAACCATGAAAGGACAGGGAGCACCAAACTACAGGAAAAGAAAAAGCGAGAAAGTAGAGAGTAACCTCAACTTAGGTACACACAATCAAACCTTCAAACAACTAAGACATCTAAATGACAGGAATCACCACATACCTATCAGTATGAACACTTAATGTTAACGGACTTAATTCACCCATCAAAAGGCACTGCTTTACGAAATGGATTAAAAAGGAAAATTCAACAATTTGTTGCTTACAGGAGACCCATCTCACTGACAGAAATAAGCATAAGCTTAGGATGAAAGGCTGGAAGAAGATTCACCAAGCCAATGGCCCCCCAAAACAGGCAGGAGTAGGAATACTTATCTCTGACAAAGTAGACTTCAAACCTACATTGATCAAATGAGATAAAGAAGGACATTCCATACTAATAAAAGGGGAAATAGACCAAAAGGAAATAATAATTATCAACCTTTAAGCACCCAATGATAACGCACCCAGTTTCATCAAACATACCCTGAAAGACCTAAAAGCATATATTAACTCCAACACAGTGGTTGTGGGAGACTTTAACACTCCATTATCATTAATAGATAGGTCATCCAAACAAAAAATCAATAAAGAAATCCAAGATCTAAAATATACATTAGATCAAATGGGCCTACTTAATGTCTACAGAACATTTCATCCAACTTCTACACAATATACATTCATCTCAGCAGCCCATGGAACCTTCTCTAAAATAGACCATATCTTAGGGCACAAAGCAAGCCTCAGCAAATATAAGAAAATAGAAATTATACCATGCATACTATCTGATCACAATGCAATAAAACTAGAACTCAACAACAAAAGTAAAGACAAAAAACTTGCAAACAGCTGGAAACTAAATAACTCATTATTTAATGAACAATGGGTCATTGATGAAATAAAAGAGGAAATTAAAAAGTTCCTGGAAGTCAATGAAAATGAAAACACAACCTACCAGAACCTATGGGACACAGCAAAGACAGTCCTGAGAGGAAAGTTTATAGCCACGAGTGCATATATTTAAAAGACTGAAAGACCCCAAATCAATGACCTAATGATACATCTCAAACTCCTAGAAAAACAAGAACAAACAAATCCCAAAACAAATAGAAGGAGAGAAATAATAAAAATAAGAGCTGAAATCAACAAAATAGAAATCAAAAAAACCATACAAAGAATTAATGAAAAAAAAAGTTGGTTCTTTGAAAAAATAAACAAGATGACAGACCCCTGGCAAACCCCTGTCAGAATAGCTATCATTAGCAACACCACCACCAACAGGTGTTGGCGAGGATGTGGGGAAAAAGGAACCCTCTTACACTGTTGATGGGAATGTAAACTAGTACAACCACTCTGGAAAAAAAATTGGAGGCTACTTAAAAAGCTAGACATTGATCTACCATTTGATCCAGCAATACCACTCTTGGGGATATACCCAAAAGACTGTGACACAGGTTACTCCAGAGGCACCTGCACACCCATGTTTACTGCAGCACTATTCACAATTGCCAAGTTATGGAAACAGCCAAGATGCCCCACTCCTGACGAATGGATTAAGAAAATGTGGTATCTATACACAATGGAATTTTATGCAGCCATGAAGAAGAATGAAATGTTATCATTCGCTGGTAAATGAATGGAATTGGAGAACATCATTCTGAGTGAGGTTAGCCTGGTCCAAAAGACCAAAAATCATATGTTCTCATCATATGCGGACATTAGATCAAGGGCAAACCCAGCAAGGGGATTGGGCTTTGAGCACATGATAAAAGCGAGAGCACACAAGGGAGGTGTGAGGATAGGTAAGACACCTAAAAAGTTAGCTAGCATTTGTTGCCCTCAACGCAGAGAAACTAAAGCAGATACCTTAAAAGCAACTGAGGCCAATAGGAGAAGGGGACCAGGAACTAGAGAAAAGGTGAGATCAAAAAGAATTAACCTAGAAGGTAACACACATGCACAGGAAATTAATGTGAGTCAACTCCCTGTATAGTTATCCTTATCTCAACCAGCAAAAACCCTTGTTCCTTCCTATTATTGTTTTTACTCTCTCTTCAACAAAATTAGAAATAAGGGCAAAATAGTTTCTGCCAGGTATTGAGGGGGTGGGAGGGAGTGGGAGGGAGCAGAGTGGGTGGTAAGGGAGGGGGTGGGGGCAGGGGGGAGAAATGACCCAAGCATTGTATGCACATATGAATAATAAAACAATAAAAATTTAAAAATTAAAAAAAGCAAAAGGACTGGGAGTGTGGCTCAAGTGGTAGAGCACTCCAAAGGTTCTGAGTTTAATCCCCAAAACTGCAAACAAACAAACAAATCCTGGATAGTCATTCGGTAACTTCTGGTCTCAACTTGTAGATAATTCATTTTAATACTACATTCATGGTTTTGATACCTCTTTCACCTTCTGCTAAACTTAGAGCATTAACATTTGAAGCCTTTCTAATTCTCACAATTGTATTTTGAGAATTTTGTATATTCAAAATATCTTTTATTATCATGACGTTTCATGCCTAACTCTTGAAAATAATTTATTATTGAATTAGTTGTTTTAATTAAATTTTTTTCAATTCAAAGAGACTCACAAACATCATTTGGCCAAATTTCAGGTGTCAATATTATTTATGTGTTTTGTCCTCATATTTGGGCCTGAGCATGCAACCCAGTAGTAAAGCATTTGCCTAGCATGTGTAAGGCCCTGAGTTTGATTCTCAGCACTGCAAAATGAGGGAAAAAGACAAATGTCATATTTGTCAGTAAACACCACATTCACTTTAAAATAAATTTTAAGGCAAATAGTATTTCTTATTGGAATTAATATTTGTTTAGCTTCAAAGAATACATCCTAATTATTTCTATAAAATCATCCTTTTATTTTTATTTTTTAAATTTTTATAACTTATTTTATGCACTTAATAACCTTGTCATACATCTACTGGTTCTGTCAGTTTTAACACAGAAACATTCCTTTCTTACAGAGCTTAAGAAAATATATTTCAGTTAGAATATCATCGATTTAAGCCAAATCTTTTAAAAATATTATATTTTCTGAATGTTTAACTAATTACATTTAATAATTTCTGTTAAAGTGACTATACAAGGCTTGAATACAATTCAAAAATGCTTTTGAAGTTCTAAGCTGCAGATCTGAATATTTTTCCCATTTTCATTACTTCGATTTCCAGATTTTCAGATATCTTATTTAACTCCTTATCTATCTCTCTATTTTTTGGTGCTGGGGATCAAACCTAGTGCCTTGCACATACTTTCTACCAATGAGCTCTGTCCCTTGGTTATTTTCTTTCTTTCCAGTTATTATTTTTGTATGAATTTATTGAGAAATTTTTAAGGTTTTATTTCAGGGGTTGGTAAATTTTTCTGTAATAGACCAGAAGGTAATTTTTTTCCAGTTTTTTGAGACAGGGTTTTGCTATGTAGCACAGGCTGGCCTCGAACTTGCAATCCTTCTGCTTCAGCCTCCCAAGTGCTGGGATTACAGAGGTATGCCTCCATGCCCAGTCAAGGGTTAATATCTTAAGCTTTGCTGGAAATGTGGTGTCTATAGCAACCACTCAATTCTGCTGTCATGTGAGACAGCAGTCACAGATTAGAAATGAATGGGTGTGGCTATGTACCAATGAAAATTTATTTATGGGCTCTAGAATTTGAATTTTATATATTTCTCATTTGTCACCAAATATATTTCTTTAGTTCACAGGTGGAACAAAGTTAGGCAACAGTCCAGATTTTGCCTATGTGCCCAGGGACAGTCTCTGTTCTCTCAGATTTATGCTTTTATTGTATCATCCAAAGAACTGAGTATAGCGCCTTGTTTACAAATCAAAATATCCAGAGAAGTTCCTAAAATTTTGGTTAAAACTCCATTCTTTTTATCAGGTAATAAGATTTTACTGAAAATATCTGTCATTTAAATATTTTTTTTCAAACACATAGAGTTTAATACATTGCTGCTTTTGGTTCTATAATATAACCAAAACTCATTAAATTATATCAGTAATCTTACTTCATAACTTAAGGAAAGTTGTTGAAATACTTTTGTTAGAAGAGACAGGAAGGCTAATTGCTCTGATTTTATCATTACACATTACATATATGTACATATAAATTACATATAAATGAAATATTTATTTATTTATTTATTTGCTTTTAGTTATCTTTCAGATGGGGTCTCATGCTTTTTGCCTGGGGCTTGCCTTGGACAGCAATCCTCCTACCAACACTCCCCACATAACTGGGATTACAATTCTGCACCACCACAACCAGCTCAAGTAAAATTTTAAAAAATACTTTCATGTAAAATAGTTTGAGTTACCTTTGGAATTTTTATTTCCTTATTTTAGATGTTTTCCTAAAGTTATTTTCTCATTTCACTAGTGAAGCTTTGTAATAAGGAGGACCTTAAGTGTACATTGCATTGATGTGTTCCCACTATTATATTTTTTTAAATATATCTTTTATTTATATGTGCATACAATGTTTGGGTTAATTCCCCCCCCTTCCCCCTGCCCCCTCCGTTTCCTCCCACCCTCTCCCTCTCCCCCTTTCCCCCCCTCAGTTCCAGGCAGGTCCTGTTCTGTCCTTATCACTAATTTTGTTGAAGAAAAGACATAAGCATAATAAGAAAGACATAGTGCTTTTGCTAGTTGAGTTAAGGATAGCTGTACAGAAATATTCCTAGCATTGCTTTCATGTACAAATGCGTTACAACCCAGGTTGATTCAACTCTAACTGATCTTTACATTGCATTGATGTGTTCCCACTAATATTATTTTTTCTTTGAAGTTCTTATTAAGAAAAATTTTAGCCACACAGTAGACACTATTTAAAATTCTGCATGTATTTTCTAAATGCTTTTCATTTGGTTTTTTGACATTTGATCAAATTTGGGTCTTTTTACTATTTCAAAAGCTTTATTATATAGAATTGTTTTTGATATTATTTTAACTTTTTCCTCATGGGCAGTTGTGAATTTATGTTTTCTGGAACCACAAGTTTTCCCAGGTTTTTGTTTGTTTTTTGGTGGTACTAGGGTTGGTTTGTTTGTTTTTTAACTGCAATACAAGCACTTCACCACATGAGCTATATCTCCACCTCTTTTTACTCTGGTTATTTTGGATTTAGGGTCTCACTTTTTGCCCAAGCCAGCCTGGACCCGATCCTCCTATTTTAAGCTTCCCATCAATGCTGGGATGACAGGCACGCACCACCACATCCAGCTTTTTTTCCACTGAGATGGGGGTCTCGCACACTTTTTTGCCCAGGCTGGCCTTGAACTGCAATCCTCCAGATCTCACCCTCCCAAGTAGCTAGGATTCTGTACAGGTATGAGCTTCCAGTGCCTGGCTTGAGTGCAATACTTGACCCATACTCAATAATGTTGTGAGATCCAGGCAAGAAAAATCCTGGTCCTCAAGCACTAGGAAACCACATATATCACAAATACACACAGAAACTAATGTATTGGATACTTGGGCACTGCTGTCTTGTGGAACCTAATGTTCAGCTGGGCACAGTGTAACCTGCAACTTTAAATGTCTACTCTCATGACTCACACTTTTCAGGTTCCAGGGCAGGTCATCTGTATCTCTCTCACTCCTTGGCCTCAAACAGAGACAGCTGTATCCAGTACTGTAAACTTTCGTGGTTATAGCACATTTACACAATTCATTCACACCATCAACCAGCTTCCTGGACACTGAACCTCTAAAGGGAAAGGTCTCCCATAGAGCAGAAGCATCCAGGTTTGCTCGAGAGCCTAGACAGTGGAGCACGGGACTGGGTTAAGCCCAGGTTCTAGCAACAGTGCTCCTTGGGAGGAACCACTTAACCGTTGTATAAGTTATTAAAAACAGAATTCGAATCCTCTGGTCAGGTTCCCTCAAGCTCTTTTGAATTGCCAGTATTCAACTACTTGAGCTTGTTTTGACAGTCCGCTGCTCAAAGTTGCTTCCAGGCTGTCCTCACCTTGTTTCCAAGGCTGCAGAACACAAAGTAGCCTCTGTTTTGAGGAGGTAGAAGTTAAATACACATTTTTTTTTCTGTAACTTATTCAGGACCACATTTTGTGAAATATCTTCCTTTTGTTCTCATTGTTTCTAGAAGGGAAAGCTTTATTAAAATTGTCTTAGCTTGAATATAGAATAGTTTTTTAATTATAGCTTATTTTGAAAAATTGTGAGTTTAATTCAACATATTCCAATACTTTCCAAAATAAGATAATATTTAGAGACAGTCATTCTGATCAGATGGTTTAGAGAAATGTTTGGAATATTCACATTCAAATATTCCTTACTGATGAATGTCTTTGACTTAAATCTAACCAAAAACTGCAACACTATTCTTTGTATTCTTTCATTATATAGTATTAGCAAGAGTAACAGCAAACAAATTAAATACTTAAACTTTTTCTTAACAAAAAAGAAGTTTGGCTGCACAGCAGTTGATGTACAGTTACAGTTTTGGAGTATATGAAGAATTTCAGTTGTGGAAGTGCTTAGATTAAAAAAACAAGAATTAATTAAATGACGTTTTATGACAACTATAATGAATGTCATCGATCCTTGTGTAACAAAATACCATAGCACCAAACACCTACCTTCTCCTTCCCTTCTTGTCTCAAGTCGGAATTCCGCAGATACTCATGAATGAGTATGGTATTTACTGGGGTTGCACAGGATGGCTGGGAAACATTTTGCAGCATTAAACAATTCACAAGTCTTTGGGTGTGGAAAGATGGATGGATAGACAGACAGATGGAAAAATGGATAAAGCACAGCATTGATTCTATTGGCAAGTAAGTGGAACATGGATGCTAGAGACACAAATAGTTTGATTTCATTAAGTTAATAAGATTTAACTAAATTTTCAAAGGAATTAATTGAAAATTTTGTCTTTATTTTAATAATTTAGCTTAAGCTTTTATGTTATAACTTGTACTTTCAACTTTAAAATGTATTTTTGCTGAAAACTAGCTTTTTAATAAATGTGAAAATGCTATTTAATTTATTATATCTAATTTACATCTTTGATGAAAATACATTCAAATTTTGTAGACTTCAAATGCACTTAAAATTGTACTTTTTTATTGATACATAGTAATTATGAATATTTACAGACTACAGTGAGACATTTCAATACATGTATACAATGTGTAATGATCACATCAGGGTAATTGGTTTATCTATCATCTCATACATTTATCATTTTTGTGTTGGGAACATTCAAAATCCCACTAGCTATTTTGAAATAGTAAACTAATTGCTGTCAAACAGTCATCCTACCATAAACACATTTGCATTTTATTTTTAATCTTAAATCATTCATTACAAGGGAAGATAAATTATGTGAACACCTTGATTAGTAGTACTGCTGAACTAAAGTAAATAAGGTATATATTTAAAATAAATATATAATAATTTATAAATTATGACTATCTAATTTGTTACTCATCTAAACATCAGTACATAAAAAAATCCAAACACATGCAATAAAGATGAAATATAGTCTTGACATTTTGCTGACAATTGACCATGGAAAAACAATTTTTCTGTTTTCTCTTATAAAGGTATATTTCTCAAGGCAGGAAAATAAAAGATTTTATTTAATATTTTGTTAGCTTGATTTACAAATATAAGATATTGAGACAAATGCGATGTGGCTTTCATCTATACCCTTCCAAGATTCTACTAGTGGGACTGGGGGCATAGCTCAGTGGTAGAACACTTACCTAACCTGCATGAAGCCCTGGGTTGAATCCCTGACACCCAGAAAAAAAATTCTAAAAGACTGTCAGTTGCTCAATGAATGTTTTTGAGTGGAGAGATTAATCAGCATTTTTAGCTGATACTTTGAGACACATTAACCTGGGACAGAGATAGACTAGTGTGACAATCATTGAGAAAAGGGCTTTTTTCCTTAGTGACATTTGAGAAACAATCACATCTGCCATTTCCAGCATGTTATAGCAGGAAGCAAGTCTGCATTGTACTTTCTTTATGAAGCATTCAGTGCTTTAGGAAAACCATCACCATCATTGTATTACTAACCTCAAATCACTTAGTTGCTATGACTTCTAAATAAACTTTTGTATTGATTTGTTTTTAGAGCATCATAATATGCAAGTAGTAAGTGTGCCATGTGCTGATATTATAAATCCAAGTTTTTAGAAAGATGAGGAAATTTGGATGAGTTAATATTCCTTTAAAATAACTTCAACATGAATCTTTTGCATCTGGAAGAAAGCAACCAAGAAATAATTTCAATAATAAACTGTAGCCTGTTACATCTTCTGGTTATAAGAATCAATCTAAAGTCAAATAATTTGTAATTTTACAGTTAAAACCAGCTTGATAATTTCAACAAAAATCCAAGCAACTTATTATTCCTCCTGATATAAATGGGAGGTCTAAAAGGACTCAAAAGTGGTATCACTCAAATCTGGAAGTGCCAACCATGTGTCTTTATAAAAATGGCAATCATGTTCTGTTAAAGCTTCTGGTTCCAGCTAAGCACTGGTGGCTCATGCCTGTAATCCTAGCTACTTGGGAGACTGAGATCTGAAGGATCATGGTTCAAGGGTAGCCTGAGCAAATAAGTTTGTGGGATTCCATCTCAAGAGAAAAAAGGTAAGTGTGGTGGTGTGTGCCTGTCATCCCAGAGATGGTAGGAAACTAAAAATAAGAGGATCACAGTCCTGCCAGGCCTGGGCAAAAAGTGAGACCCTCTCTCCAAAAGGGCTGGCAGAGTGGCTTAAGTGGTAGAGCACCTGCCTTGCAAATGGGAAGCCCTGAGTTCAAACTCCAGTACTGCAATAAAAAGTATTGTACTCAATGCCAGGGTGCATAGATTAAAAATGTAAGTCACAAATAGACTAATGGGGAAGACAGATGAAAAACTCTGCTGCGTACCAAGTATTACAGTAGAAATGAGCATAGAGGCTCTGGGTTGGATGGGGGTTACCTAGCCCAGCCTGGCAGAGGGCAGAAGGACAGACTGGAGAAGAGTTCTAAGATGAGATCAAGTTTGGAGAAGGGAAAGTAGAGGACAGAAAAGAGTAAGAGCATTTTAGGTAGAAACAACAACAGAGGAGCAAGAAAGCAAGCAGGTAAATGTGGCATGTTGAGGTTGGGCACAGACCAAATATAAAGACCTTCATAGGTCACAGGAAAAGATTTGGACTTAATCTTGAAGAGTACTCAGAGCTGCCTAAGGATATAAAGCAAGAGAATGATATGACCAGATATTTATTTCCAAAGGTATACTTGACAGTCGACTACAGGCTAGATTGGACCTGTGCTGGAATTCAGGCCAGAAAAAAAAAAGAAAAGAAAACTGTGGAGGTGGGTATGGAAAGTAGAGGGGTTAAAGTGACAGCAAGGAGAATAGAATCTGTAGATATTAGTGGATAGTTAGTTATAGGAGAAAGGTGAGGGAGTCATCAAGAAAGAATTCCAGGTTCCTGGGTTTTCCAGCTTGAGTGACTGGTTGGGCTGTAGCAATCTCCCTCCCATAAAATGGGGAAAAGACAGTTTTGTAGGTGAGTTCAGTTTCAGACACACTGAGTGTGGGTACACCCAAGTGGAACTGTTCACATGGGTTGACTCCATGGAGTTCAGGAGAGTGTTCTGGGCAGAAGAATACAAATTGCAGTGGGGAAGAAGAATGAAAAGATGGTGGTAGTTAAAATCTTTGGAATGAATGGGCTCACCTATGGAGAAAAGACTGAGTGGGCAAGGAATGAAAAGGAGAAAAGTAGAAATAAGGAATGAGAAGATAAAAGGGGAGACACAAAGAAGGGAAAAGTGAGAGGTGAGTGAAAGATTGAGGACAAAATCTTGGAAAACAGCAATATTTAAGGAGAGAGGAGGCAACCAAGAGAAGCTGCAAAGAAGAAGTCATCAATCAAACCTCAGGTAGAACATGAGGAGAAAATAGCATCGTGGAAGTCAAGGAAGGAGAGCGCTGAGAAGGGCAACTATGGTGTGAACTGGACTTACCAATGAATAGGCCCTTAATGCCTTAGTGTGAGCAATTGCAGAGACCTGCTAGGGACTGAAGAAAAGGTGAGGTGGTTTGAATAATGAATGGGAGGTAAGAAGTAAAGATAAAGATCATAATAAAGAAAGTGGATCAAAAGGGATTGGAAAAAAATTGGCTGTGGGAAGATTGGAGAGAGGACAAAAAAATGGCTTGATTTGAAAGTCTTCAGGGGAAAGACGAGGGTTGAAAGTATAGAAGGTTCAGGTAGCTAAAGACCCAGAAGGGATGGGCTCCAATGCCCATGTGGCTGGAAGGTAGATCCTCCCTCAGAAATGGAAGGAAGATTATGACAAAGGGAGGAGGAGGGAATCCATCTGACCAGGGAGAAAGGGGCTAGCATGAAGGTGAGGGTTTTCCATTTGACTTCTATCCTCTCTGTGTAGTGTCAGGAGGTCACATGCTGGAAATAAAGGATTTTCAGGTGTGTTGTGAAAGTTGGACACAGAGAGAGAGAAGATGTGATCAGAGAGTGGGACTGTGAAATTGAAAAATTTAACATCCTGGATAAATGCTTCTAACTAGTTCTCTCCAGCTATCCTGCCCTAGCTTTACTGGCATTGCCAAGCCTTGATGTCATTAAATAGGAAATTAAAACTAAATAGCCTATATTTTGTGCCTTGGATTTTCCAGTTCCATTTCCTTCTGCTTCCTTTACATGACTAGCTATTTAACAGTGAGATTCACTTATTTACAGTACTTCACATAGTCCAAATTATGGATAGGATGGATAAATAGCTAAGTGGAGGCCCTTAGCCCCTCTGCCAACCTTGCAGCATTAATCCCTAAGCCATTCTACTTGGGGTTTTCAGCTCCTAGAATCCTATCAGTGTAGACTTGGATCATGAATGAATTTTCTTTCTTTCTTTTTTTTATTCATATGTGCATACAAGGCTTGGGTCATTTCTCCCCCCTGCCCTCACCCCCTTCCTTACCACCCACTCCGCCCCTCCCTCTCCCCCCCACCCCCTCAATACCCAGCAGAAACTATTTTGCCCTTATTTCTAATTTTGTTGTAGAGAGAGTATAAGCCATAATAGGAAGGAACAAAGTTTTTTGCTGGTTGAGATAAGGATAGCTATACAGGGCATTGACTCATTGATTTCCTGTGCGTGGGTGTTACCTTCTAGGTTAATTCTTTTTGATCTCACCTTTTCTCTAGTTCCTGTTCCCCTTTTCCTATTGGCCTCAGTTGCTTTTAAGGTATCTGCTTTAGTTTCTCTGTGTTAAGGGCAACAAATGCTAGCTAATTTTTTAGGTGTCTTACCTATCCTCACCTTTCTAAAGGCCCCTCTGTGAGTGGTTATCTTTGTTACAAAGACATTAAGTGCCCTTGAGATCTTATTTCCAAAATTAACAATCCAAGTATAGTTCCTCAATTGTTCACACGGTGGAGGATTTCCCTCAGAGCCACAAGATTCCATCTTAGGCTCTGGTGCTGTCTGGACTTTTCCAATCTGCAAACAGCCTTCTTTGCTGCAAAATGTGCCCCCATCTTCACCATGAGATGGGCTCTACCAGGCATTTGCCAACTCCCCCAGCCAGATCCACTCAGAAGATTTACTGTAACAGGTGCTTTTCAACAGCAGCAGCCTGTCAAATCTGGGCAGTGCCAGAAGTGCCAGTGGGGCATTTACCCTGTGCTTACACTCCCTGAGCAAACCTGTCCTCTCTCTGGTTACCCAGAGTCCTAGGCTCTGGGATGGGAACCAACCCAGCACACCCAGGTCATCCAGCCTTGCACTCTCTGGCCTCCCAAATGCTCAATCCTCCATTTGTGGAGCACACATCCCCTCACTCTCTCTCCAACACTCTCCCAGCCTCTGGAGGCCTGTGGACCTATGGCTCTAGGTACTTTGCTATGGAATGTCTATTCCTTCCAGTGAGCCAGCCTGAGATGTCATAGGATGCCCTCCTGTGACAACTAACCAGTTACCTCCCAAGTAACTGAAGGTCTGCATGTGTAGCATAGAATTGGAAGATGTTCCTCTACATCCATGAATCCCAGCCACTTATCAAGGCTAAGGGCAGATGCCACTTCTCGATGCAGCCTTCCCCCATGCCTGTGAGTAAATGTCATTCTTTCCTTTTCTAAATTAGCATAGAGCCTCACTGGTGCTTCAGGTTCATTCATTTATTCATTCATTCAGGAAATATTTATCAAGAATCTTCTGGGACCAGAATCAGTGCCAAGTGCTAGAACCCAAGAATAAAAGTACAAGTCCTCTGCCTCATAGAATTTTCCAAAGTAACAGAGATAGTCATAGACACATGAAATCCAATATTAGGAAAAATTCTTGTGTGGGACTAGGACTGTACCTTAACGTAGCAATTACCTAGACTATGCAAGGCCTTGAATTTGATCCTCAGCACCCAAAAATTAATTAATTAATTAATTAAACCCTTAACTTTTTAAACTATAGAGCATAGCAAAAGAAGTAAAACTCCCCAATTTATTTTTAAAAATTATCATGTAGTAGGCAGTGTACTTGTTCAGAATATGGTCTCTGAAGCTAGACTACTTGAATTTTTTTTGGCAATGTTGGGGATTGAACTCAGGTCCTTGCACATGCTCGACAAGCACTCTACCACTGATCTACATCCCCAACACTATTGCTTGAATTTGAATTTCAGCTCTCACACTAATGGTTTTGAAAACATGAAAAAGTTCCCTGTCCCTCTATTTCCACATCTATAAAATAAGATAGCTTTAATACTAGGCCACTAAAAGTGTTCTATAAGTGGGTTATTTTTACGATTGTTTTAAGATTGATAAAAACAAAGGGAATTGGAGCACTTGAGGAGCATTTAATCCTTTTGATTATATGAGGGTTCTTTTTTGTGTGAGTCTCAGCTCCCTAACCAAGTTCTGATGTCCTCCATGGCAAACTTACCTTTACAAACTGTCCAAGGCTGACTCAGTTCCTTGCAATCAGCAGGTGCTGAATAATTATCTACTGGTTTAATGAAAATGAGTTTACACGAATTTGAGTCAGCCCCCGGGTCTCTCTAATTGGGTGTAAAAATAACAGGAGTTGTCCCTACCTCCCAGACCAAATCCTGAAGGGCAGCATGGAGCTGCTGCCAAAGGAAAGGGACACATAAAAATGAAGTAAAAGCCACCTCACTCAGACATGCCACGTTTTCATTCTGGGCTTTACATTTATTTATCCCCTTTCATGAAGGCCATCTGGAGTTTGGCTTTTCTACTTCTATGATGTAAATGTATTTTTAAGGGTTGGTTACTTGGCTCTGGAGTTCACTAGGTGAACCTCAGCACTCAAAAATCTGTCCTGGGAGCTATTAGTGCTTTCCCATTGCCTATCCCCTTAATAAACTAATTCAAGGAGAACAAAGAAGGTCAGTTTTAAGGTACGTAAGTAAGCAACTTTTTATTTTCCTGAGAAAGTCACTTTGCTTTACTTGCAGTAAATTGACATTAACTCACTATGGAATTTTCCAGAAATTCCTCAAATTTCTTTGAGGCATATAGTTCAGAAAAGAAAATACGTCATGCTGATTTTTAACGTTGACTGTTTTCCAATTTGAAGTCCTGGCATGTTTCTATTCTCAGTTGAACCCTAGCCCTAGCTGGACTTTAAATTGATTCTAGAAAATGCTGGAGGTGAACAGCTTGCCTATTGCCAACTTAACTGAAGTAAATTATGGCAAGTTGTCTTAATATGTTTTTCTTTCCTACCTTGGGTATCACATGCCTGGCTAATACCTTCATTACTATAATTTTCAGTCTTCTCTAACTTCATCAGAGATCTGTTTGAAAAATATGATTCCATAAAAGATACACACAGCATTAATTGTTAGTTACTTAACACTAATTGTTAAGTAAATTTGTGTTACGGAGTAGAATTTTAAAATGGACACGAGTTAAAAACAGGTATTGGGGCTGGGAGTGTAAACGTTTAGTGGTAGAGCATTTGCCTAGTATGTGTGAGATTCTGGATTCCACCCCTAGAACCATTGGGATTAGATACAGGCAAAAATGTATGTTCATAGGGTGGTCTGTTTTTGAAGGTGAAGGAGTTACGAAGTTCAGAGAAAGAAATTAATCAAAGGCCTTCCCCCCCCCCACTCCCTGTGCTAAATCCCATATACAAGATCCAGGACTGCTTGAGTATCTCCACAGAGAGAAACAAGTATTCAAATCAGACCCTGTTGGTGCTCTACCCACACTCCCTTGACATTCACCTCTCCACGTCTAAGGTTGTTTACTGCTAGAACCTTCCACTCTCTTCCTGGAGAACTTTTGTTGAAGCATATTCAGCCTACATGTAAGGCAAACCTGGAGTGGTAGAGAGTTAGTGCTTCTGGAAGCAGTTCTAAGCCAATGATGGATGGGAAATTGGTGAATAAATCCTCTACCTTCCTTGTCCCTTGTGGGAACAACTCTGAGTTGTGGTCTCTGCAGTCTGCTAGGGCACCTCAGCAGGACTGAGCTCCGGTTGCCCACTGCAATAGTCAGCTTGCTAACACCTGTTATTGGTTTCTTTTTTGTCCCTCTAACTTTCCCTCTCACCAACCAATTATCCTGGGATCACCTGCCAAAGAAACTACTGGCACTTGAATCCTTGTTGCAGGGTCTGCTTCTGGAGCCAATCAAATAAGATAATTCCTAGTTCTGAAACCCTAGTTCAGGCCTTTCTTACCTTTCTCCTTGATTTTTTTTCCCAGTGCTGGGGATCAAACCCAGGGCTTCACACATACAAGGCAAGTACTCTCCCACTGAGTCATATCCACAACCTCCTTGATGATTTTGTATGTTTCCCAACTGGCCTGCCAACCTACTATCTCATGCTTCCCTTTCTTACCACATTTGGCTCCCAGCTCATCCCTCCTTCCAAAGCATTGTTCAGATGTGTCATTCCTTCTGTTCAGAATCATTTGCTGTTACCCCATATTCTAAGTAGGAACAAAGGTCCAAACCCCCTTGGTAATCTAGCCCATAACATTCACACCCTTTGGTTTACAACATCCTTGAATGTGTCAGGTGCTTCTGATGAAAACTGCTAAATATCTATAGAATAGAAAAGCTTAAGGGAGGATAAGAACAGTCATCTAGGCATTATATTTTTACCTTTGTCCTACTTAAGAGGAGTTCAAAATGAATTTACTGGAAATAGATTAGAAACAGCTTTGCTTCCCCAGTTCTTTCATTCCAGAGGTACAGCTCTTATCAGTCCAATTAGAAGAAAATTCTACATGTGAGTGTTCTCTTGTTGTTTCTTATTGGAATTTAACTTTGAGTCCAGGAAGGAATTAAGCCACTGATTTTCCAGTTGCATTTCTATTGTGTTTAAGCCCAGCTAAGGGGCAGGAAGGGAGACCAGCATGCTGTATTGGACTGAACAACAAGAGGCCAAACCTCTTTCCTGGCTCTGCATATAATATAGGTCAGGTGATAGTGAACATGTTATTTACCTTCTTTTAGCCTATTTCTTCAGCTGAGAAAGAAGGACATTTTCTCTAAGATCTGTTTTAGAGCTAACATACTGCTAATAAGTTACCATGACTTGAAAGTATGATTACCTTCAAGTAGGTAGATTCAAAGGCCCAGAGATTAATCTAAATGTGTCCATTTATTCCATGGCTTTAGTTCAGTCAGTATCAAAATGCACTTAATTTTTTTAGGTAGCTAACAATGAGCAATAAGTGTTATCCATCAGACCATGAACCAAAATCAGTGCCAGTCTTTGCTTCCCGCAGAAACTTCTGCTTCTTTCCCTCTACCAGTACCTTCCTGACCTTCAGACTGGATGACTATAGCATGTTTAATTTGGTCCTGGCTTCCTTTTGAGAAAAATAAATATTAAATGTGAAATGAAAACCACACATGTAATAATATTGGGATTAATGAGGTGCTGAATTGTATTCTTACTTTGCTATTGTTGGCAAGATGGTATTCAGCTGAATTGAAAACTGTGGAAACGTTTGTAAAACAGAAATGTTAGCCCAAAGTTTTACATTCTTCATGTTGCTTTTATCCTATTAAAGCAGGATGGCAGGGTCTTCCACATCTGAGAAGTGCAGGGCAGGCAGTACTGGCATGGTATGGTCTGGAAGTTCTTAGAAAACCCCTACTGCCGATCTCCATACCAGTCACAAAGGAAAGGAAGGGAGAAGAGAAGAGAAGGGAGGGGAGGGGAGGGGAGGGGAGGGGAAGACAAAAGAAAAGAAGAGAGAAGAGGAAAGGAGAAGAGGGGAGGGAAGGGGAGGGGAAAGAGAAGAAGAAAAGAAGCTCATTCCCACTTAGCTAGCAGTGGTGAAGGTTGCTGGGAAACACCATTATTGGTCATTAAAGTGTAAACTCTCATTAGATTCTAAAATTCCCTGGTCTCTAAGCAGTGCTGAAAGGGGATATGAATCAAGGTTCATGGGTGCAATTTCTCATGTATTCATTCCAATACCTTTATTGGGAATTATTGTAATCTCATTACACATATAAAGAAACCACATATTAGAAAAGTAAGTGACCCACTAAGGGTCACTTAGTTTAGAACAAAGTTTTCTGGCTACAACTTCAGTAATCAGTGCAGCTGCCACCCATGCATATCCTTAGAGACACAGGGATGTTTGCTAAAATGTGCCTTTTCTACTATCCTTTGTGGCAGATAGGAGTGATAGTTGGAACAATCTTTGTGAAAAATAATTTATACTGTATATTAAGACCATTTTCAATGTTTATAAACACTTTTGACTGTGTAATTCCACTTTTCGGAATCTTCTTAGAAGTATTACCACAGATGTGGATGATTGCCAGAGATTTATGCAAAAAGATGTTGTAGTATTTAGAATAATAGCAAAATGTTCTACAAACCTCTTACAAGGGTAATGACTCCATCATTGTAGCAGAAGTCCAGTTAGACCACCACAGATGTGTTGATTGTTTCTACCTTCTGAGTGGAGATTTTAATTAACTGATACACATTGGCACTGAAACAGAAAGAGCATCTACACAAGGCCACAACTGGACTTGAGATCTATACTGTCAGGCAGAAGGGGTAGGAAGAAGATACCAACAGAGGCCAGCTCACAGGGAGGGAGAATTAATCCCAGAAAATAAGAGATTTAGCACAATAAGCCATACAACTTGAGCAACAGAACTTGAAATTCCAAGAGAACCAGCTAGTACAACATGCTGTACCATGGGATAGGAGCTGGTGGTTGGGAGAGCTGCATCTGTGGGCACAGAGAACCACCTCTGTAATTTTCGTGTATCTCAGGACCCAGGCAACTTTGCTGTAGTACCTCCTCCCCCATAGGAATATAATGGAGAATGGAGCCCAACACAGAATGTATCAAATATAAAGAGGCTTCTGGGTAATTCAAGGATGTGAATGAAGATTGGGATCCTGAGTGGCCAGACTGGATCTCCTGGAATTTGTCTCTCTATGGGGAGAGGCTGGGTAAGGCAGAGATCATTTCAAAGAAGTCCCAGAGAGCTGTGACAGAACTTAAAGACCCAGAAGCCGACAGAGTGCTTTGGCCCAGACTGATGGCTGCCAACACATAAAGTGTTCTTTGCTTTTCTCCAGACACTCAAGACATCACAAAGGACTAAAATTTCTGAGTGAGTAAGCGGGGCTTAGAACATACATGATGCAGGCAGTATTCCAATTATCTTTCAGCACCCATGGACTATGGGCTGTGAGGTTAGGATTTAGGGTTTAGGTCTTTTCTTATTTTTTTAAGACAGGGTCTTGCTATGTAACCCAGGCTGGCCTTAAACTCCTGATCCTCCTGCCTCAGCCTCCTGAGTGCTGGAAATACAGTTATATAACACTATTCCTGGCTTCAGGGTCTAGATCTTATGGCACATTTTGCCCACTCTTTGCTGGTACAGTTAATCTTCTGGGAAAAACTCTCCCCTCCCATAATTCTGTCCCATAGTTCACCAACCAGCAGGTTCGGATCTGCTGGCCTCATGGCCACCTTTTATACACCAATCATCTGCTCTTAGCTGATTTTTTGCTACTCTCTTGGGTGAGGGCTTGGGTCTGACCCTATATGCTCATCTTTCCACTTTCTGTGGACACATACAAAGAAATATGTACCGGCCATGAAAAATAATGCTTAGAAAGAGTTTCAAGTGGAGTGGATATAATTTTATGCAATGCAGGCTAAGCACCCCAGCACACACAGCGTGATTTTCATGATAAATGCATTGGAAATATTGGAAGAAAATATGAAATATGCTAAATCCTTAAAGTAGCTAGCAGGGTAATGAGTGCCCTATATTTAATTTTTTAACCTTTTATTTTCCATGAACTGGAAGGTATTATTTTATACTTGCAAAAGGGGAATATTAAAAATGCACTCCCTTCTGAGGCTAACAATGAAAAAGGCAGGCAATGCACACATCTATTACCTTTGGGTTTAAATAGATGGAATCAGCCTGGATGCTGCTAAAGCAGCCCGTCTGGTTTAGTTGTACTGAATGGAAACCAGTCTGTTTCTTAATTTAGCATTAGCTTGGGTTGCTGGTGCTTTTATACCGTCTCAGAGAGCGAAATGGGTGGGTTGCTCCACATATGGAAAACTGAGATGGTACTATCCTGGTACAGGTGTCCAGGGGGAATGATTTTGTAAGATGTTAACTTTAACATTTGCAGAGAAAATGCAGTTCTGTTCTTCACATGTTCTCAAAAATGATATATTGAGACTAGACAGCCTCCTCCTCCAATTGTAAAAGAATTCTCAGTTCTCATTTATTATAAGTGAACCTTGAGACCAACATTGATCATGAAGATTTTTATTTCATTTTAATATAAGCAAGCACACACATTTATATTCCAAATTCAGAATTCACTACTTGGCTCTAAATAACTTTTCATTAAGACAGCAGTAATTTATTTGTAACATGCTTTCTGCTCCCATTTTCTCTTAAGTCTGAGAACCATCAGCATTCATGTATTAAGTTTCACATTGCTGCTTTGCACAAAGTTAAAATGATGTATTTTCCCTTCAACCATTATTGTCCTCTGCTGTACAGGTACTTGTTAAAAATACAAGGACTTCTTCCAAGGATTTTAGTTGCCCTACTAAGCATCTCCAGGACTATAGTAGCATTTCTTCTTCCTGAATTTTTGCTTTCCTTCATTTCTCCACTCCAATATGTTTCATTTATCATAATTTGATTAACTCATTAAGAAAAGCAATTTATTTTTTGGTTTTTTAATTAGAATATATTCATTGTACAAGGGGGGGATTCATTTGATGATTCCAAATGGGCTTATAATATACATTGGTTAGATCACCCCCACTGTCTCTCCCTCTTGGCC
The DNA here is from genome assembly GCF_047511655.1 of Castor canadensis. Lineage (NCBI taxonomy): Eukaryota > Metazoa > Chordata > Mammalia > Rodentia > Castoridae > Castor > Castor canadensis. The sequence goes on along the minus strand of NC_133405.1, from coordinate 126,117,381 downwards.
CCTTCCCCGCCCCACTTAAAGCAATTGTGAGAGGTTTCTTTGTTCTATTCCATTAAGTATATGAAGTCCATCAACCATGTACTCTCACCTTAATCTCCTTCATTCACCCAACCCTTCCCACTAGTTAGTACCCACCCCCCCCCACACTACCTATTTTACAGTTCTGGCTTTCATTATTAATATTCAAGTTGCTGTTCAAAGGGGTTTCTCAATGTATCCCCACTGTGAGTATACTTTGCTTTGGTCCATTCAGCCCCTTCCATTGCTCTCCCATACCCTTTTACCTCCCACCCCCCATTTTCAATAACTTGCAATACATATCCATATATCCTCTACCTTCACAGATGTTATGTTTTACGATATTGTTGATGTTCTATCATTCTCCTTTTCTTTTCCTCCTTCCCAGAGTTCCAAAGAGTAATTCCACTACTACACACGTTTTACCTCTGAGTTTGTATATGACCATGCTTATTTTTGTGTATATGTTTATCTTTTGGATCTGTCTTCCACGTATGAGAGAAAACATGTGGCCTTTGTCTTCCTGAGCTTGGCTTACTTCACTTAACATGATGTCCTCCATTTGCATCCATTGTTCCTTATGGCTAAGTAAAACTCCATTGTGTATATATACCACGTTTTCTTTATCCATTCATCAGTTGTAGGGCATCTGGGTTGTTTCCATAGCTTGGCTATTGTGAATAGTGCTGCAATGAACATCGGTGTACAGGTGTCTCTATTGTATCCTGACTTAGGTTCCTCTGGGTAGATGCCCAGGAGTGGTGTCACTGGATTATATGGCAGATCTATCTTTAACTTTTTGAGGAATCTTCATACTGCTTTCCATAATGGTTGTACTAATTTGCATTCCCATCAATAGTGTTTAAGAGTTCCTGTTTCGCCACACTCTTGCCAGCATTTGTTGTTGTTATTGCCCTTAAATATGGCCATTCTAACTGGGGTGAGATTAAATCTTAGTGTAGTTTTGATTTGTATCTCTTTTATAGCCAGAGAAGTTGAGCACTTTATATATTTACTGGCCATTTGTACCTCTTCCTTTGAGAATTCCCTGTTTAATTCATGTGCTCATTTCTTCATTGGGATTTGATTCTTTGGGGGTTGAGTTTTTTGAGTTCCCTGTAGATTCTGAATATTAGTCCCTTATCAGATGAATAGCTGTCGAAGATTTTCTCCCATTCTGTGGGCATTCTCTTAAGTCCAGTGACTGTTTCTTTTGCTGTGCAGAAGTGTTTTAGTTTGATGCAGTCCTATCTGCTCATTCTAAGAAAAGCAATTTTAAAAATCTCTCACCAGATACTTACTGTAGCCTATAAGCAGACTCATATCTCTCCTATTTTAAGTCAACACTGCAACATAGCAGTTTCAGATTAAAATAGTGACCAGTATTGGTAAGCTAAGGGCAAGTTTGGGCCTTCAAACTTCCAAGGTTGGGAAGGAAAAGTGACCCTCAAAGCTCTGAGTACCCCTAGCAAGAATCATAGCCCTTCTATTACATCTGCTTTGAAGAGTGTCAGGGCTCTTGCCCTCTCTGTTTATGAGCTGAATTGCATCTAATCCAAATTCATATGTTGAAGACCTAACCCCCAGTATCTCAGAACATAACCATATTTAGAGAAAAGTTCTTTGTAGAGGTGAATAAGTAAAAATGAGGCCCTCAAGATGGGGCTTAATCCAATACCACTGGACAAAGAAACACCAGGGGCTTGCAAGCACAGGGAACCAACCAGGTAAAGATGTAGTGGCCATTTTCAAGGCAAGAAGAGATGCCTCATAGGAAACCAACCTTCCGTACTGGCACCTTGACCTTAGACTTCCAGCCTCCAGAACTATGAGAAAATAAATTTCTGCTATTTAAGCTACCCAACCTGTGGCATTTTGTCACAACCCTAGCACACTAATCCACCCTCCATCCCTGTAAGTGTCTGAAGATCAGCACTCCCATGTTAACCCTCTTCATTCTGACTCTCAAACCCATATGCTTCCTGTACATCTCCTAATCCAGGTTGGAATTGAGTAGTGGGTCATGAAGTCAGTTTAGTGAATGTTGACTACCTTATTAAAAATTAAATGAACAAAAGAGTACAACCACTATGGAAAAAAATTTGGAGGCTACTTAAAAAGCTAGACATTGATCTACCATTTGATCCAGCAATACCACTCTTGGGGATATACCCAAAAGACTGTGACACAGGTTACTCCAGAGACACCTGCACACCCATGTTTATTGCGGCACTATTCACAATAGCCAAGTTATGGAAACAGCCAAGATGCCCCACCACTGACGAATGGATTAAGAAAATGTGGTATCTATACACAATGGAATTTTATGCAGCCATGAAGAAGAGCGAAATGTTATCACTCGCTGGTAAATGGATGGAATTGGAGAACATTATTCTGAGTGAAGTTAGCCTGGCCCAAAAGACCAAAAATCGTATGTTCTCCCTCATATGTGGACATTAGATCAAGGGCAAACACAACAATGGGATTAGACTATGAGCACATGATAAAAGCGAGAGCACACAAGGGAGGGGTGAGGATAGGTAAGACACCTAAAAAATTAGCTAGCATTTGTTGCCCTTAACACAGAGAAACTAAAGCAGATACCTTAAAAGCATCTGAGGCCAATAGGAAAAGGGGAACAGGTACTAGAGAAAAGGTGAGATCAAAAAGAATTAACCTAGAAGGTAACACCCACGCACAGGAAATCAATGTGAGTCAACTCCCTGTATAGCTATCCTTATCTCAACCAGCAAAAACCCTTGTTCCTTCCTGTTATTGCTTGTACTCTCTCTACAACAAAATTAGAAATAAGGGCAAAATAGTTTCTGCTGGGTATTGAGGGGGTGGGGGGAAGAGGGAGGCGGCGGAGTAGGTGGTAATGGAGGGGGTGGGGGCAGGGGGGAGAAATGACCCAAGCCTTGTATGCACATATGTTTAATAAAAGAAAAAGAAAAAAATTAAATGAACAAAAGAGAATGAAATACAACAAAATGGCACAAGAGAATATCAGACTACATTACACATAATAAAGATAGAACTCTTGTGAGATCTTTATTTCTATGATATATATAGAAATGTATATACTGTATATGTGTGTATATGTGTGCACTGGGTCACAGAATTTCATACTGTGAGTCATGGTAGAAAATAAATAAGTAAATAAATGGGGAAGCCACTGACCTAATTGGATACTGCATTTGGTCCCTCTCCAGATCTCAAAGAACTTTCATTGTGGTTCATAATCAGTAAGGTCCACCAGTCACTTAACTTCTGCTAAATGTTCTGCTTATGTGACTCAAAGGAAAAGTGAAAATTGCAGGTTTAATAAACAAATATAAGTGTGGCCAGGATAGACACTAGTATGTTCCAAGTAGGAAACCTGCTTCATTGTGACCTTTATCGTAGAGGAACTTTGTATTCATTTTTGAAGGAAAGAACAAAATTTAAAACTATGTCTGAAAGGCTGGAAATCTATCATACAAATTATGTCCAAAATTAAAGTATAAATGTCATAATTTTAACTGAATTTCTGTTTTCTCTAACATGTCATTAATTACAAATGGACTATTAATTTAATAATGACATTTTTGGTGGTGATACTGAAGGTTGAACTCAGGCTTTGCACTTGCTACACAGGTGTTCTACCATTTGAGCCATATCCTCAGCCCTTTTTGCTTTAGTTAATTTTGGGATAGTATCTTGTGGTTTTGCCCCAAGGCTAGCCTAGACCATGATCCTCCTATTTATGCTTCCTGCATTACTGGGGTGATAGATGTGAACCACCACACTCAGCTATTGGTTGAGATAGGGTCTTGCTAGCTCTTGCTAACACCCCTCTCCCCCTTGCTGGCCTTGAACTACAGTCCTCTTAATCTCTGCCTTCCAAGTAAGCTAGAATTACAGGTGTGAACTACCACGCCTGGCCTTTATAATGACTTGTAAGCAAGGGAAAAAAAACTATATAGAGTTGCACTGTCCAATAGGGTAGCCACCAGTCACATGTAGCTACTTAAATTTAAATTAATTAAAATTAAAAATTCTATTCCTCAGTCTCACTAGCTACATAGCAAGTGCTTAGTGGATGTATGTTCTATATTACAGAACATTTCTATCATTGCACAAAGTTCTACTGGACAGCATTGCTATAGTTTTGATGAACACGGGATGAGAAGGAAGGTTTCAGAGTAGCTGTGGCTTTTGACAGCACTGGAGAACAAGTTACTTTAGAGGAAGAGGGTTTTAACAGGTTGTGAATGTGGGTTGAGTTGTATCTTTACAAGTAAAAGCTGTAATTCCATAAAAAGGAGCCCTACAACAATTGACCTAACACAGTAGCAATTATACCCATTCCATTGATTTGCTGTTTCAATGAACTGTGATATTATAACTGTGTATTATAAATTATATGTGATTACAACCCTATAAAGTAAAAAATTAACCAGTTTTACAGATGGGAAAATTGAGGGTCAAGGATTAAGCAACTTGTTCAAGAACTGACCAAGGAAGTGACAGAGGATGGTTTTGAAGTCAGTTTCTAAGCCTTATTCTCTTTCAATTATACCAGCAGCTCTCAGCTGGGGGATACAACTAGGCAATGGGACGCAGTCAAGAGGTGCCTTCAGCTTCATCTAGACTGGTTGAAAAACCAGGAACACTTCCTGTTCTCAGGAAACCTTTCCTAAAGCTCTCCCCCCATTTCCATCTTCTTTCCTACCAGACCCTCTGTAATCATTCCCAGTCTACAGTTCTTAGAGGACCACAGAACTGAGGCTCAAAGGGTGTCATGTAAAGGCCATCCCAGCCACCTAGAATGAGACTCTCTAGTGGAATGTACAGCCAAGGAATGTGAATTTACTAAAACTTCTCCACGTGATTTTTACATGCATCCTCTAGGTGAAAGTTGTACTATATCATAAAAATCTGAGCAGCAGACTTGAAAGCTAGTTACATACTCATTTAGTTGAATGAAAATAAATACAGTTCTCAATCAAATGCAAAATCCAAAACCAAATCTTGAAAAGAATATTTACATAATGAATAGTATATGAATTATCTGAGTTTTACAACCCTAGATTGCATTAGGAAAGATAGGAATTTGTGGGAAATAAAAACAAACAAAAATAAAACATAATTGTTAGATGGATGACATAAAAAGCTATGCTTTTTACTCTTTATTTAACTAGAGAAATACAGATATAGAGCTATATTTAACAAATTTAAAGGTAACCATATCTTTTTTTTGTGGGACTGGGGTTTGAACTCAGGCCTTCATACTTGCAAAGCAGACACACTACTGCTTGAATCACACCTCCAGTCCATTTTACTCCGTTTTTTTTTTTTTTTTTGGTATGGAAATGGAGTCTCAGGAATTATTTTGCCCAGACTGGGCTTGAACTGTGATCCTCCCAATCTCAGCCTCCCAAGTAGCTAGGATTACAAGCATGAGCCACTGGTGCCCAGCTCGGTTAACCACATCTTAACAATAAAAAAATAAAAAGTTTAAGAAAAAGTAACCACTAAAAATAAAACACGATCATGTGCTTCTTACAAAAGGTCACCTAAAAAAATTACAGTGAAAGTTAAAATTAAAAGGGTGAATAAAGACATATCAGTCAAAGGTAGGGAAAAGCTATCATTAGTGACAGTATTACTGAACAGAGGATTTGATACAAAACACTAACCAAAATGAATATTTATCCAGCATTGGGGAGAGGACTTCACAAGCTTCAAACAATGAAAAACTTCTTAAATATCCTTTTACAAGGCGGGACACCAGTGGCTTATGCCTGTAATTACAGGCTTATGCCTGTAATCCTAGCTACTTGGGAGGTTGAGATCTGGAAGATTGTGGTTCAAGGCCATCCCAGGCAAATAGTTCAAGAGACCACATCTCCAAAATAACTAGAGCCGAATGTATTGGAGGCATGGCTCAAGCAATAGAGTGTCTGCTTTGCAAAGCTCAAAGCCCTGAGATCAAATCCCAGTCCTGCAAAGTAAAAGAAATCTTTTCACAAGGACTTAATATAAAATTTTAAAACATTTGAATAGCTAAAAGGAACATAATCTGACTGAAAAGGCAAACAAACTGAGAAAACACAGGATTAGTATCTTTAATATATAACAAGTTTGTATAAATCCCCAAGAAAAATACTAATACAAAAACATTCAGCAAGAAGGAAAGTCAATTAATGTAAATCAAAGAAATTAGGCCAGCAGTGAGATAGCTTGCTTCTCTCACATGAACCATTTTCAAAATCCTGTTAAGAACGCTGGTGGAATAGGGGGGATGAATATGATCAGACTATGTTATACACATATGAAAATGTCATAATCAAACCCATTGCTTTGCACAATAAATACATGCTAATAAAAATAAAGTTAAGAAGAGCACTGGTGGAAACACAAATGAGAATAATCTTATTTGGAGATTATTCTAGCACTAGCTCTCCAAAGCCTTTTTTTTTTTATATTTATTTTTGTTGTTGTGCTGGGTGAGGGTACATGTGGCATTTACAAAAGATCTTATATCAAACATATTATACTTGAATTCACCCCGTCCACCATTCTCCTTTATCCACCTCCCCCAATCTCTCCAAAACTTTTTAAATGTTCCTTCCTTTTCAAAAATAACTCCACTTCAGGGAAGCAAGCCTACAGACAGAATTAGAACTATCAGACCAACATTTATGGACAAATGGTAAAGAAAAAGGTGTTTTGGTGGCACTGGAATTTGAACTCAGGGCCTCAGGCTTGCTAGGCAGGCTCTACCACTTGGACAACTCTGCCAGCCCTTTGTTGTGGTGAGGTTTTTCAAGATAGGGTCTCGAGAACTATTTGCCTGGGGCTGGCTTCAAACTTGGATCCTCTTGATCTCTGCTTCCTGAGTAGCTAGGACTACAGGCATGAATCACTGACCCCTGACTTGGTAGAGAAAATTTTGACAGAGTTAAAATATTAAATGATGGTGGAAAATTTTAGAAAAGTATGGTATATCCGTAAGATTGAAAATTATGAGTCATTAAAATTATATTTGAGAAGTTGTTACTAAAATAAAGAAATGTTATATAGTATTAAAATGAAGTCAAACAATCAAAAATGATATACCAAATTCTATAAACTGGATGCTAAATTACATACACAGTATCATCTCAACTGAATTATTTTTATTTTATTTTATTTTTTAAATCATTTTTATATTTACTTACATGTGTTTACATTGTTTGTGCCACCTCTCCCCTTCCCCCACTCCCTGCAATCCACCCCTGCTTCCAGGCAGAACCTGTTCTGCCCTCTTCTCTGATTTTGTTGAAGAGAAAACATAAGAGATAATAAGAAAGACATATCGTTGTTGCTAGTTTTGGATTAAGATAGCTAACTATACAGAGAGATTCCTAGTGTTGCTTCCATGCACATGTATATTATAACCCACATTGGTTCATTTATACCAGTCCTCTTCACTACTTCCTGGTCCCCTTCCCATAGTGGCCTCAACGAATTTAAGATTACTTTTTTTTGCTCCTCAACAGGGAACCCATCAACCACATTCAAGTTTTAGGTTTCCTTTCCTTTCCCTATTTCTCCCATGCGTGTTCTCCCCTTAGTGTGTGACCCATGTACAATAATATTACTGCATTTGTTTTAGGTCTGTAATCTGCATATGAGGGAGAACATGAGGTTTTTGGCCTTCTGAGCCTGACTAACTTTGCTTTAGATGATGTTCTCCAGTTCCATCCATTCTTTGTTCCATTCTTCTTTGTGACTGAGTAAGATTCCATTGTGTATAAATACCACATTTTCTTGATTCATTCATCATTTGTGAGGCATCTTGGCTGTTTCCATAGCTTGGCTATTGTAAATAGTGCTGCAATAAACATGGGTGTGCAGGTGCTTTTGTAATAATTTGAGTCTCGTTCCTTCTGGTATATCCCTAGGAGTGGTATTCCTGGATCATATGGCAGATCTATATTTAGTTTTTTTATGGAGCCTCCATACTGTTTTCCATAGTGGTTGTACTAGCTTACATTCCCACCTGCAGTGTATGAGGGTTTTTTTTCCCCCACATCCTTGCCAGCATTTGTTGTTGTTGGTATTCTTGATGATAGCCATTCTAACAGAGGGGAGGTGGAATCTTAGTGTGGTTTTGACTTGCATTTCCTTTATGGCCAGGGATGGTGGGCATTTTTTCATGTGTTTTTTGGCCATTTGGATTTCTTCTGTTTAGTTCAGTTGCCCACTTCTTCATTGGTTCATTGATTTTTGGGGAGTTTAGTTTTTTGAGCTCTCTATATGTTCTGGTTATCAGTCCTTTGTCTGATGTATAGCTAGCAAATATTTTCTCCCACTTTGTGGGTGGTCTCTTCAATTTAGAGACCATTTCTTTTTCAACTGAATTATTAATGTTCATCTTTGAGTAATGAGATTATCAGAGTTTTCTTTCTGCCTCTGAATACTTTTCAATATACTACTTCCTCAATTTTATAAAGTGAGCACAGGTATCTTTCATAATCAGAAAAAAATTTGTTTTTGAGCAGAAACAAATCACTCTGTTCTCTTTAAATCTTTAGCTATAACCCCTCTTTTATTTAACCAGGATTCTTGGCTGCAGAAACTTCTTCTGGCAATCTTGAACAGGGTTAATTTGTTGCAAAGATTTAAGAGACTAAAAGGAGGCTTGAGAGAGCCTGGTAAGCACCAGGTGTTTTAATCATTGACTTCTACTCCATCTTCCTATTCTATTGCTCAGGCTTAAATGACTGGGGAGAAGGTGTTGGTGGTTGCACATAAGTCACCTGCCCGCATCAGGGTGAGGGAGCTGGTCCATTTATGTCCAGACAGACACTACCTTCCTCCAAGACAAGACACGGTGGGAGTAAGGAGAGCCCCCCAAAAGCTATTAGAGTGCTATTAAGAAGGGGGATTAGGTCCTATTGAATGAAACATGTCTTCACTATATAGCTGTTCTGTCAGAAACTTTGCCTCCGAGATGTCTTCATCCTTCCTTTCTTCCTTCTCTCCCTCCTTCCCTCTCTCCCTCCTCTCTCTCTCTCTCTCTCTCTCTCTCTCTCTCTCTCTCTCTCTCCTCTTTTTTGAGGCAGGGTCTTACATGTTGGTAATCAACCGTTGTCTTTTCATTCCAAACACCTTCCTTGGCAATCTTCTTCACATCCTTGCTACCAAATGCCATCTATAGAGTAGCAAATATCAATTCCAGATTGATATTTCTAGCCTTGCTCTCATTTGTGGAGTCTAGACCCAACAGCCTAATTAATGTCTCCACTTGGCTCTCCCATGAGCACCTTAACCCCAACAGGCTTAACATTTACCTCTCCTATTCTCTCTCTACCCAAATGCTTTCTCTCAAAATGGTGGTTCCATCTCTATAGGTTTGCAAACCAGAGACTAGAACGAATCATTCTTTCCCTCTTCCTTCACCTCACCCCTGATGTCTAATTGATCACACAGTCCTAACTGTTAGGAAAAATGCCGCTCTCAAAGAAAGCTCACGAGAAAAGTCTCACACATCCATACAGCAAAGTTTAATGGCAGGCCCAAACTGCCAGGCTGGCCGGGGAAAAGATGGCACAGCCCCGAGTCTGGGTGAGCAGTGGCTTTTACAGAAGGGGAGGGTAAGGAAGTTAGTACAGGTGCAGTAGTCTCTGGCAGGGGTGGGGCTGTCTTAGAGCACAGGAATTTGTTTAAGGGCGGGGCTGCCATTTTGGCTGATTCACAAAATGGCGACATTATTGTTCTATCACTAACAATCCTCACTTCACATCTCCTTTCAGCTCTAGAGCAGACTATTTTTATGTACATGGTCAAAAACAGGAGGGTATAGAAGGAACTGCTAGCTTTGTCCCCAACATTCTTTGTGCTGCTTTTTAGATCATTCCACTTCCTCAACATTTGTTGACTTCATTCTTGCTCCTTTGGCTTGGAGAGGCCTCAGGCCCCCATCTCACCTCCAAGTGTTTGCTAGGGACTTAGAGTTGAACTTATTCTCAGGAGCGTCTCACTTTTGGCAGAATTCCAAATCAATTAGGCTCCAGTTGGGCAGTGAATTATGAAAATCCAAAATAATGGGGGCTTAGATAAGACAGAAGTATATTTATTTCTTATGTCTAAAAAATCCCAAGGAAGTCAGTCATCCACGGCTGGGTTCCCCATAGTGTCTCAGTTTCTGTTTCTGAGAGAACCCATGCTTGGATAACAGGGTGAAAATTCACTGAGGTCATGTGATTCAAAATAAGAATTCTTTGGAGCATGGTATTTAACAACTTGGCTAAATTTCAGCTGTACATAAACCTGAGGAGGTTAGAGGCACAAGGAAGATTTTCAAGACATCAGTTCTCATGTAGAACTGTTACATGATCCCACTACACAGCAGCCTAGAAGGAGCTGGACTGTGAGAGGCATCACAGAATGTTTTGCTGGAGGACTTTTTCCTTCTGAGTTTCTCTGGAACACATCTGCCCACAATTTTTTCCACTACCACCATCACCCAACACCAGTCTCCCCAACATCTCAGCATCTTTCTTCCTCACTTCTCCTCAGACCTACTCACTCTGTAGCTCAGCAAACAGCTTAGCTTACAGGCTTTCCTGGGTCTTAGCCCACTCAGAATGACCAAGGTCCCAAATTTACCTATTAGCAGAGTAAGATGTCCTGTCCAGAGCTGCTGTCAGGGTCCTAAGAGCTAAGAAGGGAAACGCCTGAGGTTATGAGTTGATAATGGTTTCCTGAGTTAACCCCTTCCAGGAGATATTTGCATCTTAATTGAGAACAATCCTGAGACAGTGGTTTTTTTCCTCCGCAAAACTCTCAGAGAAAGTGATGATTAGCTTGAACAACACCCTGGGGCAGATAGATGCTGCTGCTCATTGCTATAGGCCTCCAGTGCCCTGATTCTAATAATACCCAAGCCCAAGCTCTGCCTTATATCCCATTGGTGGCTCCAAAGGCTCAGGGGGTCTTTATCTCAACCACACCTGGGACTCACACTTACAAACCATACCAGTGGAAGGGAAGTCACCTTAACCACCTAGGGAGAGATGGTGCCAACATACCTCTCAGAGAGTCAAGGCAAGATTGTGCTTTTAAAAATCACTTGTAAGGATAGCACGAATTGAACTTAGGATTTGTTTCTTCTCTTCTGTGTTTAGATTTTTAATCAATTGAAACTGTTTTTGGCCTTCAAGGCAGATTTCTATTCTTGGGGGTAAAAATTAAACTGCTTTCTGTTATTTAAGTCATCATTCTGTTTCTCATCTAAATATTTCCATTTTCTATATTAGGGGAAAATTACCCCACTCCAACCTCCCAAAAAAACCCCAGTATTTTGGCGTGAGTTTCTTTTATTTTAAGAACATAGACTGTACATGTGAATGTGAATAAATGAATGATTGAAAAAAACATAGACTGTATAACCCATATACTCTTTAATACACTTGTTTGGCTTGGTATTAATTTGACTGTATGTCCATGATGGTAGTAGTCTTTGCTTTTCTTTGGTTGAAGTTTTCTGTTTATATTGCTTGTCATTTTCTTAAAGGCCCTTTAAGAAATTTACTGTTCTGACAATAAACTTTTAGACTTTGGGGAAAAAAACTGTTTATTGGAAAAATTTGCAAAATGACATAAAAGCAGAGAATGCAAGTGACCCCTTTATACCTATCACTCAGGTTCAACAGCCATTATTTTGAATTCTAATTTATCAAGTGCCCCCCCCATGCACACACACACACACACTTTTTTGGCTTGTTTGAAGGAAATCTCAGGTGTGCGTCATTTTGCTTCAATAAGCATCTGAGAGAGAGAACAGAGGAAGAAAAATATCTCCCTATATAACCACACAGTTATTTTCAGTTAACAAAATTAATAACCATTAATTAATAACATCTACCACTCAGTCATATTTACATTTTCAGACAACTGGGGAAATGGAGGGGTACTTTTGGAATGAGGGGATGCTCTTTACCACATCAGAGCATTTTTTGTAGGAAAAAATTAGGGAAAAGGGGATGGTAGTCAGACCTCTCAGAACATCAGTTGAGCCAGACTAAAATGGAGTCTTGCGAAGCTGCAAAGGCAAATTGAGTTCAAAAGGAAATGTTATGCCTCCTTGGCCTCAATGTCAATTCACAATTTATAAATAACAAGAGTAGGGTTTTGAAGAAAAGGAAATAAAGTTTATTATTCATCAGACAAAGAGGCGAACAGGGAGAGTCAACCCCTCAAAGTTCTGTCGTCCCACTTCTGAGAGAAAATGTCTGCCTTTTGAAGGCGAGTTCAGGGGCTCAGCTTTACTGCATGACGAGATGTCTGCATGTTCACCATGGCCACTGGCCTTAATTCTCCAGGTGTCTGGCACCACTTCTCTGAAGCTGTATGTCTTGGCTGGCAGGCTTACTGCTCTGGTGGTCAGTAATAGATAAGGGGTAGAAAACTGCCTGGTCTAATTGAAGAGTAAAGGCAGTTAACCTTGGATTCTCCAGCATGTAGACAAAGAGGGAAAAGATGTCAGTTTGATTAGCAAGTAAACTGGCCAGCATGCAAGCTGGCTGCAACAAAAATTTTCTGTTTTGTAGTCCCAGTTACTTTTTCTCCACTGTCCATTTCTTCCTTCCATTTCTATGGAAAAGAGGTGTTGCAGCCATCTAACTGTCCCCTGCCTTTAGTTAATTCCTCAGCCCAAGTAAGGAGTTGGTGCTTCTCAGCAAAACCAGCTTTTAAGCCTTCGTTACAGAAATGAATTCATTCCAGTTCCACCTCATGCTTCTAGTCACAGGATTTAAAAACATACTAGAAGGCTATTTCTAGCCACCTCGGGGCTGGGGGAGGGGTGGTTCTCCCTGTAAAGCAATGCAACTAAAAGATTCCTTATACATTCTAAAGAGGAACATTGCTGTAGTGTCCACTTGTCATTCTTTATATCAAAGGCTCAGGAAAACCAATGATGAGGATTTATACACTTGTACATGAGCCAGGAATTGTCCATTAACTTTCTAAATGATCTGGTCACAGTCTGCTGAATTTGGAAGACCTATCTGCCAAGGATGAAACAGCTTTTCCTGCTCAACTGGAACTAAGGGAAAGTGGTTTGGGACAGAGAGTGACAAGTTAGAGAAAGGTAAAAATCGCCAGAACTCCCACCAGCCTCCTTAGAAGAGCCTTTGCTTTAATCTTATCCAGTCGAACTTCATCTTGCTTAAAAGAGTGCTTTCTAGTTATAGCTCCAATTTTTCGGCTTTCATTATAGCCTAAGCACTATTCTCAGGACCCAAATATTCTCACTACTACAAATTAGGAAAATGAAATGCAGAGAAGTTAAGGCATAATTCATCCAAGATGGCAGAACCAGTAATTGGAAGAGCCAGGGCTTGAACCTAGGACATCTAGCTCTGTCTGGCCTGCACTCATAACTACTATGTTATACAACCTTGGGATGAAATACAGTTATTTTTACACATATAGTCTTGTCTGGTATCATTGCCTCCACTGTTTCACTGTTCTGACACTTGTCCCGTTGTCATAATTCATGTCTGTGTACTCGCCTGTCTTTCTACATGAGGCTCAGAGCTCCCATGAGAGCAAGTCCTGTGTCCCCACAGTGCTCAGCAAAGCAGATGTTAATTAGCTGTACGTCCAATGTCACAAGACCAGCATCCAGGGGAAGCAAGTGAGGCACTGACCACCAGTGCAAAGCTAAAGGAGACTCAAAAACAGTCAGCAAGATGGATTTATATTTTAAGGCGATATTTGTTTTCAAAAATCAAAATCAGGATCAATAACAGTATGTTACTGAGCTACAAAAAAAACCTGAGGCAAAAGGGAAAAATCAGTCACAGTGCTTCCTATCTTTATTTAAAATATTGATGTTTTGATCATTATTGTTTGCATTCATTTTGATATTTTAAAAATATTGCATTAAAATGTCCTTTGTCATGATGACTGAGTTTTGTGGCGCTTCCTTCAATCTTACTCCTAACTGAGTACCTCACTTGCTTCACTGTAGTCCAGGCCCTGTGAATAATTGAATAAATGAGTTCATGCACCAACAATGATGTTGTACAGATGAGAAAACTGAGACAAACGTGCAGTAGGCTACACAACTCATTGGTGTTGATTCTTTCAGCATTAGAACATAGACTTCATGATTGTTCATTCCCGGAACTTTTTTTTTATTCGTTTATTCATATGTGCATACAATGTTTGGGCCATTTCTCCCCCTGCCCCTCACTCTCTCCCTCTTCCCCCACCTCCCTCTCTTCCAGGCAGAATCTGTTCTGCCCTTTTCTCCAATTTTGTTGAAGAGAAAGTATAAGCAATAATGAGAAAGACAAAGCATTTTCGCTAGTTGAGATAAGGATAGCTATACATAGAGATTCTTAGCGTTGCTTCCATGTACAAATGTGTTACAACCCAAGTTGATTCATCTCTACCTGACCTTTTCACTAGTTCCTCATCCCCTTCTCGTGTTGACCTCTGTCGCTTTAAGGTTTTTGTATTAGTTCCTCTGCAGTGGGGACATCAAACACTTTCATGTTTTGTGTTTCCTACCTATCCCCATACCTCCTGTGTGTGTTCTCCCCTTAGTGTGTGACCCAAGTCCAACCACATTGCTGTATTTGCCCTAGATCTAAAGTCCGCATATGATGGAGAACATACGATGTTTGGTCTTCTGAGCCTGGCTAACCTCGCTCAGAATGATGTTCTCCAGTTCCATCCATTTACTTGCATCATTCCCAGAACTTAATGTCTTAAAAAATGTTGTGAATGCTTTAGCTAAGTATAACAAATGGCACAAACTAATGAAACAGGCCAAAACTGGAAGCCAATAGTTTTGAAGTTTATTCTAACTAATGCATTATCAGCCACTTATAATAATTGAAGAATGTGACTTGACTGCCACCATTTTAAAAGAATTTATAGCAATTAATTTTACTCAACAAACATTATTCAGTAACTACCAAAGAGTTTTTTCCTGTTTTACTTTTTTAATAGAATTATCATTGGGCCATAAAATGACCCCCAAGACACTAGTAATCAACTAATGTGTTAGATTAGCTACTGGATAAACAAACAGTAATGAAGTGACCATGTGCTTTATTAAAGAGAGAGGGAGGGAGAAAGAGCATAGTTGCTATTCTCAACGAATAATGGAAAAGACCAAGCAACACACATTAAATCAACAAACTTCAAAGTTGGAAGAGACATCATTTTTAATTCTTTGTTTGCCTGACTCATCTGAAACTGGTTCTCTGTTATTTTAAGCAGGTTGGTAATGAGGTTACAGCCATTTACTAACACTGTGAAAAGCCCCTCCTGCTAATAATGACTCAGTCATTAGACTAATAGTCACTGAGCACCTACATGCATCAGTGCTATGGTCTGAATGTTGTGTCCCTCAAATTCAGATATTGACATCCCAACCCCCAAGGTGATGGAATTAGGAAGTGGGACTTCGGGGAAGTGATTAGGTCATGGGAGCAGCGTCCTTATGATTGTGGTTATGCCCTTGTAAAAGAGACCTCAGGGAGGCCTGTCCTTTCCCCCATATGATGGCACAGAGAGATGGTACCATCTATGAACCAAGGAGCAGCCCTCACCAGAAACTTAATTTTCCAGTACCTTGATCTTGGATTTGCCAGCCTTTGGAATTGTAAGAAATATATTTCTGTTGTTTCTAAGTCAGTTAGTCTATGGTATTTTGCTATAGTAGCCTGAAAAGACTCAGACATCCAGGTTGTATGTTGGATGCTAAGGATACAGAGATTCCGAGCTAGGGACCAACTTTCAAGTGAGTGGGGGTGGAAAAAGTTGAACAGAGAAGAGTTCTAATGCATTCAGAGATCTACCGAGAGACATCAGGGAAGGCTTCTCAGAGAAGCAAGGAACATGCCAGTTTGTATTGCAGTGTTTGAAATGGCCCAGTAGCTAGCTCTTTCCACCTGAGAGCTGAGTCACTCATGAACTATGACCAGGAAGTTTGCAGTTGGAGACTAAAATGTTACATTTATCCTGATACAGCTGATATGGGAGATCATGGCTTATATCTGCCAACAAGCGGGCTTCTTCAAATTAAACTGAACTGGAATGTTAGTCCCCAGCATTCTAGGACTAGGAAAGACTTTGCCCACTGTAGGAACAGAGCATTCCTCTGGAGCATGAACGAGAATGGTGTCTCTGGGGACAGGTTGCATTAAAAAATGATGGAATTCATGCTCACATATTGACTATGGTGTGAATGGCATGGTATAAATGTGTACATGTATATAAGTAAACTTTAACTCCTGGAGGTGATTAGTCAGCATTCATTCCTACTCAGGAATCCTCATTTCAGAGATGTTTAAGCACTACAAATTGTATTGCATCCATATCGGGGTGAACCTTTCTTGTAAGGTGC
Source organism: Castor canadensis (assembly GCF_047511655.1). Lineage (NCBI taxonomy): Eukaryota > Metazoa > Chordata > Mammalia > Rodentia > Castoridae > Castor > Castor canadensis. Next base: position 126,100,961 of record NC_133405.1, on the reverse strand, counting down.
TTGTTGAAATGCACAAGAACAGAGAGAGGAACTATAAGTTTATACTAACATGTTGCATGACTATGTTTATGCCTACTTGCTGATAAATACATATATTTGGTAGGATTTGGTCTAAGGCTGGCTTTTATTGTAAGACCACTTTATGGCTAAGTTTTAGGGTATGATGTATACTTCACCCTGCTTTCTTTGCTAGAGGTTATCCAAATAAACCAAAAGAGATTGGCCACTGAAGAATGGTTACACTAGCTTGGGTCAGTTCACCACATCCTTTTCAATCAGGTAAGTCACTCTTCCTTGACCACAGGAGTGGAGAGGAGAGGGTGCTACACTGACAGATGTCCCTTAACATGGGAAGGAAAATCAGTAGTAGGGAAGAAGAGCTCCTCACTAACAGTGAACAAATCTGTCTTCCAAGCAATGGGAACAGTATGTATAAAACCATAGGGGTCTGATTAGTATGCTTAGGAAATTATAAATCATTCAATATTCCTAGAGTATAAAAGGCAGCAGGGGAAACATGTGGAAAAGAATGAAGAAATATAGGCTGGGATCTGTCACAAATCCATACAAATAATGTAAGAACCTGTAAGCAATACTAAGTAGGATGGAATTTGCTCATTAAAAAACTCATTTGGGGGCTGGAGGAGTGGCTCAAGTGGTAGAGAGGCAGCCTAACAAGCATGAGGCCCTGAATTCAAATTCCAGTACTGCCAAAATAAAATAAAAACTCACTTTATTGACAATGAAGAGCAGAGACTGTAAGGCAGAAGGTAGTGAGACCAAGAAAGGAAGGAGATGACAAAGAGGTGATGGACAAAGAGGTGATGAGAAGGCCTGAACTAAAAGGCTGACAGGGAGAAGGTGATAGATGAAAGAAAGGAGAATTGGAAGGGTCTAGTGACTGTGTGACTATACGGAATAAGGGAGGGAAGCCTGTAGTACCATCTCCATTTTCAAAGTACACGAGTGGACACACATCATAGAGAAATATTTGTTCTATAAATACTTAGCCACTAATGTATAAATAGCAAATTTATATTACTAATTATTAGTGGTAGATTGTACTTCCAAAGATGACTGCCACAAACACAAATCTCCATGTATAGAATCTTACCGCTAAGAATGTCTTAATGTATGTTTCCTATGTTCAGTAGATAAAATTAACTTCTTCTTAGGCAGTGCTTGGCATCTGGCAGCTTCTCAATAAATACCTGCTGAATAAATAGAAGCATAACTCACAGGAAGTATGGGGATAGGTAAGAAACCCAAAACATGAAAGTATTTGATGTCCCTACTATAGAGGAACTAATACAGAAACTTAAACTGACAGAGCTCAACATCAGAAGGGGATCAGGAACTAGTGAAAAGGTCAGTAAGAGTTGAATTAACTTGGGATGTAACACATTGGTACATGGAAGCAATGCTAGGAATCTCTCTGTATAGCTATCCTTACCTCAACTAGCAAAAACGCTTTGTCTCTCTTATATTGCTTTTGTTTTCTCTCCAACAAAATTAGAGATAAGGGCAGAACAGATTCTGCCTAGAAGCGAGGGAGCTGGGGGCTAGGAGGGACCAATGACCCAAACAATGTATGCACATGGGAATAAATGAATATAAATTAAAAAAAAAGAAAAATTGAAATATCATCCTAAATAAATAAATAGACACATAACACCCCTGTGTGTTAGTTATCCATTATTGTGTAGCAAGTTATCCCCCAAAACTTGTCATCTTAAAGCAATGGACATTTTTTATCTCATAGTCTCTGTGTGTGGAGACTCAGGGAATGGCTTGCTGGGTGGTTCTTGCTCAGAGAGTCTTGCAAGACTGCAATCAAGACTGCAGTTAAGGTGTCAGCTGGGACTATAGCCATCTAAGACTTGATGAATTTGTGGGATCCCCTTCCAAGCTTATTCACCTAGCTGTTTGCCAGAGGCCTCAGTTACTTGTCATGTAAACTTCTCTTCATAGGGTTGGTTATATATGACAGCTGACAGGTCCAAGAGCAGATGATGATGATGATGGTGATGTGTGTGAGTGTGTGTGTGTGTGTGTGTGTGTGTGTGTGTGTGTGAGAGAGAGAGAGAGAGAGAAAGGGAAACAGAGACACAGACAGAGAGAAACAGACAGAAACAGAGACAGACAAAGGTGCCACACAACCTTTTATAACCATGTTTCAAGTCTTACACTATCACTGTGCCTTATTCTATACATTAGAAGGAAGAAGTCACTACTAAGTTCAGTCATCACTCTGGGGTGGGAGAAGAAAGCATTACCCAATATTAGGAGGCAGGGACCATCGGGGTCCATCCTGGGGGCTACCTGTTGCAGCTCGTGAATTATTAACTGACTATGCAAACAGCAGCCTCCAAATTCTCGAATATGTTCTGTGTCGTGAAAGTGATTATAAATGATTTGCCAATCCTTCTCTCATAGCTTTGCAAACATAGTAACACTATCACTTCTTTGCTCTTCAAATGCTAAATGCACTGCAGTCAGTAAATAGACAAGCATTCTGTAAGAACAACCACCTTTGCATTTCTAGTCCAGGGAAGTTTAGATGAATTGCTCTGTAGCAGTCTTTGTTTGTATGTTTTGAAGCACAAGATTATTCCTTGACTAGAATGAAATTAAGTTTATTTTTCTCATCTCCACCAACCCAGAAAAACAGTATACCAGGCTGAGCCTTAAAAAAGAACAGTAGACTCTGATAGTTCACTTTATGTAAATGCTTATTCCAAGATGACTTGTGATAAATCAAGAAAAATGCCACTATAATCAGGAATTTCCCCACGAAGGTGGTCAGTGTTTTCCAGGATTTGCTTCATGAAAGGAAAAACAAAAATAAAAGCAATTTTCTTGGTTTTAAGACACACATTTCTCTTTCATAAAAATGTTAAAAGTTAGAAAAAACAAATGTTTTCCTTTCTAATGAATTTATTAACCAATGATATGGACTGAGTTTGCCAGAGGCAAAGCTGATCTCATATGGGTATTTTCTAGATGGTAAGCTTATATAGTCATTTGATGAGTTAGAAATATGTGTCTATTTTTAGCCATAATTTCTGCAGTTTTAGCCAATGACTGTGCAACTTCATTCCGTGGGATGAGTCTCTTCATGCCAATTCCAGATTAAAGCCTCAGAATAAGCAATTAAACGTTCACAGAGAGCACAAAAGGAAAAGTGGGGAAGGCAGGTTTTCCTTTTACAAGACATTTGAAATCAAACTATCCCAACAAAGAAAAAAAATGTGTCCACTTGGTATCAAACACAAAACGAAGGAAAGGAAATTTCCCAAAATTATGCCGTGGGTGGGAACATTTTCATACAGTCTTTCTCCCCAAACAGTTTTGTGCAGTGGCTGCCAAACCTGGCCCAGATGTTTTGCATCAGTCTTCCCTGATGGCATCTCTGCCTTGGCTGACTGAAGCTCTGTTTGCTAGCTGATTTTTCCTGAACTCTGTACCTACAAGACCAAATGCATCTTAGTCCTTAGCGTTTTGAACCACCTTGGCAAACCAGCAACTTTAGCCATAAAAAATACTTTTCAAGCATTTCTATGTAATAATTAGATTAGCGTTTTTCCTTTGAAGTCTGCCTGTCATTGGCATTTTGGATGTCACTTAACAGACTCAAACTTGCTTTTGTGCTCAACTGTTGGACCATGTGACCGGGGGGCTATTACATTTTTCACTTCAAGGCTGGACTAGTGGATAGGACTGAGTTTATATACACCAATATATCTTTGGAGAAAGGTGCTTTTATCAGGTAGCACTTTCCCGTTTCCTTAACCATCTCCCTTTTGTGTTGAATGCTTAAGTAACACTCCATGTTGGCCCAAACACCAAGCACTGATGTGAGTAATGAATCCCCAGAACATTTTGTTAAAAACACATTCAGATTCAATTAGGTGTGGGGAAAGATTCTGCATTAAAAAAAATTAGGGGTCTTGCTATGTGTCCCAGGCTGGCCTGGAATTCACTGTGTAGTCCAGCGTGGCCTCAAACTGTCCATCTTCCTGCCTCAACCTCCCAAGTGCTAGGATTAGGCTTGGGCCACATCCAACTCAGAGTCTGCATTTTTAATGATTTTCCAGATAATGCTGATGTTTGAGTTACAGGATTCTAGAACTCAGTTGATTTACTGTAATAGAAACTTAGTTATTCCTTTTGGGTAAACAGTTCTAGGGCTGAGAAACAATAGCTTCTCACCTAAAGAGTTCTTCAGGGCAAATTCTCAAATTTCCCTCTGGCTAAATCCCTTTGAATAAAGAAAACAGCCTGAGCCACTTTAGATCGATGAACACATTTCTCACTTCTAATAACTTGTAGTAAGTAGTGGAAATCAGATGGGCATTTTTAGCAACTATCTTTTCTCTTTAAAATGTCAGCACATTAGATGTGGTTTATTTACTTCATTCGAAGTGACCTCCAGTGCTACGCAGGAAACACTCTACAAGATACTTTAAGAGAATTAATCATATTGAATTAGCAATTGGTTTTTAAAAGCCTTTCTAATGCCAGAACATTCTCAAGGACTTTCAGTGTCATTTCATCACCCTTTCCTGTCTCTGTCTTTCAATGGGCCCCTGTCCTACAGGCTCAAGAAAGCATCCCAAACTCATTGACTAATACCAATAATTGCAAGAAGCCAGATGAAGGTGCCACATTTCATCAAGAATGCTCCATCCAGTTTGCTTCTTGAATCAAACTAGTTAAGACTGAGGATGGGGCATCAGCTGTGAGATGGCTAGCCAAGGCTGGAGAAAATTTCCCTCCGCTTGTCACTGGAGAGCTGCTGGCAAATCTTGTTTGAAATACTTCATTTAATTTAGCTGAACATGTTCCCTTTGGGGCCTTTCTTATCATTTGGAGAATGTGGGGTCTGCTTATCCCTTTTCAGTTGAATTTATTTGGATCTTATTAGCTCCATGATCTTGTCAGAGCTAATACCTGCAACAGAAACAGTGCAATTTCACAATTATATCTGTTACTCTGATGTCTTGTCAGGTCTAGTACCTTAGCTCTTTTTTGTTATGCTAACAAAGTAGTGAGATTTTTAGGTGACTTTGAGTTGTAATTTCATGGTTGATGACCATTTGCCTTACTTTTATGAAAAACAAAATAATAAAGTGGTAATTAGCTGCTATGGTTTGACTGTGTGCCCCTCCAAAATCCATGTTGAAATTGGATCCTCACCATGGTGATGTTAAGAGATGAGACCTTTTGGAAAGTGATTAAGTCATAAGGGCTTTGCCTTCCTGAATGGATTAATGTCCTTATAAAAGAGGCTTCAAAGAGAATTTGCCTTTCCAGTTCTTCTGCCCATTGTCACATAAGGACATAGTATTTTGTACCCTCCAGATGAAGAAAAGAGACTGGGCCTTCATAGACACCAAACCTGATGGCACCTTGATCTTGGACTTCTGTCCTCCAGAACTGTGAAAATGAGTGTCTGTTGTTCATAAATTGCTTAGTCTCAGGTATTTGTTATAACACCACAAATGAACTAAGACACTACCTTTTTGATACAATGCCCTAGATTGAGAAGCCTCAGAAACTACACTGCTTGAGTTCAAACTCTGGTATTGTTTCATTACTAGCTATTTGACCTTTACTTAAGTCATTTAACCTCAGTTTCCTCATCTAAAACATTAAAGTATCTACTCTGTAGAAAGTTTGAAAGAATACTATATGATGCAAAGGAAGTGGCCAATAAAAGTTACTTATAATTTTAATGCCATTCAACACAATTACTTGCAAAATGCTCAACATGGGTCATTGCAATGCAACCTACTATCACATCCTCTCAATATAATTCTAAAACCACTGGCTAATTGTCTGCATTAAGTCACACCAATGGTTTGGTGGTTTGACACGGCAACTACATAACATCAAAGGATAGCAGATGTAATTGTTTCTACCCATCCTCCTCTTAGCCCATGAGGGATTTGGTGAGAACATATGTGATGAAAAATGCTTTGAAAATTGAATTCCTCATACTGAGAAGACATATACAATCATAGTTGCTGTAAACTATACTAATATACTACAACCCTGGGTTTTATTTTTAGGTTTGGTTTTCTAAAAATCCTGTATGGTACAGGTCAGCCAATATTCAAGCAGCCCCACTGTTTTGAATTAGGTGCTGTGAAAACTTCAAAGATGCTATAAGACGAAGTTTCTGCTCTCAAAGGTTTGAACATCCATATTGGAAAATCAAGTGGCCTCTGCAGTTCACTAGGAGGACAGCAGAGGTGCTCCAGTACAGTCTGAGCATCTTGAGAGGTTTCCAAATGCTATCATAATAATGAAATATCAACTGATCCATCTCTATTTGAACTAAGCTTTAGATCTTAAAGAATTCTTGTTCACTTCTACTATAGCTAAGAAAGTGTATGTGTGTGTGTATGTGTGTGTGTATGTGTGTGTGTGTATCTGCATGTGTATGCAAGTTTGCTGCCCTAGTTTAAGCCAAAGCCACTGTCTTTCCTTTTATTTCCATCCAGCAGCAAATATTGATTGACAGCATATTATGCATACCAGGAATTATGCCCTGTTTATTCCAGTCACAATTGTATACACAAGCCTGGAGTCCTTGAGGCAGTAAGCAGCCTTTACTAAAATCTTTCACTCTTCAATTAGGCAAAATATTCATGTAAGCCAATTTTTAAAGTACAGGATTAGTTTTACAAACAGACATCAAGACACTGGAGGAGACATATGCGGACTTTAGATCAAGGGCAAACACAAGGGGATTGGAGTTTGATCACATGATAAAGCGAGAGCACACTTGGGAGGTATGAGGATAGGTAAGACACCCAAAAAACTAGATAGCATTTGTTGCCCTCAATGCAGAGAAACTAAAGCAGATACTTTAAAGTGACAGAGGCCAATAGGAGAAGGGAACCAAGAACTAGAGAAAAGGTTAGTTCGAGAAGAATTAATTTAGAAGGTAACACACATGCACAAGAAAGCAATGCAAGTCAACTCCGTATATAGATGTCCTTATCTCAACTAGCAAAATCCCTTGGAGAGTATATTGCTTATACTCTCTCTTCAACAAAATTAGAGATAAGGGCAAAATAGTTTCTGCCTGGTAGTGAGGGGATGAGGGGGAGAGGGAGAGGGTGGGGGGGGTAAGGGAGGGGGCGGGGGCAAGGGGGGAGAAATGACCCAAACATTCTATGCACATATGAATAAAAGAAAAAAAATTAAATTAAATTTTAAAAAAAGACACTGAAGGAGAAATCCAATTTTTAATTATGCATAGATGTGTACTGAAACCAGAAATAGTTCTCAGTGTCTTTCACAGTATAAGCAGAGCTTGCCACTTGTCTGAATGTTCTAATGTTATTCCACTGATAATCATTTGTTATTACCGTGTTAAGAAGTTCCAGAAAAAAAAATAGAATCAGGATACAATTAGATCCTTACTTCAGGACCACAGTAATAATATCCCAAGTTCCTGGTGAGGGTGAAATCACCCAATAGCTGAACAGATGGAGCCTTTTTTATGTTCAGCTGTCACACACTCAACCTTTGCCATTAGGATCTGTTTGTGAACCAAGAAATGTTGGCTTAAACCCCAGGGTTCTCCCCTGAACTCTCTGAAAAATGCGAGATAATATGTTAAGGTAAACAGTTTAGAAAAGTTGAAAATAAAAATAAATGCTTGATGAGCACATCAGAACTGTTGACATTTCAGCCCTATTAGTCAGGGAAGAGCTTTCTATTTTTACAGGCAAATCTTTTCTCCCTTGAAATCACTTTGGAGATAACATTATTTTTCTTTGCCACCCACAAAAATGTATCTTACTTGTCATAAAACAGTGAAAAAACTCTGAGCCCAAGCACACAAAACCCTTAAATGCATTTGTGCTATCATTGCCTTTTCTGTTTTAGTACTACTAGCCCTTAAATTTCATGATGGTGAAAATTGCCTTTTTGTATTTGTTTTCTAGATTTTTCCCTTACTGAACATTGGTTGCCAGAGTCTTTAAATGACTTGTATTAGCTAATTGGATTAAAGGTTCAGTAAAGGCAAAAATTTTTTTCAATATCCTGGTAACATTTCTGATCTGAGAAACAGATGTTCCCACACCTTTTTGTATCTTTGTGTTCGAGGATTAAGGCTCACAATCTTCCAAATGACTTGAATTCATTTTCCACAAAGTTGAACGTGGGAAGCCTTGAACTTTAAATGTAATAAACAGGAGGTAAAAGAAGGTGGACAAAGGAGGGAACAGTTTGTTGACTTGTTCTTAGTGATTGTTTTCTTTATTTCTCTCAGTTTTCAAAACCATCCTTCCATTTAATTCATTTATTAAAGGATTGAATGCTTTTTATTACCCCATGCACATAAAATATTAAAATGCACTTACTAATTGGAAAAGAAAAGTTAATTCTAACTTAGATGGTTAAGCTACCTTCATTGTACATAGTTTATGCACCTAAAACACCACCAAAGGTGTTTATTATCTCTCCATGAGGGAAAAATGCACTAAATTTAATAAAAATCTTACTACTATAGTACCCTAGCTGAAAGCTTTTTACAATTTTTTTACAGAGTTCAAATAATAATAATGAAAAAAATGTTTTTCTATGTTTATCAGTGAGAGTGATTAATCTGGCATCATAAAAACTTGACATTTTCCATAATCAATTCATGGAATCAAAGATGTGCGGACCCCTCTCTACATACAATTTTATACAAAAGCCTTGGTGTGCATGAAAAATGAAGATTGTTGAGTCCCACCCACAGAGATTCTAATTCATTAAGTCCAAAGTTTGTGTGGGAATTTTCATTTTAGCAAATAGCCTTAGGTTATTCTGAAGTCAGTGGTCCAAAGGCAATTTCTAAGGATGTGATTCTGTAGCTTGACATGAAATATGAAACATTGTGACCCAGCCACTGCCAGCTACCCTCCACTCACACCACTGTCACAAAATCTCCAACAAAAATCCTCAGGGGGCTGACTTGATGGCTTGATATCTTGAAATGCATTCAGAATTATCCTTGGTTATGACATTTATTTTTGTTAAACACCTTCTATCTTTTCACTAAGATCCTCTTGCAATTAGTGAACATGCCAGGGTATGTCTGGTAACACTCTACAAACCACACTACATGTTTGGCCAGAAGACTTTGTTTACATAGTAGAGATGGGGCTACCTATTTGCCCAGTTTTAAAATACAATTAAAATGTTAGAGTTCAAACAAAGAGTCCTTAGCTTACCATCATTACATATTAGAGCAGTGACTACATCATTCAGAGTAAATATTCAAACAGTATCTATACATTAAAGAGATGCTAAAAGGGCAGAGGGAAGGGGTTGAATTTAGACAAAGATCCAGTTATTTTGACAATCAATACATAGCATAGTTTGTTTTGCTGAATACCATCAGTTATTGTTTCCGTTTATGTTTCTAAGTCAGTTCAGACATATTTGTGCAAGTGAGAATGGCTTTTCTTCCCCTGCATGAATGCTGAACCAACTCTGCAAAGAAGGCGGGGCCAGCTCTCACAAATGAAGTACAAGTCAGAGCTCCTATGGGATGTATTTCCTTCCTCCCTTGGGATCTCTATTCTATCCTCTGTTAGCACCCTTCAGAAAAATGGGAAGTGTGGTAGAATGTATTCAATGCTCACAATTCTTCCTTATATTCTTTTCACTGTGCCATGATTTCACTGATCAATTACGCTTCTCTGTCCTGTTGACTTTGAAATTGGCCATATTGACTTTCTCTGAAAGCAATGGAAGTAATAATGAATGAATTCTGAGCTGCGATGTTACATTGGAAATTTATGTCAGACCCTCTTGCACTCTTGTTATCTACTATGAAAAGAGCATACTCCAGGTTGCCGCTGACTCTAGAATGAGGCACTTGTGGAACAGGCCTTGATATGATTCAAATAAGCAGAGCTGTGACATTCAACTCATTGTCACAAGTAAGAAAAATTAATGATTTGGTAAGCCACTAAGATTTGGAAATTGTTTGTTATACTCAGCATCACAGCATTAACTGACTAATACACAAGTGTAACTGCCATTTACTTAGGGCTCATTCCTTACCAAGCACCATTTACATTAGTTTCTTTAATCTTCAAAATTTTCTTCTCAAGGCTACTAATGTGCCCATCTTTCTTGAAACATCAGCTCCAAGAAGGGAAAGCCCACAGCTAATAAGTGGCTAAGCAAAAAATTCAAATTCACAGGCACCCATGTCCAAATAAGGTGATTATCCCATGGCTTTTTCCTAACTTCCCGCAGTTTACATAATAGGTTATAGCAACAACCACACATAAAAAACAGTCTTATTCTTTTATGAAAGTCTTTACAGTTCAATGCACTTTCATGTACCTTCTTTCATCAATAAGAAAATGTCCAATTACTAATTGGGGCACTTAGTCCTGTTTAGCTCTGCTCTAAATTAAATCATAGCCCATGAGATTTGAAATGGTAAGTCCTCAGCTTGGGAAGCAGTGTGCTTTAAAAAGCACATGAAGACTTAAAATATACTGGAATATTCTAAGGTTATGGGTAAGAAAGAAAATGTACCAGATAAAGACCAGTCAAGCCAGTGTTTGGAGTTTTCCTTGACTGGAGTACACAGATGCCACAGAAACTACTCAGGACCTTACTTCTCTTCCCTGCTGAGAAGGAACCACTACTACTGTCACTGTAGACACTCAAAGGTGTAGCAATTTTCAAGTCTGGCTGCACATTAGAATCACTTGGGGAGCTTAAGAAAAAGAAACATGTGGGCCCTGTTACCAAACAAACCCAATCAGAATTTTGGGGTGTGTTGTAATTGTTTAAGTTCCCCAGATGGTTCTCATATGCAATCAAGGCTGAGTCCCACCGAACTAGAAGTCACAGGCAATATATTTGATGACATTTAACACCAAAACCCAGTTCCACTCATTATTCCACACCTGTCAATGGGGGTGGAGTTCAGCTTTGTGTGTCTTTGATCTTCCTACATAGTGTAACTGTCATCAATCCATCTCTACCACTTCCCTTTCTTTCATTGGCTTTTTTCTGACTCTACATCTATTTACTGAAATCCATGTTGATGTCAATCCCTAAAACAATGTTTGCCAAAGGCTAGACTATGAAAGTCCACATGACTTGTAAGGAATCCCCTAAAACTGAGGTCCTGTGATAATCTAAATAGAAGAGATGTCACTGACTTCCTAGCCAAAACAATAATAATAACATTGAAGGCTGTCATTTGTATTGTTTCTATGCCTGGTTCTTACATCCCTATAAATGTTTTGGAGCACTGACATTTTGGTTTAATTTGCACCTTCAGGTTCCCAAGAATTAGCTCTGATTTGCATAACCAGATACCTGGTTTTCTAACTTGCCCCTGGTATATAGAGACTCCCTTGTGGCACTTAACTGATTGCCTCCTCAAGTCCTGTAGGAAACTTTCCATTTTTTTAATAGTTAAGATGCACTACTCCCAGATAATTAATTAATTGCAGGAGTAGCAATTAATTTCAATACATTTGAATAAAAATAGCATCACACATTTATGGAGTACTTTCTACGTGTCAGACACCATTCTTTGTGCTCTATATACATTAATTCGTTTGATTCTTAACCCTGTTGGCAGATGATTATTATCCCCATTTTAAAGATAAAAAAATGAGGCACAGAGAAGTTGAGTAAGGTGCCAAAGGTCACATACTTACTGAATAATACAGTTGGAAATGGAACCCAGATGGTGTACTTCCAGAATCTGTACTTTCAGTCATAGAATACACCACATCCTTCAGTAGGTAGGTATACTACTTAAGGTAGGTATATACACCTTGTTCAGGTGCATTTTCAAAGAGGATGTGGCACAACTGGCATTCTCATCACTGCTGGTACAGTGTACATCAATACAAAAAACTTGAAAGAGACTTGGGATGTAGCTCAGTGGTAGAGCACTTGCTTAGCATACATAAGGCTCTGGGTTCCATCCCCAGCACTGTCTGTGATTAAATATTACCTAACATATTAATTAGACTTAGGGAAATATCTTGAAATAAACCATACACACCTCAGGAAAATTATCATTGCAGGCAATCAAAGTCTCCAATATCTCTAGTGTTTTCCTTGCTTTCCCACTTCCAATCTCCAACACCTACCTCGTACATTCATTAATAATAGTAAGAGAAAGGAATGGCCTCAGTGAGCTGGATGGAATGTGATGGTTCAGTGCTTGCCTCCACTTCCACTCTGGGCCTCAGAGGTGGGTGACTAATGCCAGTTGGATGAAGGTGAAGTTGGTAAGAGGTGCCAGAACAAAGCTCCCTAGTCCTTGTGTCTTTCTGAAGCACCAACTTGCAGGAGTGTGGAGAGCAAGCCAAGGCAGGAAGTGGATTTCTTTTGCAGGAATCTTCGAGAATGAGGAAATCAAGGTCTGGAGTGACAAGCTATTGGTAATGGCAGTCTGCAGCAGGGCAGCCCCTCCTAAATAGGGTTCAATGGAGTGGGCAGCAGCTGCTCCTAAGAATTCTCACAATTCTGCATCTATAGAATCAGCCTGCGACCCAGCCCTGAAATACTGCAGAGGTTACAGCCCAGTCCACAGTGCTCGGTTACTTCATTTCTGCCTTTGAAAGAGTGAGACTTCATCAAATTTCACAAAGGCAATATTTTGCCAGGGAAAATGCTAACTTTCTTTTGTTTAAGAAGCACGCTTACAAAAAAATACTATTACCCCAGATGCCTTCAACTAAGTTCTTTCAAGTAAGTTAGGTAAGTGGGGAAGAACTTTTGAAGCCAGATCAAAAATTATAATCAAACAGTCATAAAATTCACCTCTATATTAAGCAAAACAGTGGCTCCCCTCTTTGCTCCAGAACAAACTGGGAATGGTTTCCAGATAGAAGCCATGAAGTCAGAACTTCTGCTTTCCCTCTCTTCCCCATACATGACACCAAAGTGTGGTAATTAAAAATGAGATAATTTTGGTTAAATATTTGTTTTAGAATTTTGCTAATTCTCAAGGGGAAATTATATTTTAAAAACTTAGGTTGACTTAATTGCTGAATCCATTCATCATCTTCTCTTTTTATTTTCTCTCTCTTCCCTCCCCCTCTTTATTTTGTGGTACAAAGAATGGAACCCAGGGCCTCATGCACACCAGGCACATGCCCTGCCACTGAGCTATATCCCCTGTCCATATCATCTGTTTTCTGGATTTGCTTCCAGGTCTAATTTCCAGTCACATTTTAAATCTCAAGGTAGTTTTAGAATTGGATTTATTCACCCTCACTCTCTCCATCACCCCTCTGTCTCTCTTCCTCTCTATCCATTATAAACTCACCACTGAAATCTTTCTCAGTGACACTGAAGCTGAGAATCCCAACAAAGTTTCAGTGGTGGGAAATTTTTCACAGATTTCCCTATAAATGGGTCTGTATGTTCAAATAATACAAAAGATCTTAACTCTTTTTAGGCTATGATTTGGGAAATTAGTCACCATCTCTGCCCAACAGCTCAGTGCCCTGAGTCTGGATATGCATACAATTAATCACCAACTTTCAGGGCCTTTTCACCACCCTTATAACAGCAGGGTTTTGGGTCCCAATTTCCCCCACTACTGCAGCTTGGAATCATTGGGGAACTGTAGAGGAGGCATGAAGGGCCCTCATAATGCTAGACATCCTAGCTAGCATCTCCTAAGCCAGGAATTACTGGCAGAACCACTAGGCTAAGGATACCTGCAGACCTGATTTTGCTGGAGTTAGTTTGAGGTGCTTTTCATTTGGAGGCAAAAACAGAAGAAAGACATCTGAAAAGAGGGGAGATTTAAAACTGGTGTCTGCCCTGTATTTGATCTGACGGAGGTTCTCAGACCTTAGAAAGCTAGGGATCAGTGTCTAAGGCTGACAGAGCTCCACTCATCAAAGACTCTGACATACTGGGCCTGAGAAGGGATTTTGCTTCCCTAGCCTGACTCTGCCACAGAATGCCACATAGCATTGGCATCCTGAGGCCTTGGGGTGGCCACTTATGGAGGATGGCTAATATCTGGAAATAGTTCATTTATTCTAGAAAAAGATGTGCTCCCAACTTCCTTAAAAGATTGTACACATTGTGCTTTGAGGGAGTGCTTTCATAATGTGTTTAGGTACTCTGCACAAAGAATATTCAAGGCTAGGTGTATTGGCACACACCTGTAATCCCAGTACTCAAGAGGTGAGGCAGGAGGATCATGAGTTTAGGCCAGTCTGGGCTGCATGGCAGGACTCTATCTCAAAAAAAAAGACTATTCAGTATTTCTGCTTATCCTTATAAAAAGAAATACAAAAGGGATAAACCAGAAAACTTTGTAATTGGTGTCCTATGGGAGGGGGAGGGTGTGGAAGGAATATGGGATGGAGTGGCACTTCTCTGAATATAGCTTTTGGTATAGTTTTTACTTTTAAAAGTGCATTAATACTGTACGTACAGAAAAATAAAATTTAATAAGAATAGAAAGGAAACAAAGACCTAAAATGAAAGCAAACTGAAAGAAATGAGTCTAATATCAAATGAGTAGCGTAATCATGCAGGAAGGGGAAAAAAGGAAAGAAAGCACTAATTCAAGTAACTAAAAAATGCAGTATTTGCAAGAGTTAGGGATGTAGAATAGTAGAGCACTTGCCGCTCGTGCATAAGGCTCTGGGTTCCATCTCCAGCACCAGTGGTCTATTGCAGGATGAATTGAAAACAATGCTGAACAAATGGGTGCAATGTGTTGATGTCATTGAGACATATCAGTGAAAACTATGGTTTCCACAATATGTATTTGTATTGTATATGTACGCTTATGTGCACACATAATCGTATGTATATATATGTGTGTGTGTATACATATGCATATGTATGAGACAAACATATATCTGTTAGCTTTTTTGATATGGAGTCTCCCTGTGTACTCAGGCAGGCCTTGAACTTGCAATCTTCCTGCCTCTACTTCCCAAGTGGAGGATTGCAAGTGTGTACTACAACACTCAGTTCGCTTAACTCTTTCCAATGAAGGGGCCTACCAAAGAAACCCCAATAAAATGAGCACATCAAGCACTGAGATCTTTTTTTTCTTTCTCATTTATTCATATGTGCATACATTGTTTGGGCCATTTCTCCCCCCTACCCCCAGCTCCCTCCCTCTCCTCCCCGCCCTTCCTTGCTTTCAGGCAGAATCTGTTCTGCCCTTATCTCTAATTTTGTTGAAGAGAGAGTATAAACAATAATAAGAAAGACAAAGCATTTTTGCTAGTTGAGATAAGGATAGCTATACAGGGAGATTCCTGGCATTGCTTCCATGTATAAATGTGTTACAACCCAAGTTGATTCACCTCTACCTGACCTTTTCACTAGCTCCTAATCCCCTTCTCATATTGACCTCTGTCACTTTAAGGTTTCTGTATTAGTTCCTCTGCAGTGGGGACTTTCATGTTTTGGGTTTCCTACCTATCCCCATACCTTCCTTATGTGCTCTCTCCTTAGCACGTGACCCAAGTCTAACCACATTGCTGCATTTGCCCTAGATCTAAAGTCCGCATATGAGGGAGAACATGCGATTTTTGGTCTTCTGGGCCTGGCTAACCTTGCTCAGGGTGATGTTCTCCAGTTCCATCCGTTTACCTGTGAATGACAAAATTTCATTCTTCTTTGTGGCTGCATAAAATTCCATTGTGTATAAATACCACATTTTCTTAATCCATTCGTCAGTGCTGGGGCATCTTGGCTGTTTCCATAACTTGGCTATTGTGAATAGTGCCGCAATAAACATGGGTGTGCAGGTGCCTCTGGAGTAACCTGTGTTGCATTCCTTTGGGTATACACCCAGGAGTGGGATAAGCACTGAGATACTAGAGCATTTTGTTATACTAAAAAGTAAGGACATGCTAAAAAAAAAAAGGTGGAGACTTGTCATGAAGATACAGGAACAGCCAGCTAAATTTGGGACAATTTGAGCATTAACATAATTAAGCACAATGATGTGTTATAAACCATAGGAAAAACATAGGCATTCATGGATCCATACTGATCAAATAGATAGATAGATAATAGACAGACAGGTAGATGGATAAATGGGACAGAAGAGAGAGCTTCTACTTAAACCTGAATATTAAGCACCAGCAGGTCAATGTGGATGGGGTATTGGAGTTGGAAAAAAATCATCATTTTGTAGCCTTCATGGTAAAGATTAGTTCAAGTAAAAGCCATCAAGAAGTTCTAAATCTAGAAGGACATTTTGATGAAAAGCAGGATGTTTACATCAACTTAAAATGTCTCCACACAGACTGTATTTTAGATGTAAGGTGGGGAAACCTAGTGATAATATAGTGGAGAAATTGGGTAACCAAAATTAATCTCACCAGTGAGGGGCAAGTGGACCTCTAGATGTGATACTATACAAAAGACATACTATCTGTGTAGTTTTCTGGCAAAGAACACAAAACCTGAATCTAACCAGGAAGAAGCAGGACAAACTCCAAATGGAAAATGTGCTATAATAATAAGCAAAGTGGGGATGGGCAGTATTCTTCAAAATTAGCAGTGCTATGGAAGTCAAAGAAAGGTTATGGAAATTTTCCAGATCAATGGAAGCTGAAGTCACATAAGAATTAGAGAGAAGACTTGACCCTTGACTGGATCCTGTCCTGGAAGGAAAATGATTCTGTGAAGGACATTATTGAGGTCAACTGACAACACTTGGGAATACCAATGGTAAAGTATCAATGTTAACTTTACTAAAGTTGGGAAATGGACTGTGGTTACATAAGAGAATATTTCCAACAGTGGCAAAGGGCCATGATGTATATGTATGTAATTTACTCTTAAAAGGCTCAGAAAAAATTAAAGATAATGAGTTACAGATACAGATAGAGTAAATGCTAAGAGAAATGGGGTAATTTATTAACAATAAGAAAATCTGCATAAAGAGTACTCAGGTATTCTTATTTTTGCAACTTTTCTATAAGTTTAAAAGTATTTCCAAATAAAAAGTTTTTTTAAGTTTACTAGTCTGAAACTTTGATAGTGAGACTCTTGGTCCTAGTCATATGTGCCCTGGGCTTAATCCTATAGCTCAGGGTTAAAGCTGAAGGGTCTGACCCTTCTCACAGAGGTCTGGAAGAATACCTCCAAATCAAGGGGGTTCTAGAAAGGAGCTTGTGCCCAGCTTGTCCAACCATGAAGCCTGTTTCCTGAACCAGTAAACAAATACAGAGGAACACAGTGCTTTGAGGAACTTGATACAGAAAGTCATGTCCCAGAAAGTGATGAGCAGGGTGGATGATCAGAAGGAGTTTTTCCTGGGAGTAAGGGAGCCTACAAAAGAAAACACCACTTCCAAGACCAGCCTCCTTCTAGAATGCAGATCTTTAAGAAATATCTTCCCCGGTCAACATCTTCACTTCTTGCCTGGCATCAAGGAGTTTGTCATGAGTCAGTTGGAGGAAAGCGAGCAAGCAAGGCAATCAATGCTCATGTGTGGGAGGGTTCATGCAGTCTGATTTGTGACACCTGGGGGCTCCCACATAATTATGGGTAAGCACAAATAACCTTGATTCCTGAAAATAAGCACTGCCGGGTTTGATTCCCCTTGAACACTAAAGTCGTAAGTGCCACTAGTTGCCAAGTCATATATGTGTCCATAGTGGACGTATTTTGTGTGATGCCACAGATTCTCTGGGCCTCGCTGGTCTTCTGGCCTTGATTCCAGTTGCCTGCAATGTGAGCTTCTGCTGTCTGCAATGCCCCCTGAAGTCTCTGACTCCTCCTATGGTTTCCAGACTTGGATGAATCACACCACAGGGTGTAGGAGTTGCCTTCTCCAGTGGCTGCTGAAGGGGCAGGTGACTTAGTCTAGACGTGCAGGGGAGTTAATGTTTGTAGGGCAAACTTTTCTCAGTGAGGATACCTAAGGGAGCCAACACATAAGCTCCCTATTGACTCTACCTTATGCACAATAGTAAGGCACAGTTTTTCATTTAGCCATGGGGCCAAGTGTACACACCCAAGAGCATTAGCCATACTTCTCATGGCTTGTAGAAAAGCAGTGGCCAGTGTTATAAGACATCATCTTGTGTTTGAATCACATCTTTTATATCTTCACTTTAACACCCCTGTATCATGTCCCCCACAAAAGCTTTAGGAGTTAAGCCTTGCTTCAGACTTTGTTTTCCAGGGCACCTAGAAAAATACAGTGTGGAAAACCACTGGGCATTTCTAGTCTCCTAGACAGCCAGTGGAGTTGCTATAATAGGTCTCCTTGCTATTCCTCCAACTCTGAAACCACACTCCCAGCTTTTGTATGTACTGTTTATCTGAAACATTCTTCCTTCAGATATATGCAGAACTTACTTCCTCCAGTCATTGTCCAAATACTACCTACTTACTGAGGTTTTCCCTGCTCTCCTATTTAAAATTATACACATCCCCCTGCACACTCTCACCTTCGCCTCATTTATTTTTTCTAGATTTCCATAATATATTTTTGTCACTTTCTAAGGTCAATATATTTATTTAGCAAGCTCCATGAGAGATTCAATAAATATTCATGTGTCAGATGGACAAATGGATGTATGGATGGGAAAATGGAGGGATGGATAAATGGGTGGGCAGATGAAGCAGGAGGTGATAAGGCTCAAGACCTCTGTAACCATGGCACAAAGAGCACTAGATCAGGAGTCATGCTCTAGATACAGATCTGGTTTGATGTAAATACTATGTATGACTTTGGACAAGAAGAATCATTTATATTCAAATTGGGCTTTAAAGTTTGCAGTGTGCCTTAATTCATACTTTTTCCTTAGATTCTGAAAATCTATGGATAAGTCTTATCTTTGTTTTATAGATGAAGAAACTGAGGTTCAGAAAATTTAAGTGGCTGCATCTGGATCACATACACAATGACAGGGAAACATGAGGACATTGCTTCCAGAGGCCTTCTGACTCCTAGTTTAAAACTGTAATTGAGTGAAAGAGGATACTCTGTATGAGGGGAATGTTTTAGGGAAACAACTTCCATGCTAATTTGGCAAAATATTATCAAGTATCTCATTACTATATTCATATTAATTAATTAATTAATTAGAAAAATAAGTGATATTGCTAAGCCCAAGTGGCTTTAACAAGTAGGAAATGAATTTATTCTATCTCAACAGTTTTTCAAATGCACTGTATGCAATGTGATGTACTTCACAAATGATACAGGTTCTCTTTCTGTCAAGTTCATTGCTTTTACTGACGAATGGATTAAGAAAATGTGGTATCTATACACAATGGAATTTTATGCAGCCATGAAGAAGAACGAAATGTTATCATTCGCTGGTAAATGGATGGAATTGGAGAACATCATTCTGAGTGAGGTTAGCCTGGCTCAAAAGACCAAAAATCGTATGTTCTCCCTCATATGTGGACATTAGATCAAGGGCAAACACAACAAGGGGATTGGACTATGAGCACATGATAAAAGCGAGAGCACACAAGGGAGGGGTGAGGATAGGTAAGACACCTAAAAAACTAGCTAGCATTTGTTGCCCTTAACGCAGAGAAACTAAAGCAGATACCTTAAAGCAACTGAGGCCAATAGGAAAAGGGGACCAGGAACTAGAGAAAAGGTTAGATCAAAAAGAATTAACCTAGAAGGTAACACCCACACACAGGAAATCAATGTGAGTCAATGCCCTGTATAGCTATCCTTATCTCAACCAGCAAAACCCCTTGTTCCTTCCTATTATTGCTTATACTCTCTCTACAACAAAATTAGAGATAAGGGCAAAATAGTTTCTGCTGGGTATTGAGGGGGGGAGCGGGAGGGGGCGGAGTGGGTGGTAAGGGAGGGGGTGGGGGCAGGGGGGAGAAATGAACCAAGCCTTGTATGCACACATGAATAATAAAAGAAAAATGAAAAAAAAAAAGAAATATAATATGAAAAAAAAAAATGCAGGATATATCCATCTGTGTTTACCAAGTAAGAATTAAAAGAGAAAAACTGGAAAAAAAAAAAAAAAAAAAAAGTTCATTGCTTTTGAAAGCTGGGACAATGGACTGCCAAGTGCAGAGAAGAGTCAGACAGTCAGTAAACAACATTGAGCTTATTTTACTCAATAATTTACTTATCATAGAATTCAATCAATGCTTTTTAAATGCCTTTGATGATGAAAAAGAGGAATGTGATGTTTAAGAAACTGGTAGGGCCTCTTTGTTCTGACACTGAGTTGTTGGGGGAAGTTTCAGGGATACAGACACATGGAGAGATAGAAGTAAAAGCAGCAGCCACAGCCTCTGCCTCAGAATACTGGATTGGGAAACTAACAGAAGTGCTGGAGGCACATTATCAACACTTTCCTCAAACCAATGCAGTCAAAACCCAAATCTCTCCAGCACCAATGTCTTACATCTATAATCCCAGTTACTAGAGAGGCAGAGATCAGGAGGATCAAGGTTCAAAGCCAGCCCTAGCAAATAGTTGGAGAGACTCTATCTCAAAAAATACGGAAACCAAAACAGGGCTGATGGAGTGTTTCAAGTGGTAGAGCACCTACTTGGCAAGCATGAGGCCCCAGGTTCAAACCCCAGTACCACATCCCTCCCCAAAAAAACCAAAAAGCTTCCCAATTCAAAGACCTATGGAAAAGGTTAATTAGGATCTAGAAGATACCTCATGAAGGGAACCCAAAGCATTTGAGTTTGTCTATGGATGGTTTCTTTGTTTCACTCTTGCCAGGTTAACAGGACTGAGTCTGGGGCCAAAGAAAGAATTTGGGGTGCATAAACCTCTAAAATTCTGCTGTGAAATATACAATCCCTACTTGTTAAGAGTTTATCCTCCATTAGGCAGGCAGGTAGCACACTTACAGAAAAACTCAAAAGCAGTTAAAAGGACTAAATAAAAAGAAAATGGAGCTATATCAAGACTTAGTATTTTCAGCCTTAAATTTCAGCTCTGGCTGCCAGCTGAGAAGCAGGGACTTTAAGAGAAACTCCTTAGTGTCACAATGGAAGGATTCCTCTGGGAGCATTTTTAGAGACTGCAACATGAGTGGTTTCATGAGTGTCTGCCACAAGGCTGTGTGCTCAGAAAGTCCCTGTCTAGAGTTTAGTGGTCTAGTATTATGGTATTGAAATTCCTAATATTTTTATCGTTGAATTTTGGGTATTTGCTTCTTTTTTATTTTGTTTTTCTTGCCACAGAGTCTCCCTATGTGGCTCAGGCTGGCCTGAAACTCCTGGACTCAAGCAAGGAATCCTCCTGCTTTAGCTTCCCACGTAGCTAAGACTATAGGCATGGGCCACTGTGCCTGACTGAATTTGTATTTTGGAGAATGGAGGTTAGAGTTTGGAGCCTAGCCCATCTTAGCCCCACCTCCCCAATGTGTTTTTTAACTATCCCTTCTTCCCCATTTGCTGGAACCCCAACCCTATACCACCTCCCTTCCCTGTGACCACTAGCCACCATCCACCTGGGATAGTATCCAGATAGCATTGGAGTTTGAGAATAGAGTGGCATAGCGAAGGTGGAGAAGGTAGAGATGCATGTTCTAACTGATGTAGTGACAGAAATGTTGGGGGTGGGTCAGAGTTGGGTATGTGCCCCACAGAGTCTTCCATGTGACATGGCCACTGCCCTAGGCTGACGACATCATGTGGGTTCTGCAGGCAGCTTGGTGGGTGTGAGCTTGTAGCTTGCCCTAATCTAGATATGGGGTGAGGGTTTTGCATGTTGGACTAGTGGCTGGTCAGAGGAACCTGGCAGGTAGTGGCGCACATGCATTGCATCACATGATAAGACCCCCAAATTCATGTGAAGATTTAGTGTGGCACTAAGTAAGAATTCAAAAGCATCATGACAAAGAAGAGAAGAGGGAAGGAGAGAGAGAGAGAGAGAATGTGTGCATGTGAGAGAGAAGAAACATTTTATATTTTATATTTTACTACATTTAATAAAATCATTTGCTTGCTTTTTGAACAAGGGGTTCTCTATTTTCATTTTGCACTAACCCCTGCGAAGCATGTAGCTGCTCAGACTACAGACTATGAAATACATCTTCAATAATTACAATTAAAAGGAAGGGAGCCATATCCACTATCTTGCCATGGGCTGCCCCTAAGAGTAAGGCAGCTCCCACTGGTCTATATACCTACCCAGTAAGCATAAAGTAGCCTCTCTCTTCCTCCCCTTCTCTCACAGTTTGCTCCTGTTCCTATTGCCAGTGACCCACTTGTTGCTGCCTGCTGTAAGATCTGGGAGCACAGATTTGGAGTTGTACTTGCTACTGGTCTGGAGCATAAACTTAAAATTAAGTTTTTAAAGTCAATTTGCAGCTCCCTCTAGCCCTCCTGCCTTCAGTATGTATGGGCCTTCCTAAGCAGCGGGGACACAGACATTAACATCCAGACCCAGGCAAGACTTTCTCATTTCAAAATGTTTTGACCCACAGGTGGAAGTCCACAAGACAGACATATTCATGAGACTGTCTCAGATAACCATGTTTGGAGAAGTGCTTTGTAGGCACAGAAGGGAAGGCCATATGCAGTTATGTTACTACCTTCTTTCCTTTCAAGTGTTGAAATGAAAGCCTAACGATTCATCTAATAATTAATTAAAATACACACTTCAGTGGACTAGCCAGAACAAAACTGGCTAGTCAGGCAGTGGGAGGGGAAAAAAACTTTCTGCTTTGAGAGAGTCAGAAGCATTTCCCATTCCAAATTAAAATAAGTAAAATAAACTCCAAATGAACTCCAGTTTCAGGACTTGTGAGTAGCTGAGGAAAGAACTCTTGGGTTATCTCAGCTGTGCTGAACATTTTCTTCGGTTACTCCCATCAGCGGCTGAGCTCATTAATTTTGGAAGGCAGCCTAGTATATCTCATTAGGCTGTTTGAAATCATTGATGTCAGAACACATCACTCTTACTTTTTCATGGAGAATTAACGGATTCGAAGTCCACTCTAACCATGTTAGAATCTATGGCCCAGGAAGAAGTTGGTTTGGGACTGTTGCCTGGTTGCGTCTGACACCATCCATTGCCTCTAATGCCTGGCCATCAGCGTGCATTATGAGGGAGACAAGAAGAACCCACTGATGATGCATCTGGAGAGCTCACTAAGCTTAGAAGCATCCATTAGTAGACTCTTGTTTTAAGTGAAATGGAAGTTTGTTATTTAGAAATTCTGTTTTGAATTATTAATTTATGAAGAAATAAGAAATGCTTGGGTTTTTAAACCAGATCAGCTTAGCTCTACAAAATCTTTCTTCCTGTTTTAAGATGAGGAAAGGCTATCTGTTTGGAAGAGAATTGACTAGCTCTTGAGTACTTTGGAAAGTAGCAAGCAATGGGCCATTTAAAGTGAGTTCAGTTTATTTAAGTCTACAACCTAGTTAATAATTTTAACTCTCTGCTAACAGAGTGCCCACATAATGTTGTGAAAAGATCATAAAGCCTAGTACACGGCAACATCTGGCTGTTCATGGCCTTACTTGGTACCTTTAACCATGTACTCCACACTAACTGCAGTCACATTAAACACTTTATATATGTTGTTTTATCTTCATAGCCTTCTCATGAGCAAAATATCATTATCCCCGTTTCACATTTCATTATCAAGAAACTACCATAGAGCCATTTAGAGATTAAGTAACCTGCATAGATTCTCAGAGCTATTAAGAATAAAGACATGGGGGGAGAGTGAATGGAGAGGAAAGAGGAAGGTGAATATGGTCGATGTATTTTATATACTTGTAAGAAAACAGAACAATGAGACCTGCCAAAATCATTTTAAGTAGGGGGGGGGAGGTGGATGATGGTGGGGATGAACCTAACAGAGGTACATTGTAAGCACATATGGAAATAACACAATGAACCCCCTTGTAAAACTAATATAACTAATAAAAATGTTTAAAATAAAAAATTTAGAAACTTAATCCCTATCAAAAAAAGAATAGAAATATGTATTCACAATATCTCCAGACTCCTAAATTCAGACTCTGGAGTTTGAAGAAAAAGGGGAAAGGCCATATAAAAATTATTGATCTCTGAATTCTCTTTCATGTGGTAGAAGGACCAGTTCTTCTGCTGTATAATCCACTTCTTTAGGAGGGGACACACACACACACACACACAGATTTATACATGTTCACATACACAACAGCCCTTGGCCATTCACACCAGGACAGACAGCAGACACTCCCATTCCAGAATGCTTCATGAGCACAGCTAGGTTAATAGTAGGATAAAGTAGATAGTAACTGAATAAGTGCTCAAAGCACTAATCTGTAAAGTCAATAATGTCCCAATGGAGATCAGCTACATAGTACATTTAATTCAGATCTCCATCTGTGACTATTTATGCAATCAACAAAATCTAGATTGTTCCCACTACATGCAAGTTCACAGTAGAAATGAACAAAAATTATCTTTTAAGATTTTTTTTGGTGGTTCTGGGTTTTGAATTCAGGGCTTTGCGCTTGCTAGGAAGGCATACTGTTCATGCCTCCAGCCCTTTTGCTTTGATTATTTTGGAGATAAGGTCTCATTTTTTTGCCCAGGCCAGCCAGACTGCAATCTTATTTCAAGCTTTCCACCATCACAGGGATGACAGGTGTTCACCACCTCACCCAGCTTTTTCTGTTGAGATGGTGTCTCACAGATGCCTGAGCTAGTCTGGAACCCCATCTTCCAGATCTCAGCCCTGCATAGCTTAGGATGACAGGCACATGCCACTGAGCCTAGTTATTGGTTGACATGAGGCTCTTGTGAACTTTTTGCGTGGGCTAGCCTCAAACCTGGAATCCCCCTGATCTCTGCCTTCAAAGTAGCTAAGATTACAGGCATTAGCCACTGATGCCTGACTACAAAAATTGTCTTGATTCCAGCTCTGCTCCCCGCTAAATAACTGTTGCACTTATCTTGAAAGGCTATCATCAGAAGCACCCCAGATTAGTCTATACTGAGCTCTAATATGTCTGGACATGTTTGGATTATGGGTCTCTGCCTGCCTTGGAATCTCAAGCACTGGGCTGCAATAAACTATAAGAGAAGTCAGTCTTGGTCAATACATTGGATATATTATACACAATGATATATGATCATAGGCAAAGATTTTTACAAATCATTTAATGGCTGAAAGGACATTATTTATAACCCTTTCTATGAAAAAGCTGAAAAAGCTACTTTCTTCCCTCTGGGATCTCTTGATAGGCAGGATCTAAAATGAGCCACAAGGCCTCCATCTGATTTGCAAGGGGCACTTTTATATTCCTTGACTTAACCAAGTCTGGATTTCAAGCCCATCCAACACAGTAGCCCCTTCCTTATCCAGCTCCCACCCCAAGCAATTGACCAGCCCTTCTCTTGTGTTCCAGACTACTCAGGCCTCAGGCCTCTACTTCAGCTTTCTTTGGTATGATTTAAGTACTGTTTCTTCGTATCTCTGCAAGAAACACATTCCACAGCTCCCAGGTAGCCCTCCAGAAGTCTCCCTTACAAGGCTGAGAGCAAAGGAGGTTGCGGTCCTTCCATTCCTGAAGCCCACAAGAGTTTTTTCCAAAGAGACTTCATAAATCCCTTCTCTCCCCATTCTGAACTTTTTTCATGCCCATGTTTTAACTGAGGGTCCCAGAGTCATAGAAACAGAACTTGCACCTTCTATAGTTTCTGCCTGTAGCAGTTTGTCTCCTGCTTATTTGAGTGTCTGCATCTGTGGTATTCACATCTCAGCTGAAACTGAGGTAGAAAATTCTTCATTCTAATCAATTGTTATACAAATGACACTTGTATTAGTGATAGACAAAAACTGATATTATAAACCATATTTCCTGCATTCAAAAAAATCTCAGCCAACATTTTACCAAATTCAATATTATTTTAAAATTTTTAAACCTGTTGAAATCACCATAAGAAGGGGACTAAAGTAGAAAAAAGAAAAATAGAGGGGATGAACCAATTCAGATTATAATACATATATATATATATACACACACACACACACATATATATATATATATATATATATATATATACGGAAATGTCACAGTGAAACTCCCTGTTTCACTGTTTGTTTGTTTCTTAAACAAACAAAAATCTCTTTTTAAAAAAAACTGAAAATTGGAAGGTAAAACAATCCTGTCTGGGGGGTTGGTATTAATGGGAGGGGGGAGGATAGAAAGAGAGGGTAAAGGAGGGTGAATATAATGGAAATATTATGTACAAATATATGAAAATGGAAAAATGAGACCTGTTGAAACTATTCTGGGAATGGGAGAAGGGGGAGAGAAAGGAGAGTGATGGAGGGAGTGAATTCAACTATGACATATTGTAAGAACTTTTGTAAATGTCACAATGTACCCTTATTACAATAATAAAAAAGTAAGACTCTTGCTTCTTTAGCTCAGTCTTATCAGTATACTGACAGGCAGTGTAATTTCCCTCTGATCCTCGGCAATTTTTTAGCCACAGATCACTTTTCATCATGTAACCGGTATAGTTATTTCCAAGTCATCCCTGGGATTTGTAAGGCTAAGTATGGTGACTTATGTTTTTGTATTTCTTACTCCAAACAAATTAGTCTATATGGAGGAAAAACCCATTGGGAACCAAGTTCTGGGAGCAATTTCCAAATGGCCTTCTTACTGCTTGAGATGGGATCTGAAAAACTTTTTACCTGGGCTGGCCTTGAACCAAGATCCTCCTGACCTCTGCCTCCCAAATAGCTAAGATTAGAGGCATATACCACCACAACTGGCACAAAAGTCATTCTTAAGATGTTTAAATTGTACAAGGAAGAAGGTTTATCTCCTGGTATTTCTTTCTTGGTGGTCTTGCATACTCCACTTTTAAAAAGATAACGTATATTACTTTTATAATCAAAATATATTATTTACATATGTGTATGTTTACATACAACACATGCACATTGGAAGAGTAAGACAATAGGATAGATAATTCAAATGATCTTTATGGTTCTACCCAATAAGAAATATGATGCTAAACACATATGTAATTTTAAGCTTTCTAGTTGCCATATTAAAAAAGTGAAAAATACATACATTTAACTTGAAAATATATTATATTTAACCCAATGTATCCAAAATATTGAACTGGAGGCTCAAGTGGTAGAATGCATGCTTTACAAATGTGAAACCCTGAGTTCAAATCCCAGTCCCACCAAAATATTATCATTTTAACATGCAATCAATATAAAATTATTAATGAACTATTTTACATTCCCTTGAAATATGGTGTGTTTATTACACTTATGGGATTTCTTGATTCAGACTGGCCAAATTACAAATTCAGGAGAGCTTCAATAATGATTGCCTTATAGTAGATGAATGCTAAAGATATTTTTATTAGCCCTCATTGATTGAACATAGGTTTGTTCTTACATGCTTGATCAAATTCTGGAAAATGCAAAATTTTGCAGAAAAAAGAACTCAGTTATTAAAGTAGAGCATTCTTGTATTCATCACTCTATAAATGTTATGTTTATAAACAGAGCCTCCCCCCTCTCTTTAGTGATTTGTTAAGTCCCAAGCAGTATCCAGGTAAGCAATAAATTGCATCTCAAAAGCATGAATAAACCCCAACAGAGAACAGATTAGCTCACATCATCGGAAGTGTAGACACCACTGTTCTCCAGTGGTACTTATCTCTTGAAGCAGCACCTTCAAATCAATACTGGTTTTCTATTTTTAATGTCCTCCTGCCATTAATCTGTTCTTATGATCATTTTTCTTGCTCAACTTAGATTTGTGCAGGCATCTGAGTGTTTTGTAGGGTTTTGCCCTCTGTATGAACAGATTGCATTTCATTTGGAGCATAAGTCATGTCAGGATGTGAAGGTTGACAGTGTACCTCATTTTTACACAAAAGGGAGGTTAATTCTCACGTCTGACACATGAAAAATAAAACTTGACCATATGTATCATTTCTTATTGTGGTAAAAACACATAACATTAAAGTTGTTCTCTTCATCATTTTTAAGTATACAGTTCAGTAGTGTTAAGGATATCCTCATCGTTGTGTAATTTTATGTTTTTGAGTATTTTGTTTTAATGCATCCTAGAAAAACATGTAAGCTCTCACCCTGTGTGGACAGGTCCATTTGTTGTCAGGCCTCATTGGTTGTTGGATTGGGAAGTTAGAATTAGATCGTGTGCCCATAAAGAACCAGGGTGGCGTTAACTCCATCTGGCACTCTGTGTAATGGAGGCAGAGAAGTCATTAGATATGTGCTTATGTTTTCCACATTACTGCTTGGGTTTCAGAACACTCTGTGCAAGTGTCAGCATGGTCACCAGGCTCCTAGTGTTTCTCATGTGACCCTGGCAGCACACACCTACTTGCTTTTTAGCCGTCTGTAAACGTAAGATTCCTTTGATATAACAACTTACTGTTCAGAAAGTTTTCTAGAAGTGAAAATCATTTGGGGGAAAGAGTCATAATCCAATATAGGTGTCAAATAAGATGCAGATTTCTATGCAACAGTGTGTAACAAGCATGTATTGGGTCCCTCTGCACAGGTGGTGCTAATATTTGATTTAACTGAAGGGTCTGAGTTTTTTATATGCCTGGTTTAGAGACCCTCCCTTTTTTTCAGACCTGAGGATTGAACTCAGGGCCTCAAACGTACTAACTACTTGAGCCATGCCCTCAAGTCCTTTTGTTTTTAGTTTATTTTTCAGATAGGGTCTCTCACTTTTGCCTGGTCTGGCCTTGGACCAAGATCTCCCTACCTCTCTATCTCCTGAGTAGCTGGGATTAAAGACATGAATCACCATATCTGGTTTGTTTTAGAGCTATGGTCTTCATAACTTTACCCAGACAAACCTTGAACAAAGAGCCTCCTACACCACCTCCCTGGTAGCTGGGATTGTAGGCATGCACTGCCACATCCAGCCCTTAGAGACATGTTTAATTGCAGTTGTAAACTGAATATAGTGAGCATTCCATCACTTACGTTCCTCTGTTCCCACTCCCAAAACAGGCTGGAGAGGATCTCATAATGTCTTAAATTCTGTAGTTCCTTTTCAATCAATCACCTCTTTGGGAAAAGTGAGTGAGTGTTTATTCAAGTATATGTGTGTTCATATCCCATAAGCTTGTTTAATAGCTTAAAATGGGCATAAAGAAAAAATACCCAAAGATAACCACACCAAATAGCTGTAACATCCTGGATGTATTGCTTAATCTCTCATGCCCTCAGTTTTTTTCATCTACACAATGGCCAGACTGGATTCAAGCCCTAAGAACCATTCTAATGAAAATCATATGATTCAGTTCCCTAAATTGTCTAAATCCAGCTTATGCTCTTTTTTTGAAATCTGTTATTCCAAGCAGCTACTTCCCCTCTGTGGTTTATTAGAGCGAAACTGATATTGATGAACCACTGAGTGTGTGGCCCTGGAGGTTCCAAATTGTAGCTTGGATAAGCTTATAATTCAGTTGGTGCTAAAAGACATGAGCATGTGACAATCAGGGTATTCATGACCTGAAGACAAATCTGTTTAGGAGAGAGAAAATATTCAGTGTTGAACCAAATACATAGCCGGTAGTGGAGCTGGTAAAATGCCAACTAGAAATATCAACCTGCCCCACTGTTCACGAGTCATTGCTTTCTTTTATTTGATCTGTGGGTCAAATGTCTAAAGGGTGCTTCTGGAGAACAAGTGGCACTTTAAGATGAAAGACTACCTCGCTGGTATACCAGACAGAACATTCTCCTTTGAATTTATTTTAGTGTTGCATTTGTTTTAATTTGTGCCAACATTTTATTATGAAACTTTTCAAGCATAGTAAGATTAAAGAACTGTACAGCCAACAACTGAATGCTCACCTCCTAGATTCTATCATCACCATCTTACTATACTTGCCTTATTACACATTTATCCATCTTTCTATTCATCCATCGATCCATCTTTTTCTTTTTAAAGAAGGGTCTCAATATGTAACCGAGGATGGCCTTAAACTAAATGTAGCCCAGGCTGATCTTGAGCTCTTAATCCTCCTTCCTCAACCTCCAGAGTGCTGGGATTATAGGCATGTACTAGCATACTAGCACACCCATCAACTTTATCTAATAAGAGAATCAGCAATGACTTTCAGGGCTGGTGGAATAGCTCAATCAGTAAGAGTGCTTGAGTTCAAACCCCAGTGTTGCCAAAAACAACAACAAAAATGGATTTCAAACTTTCATGTGACCTTCCCAAATCAACTTGCCTTCCTTTCCACCTTACAGGTAACTACTACCTTGAATTTTCTGTTTATAGTGCACTTTTCTTTATAGTTTTACCATATACTTCTGAATTGCTAAAGTACATATTGCTGATTTTTTAATGCTTTTCAATTTATATGAATGGAATCATACTGTATGATGGCTAAACTTGCTTTTTTCATTTTACATTGAATGCTTGAAAATCACTTATGGTCCCTTATGAAGCTATAATTCATTAATTGTTACTGTGTTTATGCATAAGTATTAATTTATTGATTGATGGGTATTTGGGATTTCCCCAATTATTTACTATTAGAAACATTGCTACTATTTGAATATTCACCAACAAATCTAGTTCTATCATAGATACCTACGGAAGGGGTTGCTAAGTCAGGAGGGGAGTACATTCTTGACTTGACTAGATAATACCAAATTGCTTCTTAAAGTAGTCTTAGCAACTTACACTCCCACTGCCAGTACAGAAGTTTTCCAATTGCTTCATATCCTTGCCAACACTTGATTTCATCATCATTTTAATTATGTTAATTAGGGGGGATACATGAAGTAATATATTATGGTTTGGGTTTGCATTTTTCTGATTATAAATGTGGTCAAGACATCTTTTCATGTCTATTGAAAATTTATGAAATTATTTCTTCTGCTGCTCAAATCTTATGCCCACTTATTAAAAATTAGGTTGTCTTTTTCTTACCTACATTGAAGTGTTCTTCATATATTCTGAAGATTAATCCTTTTTTCTATTAATTATGTTGTAAATATCTTCTTCCAGTTTGTCTTGTCTCTTTTTGTGTGTGTTATTTTAAGGTATCTTTTTTTTTTTTTTGGCAGTACTGGGGTTTTGAACTCAGGGTCTTGCACTTGTTAGGCAAGCGCTGTGCCACTTGAGCCACACGTCCAGCCCTTTTCACTTTAGATTATTTTTCAGATAGGGGCTTGTTTTTCCCTTCTACTTTTTGCTTAAGGGTGGCCTGGACTGAGATTCTCCTACCAGTGGCCTCCCAAGTAGCAAAGACCACAAGTGTACATCACTACCTGGCTTATTTATTGAGATGAGGTCTTCTAACTTTTTGTCTGGGCTAGCCTTAAACCATGATCTTCTCAATCTCTGCCTCCCATGTAACTGAGATTATAGGTATGAACCACCACACCTTGCCTTAAGATATCTTTTATTGAACAAAAGATCTTAATGTTAATGTAATTTTGGTCTTATTTAAGAAATTCCACTGTGTTTTTTGGAGTAGTTAGCCTGTTCTAATACAACTTCTATTGCTTTAGTAATTATCCTGTGAAATTTGGTATACAAAAATTAGCACCAACATTTAAATTATGATATTTACTTTCTTATTGCAAAATACAAGAGC
Source organism: Castor canadensis (assembly GCF_047511655.1). Lineage (NCBI taxonomy): Eukaryota > Metazoa > Chordata > Mammalia > Rodentia > Castoridae > Castor > Castor canadensis. The sequence goes on along the minus strand of NC_133405.1, from coordinate 126,069,358 downwards.
TCTGGAGTGCTTTGACTTTTTTTTAAACTGGAGTGCTTTGACTTTAATCACCATCCACCTAACTTACATACTACTGTTACTATCATAGTTCTTTTTTAAAAAAACTAATATTATTGCTTTTATTCTCAAGATTTTAGATTACTATATATTTACTACTTTATTTGCTCATTTTCTCTACTTCTATCTCCAACCTTCTATCTGAGATCATAACCTTTCTTTTCATAGTACCTTCTACACAAGCCCTTCAATTTTTTAATTTTTATTTTATTCATATGTGCATACATTGTTTGGGTCATTTCTCCCCCCTTCCCCCTGCCCCCTTCCTTACCCCCCTACTTCCTACCTTACCCCCCCTTACCCCTCGCTACCAGGCAGAAACTATTCTGCCCTTATCTCTAATTTTGTTGAAGAGAGAGTATAAGCAATAATAGGAAGGAACAAGGGTTTTTGCTAGTTGAGATAAGGATAGCTATACAGGGAGTTGACTTGCATTGATTTCCTGTACATGTGTGTTACCTTCTAAGTTAATTCTTCTCCAACTAACCTTTTCTCTAGTTCCTGGTTCCCTTCTCCTATTGGCCTCAGTTGCTTTAAAGTATCTGCTTTAGTTTCTGTGCATTGAGGGCAACAAATGCTATCTAGTTTTTGAGGTGTCTTACCTATCCTCATACCTTCCTTGTGTGTTCTTGCTTTATCATGTGATCAAAGTCCAATCCCCTTGTTGTGTTTGCCCTTGATCTAATGTCCACATATGAGGGAGAATATACGATTTTTGGTCTTTTGGGCCAGGCTAACCTCACTCAGAATGATGTTCTCCAATTCCATCCATTTACCAGCGAATGATAACATTTCGTTCTTCTTCATGGCTGCATAAAATTCCATTGTGTATAGATACCACATTTTCTTAATCCATTCATCAGTAGTGGGGCATCTTGGCTGTTTCTATAACTTGGCTATTGTGAATAGTGCCGCAATAAACATGGGTGTGCAGGTGTCTCTGGAGTAACCTGTGTCACAGTCTTTTGGGTATATCCCCAAGAGTGGTATTGCTGGATCAAATGGTAGATCAATGTTTAGCTTTTTAAGTAGCCTCCAAATTTTTTTCCAGAGTGGTTGTACTAGTTTACATCCCCACCAGCAGTGTAAGAGGGCTCCTTTTTCCCCACATCCTCGCCAACACCTGTTGTTAGTGATGTTGCTGATGATGGCTATTCTAACAGGGGTGAGGTGGAATCTTAGTGTGGTTTTAATTTACATTACACAAGCCCTTTCATGAGGAACTCTGTTGGTGCCAAATTCTCAATATTTGGAAATTTGTTTATTTTGCTTGTGGTCTTCATGTGTGTTGGAAGAGGGTGTCCAATTAGCCATTGTCTTAAAAAATCAGGATAAAGCGAGACTTTCATTATTAATATATTGTCCAGGAAAAAATTCCTGTAAGCAGAGTAAAGTGGAGGCTTGTCTGAGAGCTTTTGTCTTTTATCTCAGTAGAAGACAGACATCAGGTATAAAGGAGACATGATGTTACTCCCTCAGATCCCTCCATGCTGAGCCAGGAGCCTAGTGGAGCTGAAGCAGGATTGCACTGTGTTGAATCAGGTGACCTGGTCAACCAGGAGGAGGGAAGGACTGTCCATGCCATGGGTATGGGCAGACCCCATTGTGCTTCACCTGGAAGGGAAGAAGAAATGGAGTTTCCCACCAAGCCCTGATGAGGCTTCAGTATTGCATGAGTTAGGTGTCTCTTGTTCACCTGCTCAGGAGCCATTCTTCAAAGCCTTGAGCCATTGCTGGCAAGAGCTGGTTGGACTAAAGATTTGACACATTTCATAATTTTCTGGATCTGGCATCTTGCCTTGTCAACTTCTGCTGCTGCTGCCACCTAGCTTTAAGCAGCTATCACCCAAGACACCATTCTGTTGGTCTCAAGAAAGCTGGTTGCAGCAGCAGGATGAATACTAAGACTATAGAAAGGAAAGCACTCCTTTTGCTAGCTCCTTCAGTTTAATAACTAGCTTCCATTTTTAAAAACATGTAGTACAATAATTCCACACCAAGACCAGGTCACTAGCAAAGTTCTTAAAAGCAAAGTGGAGAGAAGTAAGGCCTGCCCAGAGAGAGCCTATACAGAATAATTCCCACGTCCATCTCATACCTATGAGGTCTGTTGATTTTTCTTTTTTGTTTGTTTGTTTTTTTTTTTATTGGCAGTATTGGGGTTTGAACTCAGGGCCTCACACTTGCTAAGCAGGTGCTCTACCACTTGAGTCACTTCACCAGCCCTTTTGGTATTGGATATTTTTGAGATAGGATCTTCTGAACTATTTGCCCAGTCTGGCTTTGAACCGGGATCCTCTTGATCTCTGCCTCCCAGGTAGCTGGGATTGCAGGCATTAGCCCCGGCGACCCAGCTGCCTATGAGTTCTTAATGAAAGCTGCAGTCTTTGTTTTGCATCACTAAAAGATAGTTTTTGAAACGGAGATGAACCCAGGCATCATCTGGGAGGTGCGTTAAAATTACAGATTACATCAACTTTAGTATACTTACTAAATGCTTAACCTCTGGGGCAGTGTTAGCCAACAGGAATATCATGCAAGCCCCATATGTGATCTTACATGTTTTAATCATCACATTACATAAAAAGTAGTGAACTTGGGGTGTATCTCAGTCCTACAGAACTTGCCTAGTACACACAGGCCCTGAGTTCCATCCCCAGCATCACAAAGAGGGAGAGAGAGAAAAAAAAAAAACAAGTGAAAATATTTTTAATACTGCATGTTATTTATTTAACTTAAAAATAAAAGGGAGTTTATTTAGCTCACAGTTTTGGAAGTTCAAAGTCCAAAATTGGGTGGCCCAATTAATTTGGCTTCTCATGAGGTCCTCATGGCAAAGGCAACAGCAGGGATATGTGTTGGGGCAAATGATCCCATCTATCTTGAGGCAGGAGGAGAGATTGAGAGGGAAAGAGAGGTGTCCCATGCTCCCTTTAGGGGCCACTCTCCATAAGGACCTTTCCACTAAGCACTGTCTCTTAAAGGTCCACACCACCTTCCAGTATCAGCAGCCTGAAGACCACATGAACTTTTGGCAGGAGACCCTGCTATACTCAAACCACAGTAGAAGCTAACAGAGCATCACAAATTAATGTGTACACCTGGGGGTCAGCCTGCCTGGACTCAAATCCCAGCTCTGTGTTTTGCTATATGTTATCTAAACAAAATATTTATTAATTTCAATAAGATTTTATTTAAAGTTACTCATTTTAATTAATTGTTTATTATTCAAAATAAAAAATACTTTACTTATATATTCAAAATACCATTTCAACATGCAAACAATAAAAAATTAATGTCTTAAAATTCTGTAGGTATTTTTTATTTATGGCACCTCTGAGTTTGGATTAGCCTCATTCAAAGTGCTCATTAGGCACATATGACTAGTGGGTACTGTCTTGGACACTATAGCTTTGGGGGGAGGCCCTAGAAATTTAGAAGTTCAAAAGCATCCCAGGGGATTCATCCTAATTCAGTATGGAAAATGTTGCTTTAAGGAGTAGCAGACACTAAACACTGAGCTTTTGAGCCAATTTGATGGCCTCATAGATACATATATAATGTTGGAGAGGAAGGGGCCTTACAGGTCACAATTATCCCCTTTTATAGGTGAGAAACAGAAGTTACGTGGTCTGTGGCAACTAGAATCCAGGCCTCCAGAAGTTCCATCTTATTCTTCCCACTGCCTTTGTGTGTGTGATCTCCAGACTGTCTGAATTTTGGAGGGAAAAACTGTCAAAGTGATATCTTATCCATCTACTGTACCTATTCCCTGTCTCAATCCTCACTGGATTTTGAGGAACCACTATCACTAGGCACAATATTGTGACCTACTTACATGTTATTTACACCCTCACAATGAACCTAGAAATATTAAATCTATTTTAAAGATGGGAATAGGAACATGTTCAAATTCATAAATGGCTAAGTGGCAGGTATGGTTCCTAGACCATGTCCTTCCCAGCCTGCAGTTTCTACAAACAGAATGTTTTGCCTGTATGCATTGCTAAGGCAAGAGCTGGATAGCCTGACACTGCACCAGAGGTGGCATGTGAGCCATAGCTATTCCTGATGTTCAGGAGCAGTTCTCCACCATAGCCCACCTTTTCAGAAGTTTTGCCAGTCCCCTTAACCCCTCCTATGGATATGGCCTTTTGATTTTCCCAGTCATCAAAACAAGGATGGAAAAGGTTCTCCTGCCCTTTACCTCCACCCTAGCCACGCCATCCTTTGCTCCAGAGTCTAAAACTCTGGTGGTAAGATTCCCTTGTTCTCAGTTCAAATCATGGCTGGAAAGAGTCCTCACACACAGACCTGCCATTGAATGGCTTTGGAAAGCACATGAGCTTTTTTCTCCAAAAAATGGTGAGGTTGTCATGCCTTTGCAATTGGTTTGGCAAACATCTAAGACACCTTTCCATACTTTGGGGTTGGTGTATTCTAGACCCTAGTCATTAGTTTGAACTAGAGTCAGTATTCTCAGGAAAATGAAATTGTTGTGTTCTGATCCATTTGCACAGAACTCAGGAAAACATGTATGTGTTGGGAGGTATGAGGGTGAAAGTCTTAATATATTGTGCTCAAAATAAGTAAGGAGCATAGAGCAAATGCAAGCTTCTCCCCTCACGCACACCTCAGAGTTTTTTTTTCCCCCCTAAGGGGTAACATCAGGTTAAAATCTGCAATTGATTATTGAAGTCAGTCTTCTAATAGGAAGTCAAGAAAGCCCACAGAAGGGTGAATAGCAGAAGTGGTGGCAGTGGCAGGCCTTTGCCTTTGGGACTGGGGGAATAGAGTGACCATAGGAATAGCCTCCAGGACATATCAGCAGCTATGCCTCACCCAGGAGCTTGTTAGACATTCAAATTATTGAGCTTCACCCTACACCTAGCCAATAAGACCTTCTGGGGTAGGTGTGGGCCAATCTCTGGTTTAAGCAGCCTTCCCAGCAGGTGATTCTGATGGATGCTTTTGGACTGGAATTCTCAACTAGTGGTCCATTTGGGCTTCCGCCGTGGGGGCTTGGCTTGGAAAGAAAACCCATGAGTGCCTGGGCTCCATCTCGGAGACACTGTGATCTAATTGGTCTAGAGTGGGGCCTGATGATGTGTGCCTTTGAAAGGCTCACCAGAAGATCCTAATGTACAGCCAAGGCTGAGAACTGCTACCTTAGGACAAGGATCCCAGATGCTGGGCCCAGCTCTACCTTCTTCATGACCTGGTGGGATAGTACACATCTGCACCTCAGCTCTGTCCTCTCTCAAAAGCACTGTTGGCGCAGGCCTTTACAGGCACTTGGAAGCTGAAGCAAAAGGATGGTTAGTTCAAGATCAACCTGGGCTGTAGAGCAAGACCCTGTCTCAAAAATCAAACAAAAACAAAAAGACAAAAGGCACTAGGCAGACAGTTGTCAATGATCCTGAGAGCATTTTCCAGCCAACAAGCTTGGAAGCACCAGCTGGTGGTGACCCTAACACTTCCTCCTAAATCTCTGGCTAGTGCTGGTAACTGGGGAGAAGTGCCCCTAAAAGGTGTGGTCTGAGGCAATCCCCAGTCAGCATTCGGGAATGAAAGGGCCGACCATCTGGCTGCTGACAACTCTCATCCCCAAGGAGTTGATGTGACCTGTTGAGCTTGCAGAGTCAACATCTGGAAAGTCCCAGCTCTGTTATTATCCAGAACAATAAATCAATGCAAAGAATTTCACCTTATTTTTGTAAAGCTGTTGGCAGGCCACTTAGGAAAGGTTCCCCAAATGTCTCATTATTGCTGGGTAAGGCCTTACCTTGCTACTCAGAGCATGGCTTTACTGCAGCTGAAGACCACACAGCTTAAAATGTATCCTTGGCATTTTTCTCTGTAAAAGGAAGGGGATGACCCCAATCTAGATGTAATAAACAAGCTAAATGCAATGAGAGTAAACTCCCTGTATAGCTATCCTTATCTCAACTAGCAAAAACCCTTGGTCCTTCCTATTATTGCTTATACTCTCTCTTCAACAAAATTAGAGATAAGGGCAAAATAGTTTCTGCCAGGTATTGGGGTCGAGGAGAGAGGGAGGGGGTGGGGTGAGTGTTAAGGGAGGGGGTGGGGGAATGGGGGATAAATGACCCAAACATTGTATGCACATATGAATAAAAGAAATATAAAAAACAAGTTAAATTGCACCCCATTCGTGCAATGGAATACAATGCAGCTGTGAAAAACGAGGCCACTTCCTATGTCTTATATAGAACAACCTGCTGCACGGAAGAGGGGAAAAATAGTTTTTGTGGAGTTATTTATCCTTGTATATGCAGAGACTATTTCTGGAACGATAAGCAAGAATGCTTACTTCTGAGGAGAGAGTTCAGTAGTCTCCAACAGAAGGAAGGATGCATTACTTTTCGTCATACACCCTTGTAGTTTATTTGCATGACTTTGGATATGCATTATGTTTTTACTCTAAAACTTGAGTGAAAATAACTGAAAACCTGAAAGCTTAGTCTAGACCTTGAAGCAAAATGAAATGCCTAAACTCCTTCTGGAACAAAAGGGATAAAAAGATTCTCTCTAGCCCCCCAGACTATTCTCTGTGGCACCTTCCCTGCCTGATGACACTAACTCCCAAAGTCATAATTAGTGCCTCAATGACACCCGGCACTATGTCTCATTAGCAGCAATTTTCTGCTTTCCATTCAATCAGTCTTTGACCAATATTTTTTAAATGTCCATAAAAACAAAAGACTCCATGATTGGAATCACTAAAATAAAATCTAAACCTAACCCTTCTCCCACCCTTGCCCCTAGCTTGAGAAATTATTACTTTCTGTTCCTGTTTTCCCTTTCCATGAAGTCAGTAAGTTGAAGCAGTTCCTTTTCCAAAGAGTGGTAGCAAGCACCCGAGGGTTCAGAGGGCAGACCCTCAGCCGCCACAACCCATTAGAACACAGGGCCCTAATCTTGGAAATGAGCAACAACTAAAAAAATCCTCTAAACACCTGAAATAGCGATTGGTCACTGAGCCCTACATTAACACTTTAGACTTTGTTTCTTAAGCCAGTGGCCCTCAAACTTGAGTGTGCATCAGAATCCCCTGGAGACCCTGTGAAAACACAGATGGCTGGGCCCCACCTTCTGAGTTTCTGATTCAGTAAATCTGGGACGGTGCCTAAGAATTTTCATTAATACCAAGTTCCCAGATGAGGCTGCTGGTCCTGGTCTGAGGACCACACTTAGAATCCAGGAATTAGCCTAAGGAATTGACCTTCACTGAAAACGTTACTAACTCTTTAAAATGTATTATGCTCTTAAACTTTTTGTCATGAAATTGTGCTTATCAGGGGAAATTTGTTTTATAAATGAAAAGGAGAAAGGCAAATGTATCAGCCATAATGCCAGCATCCAGACCCAACCACTAGACATTTAATTGGCTCTCTAATTCCTAATAAGCCTAACTACCAAAGTCCCCAGGGCACCATAGATTAGAAGCTGCTATCTAGAATGTCAGGGGAGCTCCAAGCAGTTTAAAAATGTGTCCCATGTGGCCTTGCTAAGTGGCAGCTGAGAGCAAAAGCAGGAAGAGGAAAATGTGAGCAGACGCTGAACCATTTCACCAGTTGACAGAATTGAGCCTGTTCTTCACCTTGACCCCATCACACACAGGGCATTATGGGACCCTAAGGAGGGGCATCCACCTCAATCAATGGGTGTGGGGAGAAGCCTTTGATAAGAAGGGACCTGAGCCCCTGCTGCATCCTAAAGGGAGAGTTGGAATTGAGCAGGCAGAGAAAAAGGGGAAAAGGCATTCCAGGTCCAGAAGCCGCTGCAGGAGTCTTCATGAATCCTTACTTCATCAGACCATCAGCAGAGATGTAGGGAAGATCAAAGAAGTGAGCCATTTGGAAGATGTGTCACAGAGAGCATCTTGGATTTCCTTCTCAAGCTTGGACTTCATCCTACAAACAATGGGAAGCCACTGAACGATGATCAAGCAAGAACATGACACAAGCAGGTGTACATTTTAAGTGGACCATGGGAGAAAGTATGAGGAGGGATGACGGGATTTTCCCAGTGGTCCAGGCCGAAGGGTGGTGAGCTCCAGTAAAGAATAGTAAGGATGGCAAGGAGGAGGGGGACTCAAGAAATACTCAGGAGGCAAAATCTGCAGGGTTTGAGGACTGACTGGGGTGGGTTGGAGGGAGATGAAGTTCAGGAAGCTGTCCCCTCTAGGGGTGTGTGGTCAGTGGCGCCCCCCACACCCGCTGAGGCGGAGCGGAATGGAAGCTAGAGTTTGTTCAGAGGGGAAGAGGATGTGTTCAAGGTGAGTCGTGATAATTTGGCGGTTTGAGATTATCATCCCATTGAATGAAAGAATTTCCCGAACTCTCTATTAAGGATAACAGCCAGTATATATCACACTTTAGAATGTTTTTTTTAAATATAAGGGTTAAAATGAAAGATTTGGGTCCCCGAAGGAACTAACTTCCACAAAATGATGGGATGTGATTTCTCTCATTTCCTAAGTGAGAGAAGTGAGGACTTGTTACAATGTAAACATGCCTTCTTATGAAGGGAATTGCATTAGTCAGGCAGCTTGTCCATCAAGAGTTTATAAATCTTTGGGGACTCAGAAGTTGTTTGCTTTATGCATCTGAATTGCTACAAAAGGGTTCTGGCTCAGCTTTTCAGTGACTTGCCCGGGGCAGAGGTGAATATAGTCATCTTCTTAGAACACAAGTGGATTTCCTAGAAAAAGAGTAGCAGGGAAGACCATGACCAGAACTGCCTCATGCTCTTGGGACCACCTCTTCACCACACAGGTCTCTTGAGAAAAGAAACCCAAACTTGCATCCAGAGAGCAGGAAGGAGCGAAAGAGTACAATTACCAGGCAGGGCCACTTCAAAGTTTACTACAAAACACTCTGAAAAAGAAAACGAAGCTTACAAAGTTATAGTTGCAATAACTGGGGATGCCAAAAGCCTACAAGAGCGTGTTAGCATCCTTACAGGCACTTATGAAGTTTGATGACCTGCAGGGAGGCATTGAGAGCCAATCTACCTGTTAAACTGGCTCTGTCCCATTAAAAAAGGTGGAGGGATGCACATGGCAATCCCCTGGGGAGCTTTAGAAAGGTCCAGTGCCCAGGCCTCATTCCCCTGAGAGTCTGATGTTATTGATCCAGATGTGGCCTGGGCATCAGGGTTTTTCAAATCTTCCCCTGTGCTTTTAATGTGCAGCCAGAGTGGAAAAGCAATGCACTCAAATCACAGTCCTGACACTTTTAAAAAGTTTTTCACAGTAGGAAAGCTGTAAATAGCTCACAGTTTAAATGTCCTTTTGGCACAATGTCCACAACTAAATTTACAAGATCTGAAAATAATTGAGTTAGTACAAAAGAAAAAAGAACTCCCATTTTTTTCAGAGATTTGCAGCTGGGCTAAGCCATTTTAACTGTGCTAAGACAATGAGATCACTAAGTCACTGGCTACTGAATGCCAAAGCCAACATGGTGGAATGTGCACTGAGCACAGGTAAGCTCACTGTGTGAGCTTTTTTCTCATTATGAAGCTGAAATGAATTAAACTTCAAAAAGTAGGAGTCTAGCTGGACATGGTGGCACATGCCTGTAATCCCAGCACTTAGGAGGCTGCAGTACGAGGATCACAAGTTCAGCCTGGGAACCATAGTGACACCCTATATCCAAAAAATTTTTTCCATATAGTTGTCACCAGCATGCATTGAGAACTTACTACGTTCTCGGCACTGTTCTAAACGCTTTACATTTGCCAATTTATTTAATCCTCCACATAATCCCATTTTGCAGATGAGGAGGTGGAGACAGAGAGGATCAGTAGATTGCCCAATGTCACAGCTAAGAAGAGATAGAAATGAGATTTGAACCCAGAACCCCAGAGCCTGAACTTTTAACCCCCACACTATACAGCCGCTACCTTTACCTTTATAGCCGAGACTGCAAAAGAGAAGGGGGGGGCAGTAACTCGATGCCTGCACCTTGGGCTTTGGCAGGCACTGTGTGGGTGTGGCAAGGGCTATGGGGATGCCTCCAAAAGCACACAGGCTTGTAAGAAAGGGTAAGGCAAAGCCACAAAGAGGATATGGATGTGGCTTAGAGGTAGAGTGCTTATCTAGCAAGGGACAGAGACCCTGGGTTCGATCCCCAGCACCACCAAAAAGAAAAAAACAAAAAAGCCACAAAGAACGCCGCCTAAAAGTAGAGCATGAAAAGTGCCCAGAGCTGGGGATATGGCTCAATGGTAGAGCATTTGCCTAGCGTGCGCGAGGTCCTGTGATCCCTGCCTGTGCCAAGAATGCTGTAAGACAAGCATTCTTACAAGGAGGTGAGGTGGACAGAAGCTGGGGCCTTATATTAGGGAGCAGAATTAAATGGCTTGGTGGGACCCTGTCCTCTCACTACAGTAAAATGCAGCATGCTGTCACACACAGTGAGCTGAGCTCTGGAGGGGGTTTCCAGCCCTGTCTTCCAGCCCTCTTCATTTTCCCAGTTCTTTGCAATTTTGTCATGTTGGGTCCCTTGGCCAGCCCCATTTCTACCCTTACCTCTCCTTTAAAACTCTAGCCGAGCATGGAGAAAAGTTTCTTTGCTACTTTTTGCAAGCTGGGGTATGCTGTCATTTTGAAGAACTTTGATAAATCTTAAGGAAGAATAAAGGGAAAATAGTATAATAAATAATATTATGTGAGTATGGCCACAAATTTCCCAGTACCAGGTTTCTAATCTCACATTCTAATACAAAGAACTATATGGGTCACATCCTTAGGCAATAACCCACTCTAGACAAACAGACATGCACAATCTTGTACGGACCATTCTCTAGCCTCTCTCCTTATGGCTTGAGTTGCAACAGCAATTGGCTATTAATTAAAATCCTTCTTTCCTCCTACCTACTCATTCATTCAACATGAATTTATTTGTGCTCGCCACTGTGATAAAAGTTATATGGTCAAGTTTTTGTTTGCTTTTTGAGACAGGGTCTTGCTATGTAACCCAGGCTAATCTGGAACTTACTATGTAGCCCAGGCTGGTCTTGAACTTTTTTTTTTTTTTGCAATACTAGGGCTTGAACTCAGGACCTTCACCTTGAGCCACTCCACCAACCCTTTTAGTGATAGGTATTTTCAAGATAGGGTCTTGAGAACTATTTGCCCAGGCTGGCTTTGAACCATGATCCTCTCTGCCTCCTGAGTAGCTAGGATTACAGGTATGAGTCACTGGCACCCTGGTTTGGTTTGAACTCTTGATCCTCCTTCCTCAGCCTCTCAAGTGCTGGAATTAGAGGCGTGCTCCCCCTTGCCTGGCTACGATCAATATCTTCCTGTGCCCTTCACCATCAGGTACAAGTCTGGTTCTGCTTTAATTGTGTTAGCTTGGGTGATTGTTCTCAATTCTTCACTTCTTTCTCTGCCAGTGACCTTACAGCGCTTCCCAGTAGGATAGAAAAAGTATACCTCCATGATTTAGGGCATGGCCATGTGACTTGATTGGGCCAATGCAATGTTAGCGTAGGTGACATAAGTCTTTCAGTGTTCTAGATGTTTGGCTTTTGCTGTCCCACTTATGTTATCCTTTTTTTTTTATTCATATGTGCATACAAGGTTTGGGTCATTTCTCTCCCCTGCCCCCACCACCTTCCTTACCCCCCGCCCCCTCCCTCTTCCCCCCCCACCCCCTTGATACCCAGCAGAAACTATTTTGCCCTTATCTATAATTGTTGAAGAGAGAGTATAAGCAATAATAGGAAGGACCAAGCGTTTTTGCTAGTTGAGATAAAGATAGCTATACAGGGAGTTGACTCACATTGATTTCCTGTGCATGTGTGTTACCTTCTAGGTTAATTCTTTTTGATCTAACCTTTTCTCTAGTTCCTGGTTCCCTTCTCCTGTTGGTCTCAGTTGCTTTAAAGTATCTGCTTTAATTTCTCTGCATTGAGGGCAACAAATGCTATCTAGTTTTTTAGGTGTCTTACCTATCCTCACACATCCCTTGTGTGCTCTCGCTTTATCATGTGATCAAAGTCCAATCCCCTTGTTGTGTTTGCCCTTGATCTAATGTCTGCATATGAGGGAGAACATATGATTTTTGGTCTTTTGGGCCAGGCTAACCTCACTCAGAATGATGTTCTCCAACTCCATCCATTTACCAGCGAATGATAGTATTTCGTTCTTCTTCACAGCTGCATAAAATTCCATCGTGTATAAATACCACATTTTCTTAATCCATTCGTCAGTGCTGAGGCATCTTGGCTGTTTCCATAACTTGGCTATTGTGAATAGTGCTTCAATAAACATGGGCGTGCAGGTGCCTCTGGAGTAACCTGTGTCACAGTCTTTTGGGTATATCTCCAAGAGTGGTTTTGTTGGAGTCTGGATCTGAGTATCTGTTTTCTTCATTTCCCTCTGGCTCCTGTACTAATTTTGTGCTGTGGGGAAACTGGTTTCCTTGTTTTTCCTGTCTTCCCGTCATTGCCCTTGGTGTTGTTATTGTCCCTGTATTGTGTGCAATTAAGTATTTTCTAGCTTGTAATAATAACAATGGTGATATTCAGAATGGAAGGGTGAGAGGAGATGGTAAGCAAAGAAGTTAATGAAAAAGGGAAAAACAAATAAACAAGTAGAAAAAACACAACAAACAAACAAAAAGTTTCAAAGTTATAAACAGGGAGAGATAGTGTACTAGTCAACAGTAAGCTGAACAGGCATTAGAGAGACAGAGAGAGGATTGAAAATAAAAAATAAAAAAAATAAAAATAATAAATAAATAAATAAAAACTCCAAGTTCAAATACAATAAAGTTTCAGTCTTAATAATTTTGGTGTTAGTTTCTCAGCCTCCAATCCTAGAGATGGTGTCACAGAAGTAGTTCTGTTTTTGTCTCATCAAAGGGTAGAAAAACTAAGAAAAACAAAAGAAAACAAAACAACACAGAACAAAAAAACCCACAAAGTGTACCAAGTTCAAATGCAATACAGTTTCAGTAAGTTTTTTAGCATGCAGGTGTAGTTCAGTTGTTGTCTCATCAAAGGTAGGAAAAAAAAAAGTCTGGAGACAGTTCTGTGAATGGCTATCTGAGGCTGTGGCTCACCTGCCCGCTGCTGTCAGCCTGCTGTTGCTGGAAGCTTTATTTATGCAGATCTCAGGAGTGATCTTATCACTCCCCTGGCCCCTCAGGCTTTGTTTACTTAGAGTTCTCCTGTGCATGAGCCACTGTTACAAGCTTTCCCCTTTCCAAGCACACTGGGGGAAGTGATACTGCACCCACTTTCTCAGGCCTGCGTGTTTATTTACAGTTCACATGGGAAGTGGGTCTTCCCCCCTCTCCTGTGGAGTTTTCCTCCCACTGCCACTCTCACAAGCTTTCCCGCTCCTGATTGCTGGGCATGTGCCCTGCTCCTGCCTTCTCTGGCCAGCTTGTTTATTTACAGCTCATGTGGGAAGTGGGTCTTCCCCCCTCTCCTGTGGAGTTTTCCTCCCACTGCCACTGTTACAAGCTTCCCGCTCCTGGTTGCTGGGCGTGTGCTGCCGTTCCTGCCTTCTCCAGCCAGCTTGTTGTGAGGGATTTCCTCTCCCCCACTCTTCCACACTCAGGGTGCCCTGCCTTCTTTGCTACTTGTCTTTTTTGTTGTTATTGCTTATCATTCAGTTTTTTTTTCCTTTTTTCCCTGGGTGGGGATTGGTCTGTCCAGGGGATTATGCTGATCTGGCCCAGGGTTATCTGTGGGAGTACTGCATGCCACTTAGCTCACCTTTTGGTCTTCATCTTCCCAAGCAGTCTGGGCGCTGCCATCTGGCAGTGGCGTGGGTGCCCTCCTGGTTTCTCCATTTAACATGAAGTGGAGATGCTATGCGCAGGCAGGAGGTGTGGAGGAGTCAAAGTTTTGCCTCTTCTTAGTGGTTTTTCCTGTAAGGTGTATCTCCAGTGTCTCTCCAAGATTTTACTTTAGGAGGCATACTTTCTGCTTCCTCCCTCTACCCTCCATCTTGGAATCCCTTATGTTATCCTTCATGAAAAGAACATACCCTGAATAGCTGCTGCTCCCAGAATGAGGAAATCTGGGTGTTGGTGTGACTCAGTCTACCATCCAGAAACAAGCTCTGCTGATTTATGTCAAGCCCAGCAAAAACATAGCCAACTTGCAGTACCTTTAGCAAGAAAAATAGATGTTTTCATAGTAAATTATTGAAATTTTAGGGGGTTGCTTGTTCTGTAGAATTTTTCAGCAATAGTTGACTAATGCACCCAGGTAAGGAGTAGGCCAGCCAACCAAAGAGTCCCTCCATATACCCTGCACCATTTTTTTCTTTTTAACTACTAAAATTCTAAAATTTAGTAGTTAATGGGACATGTCTCAGTTTCCCAGACCCTCCCCTCTGCTCCAACTTCTCAGTTTGAGGACTGCAGCCAAATAGAAGCGCTGTAGCAATCAATACCACTAACAGATGGCCAACCTCTTTGAGGTGGTGGTTATTTGCTGACTGCCAGGAATCTCTCTCTCTCTCTCTCTCTCTCTCTCTCTCTCTCTCTCTCTCTCACTTTTTGAGACAGTATCTCACTATGTAGCCCAGGCTGGCCTCAAGCTCACAATTCTGCCTCTGCCTCCCAAGTGCTGGGATTATAGGTGTGTACCACCACACTCAACCAGTAGCATCTCTTTATCCTATGGGGATAAATGATCTTACTGAAGTTCATTGAACACAAAGACCAAAATACACATATAATACGAAGAATAAAAATTTCATACTTAATTTATCAGAAGATCGGGAAATCTTTGTAAGGGTCTGAGTGATGATATAATACAGTGGTATGATGGAACAGTGACATGTGGCTGAGGTTTTCAGCAGAGGAATTAAGAAAGTGGTCTTTGGAGTCAGAGAAACCAGGACACCTACCCCAGATTTGTCACTTACTAGCTAAGTAACTTCGGAAAGGCTACTAAAATGCCCCTGAGTTTCAGTTTTATCTGTTAACTAGGCATAGCATGTAAAGCTTAAATGGGTATTGTGTGGGTTTTGTTTGTTCATTTTTGTTGTTGTTTTTAGGGATTTTTTGTGGAAGCACTGGAGTTTGAACTCAGGGCTCATGCTTTCTAGGCAGGAGCTGTATCACTTGAGCCACTCCACCAGTAGGGTATTGTGTTTTAAAGTACCTAATACAGTGCTTGGCATATAGGAGACACATAATACATAGTATTAGTTATTAAGATGATTCAGGAAGATAATTCTACAGCAACATGGAAGGATAGTTACTAGGGGACAACAAGGCCAAAATAATATATTTATTGAGTACTTACTATGTCTCAGGCATTGTTTTGAGTACTTTACATGTACTAAATTCCACAACAAACCTCCAAGGTATGTCCTTATTATCCTCATGATATAAGCAAATAAACTCAAGCACAGAAAGCTTAAATAATTTTCTTAGTGTCACACAGCTAGTAAGCTATAGGCCAAGAACTTGAACACAGTAGCATGGCTCCAAAGCCTTTGCTCTTAATTGCAGTGTATGTAGCCTCTAAGCAGGGAGACCTTTTAGAAAGGTGGGTGGGAAGATCATATAGGCCAAGGAATAATGAAGAAACTCTAGACCAGGACTAATAAAGTGCCCAAGTATATGTGAAGGAGGAAACTTCTAAAAGAAGCAATGTGAAGACTCAGTCTAGCAAAGCTAACGTGGTAAACAACTGCAAATTAGTGGGTGTTGGAAGAAGAGTTAGAGCTCAGTCTAATATATCTAATTTTTGCAAATCATGAAAAGATAAATTTTCAGTTTTATATTCTAAGAAATTACCTCATATTCTGAGAAGTTACTCTGAAGTGTTGGAGAAACCTGAAACAGCTGTACAATGGATGAACAATTAACCCAATTTTGGACTGCCATTATTGAACTACAAGAAAGTGAGTGATCTTCCACTTGACCTTTGTTTCAACCCAGAGATTCCACTTCTCCTATATCATGCCAAAGTCATCCACATGAGAAGGGCTTCTGTGTCTAAGTCTCAAGTAAATGAAAATTATAAATATGTACATCTGATTCTGATATTGAGTGTCTACGTGAAATTCGATCACAACTTTCCACATCTTCCAAAGAATGACTCCCTTGCAGACCCACCCAATTCATCTCCTTTCCTTTGGTGAGTTCAATAAACCTTCCTTTATCATTGAATTCCAATGTATTTACTTCAAATTTTTCATATTCTCAATTGAACAGTGAAATATGTTTTTATATTTTTTCTATCTGTAAAATACTTTATGTGTATTATGAAAATAGAATAATGAAACTTGTTTAAATTGTTTAAAAGAGAGCAAGAGGGTATAAGAAAGTAATAGAGAGGCAGAGTTTGATCAAAGTACATCTTATACATGTATGCAAATATCACAATGAAACCCCTTTGTATAATTAATATATGCTAATTTTTAAATTTTTCCAAAAAAAAATCTCACTATCAGCGGTCAGGATGGGACATATGATTCTTTCCATTGAAATTAAGGGAAACTTAAAAAAATTAATGACTTTTCACTTAGTAGCAGGACTTTTAGGACAAATGAGTATGGTATACTTTGGTCATTTAGAGGGGCTTCAATTTGTGTTTGGTGAATGTGCAGATACCTACATGGATGAAAGTTGCAGGAGGAAGGAGTGTCAAGATGGAGGAAGAGGGCTGGTGCTACTCTGTTTGGAAAGAAACCATAAATTGTGCATTCTTTGCTTTCCACTCTCATTTCAGTTTTTTAGTGGCTGCTTGGAAGATGTTTTCTCATGTGGTTCTTTTAAATCTGAGATTATGAAACCCAGAGATAATAACCTTCGAGTATTATGCTTTCCTTTTGAAATATTAAAATGACAAATTCACCTGCAGATCCTACTAGGCTACCCTCCCTCATGAACCAGGCCAGTCCTCAAGACTGGATTATGTGCTAAAAAGCTCATGTAAAATATGGAGGTTGTTTTGGAAAGGTAGAAAATTAATTCATTGAAAACCATGATTGTGTTGGTACTAATTAGTACCCTGAGGGTGGACTGCTTTCTGTCATACTGTCCTGAGGCTGAAGCTCAGCCTTGAATAGTATACAAGGTTGAAAAGAGGTTCTTGGGAAGATGGGAGAGGCCATATGTAGGTATTGGATTCTTGGTCTTGGGGAATGGGTTAATGGGAGGCCAGCAAAATAGACAACTATGCTAAAAACAAATCATTGACTTCACTGGTTGGCCATTGTTGGAGCTTTGAATGTTGTTTAGATTGTGTTATCCATTGGCTAAAGATTAAACACAAGGTTATAGAGAATTTTTCATCGCAGTGACATTTGTTGTGATGTAATTTGAATTCTTTCACTGCCCATACAAATGAAGAATCTAGTGCTGGACATTGCCTGTGGCAGACACTGTTGGCTGCTCGCCCAAAAGCCCAGTCATCTCCTTTCTTCCTCACAAATACAACCCTGATGTTTTCTCAGGTATCAGATAGCTATGGGTTTCCAGAAAGTTTCAGGACACTCCCCAGGCCCATGGGGTAAGTATTGAGTAGTCAAAGGCAACCAGAACTATTTTTCTTGGAACAAAAACTTATGACCTACAAAGATCTTGTATTCAAACTACCACTCAGCAAAGGATGCAAGGAGAAAACAATGGTGTTTCTACTTACGCAGATCTTGGGACCTAATACAACAGTTCCTTGCCTCTTTATGCTTCTTTAGTTCCAAATTGAGAGGAGGCAACTCATAATCACATAGTGAATGCACTTTTTGGCTTCAGAAAGTTGTGAAATAGTTCTTTATGCTCACTGAAAATGCAGGCTGTACATTCACCTCTTGAGTCAACATTTCCAGGTAAACAAAGACAAGGGGGGATATAAATGGAAAGAGAATGAGGTACCAATAACTTTTTTAAAGCTCTCAACTGTTCACTTGGTTTAGATCAGCAGGATGTCTCAGATTTCTTCATAAATGTAGTTATTGAAGAGTAAGGTATGGTGCCTATCCAGACTGCAAACATGTTAACACAAAATGAAAATACTCCTGTGTTATGAGAAAAAACAAGATACTCTCAGAGTATTGTTATTCCTGAAAAGACTGCTAGAGTTTCTTGAGGTTTCCCAAATGAGGCAATTTCAAAAGTCATTCTGAGTTTATGCTGAGTTTAAGCAAGTGTCATAAGAGGCCATGAAGTATGATTACTTAATTATCAGTAGACTTTTAACCAAATCCGATTTCAACAAACAAAAAATTCTACAGCCTGTTTTTTTAAAAGAAACCACTGCTGTTTTGTCTTTTGATAGAAAGCTATTGAGAAATCATTTAGGTTGATGTTTATGATAAAAAGCCGTTATTAAAATATATTTCACAGCCATCCTGTATTTCTGAACTCTCATAATTCTATTTGAGTAGTGAACATATGAGGAAATAGTGTACTGAGGGTTTAAAACAATGTAAATCAATGCCTCTTTCAGTGATAGTCCTTTTATGTAAAAAATTAAGGCCTCAGGTTCACAAATTCCATTGGCATTTTATCTTACAGGATCACTACATTTACACTTTAGAATGACTAGGAGAATGAAATGGCAGCATACTATTGTACTCTGTTCACAGAGGTAATCATGTGACATGCTACAAACTCAACGGAGAAAAGGAGCCACTTCAAATGCTTATTTCAGTCAGTTTAAATAGCTATGGAAAAGGGTAGCCAAAGCTAATCAGAACTGCTGAACTGATAGTTATACATTTCCTATAAATGAACTAAAAAGTTAACTTATTTCCAATAATTTACTCGGGAGCTCATGGCCTTCTATGTAGATTGGTCTCCAAAAATCATTTCCACTCTAGATGCTTCCTTTACTTTCCTCTTTTGCATCTCCAATAGATGAAAATGTACCAGAGAAAATAAAAGGAAAAAGTGGCGACACATCTTTGAATGACTTTAAGGGTTGACCAAAAGATTTGCTTCAAAACAGAGTGGCAAGAGAGAGATGGGTGATGCTTACATACCTCAGGAGGAGCTGATGGATGTGCGTCCTCCTGGACTCGATTCTCAAGGGAGCATGGCTCTATTTCTTCCGTCAGTTGCATATTTAATCCTCCGCATTGAAAGATGAGACCAAAGAGCTCTGCCTGGAATTATCAGAGATTTGTGTCTACTACATATCTGCTATGAGACCCTCCAGGCATTGGAGAGGGGAGGGGGCACTGCAGTGTACAGCATTTGTTTCTCTACCCTAAAAAATAAACCCTTAAGATCTAGTTAGGGAATGAAAACAAACTCACATTGAAGGTTTTGCTCTTCCCTTCCTCCTCAAATTATAGAGTTTAGAGAAAGCTTTTGAATCCTTAAGCTTACTTGTCCCCTTCTACAGATCATCTCTCTGGGCCTTGGTTTTATTAGCAGGCTCACTAAACACATCAGACATGTAAATAGCATCTGGGCTTTTTAGTTCTCAAGGCAATGCTCCCTTTCTCTTCCCCAGTTCCTCTTGGTGAATAATCTCCTTGCGATTCTTTTTTTCTGAAAGCCTCCAGGTTGCTGTGCTCTCGGATTTCTTCCTACCTTTCTGACAGCTCTTTCTCAGTCACTCTTGCTGGCTCTTTTTCAAGTCCCCAAACTGTAAAAGTTGGCGGGCCCCAGGGCTCTATCCTCAGACCACTTCTCCATTGGCTCTCCCCTCATTGGTGATCCCATTCAAGTCAGAGTTCAATTCTCATCCATGTACTGATGCATCTCTCCCTTCACTATATATCCATCTGCTGACCTGGCATTTATTTGGATGTCTAAGAGACACCTCAAACTTAACACCTGAAATGAATCTATGCTCTTCACCCTCAAACCTGCTCTTCATAGAATCTTCCCTGATTCAATAAATGGCAATTCAATTCTTCTAATTTTTCGGGCTCAGCAAATTGGGCATCTCCCTTGATTCTTCTGTTCCTCTTACACCCCACATTAATTACATCAGCAACTTCTGTTGGCTATACCTTTAAAATAGAGCCAAAGTCTGACCACCTCTCAACACTGCCACTGCTACCATCCTGGACCAAGCCACCATCACTGCCCAACTAGATTATTGAAATAGCTTTGTAACAGGTCTTCCACTTCTATCCTTGATCTCCTTATCACAGAAGCTGGAATATATCCATTTTCTGCTTAAAGTCCTTCAGTGGTTCCCCTTCCCACTTAGATGAAAAGCCAATGTCCTAGCTGGGCCTGGTGGCTCATGCCCATAATTCTAGCTACTTGCTAGACTGAGATCTGGAGGACTGCTGTTCCAGGACAGCCTGGGCAAAAAAAGTTCTAGAGACCCCATCTCTATGGAAAAAAGCTGGGCGTGGTGACTCGCACCTATCAGCCCGGTGGGATGTGTAAATAGGAGGATCCCAGTCCAGGCTGGCCTGGACAAAAAGCAAGACTCTGTGTCCAAAATAACCAGAGCAAAAAGGGCTGGAGGCATGGCTCAAGTGGTATAGCTCCTGCCTACCAAGTACAAAACCTGAATTCAAACCCCAGTACCACCATCACCAAAGGAAAAAAAAAAAGCCAGTGTCCTTATGAAAGAGTAATAGAGGGGGAGAATTTAATCAAAGTACATTATATGCCTGTATGTAAATAAAACTCCTTTGTACAATGAATATATGCTAATTTTTAAAAATCCAATGACCAGGGACTGGGGGCTTGGTTCAAGTGGTAGAGTGCCTGCCCAGCAAGCACAAGGCCCTGAGTTCAAACTCTAGTACAGCTAAAAAAGGCGGGGGGAGAGGCCAATGCCCTCACAAGGGCTCACCAAAAGCCATATACCATTTACTTCCTCACTCTTCCCTTCACCATCTCTATGACTTCATCGCCTACTAGTCTCTCCTCTCCTCTCTCACTCTGTTCCAGCACACTGACCTACTTTCTTGTCCTCAAATATGTCAGACGTACTCCCATCTCAGGGCCTTTGACTTGCCATTCCTTCTGGGAATATTGTCTCCCAGATATCTGCACTGCTTGATTCCCACAGCTCTGTTACATCTTCTCTCAAATATCATGTCAGTGAGACCTTTTTGACTTGCATATTTGAAACTGTAAGCACTCCTCCCCCATCTTGGTACTGTCTATTCTCCTTATTTTTTTTTAAGTATGGTTATCCCATCAGACATATTTTACAGGTTTGTTTATGATACTAGTTAAGGTTTTACTAAATTACTATTAAGAAGCCCAGAAGAGGGAACTGGTGGAGTGGCTCAAGTAGTAGAGAGCCTACTTAGCAAGCATGAGGCCCTGAGTTCAAATCTCAGTATTACAAATAAATAAATAGTCCAGAATACCATGGCTTGAAGTCGATAAACATAATCCATCTAGGCCACTGGAGTATCTCTGTTCCATGATTCAGAGATCTGGGATCCTTCCATTGGGATGCTTCCTAGGGCATTGTTTCCATCTGCACAGATGAAGCTGGGTCACCACAACCAATATGTGAACCAAGCCCAATCTAGGAAATAGTGTAACTCACTCGAAGGCTGGGAAATGTAGTTTAGCCTAGCATCCATTTTCCAAGGATTTTTAGTGGATAATTATTAATGTTCACTGTCTGTATCCCTTCTCCCCAAATAGTACCTGTATGAGGGTAAGAATTTTTGTTGGTCTAATTCACTTCTGTATTGAGTTCTCAGAATACTACCAGCATACTAAAAAAGCTCAGAAATATTTGTTGATAAACGAAAAATGTGACTAAAGACTTTTCTCCCAGTGTTAGCAATAACAAACATCTCTTCCTTAGGACAACCTAGCATTGGCTTTTTTGAGTATCATCTGACAGCTCACTGGTATCTTTCCTTCAGGATAATGAGGACTGAGTCTTCACCTGACTGCCTCTTAGTAGTGAGACACTTGCAAATTCTATATCCACTGGTGTATTACAAAAGCAGTCCCACATTAGCTCAAGGGCAAACACAACAAGGGGATTGGACTTTGATCACATGATAAAGAGAGAGCACACAGGAAGGTATGAGGATGGGTAAGACACCCAAAAAACTAGATAGCATTTGTTGCCCTCAATGCAGAGAAACTAAAGCAGATGCTTTAAAGCAACTGAGGCCAATAGGAGAAGGGGACCAGGAACTAGAGAAAAGGTGAGTTGGAGAAGAATTAACTTAGAAGGTAACACACATGCACAGGAAATCAATGTGAGTCAACTCCCTGTATAGCTATTCCTATCTCAACTGGCAAAAACCCTTGGTCCTTCCTATTGTTGCTTATACTCTCTCTTCAACAAAATCAGAGATAAAGGCAAAATAGTTTCTGCCTGGTAGCGAGAGGGGTAGGAGGGAAGAGCAGGGGGCGGGGGGGGGGAGAGGAGGGGGGCGGGGGGAAGGGGGGAGAAATGACCTAAACATTGTATGCACATATAAATAAAAGAAAAAAAAAGCAGTCCCATAAAGATCCCCTATATATTGAAATATGACCTTGGCTATGGGAAGAGGAGCATTGTCCCTAGCAGGGAGTACCCTGGTTCAGTAGGGAGTCCTAGGATCATGTCCTACAATGATTCAGGATGTCAAGAGTCAGCAGTAGTTTTCTCATCAATAAAGGGCTATTGGTTGAAAGCCTTATCTGTTCCAAGTTTCCTAATAAGTTTGCATTAGAACTACAGCTCCCTGCCTAAAACCTTGGGTGATTATTGCTCTGCTAACTAACCAGAACTTAAAACACCCAAAGAGCATGAATAGTGGCCCCAGAAATCCTCTGATGGTCTGTAAACTTGAGTTCCTGTCTCTCACACTTTCTTCCCCTGGCAGACGGAAGCCTTCCTCAATTCACCATTTTCCTCCAAATGGTCAAAATACAGCTTTTAAAGACTTACTGAGTAACCCAAAGCACATTGTAACAAGCTTATAGGGCCAGTTGTATTTTACCAAAAGTTTCCTAGTGCAAACAGACGCCTCTGATGTAAGGCTTGGCTCTGGCGGGCCCCAGCAGTGGAAGAGAAGAAATGACCACGAAGCCCAGGAACAGGAAAATGTTTCCTTCCCTCAGGAGTAAGAAAAAATCTCAACACCATTTTTACCTTAAACTAAACAATCGATCAAAATGTGGAACAGAAAATTTTGTGTGTTCATCTAAAGTTTGCATTAACATTTTTGGTATTATCTTAGCACTTTATTCAAAACCCAAAGAATTAAGCTCCAAAGTTGACTAAAGTCATTTGAAATAGATAATAGTGAGATGTTTGAGTTTCTTTTTTTTTTAATCTTTGTTTTGTTCTTCACACCTTGAAATGTGAAGAATGAAACTCCCTCCAAAGTGATTTTTTTTATAAATAAAGCCAGATCGAGGCCTCATCCCACTTACTGTTCAGAAATACTTTGCTAAGCTGCAATATGTTGATGAGTTCTGGTACAGACTCCTTTTTTTAGTAAGAAGACCAATGTAAAACTGCATTGGGTTCTGGAAATGGTCCTGAGGTACTTAACTGGTTCGGAAGCCTTTCCTTTAGATTTTTTTGAAACAAGGTAAATGGCTCAAAAACTCTTTCAAATATCAAGATTTTAATTTGTATATTTCCCTTGTTGAATATTCTGAGGCACTGAGCAAAAATATTAAAGAGGAAAGCAGCAGTGGATACATGGAAAGCAAGTCAAGACAGAATTTTTAAAAGAAAGGGGAAATTACACACACACACACACACACACACACACACAGCCAAATATACACCCCTTAGTAGACCCATTGTCTCAATAAACCCCATTATGGTTAAAGTTTAGTTCCCTCCACTTCCAAATGATTATCTTGTTCTTACAGTATTCTTGATTATCTAATATTGTCTGTTATTTTTTACCTGTTTTTCAGATGTTTGAGAGTCATATTCTTACATGAATGTTGTTTCATTTTCCTTGTCTTTATGTTTGAATTTCCTGAAGGCCTAGAGTAATATTCCTCAATTTGGGGGAGCTGAAGACAGAACCTACCAGGCAGACCAAGATTTATAGAAAAGCATTCTATGTTGCTTCTTTGTTTAATTGGGAACTTGTTAAGATTATTCTAGATGGGAACTCATTTAACAATGTGTATTGAATCTCTATGATATTTTTCTCTTTCTTCCCCTGGAAAGAAACACAATTACCATTTCTGAGTTTCCTTTTTACACTTCAGTTTAGATTTTAGGTGGAAAAGGCTGTGTGTTAGGCATCAGTAGAGGATCTAAGTCCACAGTTTCCAAACAGTACCTGAAAGCTAAACTCTGGCAGGGGGCAGTAATCATGAAATGTCTGGAATGGGTGAAGCTGTGGAGATAGATTAGTCTTTGCCAAGAGCCTGGGGTGGTGGAAGTGGTTGGAGGTGGGAGTGACTTCTAAGGGGTACGGGGTCTCTTTTGGAGGGATGAAAATGTTCTAAAATTGAATTGTAGTGACATTTGCACAATAATGTGAATATACTAAAAACACTGAATTGTACACTTAAATGGGTGAATTGTATGGTATGTGAATTATATCTCAATAAAGTTTTTTTTAAGCATGAAGAATGATTAGCTTAAAGCAAGCTAGGAGCAAGTGTCAGAGAAATTCTCCAACCCCTACCCCTCCACCACCACATATGTGTGCACATGTCTATGCATGCACCTTTCCTGTCGCCCTGCTTACCAACTCCATCCCTAGTCCCCCAAACGCAGGACAGATGTAGGCACCCCCTAGGCACACCTAAATAGAAAGAACAGGTTCTATTCACCAAGAGAGATTGAAAATCAAAAAAAAAAAGAAAGAAAGAAAGAAAAGGAAAGAAATTTAGATCACTGTTACTTCAATTTGTGAGAAAAATACTGCTTTCTGGAGACCACACACATTGTCATTGTGTAACTGCTAAAAGCAAACTTGTGTTAAATCCCTCAGAAACATGAGTGATAAAGTGTCACCTCACACTTTCTGTTCACTCCTCTTCTTAAGCAAGTGATAGAGAGCCACTTACCTTCAAGGATGGTTATTCAAAATGTTGGAAATATATTTTAAGTTTTATGAGGGAAACCAGTACATGAATGAGGGACAATTCTACAAAGACTCCATGGAACTTCCTAGGTATGAAATGAAGAAAGTCAAGGAGCAGAAGGGAGTCTCACTATTTGGTCTAAATAACACTTAAAGGAAGGTCTAGTTGACACCTTCAGGATCCTAATTTGAGTGTTGAAGAAGGTTCAGTAGTCTTTGGGATGCAGGGGGGTTTGTTTTGGGGTGGGGGAGGGCTTAAAGGAGATCGATGTTTAAGATTGTATGAATACATGTTAATTTCTTATTTGACATTGTAGTTTGCCTCAGGGAGAAAGTGAAAATCATAAATCACTGAAAATATTCGAGGGCAAGATAACTTAAATGATTTTCATGAATGCTGACTGCACTTTCGAGAATGAATTTGTATAAGAGAAGTGATACTGATATTATTATGATCATATTATTTTTAAGAAGTGGTACTGGAACTACATATTTTAAGCAAAATTGTTTATTTTGTGCTGGGGACTGAACCCAGGACCTTGACATGCTAGTCACACACTCCACCACAGAGCTCCAACTCAGCCTATACTTTGTGAAAAGAGACTTTGTCTTCTTGCGTTATATAGTGGAATATTTATGGATGAAACAGTATTATAGTCAAGATTTGCTTCAAAAAATTTAGGTGAGGAGGAAGTGAGCAGGTGTAGAGGATTGAATCAAGTGAAGGATCCTAAGGAGTTCATTGTAATATTCTATTTACTTTTATAAAAAATGTTTTCCATAATAAAAAGCTTAAACATCCGGTGCCACTGGCTCACACCTGTAATCCTAGCTACTTGGGAGGCAGAGATCCAGAGGATCATGGTTCAAGGCCAGCCAGGCAAATAGTTAGAAGACCTAATCTCAACAAATATCTGGCTGCA
Source organism: Castor canadensis (assembly GCF_047511655.1). NCBI lineage: Eukaryota > Metazoa > Chordata > Mammalia > Rodentia > Castoridae > Castor > Castor canadensis. Next base: position 126,043,420 of record NC_133405.1, on the reverse strand, counting down.
GTGGTGCACACCTTTCATCCCAGCTACACAAGAAGCTGAGACTGGGAGGATCACAGTTTGAGGCCAGCTCAGGCAAAAAGCTCATGAGACCCTATCTCAACAGAAAAGGCTGGGCATGATGGCATATGCCTGCCACCCCAGCTACAGCAAGAAGTGTAAAATAGGAGAATCATGGTCCAAGCCAGCCTGGGCAAAAAGCAAGACTCTACGTCAAGTAACCAGAGCAAAAAGGGGTGCAGGTGTGGCTCAAGTGGTAGAGGTGCTATGCCTTGCAAACTCAAAGCCCTCAGTTCAAACCCCAATACCACCAAAAAAAAAGCTTAAACATTTTAAGAAAACATATTTTTAACAACATTCAGAACAAAAGTTGGGGCCCATGACCAAAGATAATAAAAAGATGCTTAGTAAAAAAATGAGACTTTCCAAAATAATACTCTACAATTTTAGTTACCATAAAAGTGCTATTGCCAAAGATAAATGAAAATGCTACCCTATAATCAAGTTCAAGTGGAAGACAGTATTCCAGTAGTGTCTACCTCTGTCACCCATTTCAGAAGTGAGTTGACCCAAATAGAAAGTGGCCCAGCTAAAGCTAATTGGGAGTAGCTGGCTGACTGATGCAGGGCAGAGCAGCACATTGGCCTGGCTTCCTCTTGGACTGCACACATTGCCAGTTCCAGGAGTTCCCCAGCTGAGAGCAGAAAGGAGGGACTTATGGAAAGAATGGAAAAATAATCTGTAAAAAACTGGAAATTATTCTGGTGGCTTTTTTGGGTACGAATAAAAATTAAAATTAAATTCTTACCTACTTGAACAACACAAATATCCTCTATCACAAAGTTTTTATTTCTTAACTTCACACCCAATCAATTTAACCTTTCTATCCTATAAAACATGCTGGAATTTCAGCTAACTAGCATGAAATTGATCAGGGCTTTCTATTTACCTGAACTAATTTTGTTACATTCTCTATTCATAGAAACTGTAGACCAATAACAAAAAAAGTGGAAGTATTTATTTTTCTCAAAAAATTCTGTATATTTTTTACTTTAAATTTGCATCCTTAAGTCAAGTGTAATGCCCTACTGTTATTCTAGCTACTCAGGAGACAGAGATAGAATAGCAAGACTGTAGTTCAAGGCCAGCTGGGGCAAAATGTTCATGAGACCCCATCTCAACCAATGCTTGGACACAGTGGTGCACACCTGTCATCTTAGCTACATGGGAAACACAAACAGGAGGATCATGGTCCAGGCTGTCCTGAGCATAAACTGAGATCCTGTCTCAAAAATAACTGACACAGAAAGGGCTGGCAGAGTGGCTCAAATGGTAAAGCACCTGCTTAGCAAGCAGGAGACTCTGAGTTCAACCCTTAGTACTGAAAAAAAAGAAAAGAAAAAAATGCATCCCTAGTTCTGCTCTTGTCCTTACAACTATAACATAGGCTAGGAGGTCACCCAACGTTCCATAAAGAGCCAGACAGTTAATAGTTTAGGCTTTGCAAGCCCATCAACTGCACTGTAGCAGCCATGGACAATATATGAACAAGTGAGCATGACTGTGCTCCAATAAAACTTTATTTACAAAAACAGTTGACAAGCCAGATTTGAAAGTCATTGTTGCTGATACCAGGTTAAAAAAAAACTTTATGGATGAAGGGACTACATTAGTTTCCTATCACTTTTTTAACAAATAACCACAAATTTAGTGGCTTAAAACAATACAGATTCTTTGTATGAACATTCTAGAAGTCAGAAATCTGAAATGTGTCTCTCTAGGTTAGAATCAAGGTGTTGGGAGAGTTTTTCTGCTGGAGACTCCAGGGAAGACTCTTTTTCTTTGCCTTCTCCATCTTCTGTGGGCTGCCAGTATTCCTTGGCTTATTTCTCTTCCTCTATCTTCAAAGTTGGCAATGACTGTCTAAATCCTTCTCATGTCACATCATTCTGACCTCCTCTTCTGACTCACTCTCTTCCACATTTAAGGACCCATGTGATAATATTTGGGCTCACCAGATAATCCAAGATGATTTCCCCATTTTAAAGCCAGCTGGCTGGCAATCTTAATTCCATCTCAACCTTAAATCCCCTTTACCATGTAGTGTAACATATTTATAGGCTCCAGAAAGCTCCAGAAATTTGAATATCTTTGGAGAGCAGTATTAGTTTGTCACTATAGGGCCTAATAGGAAATAATTCATTCACTGATCACACTCCGTTTAGGTCTTTTGTTCTTGTTTTTGTTGGGGGGATTTTTTTGCTTTTGTTTGGCAGTACTAGGGTTTGAACTCCAGGCCTCATGCTTGCTAGGCAGACACTTTACCACTTGAGCCATTCCACCAGCCCTCTGTTTAGATTCTGCTTATTCTTGGCAGTTGGTTAATGCCTTCAGCAAGGACAAGAGTACAGCAGCAGTGAAAGAATACTGCTCCCAGTTTGAAAAGCAGGACAGTTAGTTCACTGTGATCCAAGGTCTTTGTATATTTCATGGTACACTGGGGAAAGAACACAGAACACAACTGAGAGTGTGAGCTATGGAGTTCAATTCACTTCCTTGCCCCAGCACTTAAGGGACCTGAGATCAATTACTTGCTTTGTGGCCTGAGTCTGCTCATGTATTATACGGGAATAACAACACCTACTTTGCAGAGTAGCATACATATTAAATGAGATAACAAATGAGAAACAGCTAACCCAATGCCTAGTCTGTCATTAATGCTGTTTGTGCAGAACTGTGGGATTTTACTTAGAGTTGAATCATGTACCTTTGAACACAATAGCCACATGGAGAAAGTATGTTATGGATTAATTTCTGTGCAAGACAAATTTTGGTTCTTATCCCCCACACAAACTATACCATTATAATTGGGTTCTAATTATGAAGTCAAAAGCAACGTTTACTTGGCCTTAAAATAGTACTATGTATAAGCACCTAGTAAATAAAAACCTTTGGGAATAATAATACCTCAAAATATTTACTCTCAAATTACTCTGGCAGACCATTCACTAGGGACACTGCTGAGGGTATGCCAAGAACAGCACTCATCATATGTTAAAAATAGGTGTCAGAAGCCATTCAATAAATACAGCAGCTTTTATAGTCTTAAGAAATGGTATTAAATTGCTTTAGCCAGGGTATGGAATAAAGCTTTTTCAAGTATAAAAGCAGAATTTTTTTTCTCATTTTGAGAGTCAATCATCAGATGTTTTGAGTAAGCAAATTTTCAACTATTTGGTGTATCAGACATGTCCTTCTACCACTAAAGTATTCTTAAATGTCTCCTTGTCCACTCAATTATTTTTGTTTTAGCATTTTGACAAAACTTTTTAAAAGGCAAAGATTAGTTGCCCAAGGCCACCAAAAAAGCTAATGGCAAACTGAAGAAAGGAAACTCAAACCCCATTTTGATTACCTAACCACTAACATATTCATTTGTAGCATTAAATAAAAACAAATCATTCCTTCATAGAGAACTTCCATAATCTCAGGAGAAATATTGATATATCACATCTGAATCATTCTTCTGTGGTCTGTCCAAATATCAAATTCTGAGTCCCTCCAAGCTTCTCCAGATACACACCTATTTTTGCATTTATCCAGAAGAGCATCTGGGAGTGAAAAGAACATTCTTGAATGCATACTAATTTCAACATTCACATTTTTATAGCAGTTCATATAGAAAGGAATTATTTTTCTTCGAAGAAAATTATTCTGACTACGATTAGCTTTCTCCTTCCCTATCCTTAGGGCTTCCCGTGTTTTTTGAATTCTCCATTTCAGAGAAAATCCTTAAAGTGAAGCTGACTCATGTGCCCCATGATTAACTGTAACTTCTTTTCCTTTCTTCCATCAGATCCTTTCCACAATGTGAATGTTTCCTGTGGTAACCAGCCAAGATTCCTCTACCAGTCAAACTGTAAGATGACCACTTTTTTGGTAAGCGAAAGGTCTTTGAAAGCAGCTTCCAGATCTCAGTGAAAGTAGTGACTGGCTATTGTCTAATTATATTTTTTAAAAAATGTAATTCTGAGTGAAAAAATTAGGAAAGGCCACGAATGAAGAACTTATTGACTACTTTACCAACATATTGAGGTCTATGTTGGTGGGTTTGATAATTTACTTATCAAAATAGATTTATAAAATATAATCTAAAAGTTATGCCCAAGAATTGTATCTAATTTAACTAAATTCCACCTTTAAGGCCTTCAATGAGCAGATCACAGACATAAAAGAATGCAATTTTAATGCTGTGAATATTGAAGACTTTGTGCCTTTCTCATATGTGTCACTGTTGTTCCATAACAATGCCATATTCTAGTTTTTTTCAGCTTACATATCTGTTTAGAAGTACACAACTCAAAAATCCTGTATTTTTAAAAATGGTAATATCCATTAGTAGTAAGAACACAAAATGAACCCCAGACATTTCAGGTAGGAAGTGGAATAGCCTTTCTGCTACTTGGCAATAGAATATCAAAACTTAAACACACATATTACCTTTCATCTAGGAATCCCATTTTTTGAAATTTACTCTAATAAAGCCATCAGCAAGCAGAAAGATGTATACTTTTGTACGAAGAAGTATATACCACAGCATTGTTTACAGTATTTAAAAAACTAGCAATAACCCATCTAAAAATATATCTAGCCATTAGAATTTTTGGCTAGAATTTTTAAAGAATTTGGTTTAAAATATTCAAAATGTTTTTAGCTAAGAAGTAAATTATACACATGTGCAGTATGATTCAAATATATATGTACCTCCCTATGTAATGTGTGTGTGTGTGTGTGTGTGTGTGTACAAAAGAGAAAGGAAAAAGAATGTAAGGGTGTATCTCCAATATAATGTAGTGATCATGACTTTCTCTGGGTGTTCCTGCACTTTCTGTCCTCACTGCAATCAAATATATTGGTACTTAAGATCATAATACATGTCAATGTTTTATTTCAGAAGTGGACTTCTGCAAGAAACAATCCTTGTTTCACTTCGTTTTTTATGCTGGCCATTTATCACCTTAAATATTTATAGTGTCTGGCTCTAAGTACTTGGACTTGGGAGATGCCAGGTCTTTGACAGAGTTTGAAGACACTGGTGCATTAGGAGATGATATTTAAATATTTTGCTGGAGTACAAGATTAGATTTTACAATATTTCTTTCTATCAGATACAAAATGTTACTATGAACTTTATAAAAACAAAGTAACACCTCTTCATGCTAATGCATATTTAATTGTTTTTGCCAAAAGTGTAGTTTCTACTCCTTGACCCTATTTCCATGTCTTAGAGCTAGAGCAGTGATTCTCAACCTTGACATCCCTTTAGAATCATTTGGGGACTTTCACCATTTCCAGAGCCCAAGCAGAAGACAAGTGAATCAGAATCTCTGAGGATTGGATCCAGGCATCAGGATTTTTTTTAAAGTCCCCAGGTGATTTAAATATGTAGCCAAGCTTGAAACTTCTGAGTTATAATGATTATATTAGTTTAGTGTTCAAACCAGGACACTTTTAAGAGTGAAAGGTGACATTATTACTAATTACGCTGGGGCAATAGAGTAAGCTAGTTAAGTCCTGGCTACACTGGGCTCCCAAGATGAAACCCTTGTGACACCTGGGGGTGACTAGATCTAGCTCATACAGAATACTACACAGAAGATCACTGACAAGGTAATATTAAATGTCCTTGTTCCTAAGAAAGTCTCTTAGTCATTTCTATTGCCTAGGACTTCAGGCTTGTTCATATTTCCTGTCTCTTTCTATTTTCTCTCATTCATGTTCTCACTACAGTCCTGAATGTGTTTTCCTTTCTAACATAGGGCAATTTACTATGTTGGCACTATGGCTATGCTTTAGGGCTTCTCTGTCCACCCAAAGCAGTTTATCAAAGGCCTTTCTCAAAAAAGACAATTCCTTCTTTTAGAGAAGCTTAAGGGCTGGAGGCTTGGCTCAAGTGGTAGCATCTGCCTAGCAAGCAAGAAGCCCTGAGTTGAAACCCCAGTACTACCGAAAACATGGAGAAACTTTGAAAAAACAGAATTGAAAGCATGATATTTTTGCTCAACTCACAGAACATTTATTTGGATATCCTTTGTGTCACTATCTGCTAAGAGGACTGGTGGCATAAGTGGGTTTGATCTCCAGTGCCACCAAAAAGCAAAAACCAAACCTGCTAGGAACGTTCTAGAATAGCTAAAATAACAATAACTGACAATGCTAAGTGTTGGCAAGACTGGAGCAATTGAAACTCTCATAGCCACTAGTGGGAATGTAGAAAGATACAATCACTTCAGAAACCTGTTTTTGCACACATATCTATCTGTGACCCATCAGTTATACTAGGTTTTACTCAACTCAGTCAACTTGGTCTGAAAATATTAATGGTAGATTCCAGAAATAAAGAATTCATATGTTTTTAATTGCCATTCTGAGTAGCATAACAAAGTGTCATGCTATCCCAATCTGTCCTGCCTAAAATGTATATCATCCCTCTATCCAGTATATTCATAAGATACACCCTACCTGTCTCATGGCAGTTGAGAGAGAGAGAAAACATACCCATAAAACTTTTATTACAACATATTGTTATAATTGTTCTATTTTATTATTACTTATTGTTAATCTTTTACCATGCCTAACTTATAATTTTTCATAATTTAACCCAGTTTATTTTTTCTTTTCCTTTTTTAACTATCATATTATTGTATTACTGTACTAGGGATACATTTCAACATTTACAAAAGTTCTTTCAATGTATCATAGTTGAATTCACCCCCTCCTAATTTATTAATTAAACTTTATATAGGTATGCACATGTAGCATACCTATATACGACATACTACCTGGAATACATACTACCTGGAATTTCAGGCATCCACTTGGGGTCTTAGAACATATCCTCTGCAGATAAGGGGTAGTACTGTATATCTCACTTTTGAATCAGATAAAATGACTACTAAATATATAACTTTCAAGGACACATTTGGACATTAAAGTGAGTTTTTACCCCCCATACAGTAAAAGGTGAGAATTAATAATTGGGTCCTCTTGTGTATCGGGCTCTTTGTGAAACACATAACATAGAAGAATGAGACTTTCCCATGAAATACTTGTTAACCCTAGGAACCAAATGTAGTTTGGCAAAATTTCATATTAGATCAGAAGCAAGCATTTTCGGCATTTTAATAGCAGATGGAACTTTTAAGGAATTTTCATTTCTAGGTGGACTAATATTTTTCCCAATAGTTCACTTTGAAAATGATGGTAATACCCATCCAATTTAATGCTCCAGTCAAGAAAGTATTTTGGCATACTTGATGAATTTTGTGTTAACAACATTATATTTGCCAGTTGAAGGGCTTAAACTGGAATTGAAATCTTAAATTTACATATGACAATGATAAGTATCCCTACCAACTCAAAAGAAAATGATAAATTAGCCTTTGAACCACAACAAATCTTTTTTAATAGAATTTTATTTCAAGAATATAACAGTTCAGAAAAATTCCAGATGTTCATTTCATAAAGCCAAAATGAAGACTAGAACAAGAGTAATCTATAAAACAGAAGTTGCTATTTGAAGAAGAAAAATGAAGTGTTCAGGAAAAGAAAAAATGGACCTAGGCTTTCCTAAGAGACAAATGTAGAAGATGAAAGTCTCCCAGGGAGTGGAATCCATTATGTCTGCACTTACTGGCTAACTACATTGACATGGCCCTTTCACTTAGTGCAAAAGATGTCCATGATTTCAAGGATTTATTTTTTACTGTCATTCTATATTTATATGACATCTTTTGGAAAGAAAATTTCAGAATTCTTTAGTAACAATGGCCTGTACTTCTTCCCTTACCCATAAAAGGAAGTCCAAACTTTAGAGCACTATTTAAAGTTTTTTACGAGTTTTTTAAACTTATTCTGTGAGACCAGCATTATCCAGAGACCCAAATCACACAAAATCATTACAAAAGGAAATAAATCAATGTATGAATATAGACACTAAACTTAAAATTTGGTTTTTTTTTTAATTGTTGTGCTGGGTAGAGGTACATTGTGTCATTTACAAAAGTTCTTACACTTTTTCAAATATGTCATACTTGAATTCACCCCCACCATCATACTCCTTTATTCTCCCTTCCTCCATTCCTGGAATAGTTTCATTTTTCCATTTACATATGTGTGTACACAGTATTTGCACCATATTCACCCTCCCCACCCTTTCCCTACCTCCTCTCCCTTTCCACTGCTACCAAACTCCCCCTTCCCCCCAGGCAAGACCTGTTCTGCAACCTCTGTTCTCTGATTTTGTAAAATAAAAAAATGACATTTCTGCTTGTTTAAGATAGTTTCACAGGGAGTTTCCTTGTGGCACTTCCGTGTGTGTGTGTGTGTGTGTGTGTGTGTGTGTGTGTGTGTATTATCGCCTGATTTGGTTCATCTGTATTTTTCTTCCTTTTACCTTAGTCCTTTTCTTATGGTGATTTCAGCAGGTTTAAAAATTCTATATTCATCCTTATATAGAAATTGCATCAACCATATTCACCTTCTTAACTTCCTTCATTTATCCTACCCCTCTTATATGGGACCGTCCCTTAGTGTAGCCTGATTTTCATAATATTGTTGTATTTATATTAGGTCTATATTCCACATATGAGAGAAAACATGCACTTTTGGCCTTCTGAACCTCGCTAACTTCACTTAAGATGATGTTCTCCAGTTCCATCCATTTACCTGCAACTGACAATATTTCATTCTTCTTTGTTGTTGAATAAAATTCCATTGTGTATAAACAGTACATTTTCTCAATCCATTCATCAGTAGTGGGGCATCTTGGCTGTTTCTATAGCTTACCTATTGTGAATAGTGCTGCAACAAACATGGGTGTGCAGGTGCCTTTGTTGTAATCTGACTTACATTCCTTCAGGTATATCTCTAGGAATGGGATTGCTGGATCATATGGCAGATCTATGTTTCATTTTTTAAGGAGTCTCCATACTGTTTTCCATAGTGGTTGTACTAGCTTACATTCCCACCAGCATTGTATGAGGGTTCCTTTTTATCCACATCCTTACCAACATTTATTATTATTTGTGTTCTCGATGGTAGTGGTTCTAACAGAGTGAGGTGGAATCTTAACATCATTTAATTTGCATTTCCTTTATCATCAGAGATGTTAGCATTTCTTCATGTGTTTTTTTAGCCATTTGGGCTTCTTCTTTTGAAAAAGCTCTACAAGGAAAACTGTTCAGTTCTTTCGCCCATTTCTTCATTGGGTCATTGAGTTTTGGGGAGTTTTTTTTTTTTTTGAGCTCCCTGTATTTTCTGGTTGTTAATCTCTTGTCAGATGTATAGTTGGCAAACATTTACTCCCATTCTGTGGGCAGTCTCATCTTTTGTTGTGCGGAAGCTTTTTAATTTCATGTAGTCCCATTTGCCAATTCTTTCTCTTAGTTGCTGAATCATTCGAGTTCTATTTTTGAAGGGCTTGCCTATGCCTATTAATTCCAGTGTATTCCCGGCTCTTTCCTTGCACTAGCTTCAAAGTTTCAGGTCTGATATTAAGGTACTTTATCCACGTTGAGTTAATACTTGTACAGGGTGACAGACATGGATCTAGTTTCAATTTTCTGCATGTAGATACCCAGTTTTCCCAGCAACATTTGTTGAAGAGCCTGTCTTTTCACCTTCATATGTTTTTGTCGCCTTTGTCAAAATGTGGACATAGCTGTATCGATTCATATCTGAGTCTTCTGTTCCACTAATCTTCATGTCTGTTTTTGTGCCAGTACCATGCTGTTTTTATTACTATGGCTCTGTAGTATGTTTGAAGTCAGATATTGTGATACCTCCAGTGTTGCTTTTTTGCTCAGTATTGCCTTGTGTAAGATCATGTCATCTGCAAAAATGGATAGTTTGACTACTTTCTTTCTAATTTGTATTCTATTTATTTCTTCTTCCTGCCTTATTGCTCTGGCTAGGAATCCCAAGACTGTGTTTAATAAGAGTGGAGAGAGTGGACACCCTTGTCTTATTCCTGACTTTAGAGGAAATAGTTTTTCCCCATTTAGTAATGATGTTGGCTATAGGTTTGTCATATATAGCCCTTATAATGTTGAGGTACACTCCTTCTATTCCTAGTTTCATCAGAGCATTTATCATGAAATGATGTTGAATTTTGTTGAAAGTTTTTTTCTGCAAAAACATAAAATTTGAACAAGTTGAATCCAATAATATAGAAAACATGGTGAAAGTGAGATTTATCTCAAGAAAGCAATTGGCTTAACATTTGAAAATCAAATAATTATAATTCATCATATATACAATTTAAAAAGAATCTCTCAGGGCTGGAGATATAGTTTAGTGAAAGAATGCTTGCCTATCATGCACAAGGCCCTGGGTTTGATCCCAATACCACAAAACAAAACAAAACACTCTCAAAAGATACTAAGAAGAAAAACGTTTTTGACAAAATTCTGAATGCATTAATGATAAAAACCCTCAGCAAAGTAAGAATGGGTTGACCATACTAAGCCTGATAATGGACATCTGCAAAAACATACAGTATTTGACTTAATGATGAAAGACTGAATGCATTCTTTATAAAGCTATAAAAAGATAAGGATGTCCCCACTTACCACTCTTATTCAACATTGTACTAGATGTCCTAACCAGCACATTAAAGCAATGAAAAGAAATAAAAGTTCTACATAGTACTGGAATTCCTAGCCAGAGCAATTAGGCAAGAAGAAGGAATAAAAGGAATACAAATAGGTAAAGAAACTGTCAAAATATCCCTATTTGCAGACGACATGATCCTATACCTTAAAGACCCAAAAAACTCTATTCAGAAGCTTCTAGACATCATCAATAGCTATAGCAAGGTAGCAGGATATAAAATCAACATAGAAAAATCATTAGCATTTCTATACACTAACAATGAGCAAACGGAAAAAGAATGTATGAAAACAATTCCATTTACAATAGCCTCAAACAAAATCAAATACCTAGGTGTAAACCTAACAAAAGATGTGAAAGACCTCTACAAGGAAAACTATACACTTGTGAAGAAAGAGATTGAGGAAGACTATAGAAAGTGGAGAGATCTCCCATGCTCATGGATTGGTAGAATCAACATAGTAAAAATGTCTATACTCCCTAAAGTAATCTACATGTTGAATGCAATTCCCATCAAAATTCCAATGACATTCATTAAAGAGATTGAAAAATCTACTGTTAAATTTATATGGAAACACAAGAGGCCACGAATAGCCAAGGCAATACTCAGTCAAAAGAACAATGCAGGAGGTATCACAATACCTGACTTCAAACTATATTACAAAGCAATAACAATAAAAACAGCATGGTACTGGCACAAAAACAGACATGAAGACCAGTGGAACAGAATAGAGGATCCAGATATGAAGCCACACAACTATAAGCAACTTATTTTTGACAAAGGAGCTAAAAATATACGATGGAGAAATAGCAGCCTCTTCAACAAAAACTGCTGGGAAAACTGGTTAGCAGTCTGCAAAAAACTGAAACTAGATCCATGTATATCACCCTACACCAAGATTAACTCAAAATGGATCAAGGATCTTAATATCAGACCCCAAACTCTAAAGTTGATACAAGAAAGAGTAGGAAATACTCTGGAGTTAGTAAGTATAGGTAAGAACTTTCTCAATGAAACCCCAGCAGCACAGCAACTAAGAGATAGCATAGATAAATGGGACCTCATAAAACTAAAAAGCTTCTGTTCATCAAAAGAAATGGTCTCTAAACTGAAGAGAACACCAGAGTGGGAGAAAATATTTGCCAGCTATACATCAGACAAAGGACTGATAACCAGAATATACAGGGAACTTAAAAAACTAAATTCTCTCAAAACTAATGAACCAATAAAGAAATGGGCAGTGAACTAAACAGAACTTTCTCAAAAGAAGAAATTCAAATGGCCAGAAAACACATGAAAAAATGCTCACCATCTCTAGCAATAAAGGAAATGCAAATTAAAACCACGCTAAGATTCCACCTCACCCCTGTTAGAATAGCCATCATCAGCAACACCACCAACAACAGGTGTTGGCGAGGATGCGGGGAATAAGGAACCCTCTTACACTGTTGGTGGGAATGTAAACTAGTACAACCACTCTGGAAAAAAATTTGGAGGCTACTTAAAAAGCTGGACATCGATCTACCATTTGATCCAGCAATACCACTCTTGGGGATATACCCAAAAGACTGTTACTCCAGAGGCACCTGCACATCCATGTTTATTGCGGCACTATTCACAATAGCCAAGTTATGGAAACAGCCAAGATGCCCCACCACTGACGAATGGATTAAGAAAATGTGATATCTATACACAATGGAATTTTATGCAGCCATGAAGAAGAACGAAATGTTATCATTCGCTGGTAAATGGATGGAATTGGAGAACATCATTCTGAGTGAGGTTAGCCTGGCCCAAAAGACCAAAAATCGTATGTTCTCCCTCATATGTGGACATTAGATCAAGGGCAAACACAACAAGGGGATTGGACTATGAGCACATGATAAAAGCGAGAGCACACAAGGAAGGGGTGAGGATAGGTAAGACACCTAAAAAACTAGCTAGCATTTGTTGCCCTTAACGCAGAGAAACTAAAGCCGATACCTTAAAGCAACTGAGGCCAATAGGAAAAGGGGAACAGGTACTAGAGAAAAGGTTAGATCGAAAAGAATTAACCTAGAAGGTAACACACACGCACAGGAAATTAATGTGAGTCAATGCCCTGTATAGCTATCCTTATCTCAACCAGCAAAACCCCTTGTTCCTTCCTATTATTGCTTATACTCTCTCTACAACAAAATTAGAAATAAGGGCAAAATAGTTTCTGCTGGGTATTGGGGGGGGAGAAGGAGGAGGGGGAGTGGGTGGTAAGGGAGGTTGTGGGGGCAGGGGGGAGAAATGAACCAAGCCTTGTATGCACATATGAATAATAAAAGAAAAATAAAAAAAAATTAAAGCAATGAAAAGAAATAAAAGTTCTACAGATTGGAAAAAAAAACTAATGTCATCTATGTAGGAGAGCTACAAAAAATTAAACTAGAAATGATAATTAAGTCAACTCATCGTATTTCTATATACTAACAGCAAACCCTCAAAAACTGATGATGTTTAAAAGATACCATTTGCAATAGCATGAAATACGTAGAGATAAATTTGACAAAAATGTGTAAATCTTGCATAGTAAAAATTACAAAACATTTCTGAGAGGAATAAAAGACTTGAATAAATGAGGAGATATACTTTGTGCATCAGAAGACTCATTATTGATAGGATGTTAGTTCCTTCCAAATTCACTTAAAGATTAAGGATAATCTCAATCAAAATGTAAGCACAAGAAGAAGTTGACAAGCTAATTCTAAAATTTATATGGAAACGCAAATGACCTAGAATACCCAAAACCATTGTGAAAAAAAAGAATGAAGCTGGAGGACTTACACTACCTGATTTCCAGATTTATTATAAAGTTAAAGGAAGGCTGTGATAGTGTTGCAAAGATATACTTTTAGATGAGTGAAGCAGAACAGAGTCCAGAAATTGAGACACATGTACACCACCAATTGATTTTCAAAAGAGGTACCAATTTTCCCCTTCTAAAGCCACCAGGCATGGGAGTGTAAATTAGTATAACTACTATGGAAAGCAGTATGGAGGCTCCTGAAAAACTAAAAATATAACTTCTACAAGATCTAGCCATTCCTCTCCTAGGGATATACCTGAAGGAGTGTATATAATAAAGACACCTGCACACTCATGTTTATTGAAGCATTATTCACAACTGCTATGGAAACAGCCAAGGTGCCCCAGTACTGATGAATGGATTAAAAAATGTGGTATTTATAGACAACAAAATTTTATTCAGCCACAAAGAAGAGTGAAATTTTGTCAATTGCAGGTAAATGGATGGAACTGGCGAAAGTCATCTTAAGTGAAGTTAACCAGGTTCAGAAGGCCAAAAATTGCATGTTTTCTCTCATATGTGGAATATAGACCTAATACTAATACAAGCAATATTATGAAAAACAGGTCATGCTACAGGGTGGTCACATAAGAGAGGGATAGGGTAAAAGAAGGAAATAAAGGAGATGAATATGGTTGATGTACTTCCTATACAAGAGTGAATATAGAAGAATTTTTAAACCTGTTGAAACCACCATAAGAAAGGGACTAAGGTAGAAAGGAGAAAAATAGAGGGGATGAACCAATTTGGGTTATAATACATATACACAAGGACATGCCACAAGGAAACTCCCCATATGACTATCTTAAACAAACAAAAGTGTCATTTTTTCTTTTACAAAATTGTAGAACAGGAGAGCAGAACAGGTCCTGTCTGGGGGGTTGGTACAGTAGAAGGGAGGAGAATGTGGGGAAAGGTTGTAGGAGGGTGAATGTGGTACAAATACTGTGTACACATGTATTTTTTTACTTCCTTTATTCATATGTGCATACAATGATTGGGTCATTTCTCCCCCCTTCCCCACACCCCCTTCCTCTCACCCCCACGCCCTTGCTTCCAAGCAGATACTGTTTTGCCCTTATCTCTAATTTTGTTGAAGAGAGAGTATAAATATTAATAAGGAGGACCAGGGGTTTTTGCTAGTTGAGTTAAGGATAGCAATATAGGGAGATTCCTAGTTTTGCTTCCATGTACATATGTGTACACATGTATTTAAATGGAAAAGTAAGACCTGTTGAAACTATTCCAGGAATGGGGGAAAGAGGGGATAAAGGAGAATGCTGGAGGGGGTGAGCTCAAGTATGATATATTTGATATGTTGTAAGAAATTTTATAAATGTCACAATGTATCCCCAGCACAACAATAAAAAATAAAGTCACCAGGCAAATCAGATTAAGGACTACCCTAATGGTCTCATTTTAACTTAAGCACCCATAAATAACTGTCTTCAAACATGAGCACATTCTAAGGTACTGGCTGTTAGAACCACAGAACATTTTTTTTGCAGAGAAGATACAATTCAGTTTATAACACCACTGCACATATATATTTGTATTAGAACAGATAAATTCTAAGAGAAGTGTTGGTAAGGATGTGCAGCACCAGGAAACCTCATAGTGCTGGTGAGAATGAAAAATGGTGTGAGAATTTAAGACCAAGAAAAGCACACATAAACTCTACTCCTAAGTAGAAATGAAAGCATATGTCTACACAAAAACTAGAACAATAATGTTCATAATAGCTCCAAACTGGAAATAGCCCAAATGTCCCACAGCAGGTAAATGGATAGACAAGTTATAGAATATTACTCAGCAACCAAGAAGATGAAACTATTGATACACACAACACAGACAAATCTCAAAATATTTGTTCTGCTCAGTGAAAGTATCCAGACAAAAGATTCCACTTCTATGAAATTCTAGAAAATACAAAGTACTAAGTAGTGGAGAGAAGCACCAAGAAGTTCTACATGGTTGTGGGTAGGTGGAGGGGGAGAGGGAAAGGTAGAAATCACAAAGGATCATGAAGATATATTTCAATTGTGCTGATAGTTTCATAGATGTGTGTGTGTATATATATATATGTTAAAATACATCAAATTATACTTTCACAATATGTGCAGTTTATTTGTACATCATTACACTTCAATTAAACTGAAAAAATAGAGGGGAGTAATTATACCAACTCTTTTTTAAAAATCTGAAAAGTTCAATACTAAGGAGACTATAGAAAAATAAAAATCAGCACCAATACTAAAATTTGATAAATATTGTGCACATGCAGTACTATAGTCCATTCTCAATTATGTGTTTGGAAATAAAATTTCTAAATAAAATATTCATCAAATATAATTAGCATATTAAATAAACTAATACCACTTGACTAAGTATAATTTATTTAGGATTAAGGAAAATTCAATATTAGTATACTTTAAATATTCTTCATACTAATAGACCTGGGGGAGATGAGCTAATCCTCTCTATAAACCCTAAAAAATTACTTGGCAGAAATTAACCACTGTTGCCTGCCATGATGGCTCCAGCCTATAATCCTAGCTATTTGGGAGGTGGAAATTGGAGGGATCATGGTTCAAGGTCATCCCAGACAAAAAGTTCACAAGATCCCATCTCAATCAACCTACGGCTGGGTATGGTGGTTTGTGTCAGTCATCCCAGTTACTTTGAGAAGCACAAATAGGAGGATCACAGTCCAGGTCAGCTCTGGCATATCTTGAAAATGACCAACACAAAAAGGTCTGTCAGAGTGATTCAAGTGGTAGAGCACCCACTTAGCATGAGGCCTTGTATTCAACGCCCCCCCAGTACTGCTAAAAATAAAAAAAGAAATTAACCACTGTTTTTGAGTTTTAAAAATACACATAATGAAACAGAAAGATACAGATTCTTTTAACATATGTATAAACACACACAGAGAGAGACACACACAAACACAGCTATCTTTGGCCAAAAGGCAATATATTGCTTGATAGAAAAGCACTAGAATTTTTCCCACTAAAGTCAAGACCAAGAGGGAGAAAAATCACCACTATTTGACATTGTATTTGAGGTACTAATGAGCTCAATCAGAAAGAGGAAGAAAATGGATGTATAAAAATTGGAAAGAAAATAAAATTTTCAGATGAGATTTAAAAAATTAAAAAGGAAGAGGTAAACTATCAATAGAATACACTGGAAAACTTTTACAACTATTAACAGAATTCAGTAAAGTAGCTGGATAAAGTTTAATAAGCAGAAATCATACGCCCAAAGACAAAATGGACTGAGGATGTAGCCTACTGGTAGAACAACTGTCTAGCATGCCCAAAGCCCTGTATTCCAACACCAACGCCACAGAAAAAGAAGTTAAACAAAAGAAATAATCACATGTACAAAAGCAACAAGTGTCGCACAAACTAGGAATGAAATTATCAAGAAAATACGCATAATATCTATGTAAGTAAAGAAGATATATCATGTTCTTAGAAAGGAAGAAACCGTGTCATAAATATGCAAACTATCCCTAAGTATATTTAAATTTTAATATAGTCTTTGTGAAACTAAGTTTTGTGGGTTTGTTAACTACTGTGAATTTTTTTATGTTTATATGAATGTTCACTTGTTTTATCAATTACTAAGAAAGGAATTTTCTTTTTTTATAAGACAGCGCAAGGCGCCGGTGGCTCACGCCTGTAATCCTAGCTACTCAGAAGGCAGAGATCAGGAGGATTACGGTTAGGAGCCAGCCCAGGAAATAGTTCACAAGATCCTATCTTGAAAATAACCTATTACAAAAAAGGGCTGGTGGAGTGGCTCAAGGTGTAGGCCCTGAGTTCAAACGCCAGTACCACAAGAAAAAGAAAGAAAAACACAACTCCTCAAAAAATGGGCAAAAGACATGAATAGGCTCTTTGCAAGAGGAAGTATGTCTAATAAAGATATGATAAAAATTTCCAATGGAAATAGCACACATCTACCCATACAATTACAAGCTACTTTGTTTTTCCATATCAAAGTTCGAACTCAACCCTTTTCACATTTGGAGTTATAGATTCCTCCGACTATCCTTTGGTCCCAGACACATCCTGGGGACCTGCTGCTCTTCCAGCCCGTGCTCGTGATCCGGGCAACATCATTTGGGAGAGCTTAGCAAATGCCTTGATTGATGTCCTTTTCAGCTCTCCCATTGTTAAAATGAAGAGTTCAGTGTTGGGAGCACAATTACTGAATTATCCAAGGCGAGGTCGAGTACACCCTTGCTTCCTGGGGAAAACCAAACTGTTTGAACCTTTCTTAACATAATGCTGGGTATGGGAAGAGCATGCAGTGAGCATAGTGCTGGTGAGATGGAGAGGTTCTTGTTAGCCAAGAAAGGGGTGAGGAAAATAAGCAAATGGCTTGTCAAGTTAAAATGTCTGTAAAAAGCAGAGAGCTTGATGTATCATTCTCTAGTCTGAATCTTCCCTAGCAGGCTTGGAAACCCCACTTGGCACCACTGCAGCAAATGTAGCATGGAGAAGAGATGACAGGTAGTACTGCTAGGCAGAAGGGAATAGGAACCACTCCCACTGGACTGCAGTCTCTGAGAGAAATGGAAGATGGATCCTACCCACGTCTATGGGTCCCAGGGTCGTGAGATGTAGAAGGGAGATAAGAGTGAGAGGTGTTAGCTAGCTGGGAACTCTGACTCTGTGGGGCTTGGGAGATGTTTCTATCATAGGAATACCAAGTGGAGGGTACCAGAGTACCTGAGAATATGCTCAGGCCTTGGAGAGCTCCACCCAACTGAGGGGGTGAGCATTCACATAGAGGAAGAGGCAAGGGTCGAGAGAACAAAGCAGGTTTACACATGCAGGTATGCACACTTCAAACCCTGCCTAGAACCACAAAGGCAGGTGGAGGTTGGAGGTGAAGAGGAGGGAAATGGCTTTATAATATTAAGTCAACAGGGCTGAACGGTGGAAAGGGTGAATTCAACCATGTGATATATTGTAAGAACTTTTGTAAATGTCACAATGTACCCCCAGTACAACAATAATATAATAAAAAAAGAAAAAATTTCCAAAGGCAAACAAAACAGATCAAAATTAAGAGAAAGGGACAAAGGATATGGGAATAATTTCACAAAGTAACTAAATGGCTTAAAAATGACTCCATGTAATTTATATACAATGGAATTTTTTTTTGCCACAAAGAGGAATAAAAATTTGTCACTTGAAGGTAAATGGGTGGAACTGGAGAACATCATCTTAAGTGAAATTAGCTAGGTTCAGAAGGCCAAAGGCCACATGTTCTCTCTCATATGTGGAATATAGACCTAATACTAATACAGCAATATTATGAAAAACAGTCCACGCTAAGGGGAGGTCACATACAAGAGGGGCAGGGTAAAAGAAGGAAACTAAGAAGGTGAATATGGTTGATGGACTCTCTATACAAGAATGAATATAGAATTTTTAAACTTGTTGAAATCACCATAAGAAAGGGACTAAGGTAGAATGAAAAAAAATAGAGGAAATGAACCAATTGGGGTGATAATACATATATACATGGAAATGTCACAAGGAAACTCCCTGCATAGCTATCTTAAACAAGCAAAAATGTCATCTTTTTCTTTTTTTTCTTTTTTTCTTCTACAAAATCAGAGAACAGGGGGGCAGAACAGGTCCTGCCCATGATGTGGGGTCAGTACCAGTGGGAGGTGGGAGGTAGGGAAAGGGTGTAGAAGGGTAAATATGGTACAAATACTGGGTACACATGTATATAAATGCAAAAATGGGAACTGTTGAAACTATTCTAGGAATGGGGGAGGGAGGATAAAGGAGAGCAGTGGAAGGGATAAATTCGAGTATGATATATTTGATATATTGTAAGAAATTTTGTAAATGCTACAATGTACCCCCATCCAGCAAAACAATAAAAATATCAAAATAAAATTAAATAACACACCAAAAAAAGAATCCATGTATAATTCATTAGTTATCAAATAAATTTTAAAAAGCAAAAAAACAGAACTAGGTCTGAGTAAATGGAAGGTGACAGTTTTATAACTAAAACTTACTGGACAGTTCTGGAATCCAACTGAGATATTATTAAGAGCCCCTGCTACCCTGTGATAAAAGGTGGAATCAACAGTGCATTGAATTACTACAAAAATAAAACTCTTTCCTTTTTATATCCCATTAAAGTTGAGACTGCTCACTAAACTTTGCAATTGGTTGGTTATCAAAGGATACTAGAGTTTTATCTGCATTTCTTATTCATTTAAACTTGAACTTTCATCATTTGTTTTTTAAATGAATTCATTTCAAAAATGCATCATAATGTCATCTTTTTTAAAAGTATTTCCATGACAACCAGGGAATCAAATTTAAGTGAAAATTCAACTATGTGTGATATTACAGAGGCATATTCCACCAAAGTAGCATTTACATAAAGAGATCATTTCTGTACATAGCATAGATAATGACAACTACATCAAAACTTTCCTCCAAGGCTGGCAAGTTTTCTTTAACATGTATTATAATTTTGGAATAACTGAAATATTTTAATGCCTCTTATTATGGACAAAGTATGTTTATGACTCAATAAAGTGAAGGCATGTAATTTTCTACTGTTTTTTTTTTTTGGTGGCACTGGGATTTGATCTTAGGGCCTCACGCTTGCTAGGCAGGCCCTCTATCACTTGAGCCACTCCACCAGCCTGAATGCATGTAACTTTCAATACCTCTGTGATATAGCATAGTAGATAGCTAATCAATAGCCAATTTATAGGTAAATTGACTGAATAATATTGGTTAAGATTGTTTTTAGTGTCATCTACCTGACTGTAGTGACTTATCCAGTAGGGATTTCTATCTCTCATGTTGAAGGAATCCGGAGGTTGACAGCCCAACCTACAAGCAACATCCCAGGCTCCTTACAACACCATCATCCTTAGAGCGTGGTTTCCATACTATGCTTCTTACCCAACAGATTCTTGATGGCTTCTCCACTGCCAACCTAATGGATGCATTCCAGTCAGTGAGACCAGGAAGTGAGGATAACATCCATATCAGAAAAATAAAGACATTCCCAGAAACCTCTTGCTGGCATCTGCTTAATTCTCATCAGCTTGAATGTATTACCTGGCCTTACCTAGTTGCAGGGCAATCTAGAAGGGTATCTGTTGCTAGGTACATTCCTTCCAGAACAAAATCTGTGTCATATAAAACAATCATTGGGTAGGTGTCTAGCAGTATCTGCCCTGTGGCCCAGAGATTAAGACAAACCAAGGATCTGTCTCCTATGATGGGCTGAATGCCTCAAGGTTTTTCAGGTGCAGGAGGCTGAGGAGAAAAATGAAGAGAAGTATATATTTCACTCAAAATCCTAACCGTTTTTAGATATAAAATTAGCTCCTGTGGGATTATTAAGGAAGATTAAGGTTATGTAGCCCAGAATCCTAGCATGCAGTTTTTCTGGATCACTGTTTCCAGTCACATTATCTTTTCATATCCACCACAGCAATGGATGGAAGGCAGATCTGGTGGCTCACTGCCCTACAAGAATATCTCTATAAAAGTTTCTAGTGGGGTTAGCAATTATCTCTGGAAGACAGCCTTAGATGGTGATAGCTGTTACTATGTCTACCTTGGTAGACGGTCAAGGACCCAAGAATGGGTCGTTTGGTCCCGTATGTAAAGACCACAGACTTTACCATGGTCTATGTCAGATCAATTGAATTCAGTTTTCTGGACCCCTCAAGGGCAAGGAAATGATTCTTTATCAGACTTGCAATGATTAGACCAAGATGGTAGACTGAACCCCTGTGCCAGTCTCTCCCTTCCAGCCTCAAAGCTGTTGAAATAACAGAAAAGATATAGACACATGGTTTTGAAAACAACACGTCCGTGCTAGAAAATAGGAAGTCTGAGTGAATATGATCCGAGTTCTTCACATGCATGTATAAAGATAGAGTAGTGAAACCCATTAAAATAGTGTAGTTAATACTTCATCACAGTGGGAAACCTGTCAGGATTGAAACAGGAGATCTGAATTCTAATTCCAGATCATTATTACATACTTTGTGACTTTGGATAAATGAGTTTACCTCTCTGATCCTTTAATATAAAGGAATTAGACTGAAATATCTCAAACGTTTTTTCTACTTCCAAAATACTGCAGATTCACCTTTTTTCTCTCCGGGGTCCTTTTTGATTCCCACACCTCCTTCCTCTATTCCAGGTTTCTAGGCTACTCCTGCTGCCTCTACTTCCCCCACTGCCCAGGGTTATTCTCTGTGACATCTACCAATTGTGGGCAACAGTGCCTAGCCCAGGCACTGTAGAAATTTACTCTCTTGTGTCCCATTTCCTCAGAACCATTCTACTTATGGGTGTCCCTCCCTGAATAACTGTTCTTTTACCTAAAGGAATGAAATGATACTGACTTTAAGCTACTGTGACCAGGCCTGGGTATAGGACAGATCAAGATCTGCTTCCTCTTCCATGCTGCTGGACAGAGTCTAATCTTTGAGAATGCAGTTGTGCTGCTTGCTTCTGTAATGGGTCTGTCTGGAAAGAGAGCCCTGGTGGACTAGGAGACTGGGGAGGGGACATGTTCACAAACTTGCTTAGAATAAAAGCAATGGAAAACCTTTCCTAGCATGCATGAAAATCAGTCTTCTAGACATTTTGTTGTTGGCTGACGGTGGAGTTTGTGATCAGAAGACTTCAAAATTCTTTGTCCCATGTGGAAGAATCCATGACAGGACACGTGGGTATCAATGAAGTTTGTTAAAAGTTAGGGATGGGAAATACAAAGGGGAGGTCCAGGTGGAATCTGAAGGCTGAGAGAACATGCTTCTCTTTTCTAGGTGCTTTTAAAACGTATGCTAATCTAGGAGAAGGAAGGAACCAGGTGATTCCCATCCAATAATCAATGAGTGGGGAGAGGCGTGGACGGTTCCTTGCCAGGTGAGGGTGGTCCCTGGGCCAAAGCATGGTTAATCTGAGATGTAATATTTTTCTACGAGTCCGAACTTTCCCAAGTTTTAGCCTGCCTCAATTTCACATTTAATTTACATTTATGCAAATAAGATGCAATATATGTAATTACATAATTATGTACATACATGTACATAATTATCCACTATATGTAGTGTTACACATAATTCACATATGTATACTCACACCAAAAGCAACTAAACGTACAACATAAGTGGTTGCTTTTTTTTATTTTTGCCTATGGGAGTCTCACCCCAAACCCTTATGTAAAAGTTTGTCTACTTCCTTCGCTCAGGCTTCTTCTCCCATGGTGGGATCTGAAGGGAATTTGCTGGGCAGTGGAGACACCAACATATCAAGAGTGAAAATTACTTCATAATCTTGTATACTATCTGCTTCTGGGTTCTCATGAGTCGGTGGGCATATTTACCCTCTAACCCTGCATGCTACTACATGCACCCTGCATATGACAAGACAGAAGATTGCAAATCCCATGTGTGTATTCATATGTGCGTGTGTTTACACTACAGGCTAAGTGACCTGATAGCACCTTTCCGTTTCTTTTTCTTTTTACATTTTTAGTAGCTTGTGTTAGTTGTACAGGGGGTTTCGTTGTGACATTTATATATGTGCTTACAATGTACCGTGATTAGATTCACCCCCTCCATGATTCCTCCTCCTCCCCACTTCTTAAAACAATTTCATCAGGTCTCGTTGTTCTATTTTCATATATGGATACAAAGTACACCAACCATATTCACTCTCCTTCACCCTCCCCGTTTACCCTCCCCCCCACCACCACTGGTACTCACACCTGAACAGGACCTTCTTTACTGTCCTGTTCTTCATTTTTTAAGTGTATATTCATTGTTCAAGCGGGGGTTCGCCATGTAGTCCACGCATGAGTATATTGTACTTTAATTAGATTAAGCAACTCTATTGCTCTCTCTCTCTATCCTCCCTACCCTTATTATTCTACAGCTTTCAGTATTTGCTATGCCATCTTCATACACAGATACAATGTATTTCAATATTATTCACTAGCATTTTCTTTTTTAACACACTCCAGCATATAACCTAAAACTGAATTTTTCATTTTCACCAAAACATTATCTCTCACCCATCAATATCTTGGCCCACGTGTTGCCATGCCATGACAGAAAAACTGAGTCTGAGGAAAACCAAGATCAAGGAAAGTCTGCGTTGTCTCCTTTGGCGCTCCACCTCCCCACCCCCACCCTCATGTCTAGACATTGCAGCTGGCTTCTCAGTTACCGCCCTTTTTTCCACATTTCATTAATAATTGTATAACTCAAACAATAGCTAAGCTGGCAATTCTGTGCAAGTTAAAACACTAGAATATATTACCCTGCCAAATCACACTAAAATTTGGATCAATGAAGGTGCTGAAAGATTTTTCAAACGTTTGTCCTGCCTTTCTCCCTGCTTTTTGGTGGCAAACTTCTAAAAGGGACCCGAGTTGTTTAAAAAGCAAATCAACAACAGTATGAAGCCTGTCTCCTTGTGTGGCTGTTGTGCACAGTTAACTGAAATCCAGAGTTTGGGAGTGGGGGGAGAAAAAAGGGGAGTGAGGCAGAGTCCCCACACCCTGAGTTCATTGCATCAAGCTAGAAAAATGAGCACCAGTCAGTCAGATGTACACCTGTGCTCTGAGGGCCGTGCAGCTGCAAAGTCAAGTGCTATCAGACTATGAAGCCAACGTTCCTGTCCCCCCTAGTTGAGCTGCTTCCAAATGTCCAAGATTGGCTTGAAATCAAGTTTTGAAAAGTGAAGGAAAGCAAAAGCAAGAATGTTTCTTCAGTGTGCTCTTCCAGAGTCAGCCTTGGGGCCACAACTTTTCTTCTATGCGTTGGCAACCCATGCTCGGGCTTCCGGCTGCCTGCAGGACCTCAGAGTCTCATGGCCACAGTGTTTTTCAGGTACTTTGAATTTGGAATGAGCTGTACCAGTGAGGGTGCCTGGCAGCCTCCCAAAGTGCCTTCAGAATTCAGTCAGTCCCTAAAAATAGCTCTGACTTGGTCCACACCTCTTCCTCCTAGGTTTTCCTCACTTCTCGTATCCTCAGGAGATCTTACTGAGAGGTGAGAACATGAATACTCACAGGAAGCAGAACATCAATCATCCCTTCATCACAGATTTCTGTGGAAAACTGGGAGAAAGCAGCAGAAAGGAAATAAATGATTGCTCTAAGCTTATAGTCTGATTTTCTTGAAAGTTCAGTCAGGGATCCATATTAGACAATCTGAAAGACCAATTTAGTCCTCAAATCTTTTCCATTCCTTGCCTACACACTTGATTGAGATTTGGATCTGGATTGGAACAGGAGCCCAACATTATTCTGGGCTCCACTTGCAGGAGATGAGCTTGGCTGCTGACCTTCCTGGGTTTAAAGGATGTGGTTCATTACTGAATCTCTTGAGAGATTTGCTCTACCTCACTGCTACAGGTCAAAAGCCAGTGTTTGTGTAGGAATCCTGGGATGGTTTGAGATTGCCATTGATTATCTTAAATCTACCTTGGAAGTCTCCAGAAGAATCAGTCTATCCATATTCTCTAGGGCACATAGATAGAGGAGGACATGGGGTTGACCTGGAGCCTCTGAAGAGTGCTATTCCCTCATGGGAATCCACTTCAGTCTTTACACTCATCCAGAGCTGGCATAGGTTTACCTTTATTGTCTACTGTCCCTTTTTAGAGCTTCCACCCTCCATCTTGTTTTTTGTCTTTCTTCCTCCCAGGTATTTGATATACTTATGTAGCACTTAGGTGTGGTCCAGAGAATTCTACCACTGTGTCCCAACTAGGTGAAGTCTGGTGTCTCCCAGCCACTATCACCTCTCACTTGGATTCTGCAGTAACCTCTGGTCTTGAACATCCTTCAGTTCATCATCTATTCTAAAATGCAAATTAGTTCATAGTCCTGCCTCAAATCCTTCGTTGGCTTTCCATTAGCATTGAGTTAGACCTCATGCTTCTGTCTATGGTGTGTATGTTGTTTCTAAGATGTGAGAAGTCTAGGGGAGGTGTGAACAAAATGTTAGGGAAGCAGAAAAGCAAAGCTGCTGAGTCAACTTGGGGAACCTGGGAAAGGCGTTATGGCAGGTCTCCTGACTTCCTGCAAGCTCCTACTTACCCTTTGAGACTAACTCGCCTGCTACCTCCTCCTTGTCATCTCATCTCTGTCTCTTTCTGAAGTTCCCTCAGCTCTTCACAGAACAAATTCAGCCAGGGTTGCACAGCATGCTTCTTTTATAATGCCCATCAAGTTCCTTGAGTCTGAGGAAACTTCTGCAAGTTTGATGAAGTGAGAGTTGGACCCACAGCATGGCTGAAACGTGGGCTAAGGAGTCTTCTGAGAAAGAACTTAATTCCAGACACAAAGGGCCTGACCCAATGGGAACTTTTGTCATCAGGAGAAGAGGCAATACAAGAGCTAAAGAATGAGAAGCGATTATGAACACAACATGATTGACATGATTGACACTCGATTTTCTTAGCTCTGAGCCTCCAATGGAAACTCAGATTTGTAAGCTGGAGGATAATAAATGGAAGCCAAGAGAGCTGTTTCACTGAGAACCTGTAAAGGACTCAGATATCAGCACACTTAGGAAGCTTTCTGAAAGACTAAAACACAAAGGAGAGCCAGGCATCTCCCTCCCCCTTATTCAATGCAGACCACAACTCTGGTGCTACAGAAGAACTGTGATGAGCCTGGAATAGCCCTGGCCAGCTAGTGGTGGAACCCAACAAAGACTTCAATGCCACAAGTGGAAAGTGGGACAAGATAACTCCTTGGGGTAGTGCTTGCCAAATTGTGGGGCATGATGCATTAACAGATCATGGAATTAATTTGGTTGCTCATGGATGGCAGTTTTTAATAGACTGTAATAGGATTAAAAATCAGAGTTCCTCACAAGTAGCAAGCTTATAGGTATAGATTTATATATATATATATATATATATATATATATATATATATATATATATATATATATATAGAGAGAGAGAGAGAGAGAGAGAGAGAGAGAGAGAGAGAGAGATGCATGTATGTATGTGTGGGTATATGTGTATATATAAAAATACATGTGTAAAATATGTCCCTTCCTGTGACCCATGGTCAAAACCACAAAGGGATTGCTTGTGGAGCAAAAGTAGTATTTGGTAGAAATGGTAATTTTCTTGTATTTAAGTTCATAAAGATTCCCAGGTGTAACCAAGTAGGATTTGCAAGGTTTAACTGAGTTACCTATTATGGTAGCCGATAACATGTGTCTATTAAAATTAACTAACAGTAAAAATCCCATTCTTAAGTAGTACCAGCCACATTACAAATGCTCAAAAGAAACATGTGGCTAGTGGTTTCTGCACTGAATAGCACAGATATTCATTTCCAACATCCAGAAAGTTCTATTGGGTAGAACTGGGCTAGAAGTTCTACGTCAGCAGGAAGGGAAATAGTAAAATGTATATGTTTACTATCTTTCTGGCTTCTACATTTACCCATAGGCAGGTGAGACCTAGGAAATCTCAAGAAATTATACACTATGTATTTCCTCACTACCTATTCCCAGCCTATCCAAGTAGATTGTGAGATTATTGAGGGGGATATGCTGCATCTGACTCTTTTTTGTCTACAAGAAGAAAGGGAGCATTTGAGGGATGCAGAGAATAGGGTGGGTATGTGAGAGTTCAGTTTTAGACATGACAAGTTTGAATAACATGAGATATGCAGGAAGAGGTGTCCCCAGGCCCAAACCCTGGTTAATGTGCTAAAAATCACCTGTGAAGTTTTAAAAACACACAGAAGTTTGGGTCTTGCTCTAAATCTAATGGACCAGAATTCCAGGGATAGGGACTGTATATGTATGATTTTTTTTAAAACTTTACAAGTGATTATGATGTATGGTCAATGTTGATTGCATTCTTGACCCAAAGTAGCAAAAAATTCTAAATATGGAACTTGGAAAAGAGATTAAACTGGAATTTAGATCTAGAAATCATCATATAAGCATTAGTTGAAGCAAGAAGAATGAATATGTTCACTCATTGAGATAGAAGAGTATGAAAAGAGAACCAAGAACAAAACCTAAGATGGAAAAGAGTAAAACCGATAAAGGAACCTGAAGAGCAAGGGTCAGAGAACTAAGAAAGAACATTATCATATTGCATTTAGATGCAAGTCACAATACCTTAGCTCACACCAGCTTAAACAATTAGAACACTAATTATGTGTTACCCAATAAGAAGTTCACTAGTACGGGCTCTGAATTTACTTAGCTTCAAACTTGTCCAGAATAGTCTTGGTTTCTTCCTCAGGCTGTAGGGAAACTGACTATAGAAGTTCTTAAAATAATCATTCATTGTCAAGAGAAATATAACTATCATAATTCACATAGACTATATTTGGCTTTGAATGAATGTTGAGGTATAAATCACAGTAACCATGACAGAAGGGAAGCAGAAATGATGGGTATTAGAGAAGCCAAAAGAAAAAGTAGTATGGCTGACAGAGTCAAGTGCTGCACTGAGGTGAGCATGCATTCCTTGCATATAGTAGAATTGAATTTTTTTTTTAAAAAATTAACCATATCCACCCCCAACCATGGTAGATGGCAGCTCAAAATTCTAACAGGTCACTCAAAGAAAAGAGATTGAGAAACAAGGAGGATCATAGTAAAAATGAAAATTTAAAAAGATGGGAAGATCAAGAGTAAGAGAAACAAAAAGATACCCTTGAATGTCTATTAACAGCACAGAAGACATTCCCACCATCACACTCAGCCAAGGAAAAAATAAGCCAGAGAACACATATCCCAACAATCCAGATTTAAAAGTAACTGTAACTTATGACTTATGGTAAATTTAAAGAACTTCAGTATCTTGTTTGATTTAGTGTTGTCAAGGCAGCCCCATAGCCTTGAAAACTCTGGCAAAGCAATCCTTGGCCAACAGAGCAGGCATCTCTCAGAGGTCTCAGTTGGCCACTATCCACTGTGTCGATCAGTTCCTTGATGCTATTCTCAGAACAAATTTTCCAACAGATGCTCAGATACTAAGTTAATGAAAACACACTGAGAATTCTAAGATAATTTATTTTCCATCTGTTTTCACCTGTACTTAATTGAGAATACCAGATCATAGCCCAGGCAATACATGACAGAGGCCATGGGCTACTCCACCCATATTTTATAAAGTGCCCATGGTGTCAGTTTCAGCATTACAGCTATAAATAACAAGGCCCTAGAGTCCCACGGAATGAGCTCATTCTCCAACATACATCTGCAGCTTAAAGACCAGTGTGCTGTGATGGATGTTGCTGAGCTCACCAAAGCTCATGTAGCCCAGCTGTATTTCCTAAGGGCTCTCCTGTACAATCTCCCCTCCCTTTCTCATCTGGTAATTGCATAAACTGTTTTCCAGGGACCAAAATATAAGAACCATATACTAGAAGGTTTGGTAAGAAGTGGGGGGAGCTGCATCCTCCCTACTGGCATAGTCTGGTAGTTTCATTTTTTGTGTAATTCATTGGGAGGTTTAATAGCAACGTGCTATAGTTTAGATCTCTAATGGGCCCCAAGGCCCATGTATTGAAGGCTTGGAATCCTAGACTATGGCACTATTAAAAAGTGGTAGAATCTTTAGGAGGTGGGGCCTAATGGAAAGAAGTTAGGTCATTGAAGATGTGCCATTGAGGGGGATATTGGGACACTAGCCTCATCCTGGTGTTTTTGGTTTTGGTTTTGCTTTCTGGCTACCATGAGGTGAGCAGCTTTGCTCCACCACATGCTCCTGCCACAATGTACTGCCTCATCACTGGCCCAAAGGCAATAGAGCTCAAGTGACAATGGACTGAAGCCTCTAAAACTGTGAGTCAAAACAATCATTTCTTCCTGTGATTTTATACCAGGTATTTCGTCAAAGTGACAGAACACTGACCAACGAAAAACACACTGGCAATGTCAGTCAGAAACTCTCCTTCTCAAAATCTGTCAACCACTCTCCATGGTTTGAAATAATGATCAAATTCTTAGCATGGCTAATGAGGCCTTCCAGGTCCTGCCAGCCCCTCCAGTTCCTCCACGCTGCCCATCATTTTTCACTGTCCTCTGGTTCATTGGCAAAGGAGGCCCAGTTCCCTCTGTGGAATCCTCTCTACATCACATCCAGTCTTCTCCTACTTTATTCTTAATAATCTTAAAAAAGCTCAATTTAAACTCCGCTTCCTCAGTGAAGCCTTCCCTCCCTTCCTAGTTTACATTAGGATCCTTCATTATACTTTGTCCTGCTGTATGCACTTTTCTCCTAGATCATCTCCTCAATTGTGTAATTAATTCTTTAATTTATGTTTTTCTAGAACACCCTTAGTACCATGAGTATGGCAACCTGCTTTATTTTTCACTATCTTCAGCACCCGGCTCAGTGCTTGCCACATTGTAACACAATAAGGATCTTCCTAAGAGAATGACTGTCTGGATTAATTGCCATTCCTTATCTCCATTTGAGCTAACGTGGGATGATTCTAAATTCAAATCTGATATAGGTTGACAGGTTTTTCTTCTGCTAGTTAAATCCCACCTTTGTTCAAACACTTTAAAAGATTTTACTGAGATATAACTCACATAACAGACAATTGGCCCATGTAAAACATACAATCCAGTGATTTTTAGTATAGTCATAGTTATGCCAACACCACCTCAATTTTAGAACATTTTCATCACCCAGAAAGGAAACCCTCATATCCATTAGTAGTCATTCCTCATTTTCTCCCAGCCCTAAGCAACCATTACTGTACTTTCTGTTTCTGTAAATTTGCCTGTTTTGGACATTTTATGTAAATGGAATCTATGGCCTTTCGTGACTGAGCATAATGCACATATCAGCACTTCATTTTATTGCCAAATAATGTGACATTCCATGACTGTACTACACTTTATGACATTTGGGCTGTTTCTACCTTTTAGCTGTCATGAATAATGCTGCTATTCATGCATTGATGTACACGTTTTTGTATGGATGTGTTTTTAATTCTCATGGTATATGCATAGGAGTGAAATTTCTAGGTCTTATGATAAATCTGTATGTAATCCTTGAAGAAATACTAACATCACTTTTCAAAGCAGTTTCATCATTTTATATCCCCATCAGAATTGTATGAGGGTCTAATACCTCCACATTCTCACCAGCACTTGTTATGGTCTGGCTTTTTTGATTCTAGCCATCCAAACAGATGTGAAATGGTATCTCATTGCAATTTTGGTTCATGTTCCCTTGGAAGTTAATTTTGAGCATCTTTTCATGTGCTTACTGGCAATTTGTATATCTCTTTTGAGATACACAAATTTTAATTTAGTTTTTGTTGTTGGGTTCTTTATACATTCTATATATGAACCCTTGCCAGGTCCAGTGGGGCACACCTGTAGTGCCAGCTCCTCAGGAGGCTGAAACAGGAAGGTAGCTTGAGTCCAGGAATTTGAGACCAGCCTGGGCAACATAGCAAGACCCTGTCTCAAAAGAACCCTTTATCAGAGGGATATGTGACTTGCAAAATGTTCTCCCACTCTGTGGGATACCTTTTCACTGTCTTGATGCTGTTCTTTGAAGTAAAAAAAAGTCTTAAATTTTGATGGAATAAAATATATTTATTTTTTCTTTTATTGCTTGTACTTTTGGTGTCATATCATAAAAGTCACAAAGATTCAGGCTTGTTTTCTTCTAAGAGTTTAATATTTTTGTCTTTGATCTATTTTGAGTCAATCCAGTTATCCAGTCCTACTTGCTGAAAAAACAACTCTCTCCCCTTTGAGTTATTTTGGCACCATTATTGAAAATTAATTAACTGTAAATGTGACTTATTTTAGACTCTCAATTTTATCCCATTGATCTGTATATCTGTTCTTATACCAGTACCATGCTGTCTTGATTGCTATAGCCTTGTAGTAGGTTTTGAAATTTGGAAATGTGACTCCCCCCAAATTCGTTTTTCTTTTCAAGATTGCTTTGATTATTCTGGGTCCCTTGAATTTCCATGTGAATTTTAAGGTTAGCGTATTTCTTTCTTGCAAAGAAGCCAGCTAGGATTTTGATAGGGATTACATTAAATCTGTAGACCAGCTTGGGGAGTATTACCATTTTAACAATATTAATTCTTCTGGACCATGAACATGAGGTATCTTTCTAGTTATTTAGGCCTTTTCATTTTCTTTCAACAATGTTTGTACAGAGTATATGTTTTGTACTCCTTTGGTTAAATTTATTCCTCCTGAGTATGTTATTATTTCAATGCCATTATAAATGGACTTTTTCTTAATTTCAATTTTGGATTGTTCATTCCATGTGTATAAGAATAAACTTAATTTTTGTATATTGATCTTTACCCTACAACCTTGCTAGTCAAACATTTTAAAGTTGTCACAATCTGGAACCTTGAAGTATCAGTTCTAGTTCATCCAAGAATCATATCTGGGTTGAAATCTTATACTGTTGTTCAATGTTCTTCTTTATATAGAAGTCTTATTTTATTTTATTTATTTTTTGCAGTGCTGGGGATTGAAAGAGTGCCAGGTAAGCACTCTTTATCACTGAGCTATAACCCAACCTTCTAAATTGATATAAAGGAAAACTTGGCTGAGTATAAAATGCATATATCACACTTTATTTTGCTAAGAACACTGAAGATATTGCTCCATTCCCTTCTGGGCTAGATATAACTGTAGAGAGGAATCAGACCACTCATTTGACTGTTTTCCTCTTTGGTTTATCCTGCCTGGATGTTTTATTGAAATTCAATTACTTAATAGTTCCATATCTGTTTCTTAGGATAGAGAATATCCTTTAGATCTATAGCACAATTATAAAATCTCAGTAAACATAATGTTAATAATAATTAATCTTCTTTGCATATTCCACTTTTGTCATTTAACCCAATAATATTTTTAGCATTTTCCCTGTGATGCAGGATCTTCTAGAAGTTTATGTATTACATTAAGTTGTCATGTTCTTTAGTCCTCTTTAATATGAATCATTTCCTCAGCATTTATCTCTTACAACAGTGATATTTTAAAAGAATACAGGCTTTTTTCTTTTTTTAAATAGAATGTTCCTTAGATCCCAGTTATATATTCTCAGCCAGAATAGTATATGAGTATTGTGTCCATCTCAGGGTTTCATGTCCATCTGACCCTCATTTGTAATGTTAATTCTGATCCCATCGTTGAGATGCTACCCAATTATATTTAGTTACTAATATTTTAAAATTTTAACATTGGTCTTTTCCCTCTGCTCTGACTATTTAACCTCAAGCTTTTTCTCTATCACTAATTTGGTATTATAGCTTTTGCTCATTCTTATTGCTGCTTCAAATTAATTTATTCAAGCTCTAACAGTATTGCTTTGGTACTTGATTTATTTTGTTTACTCTAATATCTCCCTTTTTAGGTACATCTGTTATTTCAGTATGTATCTTGTTTTTCGTCTTACTTTTATTTTCTCATTGTCAATGTTGACAGCTTTCTGGACCTTTTGTTTTTGTTCTGACATGGTGTGGGTGAATTCTCTACCCTCTTCTAACTTGCCTTAAATTTATTTGTCTTTCTCTCAGAGTTTGAGTTTAAGGTCTAAGTGGGGGTTTTTACACTGATGATATGGTCAACGGGGTAGAGGTCAGGAGAGATAGAGTTGTGTATCCTCTTTACAAAATTTCTTCTTGGTCCTACACTGGAAGTTCATACATCATACTTGGGGGCATATTCTATTCCTAAAATGTTGTTATTTATGCCACCAATTTTGTATGAATCCACAGTTAGCGTCACACTCAAGATTTTATTTTTCTCAGGGCTTTTCCTAGGGTCCCTTACTTTCCTCATCAATTCACTTCTTCTCAAGAGAAGAGTTACTGGTGAGAATTTGGAGGGTTTTTTGTTGTTGTTGCTGTTCACTCACTTTTTTCTCACCCAGTACAACTTCAGGTAACTGACCATAGGTTGAGGAAAGGGAGTGAAAGATGAGGGATAAGTAGCAGTATGGTTATAAATATTTAACATCAATCTCTCAAAAATAATCCCTAATGTATAAAGAATGCCAATAAATATTCCCACCATAGCCAATTTCAAGCTGCCAATGTGATGCTTGTTACTGAATGTGGGATTGGAACATGCATTATTGTATAGTGTAACTCATCATTATACAGTATTTCCTCCATATAGTTTTAGTAGATGTAAATGACCTCAAGAGTATCAACAAATATTAAAATGAAGTAAAACAAATATCAAATGATGATTTTTGAGAATTTACTACATTTGTTTTAAATATAACTTATTTCTAATAATTGCTACTTTTTGAACTGGCCTGAAAGATCCTTGACAATTGGACTATTGGTTCTTACAATCCAGCGTGAACCAGCCCAGCACACCACTGAGCCTAGAATAAGAGCCAACTTAACCAACTCTTCCTGGGGCCACCATTATTTTTATTTTTTTATTTTTTCAGCACAAGGTCAAACTTCTTTTTTTTATGGTAGTTATTTGTATTTTGCTAATTTTTAACTTCCTCTTGTTTGTATTAAGAGAAAGAAATTATATGATTGGTTTCATCCTGTCATTTTTATCTCAAGATCTTACTAAAAAGTTTCTTTGGGCCTTTTTAGCTTTTATGTACTATTAAGAACTAAGAAAAACTTACTATCAGCTATAACAATAATCATAAATCTTCCTCTAAGTATAAACACTAACCTAAGTTGGAAAAGTAGAAGCACTCTTGTTGAAGAAAGCTAACAAAGAAACAACTGCAGAACTATATAAAGCCTTCCAATAGATAATATTCAATGGTCGTACTGGAGATAATTCACCTTAAAGAAAGCATGGTGTTCCACCACATGGCAGATAGCCAGTCTCTTATGCATCATTTGAAAGGAAATTTTGAGGGCTCAGGGTGTAGCCCAATAGTACGGTACTTGCCCAGCATGGGCAAGGCCTTGTGTTCCATCCCCATGCCTCTCTCTCTCTCTCTCTCTCTCTCTCTCTCTCTTTCTCTCTCCCTCTCTCCCTTTCTCTCTCTCTCTCTCTCTCTCTCTCTCTCTCTCTCTCTCTCTCTCTCTCTCTCTCTCTCTTTCTCTCTCCCTCTCTCCCTTTCTCTCTCTCTCTCTCTCTCTCTACACACTCATTTTTTAAAAAGAAAGGAAACTTTTTGAGGGGTCAGATTTAATAAAAGTTACCTCAGTGTACTCAAAGGCATTGGAGTTGCTAAAATATGTATAATTGACTTCATATATTGTATATGCATATGTATATATAATTTTATGGAAAATATTCTATTTTGAGAAATGAATAGTGCTTTAAAAGATTGTTTACTAAATGATTCCTTACTCAATCAAATCATAGATTCTAGTCAATATTTCCAATAATGCAGTTGTTCTCAGCCCTGTCTGGACATTAAAATCACCTGGGGAGCTTTTAAAACCACCAAAGCCAGGACCCCACTCCAAAAATTCTGATTGAATTGGCTTAGGGTAGGATCCTGCCATTAGCAGGTTTGAAAAGCTCCCCAGGTGATTCTTATTGGCAGCCAAGGTTGTGAATCCCTGTTACAATGTAACATTTAGCATTCTATTAATACTCCAGAGCATTTACTAAAGTAAATATATTAGCCCCCTAAGATGCTAACCGGTAGGAAAATTTGTAAAGTTCCTGGAGATTTAAAATAAAATAGCAATCATAATGTCATTAAGGTCTTTTTGGGCTGGACCTTCAAATATTTTATAATTTTCCAAGCCCCTATGCAATGACTTATGGAGCAAAAAGTTATTAAGTGTAATCATAGCTTGAAACTGCATATTAAAAAATAGTACTTTTTACTTTTTGTGTTGGAAGCTCAGGATTGTCTGTAACCAGGGTATCAGCATGCCCAATTATTTGCCAGGATGAGTTCTTCTATAGTAAAATCCCATGGGCATGTTTTAGTTAATACAAGAGTCAAAATTTATTCTTTCTGAGCAAACTATTTCTTAGGAAGACAAATTAAAATCATAAATAAGATTGCAAGGGTAGATCTCTAAACTGTTTAAAGGAATAAACTTTCCCCAAGGGCTCAATTACAGGAAATTCATATACTTATTAGATACTGTAATTATCTACTCACTGAAACAGGATCCCTAAAGATCTCTTCTAATTTTCAAATTAAATATAATTATTAGGCTTATTTAAAATGATATAGGTATATTTTCTATATATCATGAATGCTTTGGTTACAAATAAATCCCGTTGAACTACAGCTAAGGAGAAAAGGAATTAATTAAACCAAATAACTGAAAAGTTCAGAGACAGAACTTCAGGCAAGGCTGGATCTAGGGGCACAAACAATATTATCAGTAATTATTTCTGTTCTTTCCATATTTCTTCCATTTCCCCTCTAAGTGAACTACATTCTCTGGCCAATCATCTCCTCCATGATAGCAAGATGACTGACTGTAGTTCCAGGCTTTCACAAGACTGTTCAGCAACCCCAGCAGAGCATTCTTCCTTCTCAAGACCTCCAAGGAAAATCGTGGAATTGAATCTCACTGGCCCAGATTGGCCTGGCTTTCAACCAGTCCTCCATATCCACTGGGATCCAATGCTCTGGTTGGCCAGACTTGCATCACATGCCCATCCCTGGAACTGGGGTGTGGTCAACTGCACCTGAATTTCATAATAGAGGGTGGAGGAGAGGGTGCTTCCCCAAAGAGAGGTTGCTATCAGAAGATTTGGGCATGGATACTGAGAAAAGAAAAAGATATTCCCCACAACTTAGAAAACAATATTTCAAATAAACCTTTCCTGCCTCTCTTCCACTTAGCCATAACCAGTGAGGCTTTATGATATCTTAGAAATTATCTTGTTTTTCAAAACTCAAACATATTATCCTATATCCTTTTGGTGTTGTGAAGAAACATTTTCTGATAAGTTAGGTGCTTAGGTAATGCTGATGGGTGTGGTCTATGTGTAAAGTTTGGTACATTACCTCTTTATTTGGTACGAGAAATGTAAGCTTTTAAAGAATAGAATGACATGGCTGAAGAACTGCTTTCTAAACACTCTTTAGCCATAGAGATCAAAAAAAACCCTTAAGTTCAAGTTTCCCTTGAACCCAAAGCAAATGTCTTAAGATTACTTTCAAACTAGAAAGAGGAATCCCCTAAATGGATGAGAATATAAATATATACTACTTCAGAAACACCATCAGCTCCCACAGTTCTGAGATGGACTGTTAGAAGCAAGTTGGTGACTGGTATTGAAAGAGTTTTGGTTTGTATTTTGTTAGTCCCAGTTGTCATGGCAACCCACTGGCTCTACATAAAGCCTGAAGCCAGCAGACATGTAATGGAATACATTCCTCTGAGTGAGTCAAAGCCTTGTTGAAAAGGAAGCAATCACACTGTTATGGAAATAAATTATAAACTCCTATGAACTGCTTAGGATTGAAATAAGCAATGTTTTTGGAATCACATTTTTCCCTCCTCCCACATATTTTCAATGATAAGTAACTTGGCAATGCTTTTATTTCTGGTGGGACTGCCCATCACATCTTAAGAAGGGGCATTGTCATATGTGGCCTGCCTGCCTAACTCACAAGATTTCAGTGAGGATCCTATGAGAAAATGTGCATGAGGGAACAGTGAAAAATGCAATAGACTCTACTAATATGGCTAACACTGTCCATTAGGAGTCCTTAAAGTTCAACAATGGAAGTTCCAGATCTGGTTTTAACCCACCCTTGAGCCATTAGACACTACTTCCTATGACACACATACTAATATGTTGCTCAGTCTAAAAACCCAAGTAATGAAACTTCAGCTAGTCCCTTGGGGCATCCTATTCCACCACAGAGCCAGAAATCTCATGCCAGCAGATTATAGTGTTTAATAGCTTAGACTTCGGAATCAAGCAGATAGATTCAAATTCCAGCTCTGCATTGTAGCTATGGACACGTGAGCATGTTACTTAAAGTCTTTGCATTCACATCCTCACTTACAAAAAAGGAGGTAATGGAACGTACCTCAGAGAGCTGTGGGGAAGACTCAATACAACATTCTTAAAAGCACCTAGCAATCTCTGGCACATGGTAAGAGGTAAATAAGTGTTATGTGTTCTTGTTCATTATTCCCTCAGGGCACAACCATCTTTACTTTCTTGCTAATTCTTGTTAGAATTTTTCTACCATATTAAATTCTTTTTTTCTTCTTGATTTTACTCTCTTGCTTTCAAATACGACTTTAATGCTTTCTGTTATCTTAATCCTATCTATTGCTTTCATGTTAGTGATTAGGAGAAACCATTGATTAGTTTGTCCTCAGAAAGTAGGTTCCATAATAAGGATCACTAGCATTTTTGGTTCTGTATTGTCCGTATTATATGCTGGTATATGCTGACCCCAACTCCCCCACTGTATTCTCATGGAACCTCATTGGCTTGAAAATAAAAATGTTCTCAAAGTGTCGGTTGGAGAACCCATCTCTAGCAGGCCAGAAAGTGGGAGTCCACTGTGATAGTCATGCACTTCCCCATACCCTCACCTAGCCTTGGATAATTCTCAAAAAAGCCAAGTTGCATAACTTTGGCAGAAAGTTTTGTCCACAATTTAGCCATTACTTGGACAACCTGGTTAAATTCCTGTAGCTCAAGCCTATCTGAGCTCTTCATTTTAGCATTGTCAGCCTGGGCAGACCAATTCCTGCTTCTGGGAATGTTCCTTTGGAGAGGAACAGAAATTTCATCAGACAATCAAGTGCTTTTTCCAATTCCTATACTGGTGAGGCCCTTGAACAAATTCTTCTAATAGACTCAGAAGACCAGTATTTGGAGCTGCAGATTTGCATAGGATAAGTTTTTCCAAGAAATGTACTCTTCCCTTGGGATAATTAATTTGGAAAAATTGGCATTTCCTTCTACCTGGCCACATTTGTTTTCTTCATCTTCTTAGAGATTGACCTTAAAATAGTTTCTCTATCTCCATCCTTACAGAGATTTCATGTATTCTTTTCCAGCATCTTCATTAATTTTAATACCAGGCTGGTTTTTCTCTGCCATAAAAGGTTTTCAGAGGTCTTAATTGTTCTTTGATTCCTCCTGAATCTGCTTCTCCAGCATAGAGTAAGTCTTCACCAAAGGGAGTTTTACAAGCATGCCATGTTCCTTAGTGACAAACATGATAAATAATACAATCTCTTGGCTTCTTCTTTCACCAGCAAACCTCAATAGTTGGGGGTGGGGATCCAGTAGTTAATTCCCAGAACAGATTTTTTTCCTCCTTTCTGAAAGACACCTGAGGACCTCATGTTCAAGCCAGAACTATTTTGGGTGGAAAGGAGATAGGACATTTGATGTCTTTGTGTCTGGTAAAATCTTTCCCAAATAGCACTAGATTCTCATCTAGAGTCTGGCTAAGATACTAATTACACCACTCTCGTCTTACTCTCCACTCTGAACCTAAGATCACTTCCTTTTGGGCTGGGTATCTCTTTAGTTGAAACCACAATCTGAAGGGAAAATGCTTTTGATTAGAGAGGCAAATTTTTAAAAGACTCCATGTGTTCCAAAATGATTTAATTCCATCTGACCAACTAGCCTGGTTTCTATTTTGAAAAACACTGATTACTCCAATAAACTTGCCATTTTCAAAATGCCACAAAACTAATGTTTAGTGAGTGATTTATAGTGACATCAAGAAACTAGGGATACCTAAGTTAATTGGAGTGTGGTTTTAAAATTTCAAAGTTATAAACATTATTTAACACCAATTTCCTCACTAATAGAGCTATAATTTCATAATGAGAAAGGTTTCTTGATCTCAGCACTATTGGCATTTGGGCCAGATAATTCTTTGTCCACAGACAAGGGAGGGGCTATGCCACATATTGTGAGGTTTTTAGCAGCATCCCTACCCACTAGAAGCCGGTAGAATTTTCATTCCAGTTGTGACTGCCACAATGTCTCCAGACATTGCCAAATGTCCCCTGGGGGACACAACCACCCCTGATTGAGATGCACTGATGTCTTTTTTTTTGCTTGCATTTCTAGACTATAAAAATCTATGAAAAAGAACATTAGGCCTTGGGATGTACTATCTGGAATCTATTACTATAAAAATTCTTCACTTTTCTCACTTGAGACTTTTAGAAAGACAATTAAATTTCCAAATATAGTTACGATATATTGGTCCCTGGCAGGTCTCACTTCTCTGCTGTTGGGTCAACACAAACAAGGGCTTTTCAGGAGGATTTCCAAGAGTTTGCAGGGCCCTTCTTTGGCCTAGTTCACTGAAGCCAGGGTAAAACTACTCATTAGCAAAGTGACTAATCCACAGGCCTATTAACTGAAATAGTCAGAGAGGGGAAAAGGAGCGTAATGCTTCCTGTGTACTGTTTTCTCTTTTAAAGCATAATATGCAGTAGTCTAAAGAGTGGCCACATCCAAGTTGATTTGACAAATTGGCAAGCTTGGTCTTTGCTGTCCAGTACTTGCTTTGGACCCCACAGAGACAAGCCAATCATCTCATCCACTACCCACCCAACACCCACCAATGAGGTTCCAGCTAGAAACAAATGGAATAGTCAATTAGGATAAACTGCAGAAAGTTTAAGGAATGGATGATTTACAGAGGGGTTGTCAGAGTTTAGGGAAGTCCCAAAGGAGAGTATAGAACAAGTTGCAGCAGGAATCTAATACCAGTCCTTAGCCTGGAAAGGCAAAGCAAAGAGTGATAACCAGAACTCAGAAGAGGTGATATGGAGGCAGCCATCTTATGGGGGTTGTTTCTTGAACCAAACAAACCAACAAACCATGTTGACCTACAAAGCAGAGAATTTAGAGAATAAATCGCCTGACTTCACTTTCCTCTGCCCCTCAACTTTCTTCTACTACCTCATATTGGCCAAATCTAACCAGCAGAAGAGGGAGGGCAAGGGAGTCTGGTGATACCAACTGTACAGGACAGCCTCCTTAAGCATAGAGCAGAGGAGAGGATGGAGAATGGATCTGGAGAGAAAGCAGAAGATATTCAAACTACACTGCCATCCCAAGGAACATGAGATGCCCTTAGAGTAAGGAACCCCTATGTTCCCCAGGGTTAAGACCAGCCACCTTAAAGCAGAATGAACTTTTTCAAAGCTCTCTAACTTCCTCCAGAGGATTTCATTGTTGAACCAACCAGTAAATTCACCATTCTGTGCCTGTTCCACTAATGTACCATTCTTCGGATACATGCATGAATCCACAGGAAAATCACTTATCAATTGGTTTCTTCCTCACATTGGCGTTTGCACCCACTTCAACTCCATGTGATCATTTTCATAAAGAGAAATTTTTAGCTTTACTATGATATCATTGCCAAAATACAAGCAATTTCACCTGACAAAGGGAGTCATGAGTATTCTCAGTGTTCTTCCAGCACAGGTTGTGGGGAATGAGCCTTTCAAAGTGAGAGATGGGCTGAGGGACACCCAAAGGTGGGTTGGGTGGAAGGCAAAGCAAGGACTTGTCATTTTCATTGTCTCATCCTGCTTCTTCAAAAAGTATGGGCACCATGAGCAAAGTTGGTGTAGGCTTCTCAGGGTTTTGTTGGTTGATTTGTTGGGTTGAGGGGGGAGAAGTTGGCTTTTTTCTGACAAACACAGAAACTCCCACTGCCTTCTAGAAAAACTATTATCTCACATTAGTAGCACTACAGAAATGGGAAACCTCAGAGAACAGAGGAATTCCATTTTGTATACCCACCTAAATTTGAAAGCATCCTTCAAAGCATCCCTCCATTCAGAGATGTTAATGACAATATGGTTTCTGGTTGGTATGGCTTATAAACTAATTTAAGTATAGTAATCTTTTTTTTCCTTTATTTTTGTGCTGGGTGGGGGTACATTGTGGCACTTACAAAAGTTCTTACAATGTATCAAATATATCATACCTGAATTTGCCCCCTTGACCTCTCTCCTTCATCCCCCCCCCAATTCTTGGAATAC
Source organism: Castor canadensis (assembly GCF_047511655.1). NCBI lineage: Eukaryota > Metazoa > Chordata > Mammalia > Rodentia > Castoridae > Castor > Castor canadensis. The sequence continues at coordinate 126,001,925 of NC_133405.1, read as the reverse complement.
TTTCAACAGGCATTGTTTTTGCATTTACATACATGTGTACACATTTTTTGTACCATATTCACTCACCTGCCCCCTTTCCCCACCAACTAGCCCCTCCCACGAGTGCCAACCCCTACCCCCTCTTGGGCAGGACCCTCTTTTTCTCTGATTTTGTAGAAGAAAAAAGATAAAAGATGAAAAGAAAAACCTTTTTTGCTTGCTTGAAATAAAGGTAACTACACAGGGAGTTTCCTAGTGATATTTCCATGCATATATGTATTATAACCTCAATTGGTTTATCTCCTCTAATTTTCTTCATTCTACCTTAGTCCCTTTCTTATTGTGATTTCAGCTGGTTTAAGATTTCTATATTCATTCCTGTACAGAGAGTATATCAACCATATTCGAGCCCTTAGTTTTCTTCTTTTACACTACTCTTCTGGTGGGTGACCTCCCCTTAGTGTGACCAGCGTTTCATAATATTGCTGTATTTGTATTAGCTCTATATTCCCCATATGAGGGAGAACATGCAGCTTTTGGCCTTCTTAGCCTGGCTAACTTCACTTAAGATGATGTTCTCCAGTTCCATCCATTTACCTGTGAATGACAGTTTCAATCTTCTTTGTGGCTGACTGAAATTCCATTGTATATAAATACCACATTTTCTCAATCCATTCATCGGTAGTGGGCATCTTGGTTGCTTCCCTAGCTTAGCTATTATGAATAGTGCTGCAATAAACATGAATGTGCAGGCACTTTTGTAGTAACCTGACTCACATTCCTTTGGGTATATTCCTAGGAGTGGTACTGCTAGATCATATGGCAGATCTATTTTTAGTTTTTAAAGGAGCCTCCATATTGTTTTCCATAGTGGTAGTACTAGCTTACATTCCCTCCAGCAGTGCATGAGGGTTCCTTTTTCCTGCATCCTCACCAACATTTGTTGTTGTTTGTGTTCTTGATGGTAGCTATTCTAACAGGAGTGAAGAGGAATCTTAATGTGATATTGATTTGTGTTTCCATTATGGCCAGGGATGGTGAACATTTTTTCATGTGTTTTTTAACCATTTGAACTTCTTCCTTTGAAAAGGCTCTGTTCAGTTCATTTGCCCATTTCTTTATTGGGTCATTGATTTGGGAGGAGTTTAGTTTTTTGAGCTCCCTATATATTCTGGTTATCAGTCTCTTGTCTGATGTATAGCTAGCAAAGATTTTCTCCCATTCTGTGGGTGGCCTTTTCAATTTAGAAACGATTTCTTCTGTTGTGCAGAAGCTTCTTAATTTCATGTAGTCCCATTTGTCTATCCTTTCTCTTAGTTGCTGAGCCATTTGAGCTCTACTGAGGAAGTCCTTGCCTATGCCTATCGCTTTCAGTATATTCCCTGTTCTTTCCTGTACTAACTTCAAGGTTTCAGGTCTGATATCAAGGTCTTTGATCCACTTTGATTTGATACTTGTACAGAGTGATCTAGTTTAAGTTTTCTGCAGGCAGGTATCCAGTTTTCATAGCAACATTTATTGAAAAGGCTGTCTTTTCTTCGTCATATGTTTTTGGTACCTTTCTCACAAATTAATTGGATGTAACTGCATGGATTCATACCTGGGTCTTCTATTCTGTTCCATTGGTCTTCATATCTGTTTATTGTGCCAGTTCCATGCTGTTTCTCTTGCCATGGCTTTGTAGCATAGTTTCAAGTCGGGTATTGTTCTTTTTGCTCAGTGTTGCCTTGGCTATTCATGGTCTTTTGTGCTTCCAAATGAACTTTAGTGTTGATTTTTCAATCTCTGTGATGAATGTCATTGGGATTTTGTTGGTAATTGTGTTGAATATGTAGATTGCTTTTGGTAGTATAGGCATTTTTTCTGTGTTGATTCTACCAATCCATGAGCATGGGAGAACTTTTCACCTTCTGTAGTCTTCTGTGATTTCTTTCTTCAATGATTTCTTCAAAAGTAGTTTTCCTGTAGAGGTCATTCACATTATTCGTTAAGTTTAGTCTTAGGTATTTGATTTTGGGGGGTATTATAAATGGAATTATTTTCCTATATTCTTTCTCAATTTGTTCATTACTGGTGCATAGAAAGGCTACTGATTTTTATAAATTGATTTTGTATCCTGCTACTTTTTTGAAGTTGTTTATGGTGTCTAGGAGATTTTTGGTAGAGTTTTTTTTTTTTTGTCTTTTAGGTATAAGATCATGTCGTCTGCAAATAGGGTAGCTTGCCTTCTTACTTACCTATTTGTAATTCTTTTATTTCTTCTTCTCCTTCCTGTCTTATTGCTCTGGCTAGGAATTCCAGGACTATGTTGAATAGGAGTGGGAAGAGTGGGTACCTTTGCCTCATTCCTGACTTTAGGGGAAATGGTTTCAGTTTTTCCCCATTAAGGATGATGTTGACTATAGGTTTGTCATACATAATCTTTATTATGTTGAGGTAATTCCTTCTATTCCTGCTTTCATCAAAGCTTTTACCATGAAAGGATGTTGAATTTTATTGAAGGTTTTTCTGCATCTATTGAGATGATCAAGTGGTTTTTGTCTTTGTTTCTGTTAATATGATGTATTTCATTTAATGATTTGCATAGGTTGAACCATCCCTGCATCCCTGGAATGAAACCAACTTGGTCATGGTGTATAATATTTTTGATAGACTGTGGAATTTGGTTTGCCATTATTTTATTGAGGATTTTTGCATCTACGTTCACTAAAGAGATTGACCTGTAATTCAATCAATTGTGTCCTTGTCTGGTTTCAGAATGAGTGTAATACTGGCTTCCTAGAATGAGTTTGGCAGTGATCCTTCCTTTTCTATTTTGTGGGAAAGTTTACAGAGAAAAAAAAGGGGGAAAAGTGGCTTCCCAGCCAGCACACCAAAAGAACAGCGAGCCTGTGGCTGTCTGTCCCAGCGCCCAGCTGTTATGCACTATAAAAAGCTGATTTAAGCATTTGCCATTGAATATTATGTGCCCCCTATGTGTTGGCGGTATCTTAGTCAGCAGAAAAAGCAAGGTTACCTGTTCCTTGCTACCATGAAAATCTGAAGTATTTGTCTGAAATTGTGCAGATCAATGTTCCTTGATCTCGCTATCCACCATCTTGGTCTCTCTCTCTCTCTCTCTCAAGGGTAGATTCAGTTTATTAATGAACCAGAGAAAACAGCACAAAATGACTGTGAAAGGCCAAGAAAGATGAATAAGGGTTCATTATGCCTGACTGTCCTGTGCACATTAGAATAAAGCCTCCCTGTGACACATGGAAGGTTGTGCCCCTTGGATGAGGGGAGCCTGGTCCTGTAGGGGGAGTATATTGCTTCTCTGTATAGCAGTCTTCTTAAACAGCAAAATAAGTAACTCTCACAGAGAAAATGGAAAGTACTGTTTGTATCATCAAAACACAATTGAGAAGAACAGTTAAGGGCTGTAAGAATTACTCTCTTGTTTACATTTAAATTCACAAGGTACTTACATTATGATGGTTATATCTACATAAGTCATTAGGCTCCTTTAATAAGTAAAGCATTCATTTCCTAAGCATGCTTAAATTTTACAGCTATTATATATAAAGTAAGAAGCCAAGCTGTACCAACTTCAATTATTTTAATTGTAAAAACATTCAAATTAACAAATTTTAAAATTAAAGCATGAACATAGATAAGTGCTGAATATTGTTAATTGTATCTATATTTACTGTTAACTATTGTTAACGTGTATGTGTCTGTTCAATACAGACAAACTACATAATAATGTAGCTCTTGGTTTTGCTAAAAAATTTAAATTATACTTTGAAATTATGTCAAAAAAAGAGAGACTTGAGCAGGGTGTGGTGGCACATGCCTATAATCCCAGCTATTTGGGAAGCACAGATCTGGAGGATTTCAATTTGAAGTCATCCCTGGCAAAAAAAAAAAAAATTAGAGAGACCCCACCCTCAACCAACAAGTCTGGCTGGTTGTACACACATCTGTGAGCCCAACTATATGTGAGTGACTTAGGCAAAAAGCATGAGGCCCTATCTGAATAAATAACTAATCTGGAGTGGTAGCTCTAGTGATAGAGTACCTGCCTAGCAAGCATGAGGCCCTAAGTTCAAATCCCACTAGCAACAAAAAAGTTTGAGTTAACCACAAACTCATCAGAATTTGCTGTAAGTTTCTAATTTCTGGCAGGGCTGGAAGGGCAGGTGTAAGAGACCAAAGCCGTCTGTCTATAAGACTGGTTTTCCATCTAGGTAGATCCAAGGATTTCTCATTTCAACAAATATTTATTGAGAGCCTAGTATATCCTGTGCTGGATGCCAGGAATGTGGTGTAAACATGACTGGAGATGCCCCCGCCCCTTACTGCAATTGGAGAGAGAAACAAGTGAAAAAAGCAAGTGGGCATAACATTCCAGGGTTTGATAAGTGCCATGATGAAAAGATAGGAAGTAGATGGAGTAGGTGGATGGATGGTATGGCCAGAAAAAGCCTCCCTAAAGAGGTGACGTTTGAGCAAATGTCAAAATCGAGTTGGGAAGCAAGCCAAGAGAATATCTGAAGAATATTCCTGGCCAAGGGGGTAGCAAGTGCAAAGGCCCTGAGTGAGAATAACCTTGATGTATTGAAAAAACAGCAGGAAGGCTAATGTAGCTGATCTGGAGCAAGATGAGGGATCACAGGCACATTAGATTAGGGTCAGAGCATGCTAGGCCTTATAGACATGGGAAGGAATTGGGTTTCATTCTAAGGGGGAGGATAAAGTAGTGAAGTATTTTAGTCAGATGAATGAGATGAGTGAACGTAAACAGATCATTCTGGTGGCTGTGGGGCGAATGCATGACAAGGTTACAAGGGCTAAAGCAGAGACACAATAGAAGTAGTCTAAGCAAGAAATGATGATGGCTTTCTACCAAGAGAAATCTGAAGAATATTGGTGAATATCTTCCCCACTACTGAGGATCAAAACAGTATTACTATAATCACCATGAACTTACTCATCCTGAAAAACTGAAACTCTGCACCCTTAGACTAATGGTTCCTCATTTCTCTCATCAAACGCACCCTCTGGCAACCACCATTCTTCTCTTTGTTTTGTAAGTTTCACATTTTTAAATTCCACATATTAGCAAGATTGTGCAATATTTGTCTTTATGTGCTAGCATAATGTCCTTTGCTTTCATCCATGTTGCTGCAGATGGCAAGATTTCCTTTTCTGAGCCTGAGTAATATTCCATTGTGTATGCATACAATTGTGTGTGTGTGTGTGTGTGTGTGTGTGTGTGTCACATTTTCTTTGCCCATTCATCCACTGATGGACACTTAGGTTGTTTCCATAGCTCAACTATTGTGAATAGCACTGTAATGTACATTATAAAGCAGATGTCTCTTTAAGATGCTAATTTCATTTCCTTCACAACACAGAAGTGGATTTCTGGATGATCTGTTAGTTCTTCTTTTAGCTTTTGAGGAATTTTCATACCATTTTCTAGAACAGCTGTACTTATTTACCTTCAAGAACATGGAATTTCATATCCTTCCCAAGATTTGAGGAGTTTTCAGCTATTATTTCTTTAATTAAGCTTTTGCTGCTACCCCTTTCTTTTTTCCCTCTGGGTTTATTAATTCAGTTGATAATATCCATAAATACTTTCTTCATTCTTTTCATTCTTTTCTCCTCTGACTGGATAATTTTGAATGGCCTGTCTTCAAGTTTTCAGATTATTTTTTCTGTTTAATTGAGTTTGCTGTTGAAGCTGTCTGTTGCATTTTTTCATTTCATTCATTGTATTGTTCAGCAGCCTAAATTTGGTTTGTTTTATATGGTTTCCCTCTTTATTGAACTTTTATTTTGTTCATTACTATTTTCCTGATTTCATTGAGTTTCCCATTTGTGTTCTCTTGTAGCTCACTGAGCTGTCTTAAAACAATTTTGAATTCTTTATCATGTAATTCATACATCTCCATTTATTTGTGTTTGGTCACAAGAAAATTTTTGTGTTCCTTTAATGGGTTATTTCTTTTTCCTTCCTATTTTTCATGTACATTGAAGTCTTGTGTCACTGTCTTTTCACTGGAAGAAATCATCTCTTCCATTCTTTACTGAAAGGCCTAGTCAGCTTGGCCAGGGATACTGAGTGTTTCGCAGAACTTTCCGATGGATGTACCCACTTCACTCTTCTTGGAGTGGGAGAGGATTTGAGCATTGTATGTCTTCTGCCATTCCCACAATGCAAGGCCAGGTGCTATGAGCCTCTCATTTATTCCCCTAAGGTAATACTATGAAGTATTCAAGCATAAGTGCCTTTTACCCCAATCTCACAAAGTTCAGCTGGCTATCTGTGTGTGCTTGTACACAATCCATAGAAACGTGTACCATCTTTGAGGGTGTGTGGGGGACGTTAGCTATGGGGAGAAGGGCTACGCAGGGCTAGGGGTATATGTAGGGAAGGTCCACAGGTGATGCTTCCTCTAAAGCTCATAGGTGAGCCTCTTGGAGGAATTTGTGAAGTGGGCAACAAAAATCGTGGTCCTTTGTTGAGTTCTGCACACTACTTACTGTGAGAACCTGCCCATTTTCCTTGCTCCTAGATGCCTCCAAATTATTCAACTGTGCCAATCCTTTCAGTGATGTTGGTAGGACAAGAAAGAAATGGGTCTGTTGGGCAATCACTACACCCTCATTTTCCTCCTTGGGAAAAAATTACAATCAAGAAGAGTTTCTCTCTTGGCACTGAGCTGTGTCATCTAGGGGAAGGGGTAGCACAGGTAATGTGAACCTTTTTTTACCCTCTTCAATGTGTCTTTTCTCAAATATTTTGTTCCTGGGGTGTTCTGGGTCCTTTCCACTATACTTAATCTCCCACAAAGGTATTTTCACCCACAGATGGTTGTCAAAGTCAGTGTTTCAAACCCTCAATATATAGTAGTGTATTTTATATTCTTTCTCTCTCTCTCTCTCTCCTTTTTTCTCTCTCTCTCTCTTTCTCTCTCTCTCTCTCTCTCTCTCTCTCTCTCTCTCTCTCTCTCTCTCTCTCTCTCTCTCCTCCTCTGAATTGTTCTGTGGCAAGCTATAGTTTTATGAACTTATACACTTCCCCAACAATGGAAAGGGGATAAATTTCCCCATGAAAAATATGTATCATCCTCTAGTCCTAAATCTGCAAATGGAATTATCTAGACTGCTGAGACAAGATGGTACAGTTAGTGATCTTGGTCTTTGGTGGCTTCATCCTTCACTTTGTGTCCCATTAACCTACCTTGTTTTAATTTCCCAAATTTTGTCTCTTTACCCATGAACCCTCCTCTCTGATTGTCTGTTTCAGTAACTTCTACTTGCCCTAAGTATTTCTTCCTCCTTTCATCCCAGTACAGAATTTTCAGCTAAGCATGTGAATGACCAGAATAAAGACATTTCCCAGTCTCCTTTTCAGCTAAATGTAACCATATCACTGGCTAAAGGGAAATGAGCAAAAGTAATATATGCAATTTTAGGGGATATCCCTAAAGAGAAAGCCTGTGTACCTCTCTTGCCTTCCTTCCTGCTGGGTGAATTATGAAGGCAATAGTGAGCTATCTTAAATCATTTGGACCTCTGAGGTCACAGAACGGCAAGAATGAAGGATCCTGGGCCCCCAACACTGAGGTGTAGTGGCCTGTTCCATCATAAGAAAATATAACATCTTGTTTATGCTATCCTTATTTTAGAACTTTACGAGTAGCTGAATCTATACCCTAACAAATACACAATCCAATCCCTCAAAACCAACTTAACCCATGCTCTATCCCCTCAGGCTGAGTCACTCTAGATACATGGCTCATATCATGGACTAATGCAGACCAAGGAGGCAATGAGCTATTTTTATCAGCAAATTTTTAAGGCTTCCCATCAACCCCCAAATTCTCTCCACCTCCCCAATCTCTACATACACGCACAAGTTCATTTTTAATGCACCACTCTCTTGGATACTGGTCTGAGTCTGATTTTATCTGTATCTAAACTAAGATTCAGAGTAACTAATAGGGTTCATCAAGAACTTAAGCCTTTTTCAGATTTTTTTTCTTACAGGTACTTGTCCTATAGGAAAGGATCTGGGACTCTCATTCATCCTTAGATGCTGACTAATAATTGGCCAAGGTATAAGCTATTCTTATTGCATTTGCATTTTATGAAAGAAGATTGAAAAATCTTCTGTGGACACCTTAAGCAACAAAAAAGGACTTTATTAGAGAATATTAGGAACATGTCCACAATCTTTGTTTTTTATAACATTCAATGTTCATAAATAAAATGTTCTCCATTTTGCATTTGCCTCATGTTCCCTCATGACTAGATCAGGGTCATGCATTTTCCATGATTGTATTACATAAGTGATGGACCCTTCTCGGGTGTCACATTTGGAGGACCATATTTTCACTTGAACATTAATTTCAATCACCCAGCAAAGGCATTGTCAGATTTTTCACTGCATAGTTTTATTTTCCTCCCTTTCAACTAATAAGCAATCTTTGTGGAGACACTTGAAGACCATGTAAATATCTTGCTCCTAAAAAGGTTCCAGATTAGAAACTGAGAAACATGACAACTGGATGCAATGCTTGACCCTAAACTCGATCTGGTACTAGAGGTGAAAAATGCTGTAAAGGACATTGTTAGGCCAATTGATAAAGTTGAAACACAAGTGGTTGTTAAGTAAAAATATTATATCAACATTAAATTTCTTTTTTATTTTTTATTGTGCTGGGTGAGGTACATTGTGACATTTACAAAATCAATATTAAATTTCTTGACACTGATAATTTTATTATCATTGCATCCTTTTTCTTGGAAAATGTGCACTGACCTTGTCAGTAAGTTTAAAATGACTTTCAAATAGAGATTTAAAAAAAAATAAGAAAGTTCAACAAACCTGTAGTAGTTGGGGCTGGAGGAAATGGCAGAGTCAAGCTCAAACATAAGAAAACTAGTGACCATGCCCAGATCATCATTGGTCAGTTCCAGCAAAGAGCAGAGTACTAATAACTCAGCGCAGATCCTTCAGTTCCCACAAATGATGGTGAGGACTGAATGCTCATAACTGAGCCTCTGCTACATCTGACGAAGGAAGCACATCCTACCACCTCACCAGAAAAGAGTCTTCAGAGCACCTACTCCCATGCATTACTGACACAAATCCAAGTCTCGTCCAGATGCATATGATCTGTGGAAAGAAAATTTGATTTCAATCTTTAAAAAGTCAGCATCCATCCAGGAAGTTCTGAAAACATAAGAAGGGTATTCAAAAGATGCCAGATGGACAAAGATGGGAAAACAGCTACCCCTCCCCTCCACACACACACACACACACACACACACACACACCAGTTATTCTGTTGAGGTATTAATATGTTGAGGTATTAATATGTTGAGGTATTCAAAGTGAAAGGTCATTATGTCTACAACTTATTCTCAAATGGTTCATTAAATGTTATTTATATGTATATGTATATATATATATATATTTAAAGAGAGAGAGAGAGAGAGAGAGAGAAAGAGAGAAAGAGAGAAAAGGCAAATGCTGCAAAATGTTAGCAATATGTGAATCCAGGTATATAGCATACAAGTTTTTATTTGTATTAAGAACAAAAAGTTACAAAAATGTAACCTTTCTGTGGGTATTAAATTTTTCCAAATAAGACACTTAAAAAATAAAAATATAACATTCAGATGAAATCAAGTTGTGCCTGCATTGCACATAAAACCATAGCTACCTTGGGCAGTGTATAAGAAAATGACAGAATTTTAATTTCTAACAGATTTGTTAGTCGTTTCATTTCATCACAACATTGGCGAAATATCTCTTGTTTTCAGTTAGCATGGTCTAGTGAATTTAATAAGAGGGCTTGCTCTGCTGGAACCAGTTGTAGTTTTCATAGAATACAACAGAATGTTCTATTACATGGCCTTCTGGCAGGGGAAGTCTGCAGCCTCATGATCCCTGCTGTCTTATCAATGTCCCAGAAAGATGGCAAGACCTTGAAGAGCTTAGCCACGTGGTACACAACAGACACTGGGTCCCATAGACAAGGGCTCCAGCTCTGCCAGAGTCTCATGACCCAAATGTGTCTTGGAAGTGTTGGACTTGTAAGGAAGCTAGGACCCTGTCCCTCATGGGAAAAGGGTCAATGACCATAAAACACACAGTTCTGGGATGAAGAAGACTCAGTACCTGAGTTCAAATTTCCCTCCACCATGGAAAGATGGGTGCCCCAAAATGAATTTTAAATTAAAGTAAATAAAACTTGCTTGAAATTTTGGATTGAAAGTCATTCCTATTACATTAGGCAACATATTTTGAAGTGCATGGTAAGCTAAGCACTTTATATCAATTGTCTCCTATTGTCCTCACAACTCTGTGACTTAAGTAAAAAATCCCCACATTATAAATGGGAAATGAAGCTTAGAAGAATTGATAACTGCCTACCTGAAGTCTCACTACAAGTAATTGGTGGAGCCAGCATTTGAACCCAGACAGCTTGACTCCATGGTCTAGGCTCTCAGCCTCTCTGCCATGTGTGTGGGTAGCTACCCATCTTGCCTTAAGGCCAGTCCTCACCATGCAATTGCACCTCTAGCTCCCAGCCTGTGGAATAGGGCCTGTGGTTTATTAAAGGAAGATGCTATTCTGTTGTGTAACAGAAATGGAAGAAGTCTATCCCAGCTCAACAGAGCACAAGAAAATCACTCCTTCCATCCCTTCCAATAGGCAGCCAGACTTTCCATACTGCAGATGACTAAAAGATGAGCTGATTGTGCCCAGGAGGGTATGACTCTCCTGCCAAATGTCCTGGCTGGTGATGGTCTCATCTCCTGCAAAGAGCGAGGTTCTTCCAAACAACATTGGTGTTCTCCATTCTCCCAAAGGATGCGTTACTTAGTCAGGTGAGCCTGCCAAAGTCGGACACAGTGCCTCATCCAGTGCCGGAAAAGAGCTGGTCTTGTACTATGGCAGTCTATGAAGCATAATTAATTGCAGATTCCTTCTGGAGCTGCTTAAGCCCCTTAATGTCTCAGATGTGGGGCCAGCATGCAGCTCTCCCCGGCAGCCAGGAGCTGGAGAGGAGGTCCAGATGTCAGGAACCAAGGGCATCACTCAGCTCGAGTTTGGCTTTCCCAAGATTTGGTGGGGCAGGTTCACATGCATGAATAGGGCTTTGGGGAGCCTATTTGTTCAGCAGATCCAAACCACATAGATCACAAAAATCTATGGGAAGTAATGTCTTCCTTGTGAGACGACTGAATGTTAGCAATAGTCTCCACTTGGCTCAGTAGTACTCTGGGTGGGGAACTGATGTGAACAGCCTTTTCTCTCAGAAAAGGGGAGACATTGTCAGCAAAGGATATGCCAAGTGTCCTAAAGAGAAGGCTTTCCCAAGGTAACAACTGCTTTGTAGCCAGAGAACTGTGGGCTTTGCTTCTCTTACTGTAGTGTTTCCAATTATTAGTCTACTACCAAATTACAAAACTAATATGGATACAGCTACCTATAAATTTGATTCTTCCCCAAACTCTAAGAGGTAACTGTCATATCTCATTTGCAGATATAACCAAACTCAATTTAATTTTGGTCAAGGTCAAATCCAAGTTAGAAGCAAAGGGCATATAAATATGATTGAAGTATTTCATTAACATTGTTTTAAAAGGGAGAGGAGAGATAAGAAAGAATATTAGAGGAGGTGGATTTGATCAATGTACATTATATGCATGTATGGAAATATCACAATGAAACCCTTTTGTATAATTAATTATGCTAATAAAAAGAAGCACTAATATAGATGAATTTCATAGATATTAAATCAAGTGAAAGAAGCCACAGAAAAAGCATATAGAAGAGGCAAAAGTGATCTATGGTGAAAGAAATCAGAACAGTGGTTACTTCTGGGAGGGTCATATTGACTAGAAAGAGGCATGAGGGAGTGTTCAGGAATGCTGAAAAAATTCTGTATCTTGATTTCAATGGCACTTCCACAGGCATAGACATGCAAAAAAATTCACCCAAGTTGCACTCTTTTTCTGAGGATACTGGAATTTGAACTCAGGACTTCACATGGGCTAGGCAGATACTCTACCACTTGAGCCACTGCCTCCAGTCCTTTTTTGTATTGGGTATTTTCAGGATAGAGTCCTGAAACCATGATCCTCCTGATCTGTGCCTCCTAAGTAGCTTAGATTACAGGCATGAGCCACCAGCTCCCAACTTCCAAGTTGCACTGTTAAGATTGTGTACACTTTAATGCATTTAAATTATCTACCAAAAAAGATGTCACAATTTTAACAGAAATGTTTTTCATTTTTTTCCCCTTTTGCTGGGAATTAAATCCAGGGCCTTGCACATGTTAAACACACACTGTAACCTTGAGTTACACCGCCCCCCCATCCAGAAATCTTAAAGAAAATTTCTGAAGCTGTTTTGAAGATGCAAAGCCCCAAATTAACTATCATCTTTTATTTATTTATTTATTTTATTTACTTACTTAGTTTTTTTGTTTGTTTGTTTGTTTACTAGTACTGTGGTTTGAATTCAGGGCTTCATGATTGCTAAGGCAGGTGCTCTATTACTTGAGTCAGACTTCCAGCCCTTTTTTTGTTCTGGTTATTTTCAAGGTAGGGTCTCACTTTTTCGGCCTAGACCATGAGCCTCCTATTGGCTTCCTGCCATTACTGGGATGACACGCATGCACCAACATGCCCAGTTTTTCCCCCACTGAGATGGGGTCTCATGAACTTTTCTTGGCCTAGGCTGGCCTGGAACTGCAGTCCTCCCAATCTCAGCTTCCCAAGTAGAAAGGATTACACTCATGAGCCACCAGTGCCTGGCCTCATCTTTTATTTAGATATGTGTGGACAAATATTTTTAAAGCAATTATCACAAAAGTTGTGTTAATCTATACTTACTCCACATGTTGGCATCATTAATTTTCCCTTAAAAAGATAAAACAGCTGGCCATGGTGGAATCTGAGCTACTTAGGAGGTGGAAGTAGGGGGATCAGGGTCCATAGCTAGCCAGAGCCAAAGTATAAGACCCTTTCTGAAAAACAACTGGAACAAAAGGACTAGGGCTGTGGCTCAAGTGGTAGATGGCTTGCCTAGCAAGCATGAGGCCCTGAGTTCAATCCCCACTACCACAAAAAAGATAAAACACAACAAAAACCTAAAAAAGCTTCCTGCAACTTTGAAAGGTTTCCATTAATAGTTCTATAGACTGTCAACTGTAAACCTGGAGCTATGAATGTTTATTATAGGAAGTTACATTTATTAAAATGTACACTTAAAAGTTATTATGAGAGGTTGATTTTATTCAACCACCTTTGTTGACCTAGATGATCATGGGTTCAATGTGCTTCAAAATAATTCAATCAGTCCAGAAAAGACCATGCACTTCTGGGAATTAAGAGAATAGTTAAAGGCATTTCTCCTTGAAAAGACATTTAGAGGGCAAATATCATGACAATATAGATTAACTTGGTGTGGGGTATGATGGTACTGGTTATAATCCCAGTTATTTGGAGGCATAGATAGGAAGATTGCAGTCTAGGTCAGTCTGGGCAAAAGTGAGACCCTATTTGAAAAATAACTAAAGCAAAAAAGGTCTTGAGGTTTGACTCGACTGGTAAAGTACTTGACTAGCATTCATGAGGCCCTGAGGTCTATCCCTGGCATTGCAAATTAAAATATATAGAAAGTATACTACATTTTAACTCTGGAAACAAAAAAATGAAAAGAAGTCTGAAGGAAAACAGAAAGCAGGAAAAATTGAGCGTAATAAAAGAGGAAATAAACTAAAACTCAGAAGGGTGAAAAACTGGGTCTTTGGAAATCAAAATCCATATATGACAAATTCATTATAAATCTATAGCCAACATTGCACTCCAGAGGTGCTACACTGCAAGTAGTCCAGTTTTATCTGTTGCAAGTAAGAATGCTAATCCACCTGGTTTTTAAAAGACACAAAGTATTTTTGCCTTATAAATTAAGGTTTTTCAGAGAAAGAGAAGCAATAAGATGTGTCTTTATATATAGAAAGAGATTTATTTTAAGATCTATTGGTATGATTATGGAAGCTGGCAAGTCCAAAACCTGCAGGACTGGCCAGTGGCCTAGAGACCCAGGAAGGAGCCAACGTTGCCCTTCAAATCTGAAGGCCATCTGTTGGCAAAATATTCCCTCTTGTTTGGGGGGGTAGTTAATCTTTTGCTTTATTCAGGTCTTCAGCGGATTGGATAAGGCCCACCTACATTACGGAGGGTAATCTGCTTTACTCAAAATCCACTGACATAAATGTAAATCTCGTCCCAAAACAGCCTCACAGAAACATCCAGGATAGTACTTAACCAAATATCTGAAAATAGTGGCCCACATTGACTATAAAAGCAACCATCTCAAGTCCATCCGTTGTGAACTTGGCACACATATACAACTCTTTAAACCATACTTAATCTCCAAATAGTTCATCATTCCACCTAATAATTATCCCATGTACACCTGAAACCCTGTCAAACCTTTGCTCAGAAAACGAGGTAAAGTCTGTGATGTTTACTTGAATCCCCAAATTTAAATACTGTGATGTAAAATTAATAATACTTATTTACTATGACATAAAATCAACACATCTTATGTTACATGATAAGAGGATAAGAGAAGGAATAAAACAAAGCTATTGTATCCACATACACTATTTTGAATAAAACTCTGAGTTTTTTATCTTTACTTATCTGGTAGCTACTGTCTCACAGCCACTGACTGGATGCCCAAACAGAGCGCCAGCAAGAATCCACATGCATGGGTCTCTTCAGAGTGGCCTCACCATCAGGGGTCAGATTGCAAGTGTGGCTTCCATAACACAACCACAATGTGAGAGTTGGAGAGCTTTTAGTATTTACAGATCTTCCAGATACACCAAGCAACCAGAGAAGGGCAGATAGCAGTCCTCCATCTTAATATCTAAAGTTTGTTGATCTAAGGCTAAGCTCGAGGCAGCTGTTTTTTTTTTTTGTGAATAGGTTTTCTTGGAATGGAGCCATGCCCAACTATTTACATAGTATTTATAGCCACTTATACACTACAGTGGCAGAGATGAATAGTTGTGACATAGAAACTGCATGGCCCTAAAGGCCAACATATGCACTATCTGGTCCTTTACAGAAAAGGTTTTGCTGACCACTGCTCTAAAGAAACTTTAACCTGCATTTATTTATTTATTTATTTATTATTCATATGTGCATACAATGTTTGGGTCATTTCTCCCCCGTCCCCCCCTTACCCCCCTGCCCCCTCTCTCTCCCCCCCACCCCCTTGATACCCGGCAGAAACTATTTTGCCCTTATCTCTAATTTTGTTGAAGAGAAAGTATAAGCAATAATAGGAAGGACCAAGGGTTTTTGCTAGTTGAGATAAGGATAGCTATACAGGGAGTTGACTCACATTAATTTCCTGTGCATGTGTGTTACCTTCTAGGTAAATTCTTTTTGATCTAACCTTTTCTCTAGTTCCTGGTCCCCTTCTCCTATTGGCCTCAGTTGCTTTTAAGGTATCTGCTTTAGTTTCTCTGCGTTGAGGGCAACAAATGCTAACTAATTTTTTAGGTGTCTTACCTATCCTCATATCTCCTTTGTGTGCTCTCGCTTTTATCATGTGCTCAAAGTCCAATCCCCTTGTTGTGTTTGCCCTTGATCTAATGTCCACATATGAGGGAGAACATATGACTTTTGGTCTTTTGGGCCAGGCTAACTTCACTCAGAATGATGTTCTCCAATTCCATCCATTTACCAGCGAATGATAACAATCATGGCTGCATAAAATTCCACTGTGTATAGATACCACATTTTCTTGATTCATTCGTCAGTAGTGGTAACCTGCATTTTTTAAAATAAAGAATTCATTCACATTTCTGTAGTTTTAAAATACTTATAAGTATTATAACACGTATAAGCAAAAAAGTAGCTGGGGATGTGGCCCAGTAGTAGAGTAGTTGCCTAGTATCCACAGGCCCTGGGCTTAATCCCCAGCCCTGAAAAAAAAAAAACCAAACTCATAGATCTCCAAAAAGAGGAAAAGAAAAGGGAAGGGTATGAAAAGATATACCATATTAATGATATTAATGAACAATGTTTATGTGTATATAATGGGCTTTTGCAGTTATTATTTTCTATTTTGCATTTTGTATATTTGTCTGTATTATATATATATATGTTTAAAAACCAATACAACTTATTTTAACAAAGTCATCTGGGTCTGCTTTGGTGAAGATGTGTTCTTTTGCATATTGGACATCTCTATCAGAATGTTCCACAGGAACTTGAAATGCAACTTATCTTAAACCACACTCTTCTAGCCCTCCTTTCCCATCCCACTCCCACTGCCCAGGGGCTTTTCCTCTTGCTTTTTTAGCCAGTCTCCTTCCACCCAGTAGCCTCAGTACAATTTTGTCCCAGCCACATGAACCACTCACCACCCTTTACTCCCTTCCAGCCCACCCTCCATACCGTCATCAAAGTAACCTTGGTAAAATGAAAAGTCCAGTGATGCTACCCCTAGCTTAAAAATCCTCCGATCTAAAGTCTCTACTTTCATTTCCTGCATGGCATGGGGGGCAGGAAATGCTTCTCTCCTTTTTTCCATTTCTCCCCACTTTTATCCTGTTATACTAAATTTCTTTCCTAATAAACTTTGATATTATTTTTACTACAAAAATGCAACCCACCAATTGGTTCTGCATTGTTATAGGACAAAGTAAAAATCTCTTGGCATAAGAAAATCCCTCATAAATTGACCTTGGCCTATTTTTCCAGGCTCATCTCTTCCATTTTCCTACTCTGCTCCTCCTCCTACTCTGAAGATACAGAAAGCTATTATTCTTTGCACCTCCCATGTCTTGTCAGTCTTCAGCATACCTTTGAACATGCTGGACCCTCTTCCTGGAATGGTGTTTCTCCTCCTTCCTACTCTGCAAGTGTCTATGGTTCCTTTAATACCTAGCACAGTTGTTATTTCCTCAGTGGGCCTCCCCCGTGCATCTCAGGAAGAACTGGATCCTTCTTCTTGCTTCCTCATACCTTGGGGTAATTATTTATTGATGACTGTCTCTTCCCAGAAATGTGAGCATCTTGTCAAAGACAGTGCCTGTGTCATGTTCCTTGTTCTGTCTCTAGGGATGAAAAGAATAATTTTCTGAGCTGCAATGCAGATTAAGAGCATATAACCCTGAGTATGCCATTAGTAACCTACACATCTAAGAGTGCCAGAGCCATCTGGAAAAGCACTGTCAGATGCTCAGGGTCTGAAAATCCTACCCACTCTCTCCTGCCCTATGATGACAGGCCATGGAAGGAAAGCATTCCTATTTTTTTTTGGAGTGGAGCAACAATAAGCAAAATCGACTGTTGTTTTTCTAATACTGACCATCTCCTACAGTGTACTTTGTATGAATTATAGTGTCATGTTTAAATAAAAACTACTATTTTTTGGAATGGAAGGAAAGAACAGGAGAGAAGGGGAGAAAATCTTACCCTCCCTACAGAGCCCTTTCCTCATGCCTTTGGAGACAAATGGGCTCTCACCTAAAGGTCACTGCCAGGTTTTTAAAGCTAAGAAATTTTATAACTGCAATTACTTGAAAGACTAGCAAACAGTCTCCCATGCCCACCCTCCTGGCATTCAGAAACAAAAGATTCCCATTCTCTGTTGTTCACAGAGCAGAAGACAGAAAGTTATTCTGATGGTGCATACCCGTTGCACACCCCTTTGGAGTTCAGGAGCTACATTCAGCAAGTCAACCCAGGTGGAGTGTTTGAAGGTCACAAGGGTGAAAAGAGGGTAAAGAAAACATGACCTTCAAGAAAGTAAAAAGAGTACCAGACAGGAGTCTTTGCATGATGTCATTTCAAATATCTGTGCAAAAGGCCTCTAACATAAATAGGTGCTGAGCTGAATGTCTGAGTCTGAAATGTATTAAATAATTGTATTTGTCAAGGTTCTGGCAGGAAACAGATGGAACATACAAACTGGGTAGGTAAAGACATGTTAAATAAAGGGTTTGTTTGTAAAGGATTGCCCAAGCATTTGCAGATTTCTCAGGAAGGAGCTGGGGAGGCAAATCACACTGACCTACTAGGTCCCATTTCGTGCCGGTGTTGCCCACCAGTTGAACCCAACTGGAAGCCAGAGTGCAGTTCATGCAAATCAGTATCCTGGGACAAAGAAGAGGATAGAGAAGTCAACAATTTGATCAAACCCATGATCCCACATGTAAGCACAGGGAATACTTACTTCTTCACTGGCTATCCTGTGCCTTGTAGGATGTTTAGCAACCAACATCTAAGACCTCATTCCACTTTTTCTCCCCCAAATGGTGACAGACGAAAATGTTTGTAGACACTGCCAAATGTTTCCTGGGTATAAATTCACTCCCAGTTGAGAACCACAGGTTTAAGAGAATCTAAAATCATAAAACATACCAGTTAATGGCAATGAAGTGAATAAGACTATTCAGAATGTCCCCTTTTATTGTTATCATCATCATTTTAACTGTAGATTCTACATATGAGCAAAAACACATGAGAGTTGTCGTTTAGAGCTTGGCTAATCTCACTCAATATGATGATCTCCAATTCCATCCATTTTCTTGTAAATGACACAATTTCACTCTTCTTTATGGATGAATAATCTCCACACATTCTTTATAAATTCATCGGTTGTTGGGAGTCTAGGTTGATTCCATAGCTTAGCTATCGTGACTAGTGCTGTGATAAAAATAAGTACACAGGTAACTCTCTTATATGTTGATTTAAGTCCCTTCAGATATATGCTCAAGGTAAGGGAGGGTCTTGAGGTAGTCAATTTTTAGTTTTTTTGAGGAACCTTCATACTGATTTCCATAAAGGTTGCACTACTTTAGAGTGTATAAGGCTTCCTTTTTCCCCTGCATTCTCACCAGCATTTGTGTTGTTGTTTGTCTTCTTGATGTTAACCATTCTGACTGTGGTGACATGAAGTTTGTGTTGTTTTGACTTGCATATCCCTGATGACTAAGGACGTTGAACATTTCTACATGTATTTATTAGATATTTATACCTCTCCTGAGAACTATCTGTTCAATTCACTTACCCATTTATTAATTGGAATATTTGTTCTTTTGGTGTTTAATTTTTTGAGTTCTTTGTATATTTTGGATATTAATCCTTTATCTGATGAATAACTGGCAAAGATTTTCTCACAGTTTGTGGGTTGTCTCTTGATTCTGGTACTTGTTTCCTTTGACGTGCAGAAGTTTTTCAATTTGATGCAGTCCAATTTGTCAACTCTTGCTCTTACTTCCTGGGCAATTGGAGTCATATTCAGAAAATAATTACCTATGCCTGTATCTTCAAGTGTTTTCTTGTAGTAGCTTCAAAGTTTCAAGTCTTACATTAAAATCCTTGATCCATTTTGAACTGATTTTTGTATAGGGTGAGAGATGAAGATCTAGTTTCAGTTTTTCACATATGGGTATCCAGTTTTCCAGGTATCATTTATTAAAGATTCTATTTTTTCTCCAATGTGTGTGTTTGACTTTTTTTGCCAAAACCAGATGGCTGTAGCTATGTGAGTTTATTTCTGGGTCTTCTTTTCTGTTCCATTGGTCTTCATGTCTGTTTTTGTGCCAGTACCATGTTGTTTTTGTTACTATGGCTCCATAGCATAATTTGAAGTTTGGTATTGTGATACCACCAGCATTGTTCCTGTTCAGGATCACTTTTGCTATCCAGGGTCTTTTATGTTTCTATATGACTCTTAGGATTGATTTTTCTATTTCTGTGAAAAATGACATAGGGATTTTGATAGGGATTGTATTGAATCTATAAATTGCTTTTGGTAACATTGCCATTTTCCCAATATTAATTCTGGCAATCCATGAACATGGGAGGTTTTTCCATTTCTTCAAGGTTTTATAGATTTTGTTAAAAAGGTCTTTCACCTCCTTAGCTGAGTTTATTCCTATGTATTTTTGAGGCTACTGTGAATGGTATTGTCTTCCTAATTACTTTCTCAGTCTGTTCATTGTTGATATATAGAAAGCCTATTGGGTTTTTTATGTTGAGTTTATATCCTGCTACATTTCTGAAAGCACTTATCAGATCTAGGAGGTTTTGGTGGAATCTTTAGGGTCTTTTAAGTATAGGATCATATCATCTGCAAATAGAAATAATTTGACTTCTTCCTTCCCTAGTTGAATCCATTTCATTTATTTCTCTTGACTTATTGCATGACAATAAAGTGGACCTGTCTGGGGGGTTCTCCATGAGGAGGGTAAGGAAAGATACTGGAACAGAATTGAAATTCATTATCCATATATATATATACATATATACACATACAAATGTGAAGAGAGCATAGTGAAATCTACTAAATACTGCTTAAAAAGGGGGGAGGAAGGAGGTGTTAAGGGAGTGTAACAGAAGGCATGAACTTGTTCAGTATACAGTGTATGCACCTATAGAAATATGACAATGAAATGCCCTTGAAATACCAATATATGATAATAAAAAGAATTTGTGAACATTTCGAGCTAAACCATGAAGACGAGAACAAATAAATTTTCTTCTTCAGGACAGAAAAAAAAAGATTATTCAGAATTTGTTTCAGAATTGTGTGATTTCATTTTGAAGAAACCAACATTTAAAAAATGAAGAAACCAATGTTATGCCAACATTTAACCTAAAGTAATATTTCTTCCAGCAGATGAGGCTACCTCTTCAAGTGTGCAGAAGAAAAGCAAAGACACAGAAGCAAGTCTACCCTGTTCAGTTTCTAAGAGCCAAAGTAGGTCATGCCAGCTTGGTGGGCACTCATTTCCCATATGTCCTCACACACACACATGTGTCCCCACAGTGCCCAAAGATTGAGGTAAACTGGACCCTTGAAATGTTCCATGTCAGAGACCTCTAAGTACCATAATTTTTAGTGATAACTGGTTCCGTGTACATATAGTACACAGGTGCAAGAAATTCTCCAAGGGTTTTCTGATACAAGATTAGCCTGAATGGTGAAGATTCCACTGACATGTACTTACTGAGCAACTACCTACTGTGTGCCTAGCCCTGTTCCGGGCTCTGGGGATACCTATGTGAGTCCCATGGTCAAGATGTCTACCCTCTCAGGGTCCTACCCAATCTAGTGAGGGATGCCCACAATAAACACAAACACATATATCAAAACAAGATAATTCCATGGCATGGAGAAATAGTCATGTGGAACAAATTTGCTCAGTGGTAAGAAGGGACTGCCTGTAGCTGATGGCATGAGCTCAGCCTTGAGTGCAGCGAGGGGGACATCTTGGTAAGAAATTTGGAGTTTACTCTAATTACAGTGAGAAAGTGCTAGAAGGTATGTAGTGAGGGAAGGAAAAGATTTAGTTTATGTTTTTGGAAGATACCCTTGACTGCTGTGGGGGAGCAGATGGGAGCCAGACAAGTGTGAATAGAGAGTCCTGCAATTTGACCTCTATGGAAGTCCATGTGATAGGAGTACAATGATGGCGCATGAAGATTGGAGAGGTGCTACACTGACAGAGCAGTCAGATGTGTAAGAAGATTCCAGATCCTTGTTGGAAGCACGTGTGGCCCTTGCAGTGTCGGGGAGATGAGGCAGCTGTGGATGAGGAGAGGCAAGAGTGTGCAACGCTTGGGGCTTGGCAAAGCTCTGGGGGTTGCCAGAAGCTAAAGCTCCAGGGCATGACACAGTGACTAATGACGGAGACCATGGATGCCAGGGCCTTGTACGCCCACTTTTATTTTTAAATAGGCTAACAGCCAGGAAGTAGGGCATTTTGTAACTTCCTTGGGAGTCAACACCAAGTAGCCCCAGAAGCTTCCAGCTTGGCAAATGATGCAGTCCACAGGCAAAGCACAGTCCGCCAAGAGCAAGCGCCCCATATCTTTTCAATAAATGCTTCATCAGTGTGTGATGCCTAAAGTCATCTGTTTAGGATAAAATGAAAGGAGCAGTGTGACCATAAGCTTCAGGGAAGTCAGGAGAAGAGGCCAGCTGGACAGAAGATTCAAATTTCTGATTTAAAAACAGCATTGGGGCTGTGGAACTGGAAGTAATGAGGGGTACACTAGTGGGTGACCATTGAATGTAGCAAGTTTACATGGGTGAGAAGACAGGATAGGAGACAGCCAATTAGGACCAGAAAGAGCCAGCGGGTGGCAGAAAGGCAAGGGTAGCCTCATATGTGACAGACCCTCACCTCCTCCTCTTTCCTCAGCTGCTGATCCAACCTACTCTTGAGCAGAGTGGAAAGCTCTTTTCTGAGATGAACTCTGAGGGACTCTAAAGGTAGCTTCCCCAGACTCCTCTGAGTGATTTAGATGTTTAATTAAAAATCATGTTCCAGAATAGTTAAGTTACTGAAATAGTTTCAGTGGCTTTTGAAATCACAATCAAACCTAATTTCCTTACTGAATTTCTTCCCTGTTTTAATACTTTACTAAGTTTTCTTGTCTTTTAATTCATTGACTTTTAAATATCAATTTTAAGGCATTTAAATTTCAGTCTCAATTATATTTTCCTCTACATTTCCCCCTACCTGTCCAAGGTTCAGGAAAACAACACCTTGGGAAAGATCTCAAAACAACAGTTTTTTATTCATATTTACTAGTTCACATTTTCTTCCTTTTATTCATTTAATCTTTGCTGACACCTAATAGTTTTATTTATTCTTTAACTTATTTAATAAATATTTCTTGAATTCCTATTATGCACCAGCTATAGTAGAAGAGGCTGAGAAGACTGAAAAATTGGGGGTTTTTTTGTTTCTTTCCAAGAGGATTTGCTAGTGTTAGTAAGAACGTGCAAACAAGTCATTAAAATACAAAGAATGAGCATTCTAATAAAGATGTGTTCGAAGTAGTGAAAATATACATACTGAATTTTAGTTTGCACATTAATTTCCCAAGGAAATAAAGTGCTTCATCACCTTAAGTAGTATTGTTTTGCTTAAATTCCAAAAGAAATTCACAGACACAGGCAAAGTTTTTCATTTCTTATGTTAGCATGTCACTAATGAAATTTTCACACTATAGTTGACTTTTTCTATTTCTTGTGTTGGAGTGTCTCCTGATGGAAATAACATGTAATTGAAGCTTGTTTATCTATGTCTTCTGTTACAAAGCTCAGGGTGTAGATTTTTGATGCAGTTGAGCACTTTTTTCAAACTTTTTTGTTATATTGCCATCATGTGAAAATTTTATGTAATTGCAGAGCCCAGATTTTTTTCGATTTCTTATATTAGAGTGCTATCCTGTGGAAATTTTGTGTAAAAAAATGTGTAAAATGCAAGGCATTTTAAAAAACATGTTAGAATCTCCCCTGTCAAATTTTCCTGTAAACCAGGCACTAGTGACTGGTGGCTCATGCCTGTAATCCTAGCTACTAGGGAGGCAAAGATCGGAAGGATCACAGTTCAAAGTCAGCCCAGGCAAATAGTTCACGAGACCCTATCTTGAAAATACCCAACACAAAAGGGGCTAGTGGAGTGGCTTAAGAGGTAGAGCACCTGCCTAGCAAGTATGAGACCCAGAGTTCAAGTCCCAGTACTGCCAAAAGAATTTTGTGTAAGTGGAGAGCAGATCCTTTTATTATTAATCAGGTTATAGAGCCAGTATAAATTTCATGCAATTCCACATAGATCTGTTCTAATTATCAATCTAGTAATAATGCCTTCAACATGGAATTTGCCTGCAATTGCACATCAGAGTTTTCCCATATAATTCAGGTTAGAGTGCCACCTGGCAGAGTGTTCTTGCAATCACAATTCAGTCATGTTTTCCCTATTACTGAGATTGGAGTTGCCACCTAGCAAAATTTAACTGTAATTGCATATCACACATGCATTTCTTACTACTCAGGTTAGAACGCCACTGCGTGGAGCTATCATGTTTTTCTTACTGTGGATGCTCCTTGACTTACAATGTAGCTGCACACCAGTACACACATTGTAAGTTAAACACGCCATAAGCTGAAAATGCATGTAGTACTCCTAACCGACTGAATATTCTAGCTTAGCAACACAGCACATCGTAGAGTATAGGTTGCTTCCTCTTGTGATCGCACAGCTGCCTGGAAGCTGTGGTTGCTGCCACTGGCCAGCATCATGAGAGAGCATATCACTAGCTTGGGAAAAGATCAAGATTTGAAGCATTGTTTCTACTGATTGCTTATTGGATTCCTACCATTGTAAAGGCAAAAAGCCATAAATCGAACCATCCTATGTCAAAAACCCTTTGTATTCAGGTTAGAGAGTGCCACCTGCTAGAATCTTCCTGCAAGTAGTAACAGATAATTTGGCAGGGCGGGGCAGCACTGGAGTTTGAACTCAGGGCTTCATGCTTGCTAGGCAGGTGCTCTTACTGCTTTTAAACCACTCTGCAAGTACTTTTTTGTGATGGTTTTTCTTTTTTTTAGATATGGTCTCCTGGACTATTTGCCCAGGCTGGCTTCAAACTGCAATCTTCCTGATCTTTACCTCCTGAGTAGCTAAGATTACAGTCATCAGCCATGGGGCAACCCGGCTAAAGAAGATACTTTCTTAATTTCTTGTATTAGAGTGGAATTATCCAGCAGTTGTGGAACACATGTTTTTCCATTATAGTATGCAATGAGACAGTGCCACCTGGTGCAATTATTCTTTGCTGTACAGTCGTAGTTCTCAAATCAAACTTGCCATCCAAATTATGTGGAGGGCTCTTTAAAACAAAGATTGCAGATCCCTACTAAGACTTTCTTATTCAGGAGGCTTGGAAAGGGGGACTAGGGACTTGCATTTCTAACAAGTGTCCCAGTTTATGCCAATGCTATTTGTCTGGGACTGCATTTGATAACCACTAAGTGCTTCCTCCTTAAATTTTAGCTTTACATATTACAGGCTTTTTCTGTATAATTTCTATAATTGTTTCTTTTTAAAGAGCTGTAGAGATTTGATTATGGTTTTGTTTTGTTTTTTTATTAGTTTTTGCAAACTGATCTTTTGTCTGTTTTTGTCTCACCAAATTCTAGAATAAGCACTCCCAAAATGTCCATTGGAACAATGAATAAATTTGGCTCTTCAACATAGTCAGGTTGTTTGGATAAATATGGTAGCTGCCTACAAATAAAGTAGACAGAAGCTTTTCATCTCCTTCCTTCACCACAACCTATCACATTACAATAGAAGTCATAGACAGAATTCTGCCAAAACCATTTACTTAGGCAGGCACAAAATCTGCCACACTTCCTGTTCCCATAAGCCTCATAAGGGCCTCTTCTGTCCTTATGGGCATGTGACAAGCTTCTACATGAATAGCTGATCCAAGGCTAACTCATTCAGATGACAGTGCTACATAAGCAGCAAGCACAAGGTCACTACTCCAAAGGTGCTTGACCTCGGACTTGCCAGATTGTTCTACTCTGTTCACGAAAGACCCAGGTAGCTCAGAATCCTTCTAACCAGCTGCATATCTAAACTCTGCTCATTTTACCAACTAACAATTATTCCTAACGCTTACTTCTTATATGAATTAATACATTTTCTGGTGCAAATTTAGATAGGGGTCTGGCCATAAAGGAAATGCAAATCAAAACCACACTAAGATTCCACCTCACCCCTTTTGGAATAGCCATAATCAAAAACACCACCAACAACAGGTGTTGGCGAGGATGTGGGGAAAAAGGAATCCCTGTACACTGTGGTGGGAATGCAAGGTAGTGCTACCACTCTGGAAAACAATATGGAGGTTTCTTAAAAATCTAAACACAGATCTGCCATATGATCCAGCAATCCCACTCCTGGGGATATACACAAAAGACTGTGACACAGGTTACTCCAGAGGCACCTGCACACCCATGTTTATTGCAGCGCTATTCACAACAGCCAAGTTATGGAAACAGCCAAGATGCTCCACTACTGACGAATGGACCAAGAAAATGTGGTATTTATACACAATGGAATTTTATGCAGCCATGAAGAAAAATGAAATTTTATCATTTGCAAGTAAATGGATGGAACTGGAGAACATCATCCTGAGCAGGGTTAGCCAGGCTCAGAAGACCAAAAAACATATGTTCTCCCTCATATGCGGTCTTTAGATCTAAGGCAAATACAGCAATGTGGTTGGACTTGGGTCACATGCTAAGGGGAGAGCACATAAGGAAGGTATGGGGATAGGTAAGAAACCCAAAACATGAAAGTGTTTGATGTCTCCATGCAGAGGAACTAACACAGAAACCTTAAAGGGACAGAGGTCAATATGAGAAGGGGATTAGGAACTAGTGAAAAGGTCAGGTAGAGGTGAATTAAATTGGGTTGTAGCACATTTGTACATGGAAGCAATGCTAGGAATCTCTCTTTATAGCTATTCTTATCTCAACTAGCAAAAACGCTTTCTCTTTCTTATTATTGCTTATGTCTTCTCTTCAACAAAATTAGAAGGACAGAACAGGTTCTGCCTGGAAGTGAGGGGGGATAGGGGGAAGGGGGTGAGGATGGGAGGCAGGGGGGAGAAATGGCCCAAACAATGTATGCACATGTGAATAAATGAATAAAAAAATTAGATAGGTGATAGGGGCTTTTGATTAGGGTCTTCCCAATGTGAATGGCCTTGTCCTGAAGTGTGGCTCCTTAATTAGGGCAACCATAAGTTAATTGACTGTCCTAAGGTGTGGAAGATTAAAATTAATTAGCAGACACATTGATGGCACTCTTTACGCAGAATTCTATTCAAGTAAATTGCAGACAGTATAAATCCAGGGAGCATGAAGTTTTGTTCATACATTTATTCACTCTTTATTATTTAGGCTAAACACAGGAAGTCTGAGTTCTAATCTTAGCTCTGTCACCAACTAGCTGTGTGATCTCAGGTTACTTGACATTCCTGGGCCTTAGTTCGTTCTTTTTTTTTTTTTTCTGGAAATACTTGGGTTTCAACTCAGGGCCTCATGCTTGCTAGGCAAGCTACTTGCCTAAGCAAGCCACTTCGCCAACCCTTCTTTGTGCTGGGTATTTTCGAAATAGGGTCTTGAGAACTATTTCTCTGGGCTGGCTTCAAACTGAAAGCCTCCTGATCCCTGCCTCCCTAGTAGCTAGAATTATAGACATAAGTGACGAGTCCCAGCTAGTTTGTTCATTTTAAACAAGAGGCCTGAACTGGCTATTGCTAAAGCTGCTCCCACCTCTAAAGTGTCACAAGTTCAGGAAGACACTGTGGCTGTGACTCATTTGAAAATCCAATTGCCCCGAGCCTATCTCAGCCTTCTGAGGATTAGGCCCCAAGTATCCCAAAGCATCTCTTGTACATAACTTCTGTCTTCTGCAGCTACCATGGGAGTTGTGTGTTCTCTTGGGGAAGAATTGAAAAAAGAGCCATTTGCTTGATTTTCTGGGTTGTGTGGCTCAGATAAGGAACCTGAGGTAAGACAGGCTGCAAAACCCTCTACACATCATCAAGGACAGAACTGGGGGCCACAAGTGAACCGCAAGGACGTGGAAATGCCCTTGGCTTGTGCTGACGCTGAAAGAGCTATTGGGAAGTGGGCCAGGTTAATGCAGCCTGGCCACCTATGCCACCGTGCTGTGTCTCACATGAGACATGACAAAGTGTGCAATGCAGGCCACATACAGCATAGTCCTTGCCCTCCAGGACGTCCCATGGAGGGCTAAAACAGAGGTGGCCAAGCAGTGGTGAGGAAGGGGAGGGTATCCCAGAAACATAATCTTTCTCCCCTTCCCAGTCAGTTCTCCCAACCTAATCTCTCATCAAACAAACACACACTTCTTTTTTTTATCATTTAAAAATATTTTATTATATCATTATTGTACTGGGGGTACACAGTGACATTTACCAAAGTGCTCACACTATATGTTAGCTAAGTTCACCCCTCTGTCATTCTCTTTCAACAGCATTTTGACAGTTTTTTTTGTTTTTGGGGTTTTTTTTTTTATATTCAGCTTTTTTTATTGTTTTATTATTCATATGTGCATACAAGGCTTGGGTCATTTCTCCCCCCTGCCCCCACCCCCTCCCTGACCACACACTACACCCCCTCCCTCTCCCCCCCACCCCCTCGCTACCCGGCAGAAACTCTTCTGCCCTTATCTCTAATTTTGCTGAAGAGAGAGTATAGGCAATAATAGGAAGGAACAAGGGTTTTTGCTGGTTGAGATAAGGATAGCTATACAGGGCATTGACTCACATCGATTTCCTGTGCGTGTGTGTTACCTTCTAGGTTAATTCTTTTTGATCTCACCTTTTCTCTAGTTCCTGGTCCCCTTCTCCTATTGGCCTCAGTTGCTTTTAAGGTATCTATTTTAGTTTCTCTGAGTTAAGGGCAACAAATGCTAGATAATTTTTTAGGTGTCTTACCCATCCTCACCCCTCCCTTGTGTGCTAAAGCTTTTATCATGTGCTCATAGTCCAATCCCCTTGTTGTGTTTGCCCTTGATCTAATGTCCGCATATGAGGGAGAACATACGATTTTTGGTCTTTTTGGAGAACATCATTCTGAGTGAGGTTAGCCTGGCCCAAAAGACCCAAAATCGTATGTTCTCCCTCATAGGTGGACATTAGATCAAGGGCAAACACAACAAGGGGATTAGACTATGAGCACATGATAAAAGCAAGAGCACACAAGGGAGGGGTGAGGATAGGTAAGACACCTAAAAAATTAGCTAGCATTTGTTGCCCTTAACGCAGAGAAACTAAAGCAGATACCTTAAAAGCAACTGAGGCCAATAGGAGAAGGGGACCAGGAACTAGAGAAAAGGTGAGATCAAAAAGAATTAACCTAGAAGGTAACACCCACGCACAGGAAATCGATGTGAGTCAACTCCCTGTATAGCTATCCTTATCTCAACCAGCAAAAACCCTTGTTCCTTCCTATTATTGCTTATACTCTCTCTACAACAAAATTAGAGATAAGGGTAAAATAGTTTCTGCTGGGTATTGAGGGGGTGGGGGGAGAGGGAGGGGGCATAGTGGGTGGTAAGGGTGGGGGTGGGGGCTGGGGGTAGAAATGACCCAAGCATTGTATGCACATATGAATAATAAAAAAAATAAAAAACAAAAAACAAAAAAAAAACCCACTAGGTTATCTGTCCTATAACTTTCCCTGGATTTTTCATCAGGACATTGCATTCCTGAAAGCCAGTAAGAAAAGTAGCTCAACTGGAACCCTGTTTGACTTAGAGGTGAAGCCTCTTCATCTCCTCTTGGTCAGAAAGCACAGATGCTTGCTGAATCGCATATTTTCAATGTGACCCTACATTACAAAGATCCTCAACAGCATGGTCTCCTTAATGGTCGCAAGACAAGGGTATTAAAATTCTATGATTCTTCCTTTATTTATTGGTGGAAACTGTTTTTAGAAAGAACTGTCCTTCATCAACTATTTGTTCACCTTGACAGGAAAGGCAGGGCAAATCCTTGATTCTTTTCCTTCACCAGTTTTCAGAATAATTACTGTTGGGTTGGTCTTTGCTTCCAGGCCTTTCCAGAGAGACACTTAGGAGAAAACAATCAGGAATTTATAATGATACTTCTAAATCAAATTCAGGACCACTGGGTTTTGACTTGTTGGATATTTTTTGTTTGTTTCTTTTATTTTGTACTGAAAATCCTGGTTCCTAATAACATTAACATAATTATATGTTTACTTTGTGTGTGTATCTGTATGTTGTCTCAGGTAACTGCTAGGGCTAGGGTGGCCCTGGGTTCGATCCCAGCACCAAAAATAATAATGATAATAATAAGAACACTAAAACCAATTTAAGAGGTTTTTGACAGTTCATTTTGTCCTGAGGATATACTCCACGGAGGACGCATAGCCACATTCTTGAGGTGTTAACTTGAGATCATTTTCTGTGGGTTATGCCAACAATTTGATATAATATTTAATTGGGTTTTTTTTGGATTTCATGTCGATTTGTATTTTATTGTGAGTTATGGTTATGTAAAATATTTATATGATTTCAAAGTCAAAAAGCCCCTAGCCATAATCCTTCCTCCAGTTTGGCATCTCACATCACAAATATTTGCCAACTTTTTGACATATGTATATTATTGTTCTATTTTTAATTTTTCGGCTAGGGGGTGGCTCCCACCAGAGAAAATGAAAGGCATATTGAGAACCATGGTTTGCCTTAAAGTTCAGTTTGATGGAATACTTTTAGGGTGATTTACAAAGGAAAGATCAAAAGGTACATTACAAGATCTCTAATCTAAATTCCCCTGCTTCACTCAGAAAAGTGCACCATAAACTGGTGAGTGCTTAAGGCAGGGATTAGAAGGCAAAGTCCCTTGTGTCCAATTTCACCCAAGATTAAGGAACCCTTCTTTCTTTAGACTTTCTCTTCTTCAGATCCCTGCTTTATGCAATTCTTTCTTCATCTCCCTAGCCTCCCCTCCAGATGCAGAGATCCTTTGTGAATGTTCTAGCACATTTAACATTACTATAGCCCATAGTTGATGACTATTAACCACAGCCATGATGTGTCACCGCTTGATACAGTATCCTGCATCATCCTCCTCACTTTCACAGTTACTTCTAATTCTGGCTTTGCAGTTTCTGCAAAACAAGTGCAAAGAAAATATTTAGTCATTAAAAATTGGATATCCTGTTTCTCCACTGCAAAGCTGTTATTGTACCTTTGTAATGAATCAGTTTCTTGTCCGGAGGTATTTTTGAGATTATGCAAATGACTTGTTTTTCATATTTTCACTCACCAATTTTAGACTCTATTGATGATAATTCTTGCCTCCAACAATGACTATAGTCTTTGCCAAATGGTGACTTTTCTATTTGCAGCAGAAGAACATCAGTTAATTGGCATTCTACCGTAAGGAAAAGTTGTTCTTTCCTTCCCCCGTTTATTTATTCCATTATGTAATTGGAAAGAATTTGTGGCTTTTTATTTAATTCTGTGGGTATAATCCACCACATCAGCATTTATTTTATCCTTCAAACAACAGTGCATTTGAGGGGGGGAAGGAGAAGAGATAAAGAGAACTGTAAAGGAATGACAGATCTCAGAAGCAGCCACTTCCCCTTGGGCTGAGAGAGGTTCCAAAGAAGACCCCCTCCACACACGCACCCACCAAGAGACCTACCTTGGTGAAGAGGGCATGGCTCCCTGGATGACACAGTAGTTCACTGAGCTGCCATTTTCCAGGTTCACTGTGCACTATGGAAAGGAGACAACTAAGACGAAGCATGAGTGCCATCATGAGACCTTTTCTGTACTCTGTCCTCCTTGCTTTAGTCAGGGAGGTCACATATTGAGATATAAGACACCCTTTACCCTGGGTTCCTGAGTGACATCATGGAAAGAGTCCCTGGCTAATCCATGCTGGACATGGAAAAATCAACATCTGCTGTCCTAATGATTTGAGGGTAATTTGTTAGTGCAACACAACCTAGTCCATTCTGACTAATACAGCAGTCCAAACGTTGAGAAATAATGAAATACACATTCTCTTTCATTGTTCTCATTAAGTCCTACATCTTAATTTTTTTTGGTGGGGGAAGTGGTGGTGCTGGAGTTTGAACTCAAAGCCTCACACTTGCTAGGCGGGTGTACTACCACTTGGGCCACTCCACCAGCCTTGTTTTGTGTTGGGTATTTTCGAGATTGAGTTTCATAAACTATTTGCCCAGGGTTGGCTTCAAATCGAGATGCTTATCTCTGCCTCCTGAGTAGCTAGGATTACAGGAGTGAGCCACTGGCACCTGGCTCTTTGTCTTAAGTCTTTAGTATTTGGGTATTAATGACATGCAAGAGATGTAAGAGTCTACTTTTCTCCAAGTATAATGCACGGAACAACTTACATCTAATCTGTTGTCTATAACCAAAAGATGCAAAAACTTAAAGAACAAACGAGCCCTAAGACGAAACATGTATTCCTTTATGGCCAACTCTCAACATTTAGTTGGGGAATCAGTTTTGGGATTCTCACTCAAGTAGTGAAAGGCAGCAGTTTACAACTGTTATGTGATTTTCATTTTTCGGTGAGACTGGGCATGAACTCAGGGTTTTGTCCTTGCAAAACAGGTGCTCGCAAAGCTGGCACTCTACCGCTTGAGCCACACCTCCAGTAACACTCCAGCACAACCACTTACAGAAACCAGATGGTATGTCTTTTGGGCCGGACACTGTTGCTGATCTTCATCGTTTTGTGTACTGAGCCAAGGCTACAAAGCTGCACCACTGGCAGGACTAGGCTAACTGCGGGAAGGGCCTGCACGACTTTCCCAGACCCTGCGGTGCAGAACCCAAGAAAGGCACGGCCTTGGGAGGTGGGAATCGGACCACTTTCCCACGCAGGCGCTCTCAAGTTCCGGTCTCCTCACATGGTGACTAGAGGAGCCGCACCCCGCCCTCTCTGGCACTAACACTTAACACTTTCCGCGCTTGTGCCGGTGCTCATGTGGGCGGGAAAAGCCCTAGAAATCGTCCTGATTGGTCCCGGAGACTGGCGCGGTGCTTGACGGGATTCCAACGCAGTGACGCCACTGCGTTTAAGGCGTGGCGTCGGCTCAGGGCACCTGAAGGAGAGTTGGGGACGCGGGGCATTTCCTTTTGAGTGCTTGAGAGTCGCTACCGTAGCCACTGCCAGCGCTCCATGAGGAAGATGCTCGCTGCTGTCTCCCGCGTGTTGTTCGGCGCTGCCCAGAAGCCGGTGAGACGGCCCGGGGTAGGGGCGCGAGCGGGGGCCCAAAGGGGCCACCGCCGGAAGTGGGGCGCAGGAGAATCCACCGGCCTTTCTTTTTCCTGTATGCGGTGCGAGGTCCTCTATCCTCGGGAAGGCCGGCGTGGCGCCAGCGAGGGAGGAGCGGGAGGCCTTCAAGGCCTGGGTGGGGCTCAGCTGCACCTCTTCCACCAGCCTGCGCGGGGCGAGCTGGATAGAAGACTTTGGGCCACGGAAAGGCAGGCCTTGGGCTGTTTCCAGGCTCGCCTTGACTCTACTCATTCCTAGTCTTCCTGATATGGTTACTGTTGACCTAGAGCCTGTTGTAACAAGTAGTACAAGTTTCGGAATCCGGACCCTGAATTGCTCAGTGCGAACGCTGTCATCTTTATTCACTAGCCCTGTGACCTTAGGCAAACCCCAAAAATGCCAGTTTTGGGTTTTTTTTTTTTTTTCTTTAAACATTCCAGGATCCAGGTTCCTCGTCTCTGAAATGGAGATAAGAGTACCCATCTCGTAGGGTTAGTGAAGACTCAATGAATGATATGTAACCTTTGCAAATAATGCCAGGCCCATAGTAGATGCCATATGTGTCGAATCATGAATGCCCTTTTGGTATGCATTTGTGGAACCTCTGTGCTGGGCTCTCAGGAGGGTTCAGCTGGGGTCAGGATCCTCCCCTCCCTCTGTCAACATCTGAACTTTTCTTGACAGTCGGTAAAGAGCGATCAAGCAGAACCCAGAGGAAAGTGCCTTCACCCTTAAGCCCACAGAGGCTTAGGGTAAAAGTAGGTAAAGAAAACAGCAGTGATCTTAGGATGGTTGAGGTTAGAGGCTAAGACGATCCTACGGCCCTGGTTTTAGATGTGCTTATACCTAAGCTAGCATTTTTGACCTCTGGTCACACTGAGAGTGTGTTTCTTGGTATACCTGCCACTAAGCTTTGACTTGTAATTCTTGTAGTAATTCCTCTAGGATTTGATGCAACTCTGCTTATTATGGACAGAGGTTGGCAAAAGGTAGGAAGTGTACTGCTTTAGGAATCCCATTGATTTACCACAAACCATATTAGCACTTGAATTATAATGGGAGCCAACACTTCCTGTTAACATATTTCTGTATACATGCATGATATATCCAATATAAATTGTACTCTAGGCTAGATTCTTCTGTATTATTTAATCCACACATCAGTTTTTAGTTGAATATAAGTAATAGAGACATTTTTTAAACATATAGTTTCTTAGGTATGTACAGAAATTTCTTAGCTGAAGGTAGAGTTTGCTTATAGCTTTGAGATTCTATAAGGAAAAGTGAAAACAAATTGAAGCTTTGTTATTGAAGCTTCACACTTCAACAGAAAAAAGGAAAAAAACATCTCAAAGATGCTACTGAAGTCAAACTTAGATTTCAAGAAGTTGAAGCTAGTGAGGGAAAAAAAAAGCCTTTCTAGCAGAGTTTCTGCTTTTAAGACATGTCCTCCCCTTTGGGATAACAGTTGATAAGAGGGCAGAACTAATAATTAGGGATCCAGAAACATCCTTTAATCTGTGGGGGGGGGTTGTTTTGTTTTGTTTGAGGGGGGGGACTGGGGTTTGAACTCAGAGCTTCACACTTTCGAGGTGGGTGCTCTACCACTTGAGCCATACCTCCAGCCCATTTTGCTCTGGTTATTTGGAGATGGGGGTCTCAGGAACCGTTTGCCTGGGTTGACCTCAAACCTCGATCCTCTCAATCTCAGCCTTCCAAGTAGCTAGGATCACAGGCATGAGCTACTGGTGCCCAGCAAGCCCATTGCTTTTTAAGTTATTTGTGTTAAATATCTTTGCTTTCACCTTATATGTTTCTCGCTAATGTATTATTTCATACTTTGAGTACTTTAGATGGTTTTTCCTCCAAGGTTTATGTCATAGAAAAGTAAAGTTTGCCATGAATAGAGATTAACTGATAGTTTTATTTGAAGTGTAATTTTGAAAGTGAACCTCAAATTGTTCAAATGAATGATAAGTTAAGCCCACAGATCATCTAGTTTTCTTTGATTTGATCATTAATTTCATTATATTCTCACTATAATTTCTTTGAAAAGAGAATAATCAAGTGGATGGGTTTGGTTTTTGTCACCTTTCTGTTTGCATTCAGACAGAGATATGATTTGTGTTAACTGTCCAAAGCATGGATTCATTTTAGAAGACAAGGAAGATACCAGTATAGTGAATAGAACTGAAGAGAGAAACACACGAACATGTTGGGGCTTGTTAAATTTCCATGACTGCATCCTGCTAATTGATTAATGATAGTAATGACTTTCTAAAATAACTGGTAGTTAAAAAAAAAAGTACGATTTATTTGCATATTTTTGTCTTTCTAGGCAAGCAGAGTACTAGTGGCATCCCGTAATTTTGCAAATGATGCTACATTTGAAATTAAGGTAAGAGATATTTTACTTTAGGTTAATAGTTTTTCCACAAGTATAATCTGATACATAGTTTTACTTTTAGAATAGAACATTTTGATATTGGTGTTTTTTTTTCATTTTCTTCCAAATGTTCTAGAACCAAAAGCTCAGAGAAGTTTAGCAAAAATAAGAGTTTTTCTTAGCAGCTTGCTGGTAGTTCAGGGGAAAGGAGAGGCTTAAAACAATAATGGAAATTTACCCCCAAGTTTAAGATGTGATTCAGCTAAATATCTGAATAAGAAGGTTCTTACATGTTTCCTTGAAAATTCATCTTTCAATCTATAAACTCAGTTGACTTCTTGAAGTTTTCAGTGAAAATCGTCTTACATTTCCTTCCAAAACCACACCTCATTATATATTTAAGGGATCAGAAGCATTTTGAAGCACTGTTGATGTTGTGCTTTGCTGGTTTTTCAAGTTTAATATTATTTTGCAGCAGAGTAAGATCTTAGAATGAGTCAGCAGTGTTTGTGATGTAGTAACTGGAAGATGACTGCCTTGCTGCATTTCAGAAATGTGATCTTCACCGGCTGGAAGAGGGCCCTCCTGTCACAACAGTGCTTACTAGGGAGGATGGGCTCAAATACTATAGGATGATGCAGACTGTGCGCCGAATGGAATTAAAGGCAGATCAGCTGTATAAACAAAAAATTATTCGTGGTTTCTGTCACCTGTGTGATGGTCAGGTGAGTGATAGGTTTGTGATAAAACCATGTTATTTAGGTATTTAAGTATGGTTTCTACTCAGTTGGTTTGGTTTTCACCCTGTCTTGTCGGATTTGAGGCTGGTATTTTAGAATAAAAATAAGAATGCCAAAACCCCCTGTAAAGCTTAGGTTAAAGTGTTCGTTCACAAAAAATATTGCTGACCTTCTTTATCTGCTGTTAGAATTTCACTATCTTAAAACTTTCTGGCACCGCAGTCAGTCATTTGCACTGTATGCATTCTTAGAAAAGTTAATTTTTTGCTTTGATCCTTTGCGAATGAATTTAGGCCAAGGTGTACAAATTCAAATGCCTACAGAGGCCAGCTAGGTTAAATAAATAAGTGAAGAAGACCAGGCATACAAAACATGGAGAATGGTGACAGAGTCAAGTATGCCTCACCCACAGAGATGCCATGACTTGGTTCCAGCCAGTTGGTGCCATATGGAAATAGGGCTAAGGCTTCCTGTTGCTTCTCCAAGAGAAGACAGGACATCTTGATTTTCATGTATTCCCTCAGTATTTTAATGTTGACATCTGACTCAGGTTTTTGTTTTGTTTTGTTTTTTTAAATAACCGTAAAGGTTAAAGGAAACAGCACATCTGTGGGTTATTGGTTTCTGGTTTAAGCCTTAACCTATTTTTGATGAAAAATACCCACTTTCTGTGGTTACTAATGATGAGTTCTTTTCACCCATGTATTACATAATATTGGCTCTAATAGAAACTTTTAAATCCACAAATGTGTATACCATGTTGCCTTATGGTTTCTCCTTTTACCACAGGAAGCCTGCTGTGTGGGCCTTGAGGCTGGCATAAATCCCACAGACCATCTTATCACAGCCTACCGGGCTCATGGCTTCACCTTTACTCGGGGCCTTTCTGTCCGAGAAATTCTTGCAGAGCTAACAGGTTTGCCATGGGTTTACAGGAGGGGGATGTGAGTCGATTAAGTTTTCCAATAGTTCCCATTAAGTTGATAACCTTTATGAGTTAGTGTTTGAGTTTTAAAAATCCTAAGGTTTGGTGATCTGGTACCTCTGTTGTACTTTTGAGTAAACTGACCATTTTTGAGGTAATCTGACCCCTTATGTAAAAAGTTTTTGAAAGGTTAGGGCTGTACAGTCAGAATAGGGTTGGTTATCACTCCAAGTATGCCAAGCAGAAATCTGGCAGTCATAGAAAATAAACTGAAATCAAGTTGAAGTTTTCTGTGGTATGCAGTGTAGATTCTAGGAATATTTGTAATATTTCCTTTTTCTTTGTTCCTTTCAGTCTTGAATTGTTTAGTGTACCAGTGTGGGAGAAGTCAGAAGATGTGTATAATTGACCTTTCTACGTTAACATCTTGCTTTCTGTTTTTGTTTTTGGTGGTAGGGTACAGGGGTTTGAACTCAGAGGGCTTCATGGGCCCTGCTGCTTGAACCACACCTCCAGTACACCTTAATATCTTGAAAGCAACTAAGTGATTAGAGAGCAAGCACAGTTGGAGTGGTCAGGAACCTGGGATTAGTCTGACTTATCAAAGGACAGGGAGACAAGAAGGAACATATGTTTGTATGGAGGGACAGATTCTTAGTTGAATTAGCTTCAGAGTACACATTTGGGGTGTGGTTTTGTTTGCTTCATATGGTTGGTTTTTCACATGTGTGTGTACACTGTCATTTCCAGGACGAAGAGGAGGTTGTGCTAAAGGGAAGGGAGGATCAATGCACATGTATGCAAAGAACTTCTATGGGGGCAATGGCATTGTTGGAGCTCAGGTAGTCAAGGATGAGTATTGCATGCTTCCATAGATTTGGTCCTTTCACACTCCACAGAACTTTTCTCTCAAGAATTTCAATTGGGTTGGGTTCACTTTTAAAGACCTATTGCTTCTTAACCATTTGAAAAATCACTAAATAGATTTGGATAGGAATTTAAAATTTATTCTTTTAGGTATTATGTTTTATAAGTAAGCAAGAGCATATAGCAGTGAAGCTATCCATTCAAGTTGCTTCATCACATCAACTCACCCTACCTCTGCTCCTAGGCAGTGCTAATACTTGGGCTAAATTAGAAGATGGAGGTGATCAGGGTGTCAGGCCTAGTGGAATTCTCCAAAGCCCACTTCTATCAGTAGGGAGTTGTTCTTGTTCTACCGGTTAGTGAGTGGTGAAGCATTAATAGCATTACAATTTTATCTAATACAGTATGATTCCATCATACGTGTTTACACCTATTTTCCTTTTTTTGATTCCTTGGGGTTAGTAATTGGATCTTTGGGTACAGAAATGTCATTGCTCACTGGTTGAAACACTATAGCATTTATTCATATAATATTTGTTCATTTGTTGAAATAACAGGATGGGTGAGTAGAGACAGGGTCAAAGTAGGAGGAGTTCATAGCAGCAGTATAATTTCTACTTCAAATTCTGTCCAGAAGTTAATATTTTAGAGCATTACTCCTCTCATGGGTTTCTGTGGTTCATTTCTTGGCTGTCCTTAATGTTAGGTGCCCCTGGGAGCTGGAATTGCTTTGGCCTGCAAGTATAATGGAAAAGATGAAGTCTGTTTGACGTTATATGGTGACGGCGCTGCTAACCAGGTGTGTCTCTTATATTTCCAATAACAATTGATTTCCATGGTCATGGTTGATATTGTAAAGAAATAGTATATTGCTTATTAGTTGAAATAGCATTTCGTGGCTAACATTTGTTTTTATGACCATATTAGAAATTTACCTCTTGGCATGTTTCACCAGAGCCTTATAGGGGTGCATTCCTATGAGGAAGCTCTTTGCTCTACATTAGTGCTTTGCAGCTGCTCTGTGGTGGATGACCTTTTTTCATAATTCTAATTTTAACCAGTTATAAATCAATACTGTAACATACAGACTCATTCTGTTATATGCCTGGGCAATGTCAAAATCCAGTAATGGTGTCTGAATCCTGACTCATTTCTTCACTTGTCCTGTCTTGGTCGAAGTAATTACCAGTATATAGAAGGCACTCATTGAGGCCCTGTCTTAGATGCTGTTTCTCAGATGCAGGTTCACTCTGATTATCCAGTGGGTCTTATACACTAATAGATAGCCACACATTTTTACATGTTAATTTTCTTTCCAGTGTATTGTATTGTACTAGTGGCCCCAAGAAACAAGTAGTGGTATTTGCTTTGTCACTTCCCTTAGTTGCAAGAATATAATGCCTGCTGCTTCTCCCTGACACCCCAACACACACGCTCCTTTTCCTTACCACCAGAAACTTGGTTTTAGAAAATGAGGCTTTCTAGCCTTGATGAAAGCTGTGTCAGCCACCACAATGACTGTTACAGATGATGGTGAAGCCTAGAAAAATAAACAAAATGAAACCACTTGACATTTTTATAAATACTTTCAGGGTCAGATATTTGAAGCTTACAATATGGCGGCCCTATGGAAATTACCTTGTATTTTCATCTGTGAGAATAACCGCTATGGAATGGGAACATCTGTTGAGAGAGCAGCGGCCAGCACCGATTACTACAAGAGAGGAGATTTTATTCCTGGGCTGAGGGTAAGGACACCTGTTGTAAAGCCAAGGCCACACCCTCTCAGGTAGATGACCTCATATATGCTCTTGACAGTCTTAGCGAAATTGAAGAGTTTCATGTTTATTGCACATGAACAAGTCATGTAAAAGTAAAATGACTGGGCACTGGTGGCTCATGCCTATAATCCTAGCTACTTGTGAGGCTGAGATCAGGAGGATCATGGTACAAGGCCAGCCCAGGCAAAATAGTTCACAAGACCCCATCTCCAAAATAACCAGAGTAAAACGGACTAGAGGTGTGGCTCATGTGGTAGAGCGCCTGCTTTGCGAGCACAAAGCTCTTGAGTTCAAACCCCAGTCCTACCAAAAAAAAAATAGTAAAGTAAAATGGGAGGGCCTGGGGTGTTGCTCAGTGGTAGAGTGTTAGTCAAGCATGTTCAAGGTCCTGGGTTCAGTCCCCAGCACTGGGGGGAAAAGTGGGTTTTGAGAGTTTGATTTATATTCTATCCCTTCCACCTTTATTAACAGGTAGATGGAATGGATATCTTATGTGTCCGAGAGGCAACAAAGTTTGCAGCTGCCTATTGTAGATCTGGGAAGGTAAGCCTCTCCAAAGACTTTGTCTTAGGCCCCAGGACTAAAGACTTCTAATGACATTTTTCTGACTTAACTACAGAAGGCTTCTCACATGGCTATTGTAGCTATCCAGAGGTAGCTGCTAAGTGAGGAATATATAAGATAGAAGCAGAGTCCAGTCAGGTGAATGGGCTCCTTCTAAGAATAGAATGATCTTGGTAGCTTACCTCCTGGGAAACATTCCACATTTCCTCTTATTTGAGGTAAATCTTTTCTTCTAGTGCTTTCTTAGCCTTTGCCTCTATCTTCATCATGACAATTTGTTTTTTCTTGTGGTTTGGTTAATTATGCGTCCCTCCTCCTATTGATCATAAGTCCCCTGAGTGACCAGATTGGGCTTCCCTACAATGCCCAGCAAAGAACTTTGCTTATATACTAGGCATTTTATAGGTTCATTTTATGCAAATTAAAGAGCATGTGTAATCTTAGTCTTGCAGTGTATGGCAGTGAGAGAAAAGGGGAACATTGAGATTGGCCTGAAAAGAGGTTTAAGTACCATTAGCATTAGGAGAAATTTGTAGTTACCCTTCCTAAATCAGTGTTCCACAGCCCTGAAAGCACACCTCTGTGGTTTACCTT
Source organism: Castor canadensis (assembly GCF_047511655.1). Taxonomy (NCBI): domain Eukaryota; kingdom Metazoa; phylum Chordata; class Mammalia; order Rodentia; family Castoridae; genus Castor; species Castor canadensis. The sequence continues at coordinate 125,961,350 of NC_133405.1, read as the reverse complement.
TCCATGACATACATACGTGTTTGTCTGGGCAGTAATGCCAATTGGGTGTGGCTCACAATGGTGAAGACCACAGGAAAGGAGGAGGACAAGGAAGCCAAGAAGGAGATGTAGTGTTAAATAAGAGATAAGAAGGATGAACTGGACTAGGACTAAGGCAATAGGTTGGCTGCAATGGGCAGCCACTGTACATTTTTCACATGAAAAGTCAAAGTAAAGCATTTCACCATTTACTTTTGAAGCCAGATACAAGTTCACTTCCTTCATCAAATTAGTTTTGTTGGCATCAAGTAGTTGAGTCTTAGTCTGAAAACGGTGCTCCTAATAAATTGTTCTACACCAGGACTGTAAAACTAAGGGAGTCAAACCCTTAGGGTTGAGTGATATCACCATGTCTTCCATTTCCTAAAAAGAACATGGGGGTTCCAACCCTGGGTGGGAACATAGTCAGTTTATTGAATGTGTTCACTTTCCAAACCTGACCAAAGCTTGATTTTAGAACTAGGGGAGAGTCTGGAAATCTCTTTATCATTCCTGGCTTAACCTACTGGTTCTAAATGGTCACAAGATGACATAACCAAGAGATCATTGAGGGATTGACATATTAGGCAGTGCACTAAACATTTTTGGTGTTATGTGATCTTCACAGTTCTGATTAGGTATTGCAGACAAGGGAACTGACTCAAAGAACAGTTGAGGGTATATTTACCATATCTTAGAACCAAGTGCTTGGACTTGGAGCCATCTCTTACCCTCTCCCTTTTTTCTACATACCAAACTACCCAGAACTCTTCCATCCACCTCTTCCCCTCAGTATTCAGAGCCTTCTGGAAGTGGACTAGTATAAAATGAGCAAGCCACTTGGTGATACAAAGCCAGACTGGCCAGACTCCTAGTAGAGTTGCAGGCTTTAGGTATCAGAGGTCACTGGTGCCCGCCTGCTTTCTCTTACAGACCAGTAAGGTCTAGATTAAGCAGGATTGACTGCCAGCCCCTACCAAACACTGTCCATCAAGTGGGCTAACATGCTCAGAGCCTTTTTGATTGAAAACAAGCTGTTGACAGATTGCTTTAAGTTCCTGTTAAAAATAAGGATGAAATGTGCAATAAGTAGATATTAAGACTCAGTCAACCAATAAATTCTTTTCAACTCATGAAGATCTGATGAGAATATACTAGATGCTGTGAAAGTCCATTTGAGGGTGAGGATTGTTGGTGTACTGTTCCCACCATCTTGCTTAACCACTTAATGGTTTGTGTTTTAGGGGCCCATCCTGATGGAGCTGCAGACTTACCGTTACCATGGACACAGTATGAGTGACCCTGGAGTCAGGTAGATTCATTGGGAATCTGAGTGTGGTTTCCAAAATGGGTGGGCTTTGATTGGTGCTACTCACACGAAAAGGCAGAGCATTTCAACATTTGCTTTTGAAGCCAAATACAAGTTCACTTCATTAATCAAATTAGCTTTGTTGGCATCAAGTAGTTATTTGAGTCTTAATCTGAAAGCCATGCTTTCAATAAATTGCAACCAATTTATTAGGAACCAAAAAATTGAAAGCTTTTTTGAAAAAAAAGCCATAATATATAGTTTGTGTTAGCATGAACAGTACTTTTGAAAAGAACATTATGTAACTAAATTGCAGAGGGAAATTGATATCAAACAAGTCTGATGATGGGAATAGCACATTTGAGGGCATATTTAGGTATTACCCCAAATTCATACATGACATACTGTGCTCAAGGCTTGGGATTTGGGAATACTCTGGCTGGTGGGGAGTGAGACTTAACTGGTGCACAAGATGTTCAGTAAGTTGAAATATATCAATCAAAAGAGCTAGGTGACACTAGAGGTGGGTTTTCTTTTCTCACTTAGCTACAGCATATAATTCTGCAGTTACAGGTTTCACACAACTGAAAAGTCAACTTAGTTAAAGTAATCAACCCTTTGTAGAATGGACTTCAAAGGGAAAATGTAATTTAGCAATTTAGGCGGGAAAAGGCACTTTGTGTAATTCTACCTTTAAAAATGGTAGAGTCCTTTTCAGTGTTGTTTCCAATGTAATGTCAGGAAAAGATATGTTATAGAATCAAGTAATCAGAAAACCTGGTGTCCCAAGTTTTTGCTGGCCATACTTCTTTGGGTTATTGGAGAGAAAGGCAAGGCACGTGTATTTTCTGCTTGGTGTTCTGATTAATTATCACTGCTGCCCCCCTACTCATGTAAAATATTAGGAGCCCAAAGGGGTGGGATATGTGACACTTCCTTTATACCTTACTTCCAGATTGAAGAAGCAAACCAAAACTTGGCCCCTGGTGTCAGAATGCCAGAGAAGTCCTCTGAGTTACAGTGTACAGTGTTCTGCTCTTATAGGCAGTTAGACTGCCTTTTTGTGTTTTGAAAGTGTACCCCTGCTATTTCCACAGTAACATCAGTATTGACGTCCCCCTTCCTTTCAGAAACATACTGCTGTACTTCACTAAGCTGTTTGCCCCACAGGAGCTGTGCTTGCCCCACAGGAGCTGCTCTTACCTATCACTATCTCTCTCTCCTCATAGTTACCGTACACGAGAAGAAATTCAGGAAGTAAGAAGTAAGAGTGACCCTATTATGCTTCTCAAGGATAGAATGGTGAACAGCAATCTTGCAAGTGTTGAAGAACTAAAGGTACAATTGCTGTTGGTGGTATAAGTCTGGTATTAAAGACTGGTTCTTCTCCCTCAGCAATCAGGTTTTCTCCCTCACAAAATACTGCCACCCCTGCATGGCAACAGAGGTATGGATGAGTTTGTCCAAGCCCAAAAAGTGATGTGATAGGGCATTAATTCAGAAATCTTACAGGGCTATTCTTTTAAGTTCTTAGAATTGTTATACTGCTATTTATTAAAACTTGGTGAGCTGTGAACTACCTGAGTCAATAGGAAAGTGTGCATTATCACAGGACATTAATCAGATTGGGTAATGTCTTTAAGCCTCCTCCCAGTTTTCCTAAATATGTACTTTTGATTTATAATTCATTTATTATTCCTAGAGCATTTTCTTATATAGCTATTTTTGTCATTTATTTAAAAAACAAAATCTTTGGGCTGGAGGCATGGCTCAAGAGGTAGCACACCCGCCTAGCAAGAGCAAATCCCCGAGTTCAAATGCCAATACTGCCAAAAAAAATAAAATCTAAATTAGTGGTTTGGTACTTCTAATAGAAGAGTCCAAGTGACACTAGCAACAAGTTCTTAGTAGAACTCTAGTTGGTACTGAAGCTGCTTTTGATTCAAAAATATTCTTCTGATGTTCAGGAAATCGATGTTGAAGTGAGGAAAGAAATTGAGGATGCCGCCCAGTTTGCCACAGCTGATCCTGAGCCACCGTTGGAGGAACTAGGCTATCACATCTACAGCAGCGATCCACCCTTTGAAGTGCGTGGTGCCAACCAGTGGATCAAGTTTAAGTCAGTCAGTTAATGGGACAGACACTACATGAAATGGATGGGCTTTTTGTCAGCAACTGTAAGGAACTCTGTATTCTCAACTTTAAGGAAGACTAATAAGGAATAATACCCAGAAAACGAGCAGTCTTGGAAAGTTTCATTAAGGCTGGCATGTAAATTAATGACAGAATAATTGCATGCATTTTGTACAGTGTTGCATTAGAAGATGTTTCTGGGTGCTTAAATATTTCGTGTGAATATTATAAGATTGTGTTAGATTTAGTTGTTCAGTTACTAAACAGAAGAACAATTCCTTGTATGCCTGTTCTTTTTTTTGAAGAATCTTTGCTGTGCCCTCAGAGACATGCTGGGGGTTAACGCAACCCATACAGTTAGGACAGCAGACACCCCAGTAGTTTCTCCATAACAAGACACAATATTTATTTTATAATCACGCAAGGGATATTTACATAAGACAACTTCACAGTCATTTCAAAGGCAAAATAACTTAGTTTTCTTCATTTACACTGTCAACATAAAGTTACTTTCTTAAGTTATATTTATCAGACATTTGTATCAGTTTTACCTTTCCAACTTAACTATGCTAGTTAGAACAGTGACTCCCAGCCTACTATTTTAAAATCCTCTTGGTTTACTACAGTTCTAAAATAGTTAAATGAACAGGGTCTTGTGTAAACTTAGAATTGTGTATACATGAACAAAACCTTTAACCACAAACAAACATGTTAGGGCATGCTTGCTCTGTCCTTGGGTTTAGCTGACTGTGATTATGCCTAGTCTGCAGTGGCTGAGGACTCCTGAGCCTGTCTTCTGTGCTGGGAGACTGCATGCCAGAGCCTACAGAGGACACCACCACTGCGGAACAAACAAGAGTTATCATAGGAAAAGCAAAATTCAATAACCTCAAGTACTTCTTCAGGAGTTATTGCAAAAAGTATATCAATCATTCTAGATTTATGAAATGCAGTCTCTAACAGTGTTTTTCTTAACCTGGCACAGAGGGTCACGCCTATAATCTATTAGGGAGGTGGAGATTGGGAAGATTGCAGTTCAAAGTCTACCTGGTCATAAAGTTAGTGAGACCCCATCTCAATGAACCAGGCAGGGTGGTGTGGGCCTGTGGTCCCAACTATGCAGGAGGCCATAGGTAGGAGGATCACCACCCAGGGCTAGTCCTGGGCAAAAAAACCACAAGACCCTAACAGAAAAATAACTGAAAGCAAAAAGGGCTGGAGGGTAGCTCAAATGATAAGAGTTCCTGCCTATCAAGCATGAGACCCTGAATTCAACCCCCAGTATTGGCAAAAAAGAAAAAGTATGTTTTCACATATGAATGTGCTACTTGCCCCAGCAGTTGTAGAACATGGTGCATAGAGTGCTGGTGGCTGTGTGGAGGGCTATTTAAAATGCCCTGCAAATAAGTGCAGGCTCCCTTCCATGAAGAGGTTAAGTCTAGCACACTGGCACCTCATGCCTCACTTTCTGCTACACATTGGCTTTTTCCCCCAACTTGAACCTGGCAAAACTCCAGATTTTGGAGGGAGGCTAACTCCTTTAATTTCAAGGAGAGAGGGAAGGTACCACCACTTTGTTTTCTACTTCATTTTAAAGCATATTCACACAAAAAAGAAAGCTCCATTACAGAAATTGTCTTAAAGATCTTACCGTAGCCTAAGGTATCTCAGGTCTTCCTTAGTGATATCATTAAGAATATCAGATAGTGTATAATCCTCTTCAACAATCTGAAACAAAGGTTCAACATGTAAGAGACAAGCAGCTTTTAAACAATATAGGAATAATTTTGATTATATTTACCTTTTTAATTGTATTTGCATCTGCTCCTTGTAGTTGCAACCAATCTATAAGCTCTTTATCTGTTCCCTGTCCAGGAGGGGTTTCTGGGTTCTCTGTAATACCTGCAGTGATTAGAAATTTTCTGTTGTATAGCAACGTGTAACCATAAAACAGTTCAAAAATAACAAGGTTAATCAACTATTCAGAATGTAACTGTGATGCGAAAAGGAGATGGATTAAACTTTTATCGTTCAGCTGCTTTAATACATATAATTCGTAATTCTTGGGTTTGTTTTCCAGAGAGTAAAACCATCCTGACCTATACCTTTCCTAAGTACATTTAACATGTTATTGGTCTCATTTTAAATGCTTACTCCCATCCTTAAAAAGCCTTTTCTTAGGGTGTGTATCCCTAACTGCATTGGAAATCACGTGAGAAAGGGGTAGTAGTATTAAGATTTTGTATCCATTCTACATTCCAAGAGGAAGCCCTTTTCTTTTTTTTTTTTGACTTCTACAGCAGAAAATTTATTTTGGAATCTTAATACTTGCTTTTGTTTTTTTTTTTAGAGCAATCATTTTTTTTTTCATTTTTCTTTTATTATTCATATGTGCATACAAGGCTTGGTTCACTTCTCCCCCCTGCCCCCACCCCCCTCCCTTACCACCCCCTCCCCCCTCCCCCCCTCAATACCCAGCAGAAACTATTTTGCCCTTATTTCTAATTTTGTTGAAGAGAGAGTATAGGCAATAATAGAAGGAACAAGGGATTTTGCTGGTTGAGATAAGGACAGCTATACAGGGCATTGACTCACATTGATTTCCTGTGCGTGGGTGTTACCTTCTAGGTTAATTCTTTTTGATCTAACCTTTTCTCTAGTACCTGTTCCCCTTTTCCTATTGGCCTCAGTTGCTTTAAGGTATCTGCTTTAGTTTCTCTGCGTTAAGGGCAACAAATGCTAGCTAGTTTTTTAGGTGTCTTACCCATCCTCACCCCTCCCTTGTGTGCTCTCGCTTTTATCATGTGCTCATAGTCCAATCCCCTTGTTGTGTTTGCCCTTGATCTAATGTCCGCATATGAGGGAGAACATATGATTTTTGGTCTTTTGGGCCAGGCTAACCTCACTCAGAATGATGTTCTCCAATTCCATCCATTTACCAGCGAATGATAACATTTCGTTCTTCTTCATGGCTGCATAAATTTTCTAAGTGGAACACATTGAGAAAGGTCTACTAAGGTATAATTTAGGCAGTCACCACCCTTTTTAGGTGTGTAGTATGCATATATGTTGGGGGTGGGTTGTTTTTTTGCGGGGGAGGGGGGAGACAGGGTTGCTCTATATAGCGCAGGCTGACCTTAAACTCACCATCCTTTTGCATCAGCCTCCTGAGTGCTGGAATTACAAGGGATGTGCCACACGCCTGACTCTTTATAGGTATATTGTTGACACACAGTCATACACCACCACAATGAAGATACAGACATATGTTATTCTAAAAGGTTCTCATGTTTCCTTTTATAATTTGTCCCCCCCCTACCTATTCTGGCCCTATAGTTTTGTCTCTTGCAGAGTACCATGTGAATGGAATCATAGTATAGGGTTTGGTTTTCTTTCGCTGTGCTGGCGATTGAACCCAGGGCCTCAAGCATGCTAGGTAAGCGCTCTAGCACTACAGTTACACCCCCAGCCCAGTGTAGTCTTTTTTTAAAAAATTACTTTGTGTTACGTGTTCAAGATAATGGTCTCACTCTGACATCTTCATGCACGTATATAAAGTAGTTTGACCATATTTAAACTCTTCCTCCCCCATTACCCACACTTACTCCCCCTCCCACTGGTCTCCTTTAGTCCCCTTGAATCTGGTTCTTTCACTAAGCACACTGCATTTCCCAATTTATCCATGTTGCTGCTGTATCAATAATTCCTTTTTATTACTGAGTAGTAGTCCAGAGTCCTGTTTTAACAGATGATAACCTCAACTATTTCTTCAACACTTACTAGACTATTACCCAGATTTTAAGTAGTTAGTCCCTCTTTCACACATAAACACACTTAAGTCAGAACAAGTAGAAAATGACTCACCATTAGGTTTGAATTGTAACTGAAGGTGATACAGTTCTTGAGTTTTCTGTTGTAGAGTTAGCCGTAGAAGGTTCTGGTACTCTCTTTCTTTTTGAACTAAGTGTTCCAAAAGTCTGTATTTTATTTAAAAAAAAAACAGTCATTCAGAGGGAGCCCACCACCACCCAGTTCAATTCCAACATTTGCTGAATATTCGAGATTGAAAAAAAAGGGCACAATCCTAACAGTGAGCCCACAAAGGGAAGCGAGCATGTTGCTTCAGAGTTCTGTGAATCAGGTTTGAGCCCATATAGGGGAACCTGCCTCATGTTTTTCCTTCCCTTGGCAACAAAGACCAGTGCTCAGAGAGTATATTTTTGCAATGTAGTAAATGAATGTGTCCCCCTGAAAATCACTAGCTGAAATCCTAACTCCCAAAGTGATACAAGGTTGAGGCTTCAGGGATGTGAGGTGAGATTAGTTCCCTTATATTAAAGAGATCCTAGAGATTCCCTCCTTCCTCTTCCCAGAGGGAGCTAAACCAAGGGGACTGCCTCTAAGCTAACAGCTGAGACCAAGGAGGGACAAGGGAGCACTGCTGTTGCATGGAAGAAATGCTAATAGTCACTGAATATTCTAACAGAGTCCATGACTGTGTTCAATACTTTCCACAGAATTAAGTCATTTAAGCCTTACAACACTTCTAAGAAGTAAACACCATTTTCTTCCAAGCCCAGTTTTAGAGCTTAGATAACTCAGGCCCTGAGTTTTAAATAATTCATCCAGAGTAATACAGGCTGGGCTCTTCCCATCAGAACAGTCTCCTGATGCCCAATCTTGCTCATGGTCTCACTGGGAGAAGACAGTAGCTCTAGGCTCAGTTAAGCCTCAAACTCCTGGGTCATCTCATGCGGTGCCCCCCTCCCCCAGCTTGGGTAGTACACCTGGGGGCAGGGACAGGCTTGGTAAATCAGAGCCACGTCTACCTTTTTTGTTTGTTAGCTTATGTACCTAATATACAAGACTAGTTTGTTTTTATTGCATGCCCCTTTTATCATTTATATTATCTGTGCTGGTGAACTAGGAAGTATAATTCCTAAGCTTTAAATTACTAAAGTTACTTATTGAACTTGCCCTGAGAAGTTATAGCAATAATAAATAAACAGATGAGAACACTGGTGTTCAACAAGTAAGAAATCTTTTCCCACCCCTTGCCTGCCTGCGTTTAGTTTTGTATCTCAAGAGAGTGTGCCCATTCAGTGGAAAGAAAAGAGTTCTCAGGCCTGTTGCTCATGTTAAACCAATTATCCCTCTCACATTCTGTCCAGTAAGGGCCATCTAATCTCTGCCCACCTACCACACAGCCAAGTCGTCCTCCACCACAAGGAGAGGGAGGCTGCATGTTTATTAGTTACCCATTTGCATTAATGTGCTGACTGGTGTTTAACCAACTACTGAGACTAGAAAATAACAATGACGAAACAGCGGACAGGAAAGACCTTTGAATCCACATAACATTATATGTGTTGGGTGATTACTGGGAAGAAGTTTTGAAGGAATGCCAAGTTTTAGTGCTAACTTTCATGTTTGTCGTCTTTTTAAAATGCTCAAAAATTTGTAACTTAAAATCCCAAGTCTTTTAAAAGAAATGGTTAGATCTGCATAAAATTAAACTTTAGAGATCACTAAGGGTGTATACAACTTTTCCTCCAAAATATGTGTAACTGGCACCTTAGTTCTCTATTAAGTAAGAGTCAGCATTACCAATGATCAGAAAGCAGTAATACAACATTTGGAACAAGCACCAACTACTTTGCTATACCTATGAATTATAGTTTTTCAAAGCTCATTGATAATGTGATTCTCCACAGCCAGAATCAAATTAACAAATGCCTACTACATGCCCAGAAATGGACAAAACAGATTGGTGCACTTGGGGGAACATCATGTTGGCGCCAGGCTCCCCTGGTTAGGAAGGCAGTTCGTTAATGCCTTCCTAGGGATCATGACAAACCATCAGGAAGCCATGATGAAAAAGCATACTTCCTTGAGGTCAGGGCTGTGGGCTACATGGCCACACACAAAGTGCTAAGTGACCCTCAAACTGCTACTTCTACAGGGGCAGGCGACAGCTTTCCACTGCTGAGCCTGCTAGGCCACATGCCATGCCAGGGGCCCCATCTTGGCAAAGACACAACTCAGATGCTGCTGCCTTTAATATGGCAGATTTATTTCTGTGTGGCCTTGGCACCTCTCTGATTCCTAACATAAAAAAGGTAAAGGCAGGCTGGTGGAGTGGTTTAAGTGGTAAGAGTGCTTGCCTAGCAAGTGTGAGGCCCTGAGTTCAAACCCCAGCACTGCCAAAAAAAGGTAAAGGCATTCCACTACCCTTCATATAAAGCTGCCAATACACCCGTGCCCAGTTCATTGATGGCAAAGATAATTTCTTTTCTGAGACCTGGGTGAGGTTCTCAACCAAATGGATGGTCATCCTCCCCATCCTTTCTCCAAGTGAAGGGCCCAGAAGGTCCTCACCTGTTGCTCTCCTGCCTGAGCTTGCTCAGCTGAAGGCTCAGGTGCTGCTGGGGGTGCTGGGCCACCTGGGCAACCACCGAACCAGGTCTGCTCCCTCCAGGTGTCATGTGTGCTCCACTGCTGGGCAAGTCTGCTAGGGAATAGTCCCCTTCCACTTCATCCGTGTCCTTATCTACCCCTTCAGTCTCAGAGGCAGGCTCAAAGTGGGCTCGGAGCTCTGCAAAATCACAGACAATGAAATAGCATTGCAACAAGGCCTGGCATGGCTCATGTCCTGTGCCAGCAAATCTGCCAGCAAACTAGGCAGTTCAGAGGCTGGCCTGACCAGTGCCATGCTCCATCAGGGACTACTGACTATAAAAGGAAATTATTTCATTTGGTTCTCTGCAATATAATGATGATCATCCCCAGTTTACACATGAAGAAACTGAAAATTAAAGACAAAAGTCAGCCAAGAGTGGATTACAAACGTACAACCTGCCTCTGCTTGGTGTCTGCCACAAGAAGCACTCAGGAGAGCAGGTGGAAGAGGAACAGCCAGGGTCCAGTAAAAAGAGAGGAAGGGGCAATGTCAGCAGATCGTTCGAAAGCCTCCCTTCACAGGAAGGAGGACCTTGTCACAGAAGCAGTTTTGTTATTAAGCCGCTAACGTTTCAAAAAGAAAATACAAAAGCCCAAGGTTGGGACTGGGAACAGAGCTCAGAGGTAGAGGGTGTGCTCAGCACACATAAGGCTCTGAGTTTGATCCCCAGTGCACACATACAGGTAAAAAGCCCAAGTTTTGTTTTTGGTTTTTATTTTGGTGGTACTTGGGTTTTGAAATCAGGGTAAGCATCATGCTTGCTAGACAGGTGCTATACCACTTGAGCCATGACCCTAGACCTTTTTTTGGGGGGGAGGGTATAGGGGCTCAAATTCAGGGCCTGCACCTTGAGCCACTCTACCAGCCCTTTTTGTGACGGGCTTTTTCTTTTTTTTTCTTGAGATAGGGTCTCGCAAACTATTTGCCAGGACTGGCTTCGAGCTGCAGTCCTCATCTCTGCCTCCTGACTCTGCCTCCTGAGTAGCTAGGATTACAGGCGTGAGCCACCAGCACCTGGCCCTTTTTTGCTTTGGTTATTTTTTCTGGTAGGTTATTGTGTTTTTGCCCTGGGGCCAGCCTCAGTCCAGGATCCTCCTACCTATGGGCTCCTGCATAGCTGGGATTACAGTGTACACCACTATGCGCAGTTTATTTGCTGAGATGGGATCTCATTAACTTTTTGCCCTGGCTGGCCTCAAACCATGATCTTCCCAATCTCTGCCCACTGAGTAGCTGTGATTACAGGCATGAGCCACTTGCCCAAGGTTCCTGTAGCTACCACAGGTTGATTCTGAGAGGAAACAGCCATTTAATGAGCAACTATCTGGTAAGCATTGGTGAGTGTGCACCCTGAAGTGGGTACCTGAGTATTGGAGGACCCCTACCCTTGAGCTCAGCACTCCCTTTTTAGATCGGAAGTTTAGTCTGGATGCAGCCTTCACTATCACGCCCAGGGGTACCATGAGATGTTCTTATCACAGACATTCAGCCCCAGACAATTGTTGAGTGCAGAGGATATTTCTGGCGTTTTCCACAGCCCTGAAGCTGACCTTGACCACAAGAGGACACTTACCTGGGATGAGAATGGTGACTGCAGCCTGCACTGCTCTGCGGATGAGGCTGTCCATTGCAAACATCCAGTGGGGCCTAATTAAGTGACTCCTCAAAATCTTATTTACCTAAAAAGCACAAAGGTCCAGATTTCTATTGTTACATTCTTAAGAACTATGAGTTCTTCCCCATTCTAATTTGCTTCTGCTCTTTCCCCATTCTAATTTGCTTCTGCTCTGAGACTGCTAGCCATGCTGCCCTGGATTTCTGCCTGATGTATTTCTTCTGAACAAGTTTTCCTCTAGGCTGACTCAAAGTCTGGGCACAGCACTGGGATCAGCCTCACTGGGCCTCTTCGTTGTTTACTCAAGGATGAACTAGACATGACCTTGTGCCTGGAGGAACTCACATCTGTATGGACTCAAATGCACACCTACTGTGCTGGCAGATGCCACCTGTTCCCAAATCCTACACTGCTCATGCTCTTTTTGCCAAATGTAACTGGCCCATTCACCCAGGTGTGATTCCTATATACCTATATGCTCAGTGTTTAGAGAAGGAGCTACTGAAATTGAGGATTCAGGTGTAAACAGATGAGAAGAAATAGAGCTAGTGGAGAAGACAGTGAGTGAATTCTGATCTAGCATGTTCTCTCAGGCCAGATAGAGCACTTACAGCATCCTGGAATCCAAACAGGACCAAGTGAATCTGATTGATGGATGAGCTGTCAAAATCCAGGTCTACCTTTAGCTTTGATATTGTGGACGCCATCACTCTGGGCTCTGGAGAGCGGATGAAGTCCCTCAGGATCCCAATGATTTGTTTGATGTGGCCAACTGAGAGATGCAACTCTTCTGAACTCTGAAAACACACATGCACACATGCACGCACACATCATTTTCATCAAATGAGCCAGAGACGGACATAGAAAATGGAAAATGTATTATAAGAAACTACACTGTCCACTTGCTAATGGGATTGTGTCTCTGTTCCTGGAATTCCCTCCATGTTCTTCCTGTTACAGTCTTCTGGTCCCTTCTCCCTGATGGCCACACACCCTCAGCACTAAGACCCTCATCAGCCCTCATCAGAAGGCATGGTTCATAGTGGGGCAGTGGCCTCTCCAAAAAGGACCTTCCCCATCCAAAACAAGGAAAGGGGACCAATTTGCCACTACTATGTGCTAGTTAAAACTCAAATGTCCTTCATAACCATTCTCCCTGAAATGGCTGTGCTCCCAGCTTCTGAGGGCAGCTCTGGCCTGTCCTACAGCCCCAGGGCTCAAAGCTGAGAAAAGGTGAGAGGAGGCCAGAAGTCGGGTGGGAGTCCTTTAGTTTCCTGGGCTTTCTGTTGCCTTATGGCCTGTTTTCCACCAGGAGGCAGCACCACCCCATAAATGCTGGAAGCACTGCAGGGCTCTGCAAATTCACACATTGGCAGTTTTTCTGTCTTGTCTTTTGTTTTGTTGAGGAAGGGAAAGATGTTGCGAAATACTTAGTGTAATAATTGTAGCTGTGCAAATATTCCAGAGCACATGGAACCTGTGTTCCCTGTAGGCCTGATGAAACATGGATGCAGGCAAAGGGGGTGGGATTAGTAGGCGTTAGGCCTATACCTGAGCCACACACTCCTGCAAGTTGGAAGCCACCTCGTTCTGCTCTTCCCAAAGGATTTTGTACAGGATGGCCCGGCGCTCACTGTCCTTGCGCAGCAGGAAGAGGCCTGGGTCCCTGTCCTCTGGGGATGAGGCTGTGCTCCTATCTTCCAAGGCTGAATTCTCATCTGGAACGCTGCGGACAATACATGTGACAATCCCTGTGTGTGTCTGGGGACTGGGGAACCAAGATGCATCCCTTTCTTCCCTCTCTTGCCTCCCCCATGGCACCCATGTTGGGGGAGGGAAAGGAAAAGATGTGAGGAGGGGAAGGGAGAGAAGGGGGACAATCAGGGAGGGTGAGGGGATGAGATGGAAGGGGAATTTGGGGGGTAGGGAAGGGAGGAATAAGAGGGGTGATATGAGAGGAGAAAGGACAGAAAAGCAGAAGAGACAGTGAGTGAAGAAAATGTCCTTGGTCATCTCAGGTCACCCTGCTGCCCTGCAGAAAGGAAGCAAAAGCCCTTCCCAAGTCACCTGGCTGTGACCCAGCAGGATTCTGCACCCCTCACAGGACCACAGCAGGACAATGGACACAGGCAGTACCTGAGAAGGTGGCTGAGCTGGTGCCTGGATGACTGGGTCTTCTCAAAGAATGTGTCGGGTTGGGCATCAGAGTCTGGGGAGATGGAGCCATGCTCACTGCTGCTGCTACCCATAGGCTCCCCTGGCGAGGGCAAAGCCAGGGCACTGGTAGCACCCCGGACACCCTCTGTGGAAAGATAGCCAGACAGGGTGTGGGAGGCTCAGAGAGGGCCTAGGCACACACCCAGGGTCTTGAGAAGCCTGTGCTGCTCTAACCGGGTGGTGTAAATGGTCACCCACATAGGATCCTGGTGGAAATGTAGGCCGGGGATGGGCCCCGTGGGAAACACAGATATGGTGCTGCTCTGAGAAGCAAGTTGCAGAGTCACACTGCTGTGGCTTCTGACCCCATCCCTGCCATGGAGAGGATAAACAGCTTCCTTTTCAGAGGCTGCTCTTATCTCATTGCCAATTAGGACTTACTGCTCCAAAGGTGTCACTGGGCTTTGATGGCCTGCAGGATAATCACCACAGGCAAACCTCCCTAACATATCCTTTAATAAGGGCCAGGATCAGCCCAGAATGGCAGGCCAGGCTCCAAAAACAAAGTACCATGCTCTGCCCGTGGGGAGATGCAAAACCTCATCCAGGGGACCCCTCACCTTCTTCCTCTTCACATTCCCCCCAAAAAGGCCTTTAACAAAGTGGCAAGGTAGGGGAGAGAGTCATATCACCTGCAAGGTTCCCTGTGCCTGTTGGAAGATGGAGGGACATTTATTGGATGGACTTTGACCCTCCCCCAACCTACTTCACCAGTCCTGCCACTCTTCACATAAATGGGCCCAGTGTGTTAAGCTCAGCAATCTGGGGCTCTAGGGCTCTCTGGGAGCAACACAGAAGCCTAGGGCATCCCCCAGCTGAACAGGTAGGTCTCACCTGATGGCTTGAAAGCAATCCGGTTCTTCTTGCCTTTGTTCACCTGCCTTAAGAAACCCTCTTTGAGTAGGTCAGCAGCGGTGACCCGTTTGTGAGGATCAGGCTCAAAACAGGATAAGAGGAAAGCTCTGGCCTCAGCTGAAAGGACTTCTGGAATCTCAGGGTGGATCTTAAACATCCCCACCTGCATTGGAGGAAGAGGTAACTGATATGTCAATGGGCCATGGATGATGACAGATGCACATGTTTTCCATAGAGAGAGCTCCAACACCTGCCATTCCATAAGGGGCTGCAACATGACATTAACCTGTGTCTGCACCCCTTTGCAATGTGATGTTCCTGCACCTCCCATTCCACAGGCGGAGTCTATTTCCCCCTCTGGGAATCTTGGCTGGCCTTTTGTGACTTTGCTTTCAAAGCCCAGGCCTTAAGACGCCTTGTAGCTGCTGTTCTAGTCCTCTTGGAGCCCCGAGACCACCATGCAGTACTAAGGGAGTTGGGATGGATGACTGTGTGGCGACAGCAGCCCAGCCCTCCCTGCTGCACCCTCATACATGAAGGAGTGCCGGACGATCCTGGCCCAGCTAAGCCACCACCTGGATGCACCCAGAAGTGAGCCCAGGCAAGACCACTGAAGGGCCAAACTGTGAGGAATGGTAGTCATTGTTTTAAACCCGCAGAGGACTGCAGTGGTATGATACATGCAGGACAGAACTGAAAGGGAGTTGGGCCACAGCCTAGGGCAGGAGAGTCTTAAGCTGGATACAGAAAGACATCTGCTGCTTGGTCCCTGACACAAAGTCCCCAAAAGACCCCACATATTCCTCTCAATTTCTATGCATCCACAGGCCAGACCACCAGCCTCTAGCTCTAAATCACAAGTGGTCACAACTAGAGGCTGCTATCTCACGGACAAGAGTGTCATCACCCACAGCGACCTCTGGCTTCCTCCCCACAGAACACAGCAGCTGAAAGAAGGTGCTGCACTTTCCTGTTAGAACTTGCTAGAACGGCTACTTTGGCTCCTGCTTCTGGCCAGTTAAACCCTGTCCTGCTAAAGGCTCTCCATCCCTGTGACCCATAGGGGAGCAAGAGTCAGTTCCCAGATGTCATGTTTTACCAAGGCATGGGAATGTTTCTAGACAAATGTAACCCCTTCCTGCATAATTGTTCCCAACAAGGTGGGGGGAGTGGCTCACTAGTCTTTTTAGGTACTGTTATCTTAAAGATCATGTCCTTCTCTGTATCTTTTCCAAGACCATCCCACAATCCAGAGGTTGGAAAGCATTTTATCTTCCAGATCCACATTCATCACCAGCTGCTCAGCAATCCCAGGGCCTGGCTTGGCCTTGCATACCCCACTGTGTGAGATCTGGGGCTGCAAGGCCTCTCAACTTTACCCCTCCAAAGACCCTAGATAAAGTGGACACGTCTCATTCCCAAGCACTGATCATGACCAGGACGGAACACTAATGCTGGACAGAATCCAATCACCAGCATTTGAAATGCAGGGCACATTACAGGTGGTACCTGATGCCTCAGTGGTGGGGAAAGACATCAGCAGTGCCCAACAGCTCTAGGGTGCACAGAGACAAAAATCCAGGACACGAATCTAAAGTGGAAAGCAGTGGTTTCCTCTCTGGCTCTTAGAAAGAAAAGAGCAGAAGTGGCACCCTGCAAGTACATCACTTTTAAGGGTGTTGTGTCGTTGCTCCTGTGTCAGTCAGCTATGGCTGATGTAACAAAATACCACAGAATGGGGGGCTTAAACAACAGAAATGTATTGTCTCATGGTTCTGGAGGCTGGAAGTCTGAGGTCAAAGTGTTGAGAGGGCCAGACTTCCTCTGATGTGTGTGAGGAATCCTCCCTTGCCTCTATGTTTCTGCTGGTTTCTGAGCCATCTCTGCTGTTCCCTGGCTCTCACCCCAACCCCTTGCCTTCATGTGGCATTCTCCTTGGGTATTTTCACATAGTCTTCTCTGTGCATGTCTACCTCTGTGTTTTGTTTAAGTGACTTTATTTCAGACAGGGTCTCACTAAATTGCCCAGGCTGGCCTTGAACTTGTGATCCTCCTGCTTTCAGCCTCTCAAGTAGTTAGGAGATACATATATATATATAGTGGGACTGGGGTTTGAACTCAGGGGTTTGTGCTTGCAAAAGCAGGCACTCTACTGCTTGAGCCACACCTCCACTCCTTTTTTGCTGTGGTTATTTTGGAGATGGGGTCTTGTGAACTATTTGCCTGAGCTGGCCTCGACCTGTGATTGTCCTGATCTCAACCTCCCAAGTAGTTAGGGTTATAAGCATGCACTACTGGCACCCAGCATGTAGCTGGGATCTCTATGTCCAGATATATCCCCTTTTTATAAGGACAGTTTTCATACTATATCACAGCCACTCCACTGACCCCATTTTAACTATATTTTCTCTGTAAAGACCTTATTTCCAAATATAAGGGGTAGGGCTTCCACATATTTTGGGTGACACAAACCCATAATAGTCCACCTTAGGTAAGAACAATTCCCTTTGTTTCAGACACCACTCAGAAGTTTCTTGAAATTTTTGTGAAGGATTCCAGGACCCCAGAAACAACATGGGGGGCATTATTTAATATTAACTTTTTTGTTGGCAATAAAAACTGACTTCATATGCCACCCAAGAAAGTTAATATATTTTCAGAGAATTTATTTGTACAGCTAATTAGCTAACCAAAAATAGGAGACAGAAAGAGGACAGGGGAATCGCTTATGCCCTATGAATGAATTAAGAAAGTCATAGCTTCATTTAGCTGGGTTTCCCGAATTTCACAGGAAGTCAACAGATCAGAAAGCAGCCAGCCATGGCTCTCAGGTGGACCCCATTCTTTTCTCTGCACCAGTTGCTATTTATTCCAGGGCCTGTGATGAAAGCTGTAGGTACAATCTTCAATGGCCCCAATTTGGTCCATCATGGATATGGACCACTGATGTGATAAGGAAGGTCATTGCTGTCTTCCAGTCTTTGCGTTAGGGGTCTGTTAGGATTTCAGGGGTTGGAAGACTTTTGTTGACTTGAGTTCTTGGCTTTCAAGCTACCCTGGCTGCTTATGTGAGAACCTTCTGCAGGGCACCTTTGTCTTCACGCTGAGAACAGCCAAAGCCCCAAGAGCACAGAGTTATCAGAGCCAACTGAACATGTTGCACTCATACTTCTGAGTTCTTTCTGTCCTACCCAACATCTAAACTACCTAAACAACCAAATACATCTTACTTTGAACATTGCTGCTTGTGGCTCGCCGAGTTCATGGAATGGAGGCCTACTGGTGGCCATCTCAATGATGGTACAGCCCAGGGACCAGATATCAGCTGGGGCACCATACCCTCGAGGTCCTTGATCTATAATCTCAGGTGCCATGTACTGCAGAGTGCCTATATAGAAAACAAATGAACAAAGATTGGGGTGCCATATTGCTTACAAACTAAGCAGAACATTAAGTATACAAGTATGTGGACTTAACTGCCTCATTAATGGTATATGGAGCCTTGCCCCATACATAAATAATATGGATGCATCATTTTTTGACCAGAGACATGCAACACTCTTTCCTTTAATACTGATCACATTGAGAGAGGGTCGCATAGCCCTTCAAAGGATAAAAAGGCCCAATTCTGTAAGTGCATTTTAGTACGTGCCGAATACAAGGAAACTGGAATGTGAGAAACAGCCTGGTCATGAGGAGCTGCAGAGTGGAGGAGACAGACACAATGGTGGCAGCAGTGATGATAAAATGTGGTCAGTGCTAAAACAGAGGCACACACAGAAGGCTACAGAATATAGATGGAAAAGTGATCAATTCTGCCTGTTCTAAATCAGGAAAATCTATGGCTGTGTCACCTTTGGTCTCTGAGAGGTAAATGCCAAGACAAAATTAGACATACAAGAGATTTATTGGGGAGGTCTATGAAAGACAAAGGTGAGGGGGGCAGGGAGAGTGTCAGACTGCAATGTAGGTCTAACTCTGGGAAGGGAGGTGGTGAAGAATGGGGTAGAAAGTGTCTCTGATGGCACTGTTCTGAGAGTTCCTGGCTAAAATGTACCTACTGGAAGAGTGCCACACTGGTTCTAGTACCCTTGCCAGGCTCAGTCATTGGCAGGGAGGAGCCTACAGAAAGCATGACCTGGCCACCAACATGATCTAAAGGGGCAGCAGATGGTGCTGTCAGTGAAGTAGGTTTCTGCTGTGATGGTCAAAGACAGATAAAGGGATAGGAGGACATCCAGGTGCAGGGAAGAGCTTGAACAAAGCACATGACTGTGAAGTATGGGGTCCATGGAACAAGTGATGTTTGTTGACCTGGGCCAGGTACAGAAAGAATTAAGGAGAGTGGCAAGGACACAGTCCAAAGGGTGAGCTGTGTGTTCTGAAGGCTCTGGCTTTGGACTTTGTCCTGTCGGTCACGGGCCAGTAGAGGCTGCCACAGGGAAGGAGGTGAGAGATAAGGCAGCAGAAAGCCAAAGGGATTATTAAAAGGGAAAGACACGGTGTCAGGGGGGTCAATCAAGGTTTCTGGGAATAAAACCTTTGGCCTTCCTTGAAAGGAGGAAAAGAGAAATGGCAAAGAGGTTTCGAATAAAACAGTAAACTCACAAAAGACCTTCATCATGAATACAACACTGATGTCCAGAAAAATGAAAGGGCACTTCTCAGGATCACACAACCAAAGCAGGTTTCCTGAGTTTTAATCAATAAAAACAAAGGACTCATCAGTTTAAAAAGAAGTTGAGAGAAGCTACCACTACATCTTTCTCTTGAGGAACGAATGTCTTATTAGCATTTTTCTTTCCTATGAACATTTGAAAGACTCTGGGACAGCTGTGACAAATAGAATGTTCTGTAAAGATGGAAATGTATTCTGTAGAGTTCAATATAGTAGTAGCCATTAACCACATATGACTACAGAGCTGTTGAAATGTGGCTACTGAGACCAAGGAAAGGAAATTTAAATTATTTTAATTTTATTTCATTTTAACTGATATAAAGTTAAATGTGAATCAGGCTGTTTTAACACAACAGATCAGAGGGACACAAATGATTGCTTTGGTTTTCAAGCTTAAACCTATTGAGGAAGTGTTCAGTCAGTTGCAAAGTTGGGCAAGATGGAGGTGTGTAGTACTTGCACTTGATGCACTGTGAGGAAATCCCAAAGCCCCCGGAAGGGAACTTCCGGTGATACAATATCCTCTACAGGTTGTTGCTGCTGTGAATAACAGGAGAAGTGTTGGCAGGGAATGTGCCTTCTAACAAATTAATTAATTTAGGAAAGATTTGACACTGCTGTTAATCTAACATCTTCCAGCTGTCTGGAATGTTGGGTCTGAGACTCTAGAAACCCCATTTCTGCTTTGCCTGCAGTTCCAGTAGGCTCTGCAACTAGGTGGTGCTAGAGACACCCTGGAAGACATAGGGGTTCTTGCTCCTCCCTATTTGCTCCTCGTTCCTGTCAGCAAGCTACACTCTGGACCCTCAGTTGGCTCCAGTCTCCAGCCTTTTGACATTCTACACTCCCAGAACCAGCTTTATCTTGCCCCTCACAGGTACTTGCTCCAGCCTGGTGACAATCCCTCCTCTAATGTTACCCTCCCGTCTGCACCTCTCCCCCAAACTCTAGGGGTATAGGCTACTTCCTGAAACCTCAGCACCTCCTCTCTGTCTTTTCAGGTTCAGTACTCAGAAATAAAAAGTTCTTTCTATTAAATTCTTTCTGTAAAAATGACTGCAGTAGTTTCTGCTTTTTCCTGCCTGGATCCTCACTATTACAATTACTAAAAGTTCCCAAAAGAGCAAAAGAATACATTTACAACATTATCTAGTAGTAGAAAATAGTACTAAGGCAAACAGCAATGGCTACTTGACCCTGGTCAAATAACTGTCACCTTAGTATAACTATTTCATAATTGGGACCTATTTATTTAGTCTTTTTTTTTTTTTTTGGTGATACTAGAGTTTGAACTCAGGCCTAGAGTTTGCTAGGCAGGCACTCTACCACTTGAGACACTCTACTAGCCCTGTTGTTTTATTTTTTTACGTTGGGTATTTTCAAGATTGGGTCTCACAAACTATTTGCCAAGGCTGGCTTTGAACCTTGATCCTCCTGATCGCTGCATCCTGAGTAGCTAGGATTATAGGCATGAGCCACCAGCACCCAGCTTATTTAGTCTTCTTAATGCTAAATTTGAAGATTTTCTTTATATGGGGCCATAGTGAACATTGCTCTAAAAGTGAGTATCTAGCAATGATATCCATATTATTTATTGCTGTATAATAAAGTATTCCCAAATTTAGCAGCAAACAACATATTGGGGCTGAGGATGTAACTCAGTGGTAGAGGACTTGCCTAGCATGTCCTGGAGCCTGGGTTCCATCCCCAGTATTGCGAAAAAAAATCATTTCAATTTCACATAGTGTCTAAGGTTGGAAATCCAGGAGAAGCTGGCTGGACAGGTCTGGCTCAGAGCCTCCTATGAGGCTGCAGTCAAGATGTAAGCTGGGGCTGCATCAACTGAAGGCTAGACTGAGGCTGCTGGATCAGCTTTCAAGTTCATCTTGTATGGTTGGGGTTAGTAGGAGGCTTCAATTTCTTGCCAAGTGGAATCCTCCATAAGGCTGCCAAGACATGGCTTCCCTCAGAGAAAGTGACCCGAGAGAGAAAGAGAGATGCCACTCTGCCTTTTAGGACCTGGTCTTAGGCCACACACTGTCACTTCCATGAATTAAATTCACTAGAAATGAGTCACTGAATTCAATCCACATTCAACAGGTGGGGTTTAGACAAAGGTAAGAATATCAGGAGGTAGGGAGTATCCTGGAGGCTAGTCCCTATGACTTTGGTCAGCACTTGATGGCTTATAAAGTATCTCCATGTATTGTCCATCTGACTTTCACAACTCTGTAAAGTTGGGCACAGGAGGCACTATCTACTGATATTCTCATTTTATGCATGAGGAAACTGATGTTTAGACAAACTGAAGGATTACTGAAGCTAGAACACAGGTCTCTTGCCTCCAAGCTCAGAACTACACACTATGACATCACTCATTTATGTAATAGATCAAGAAGTACTGCTGAAGATATGGCAGGAAGGCAGGGAGAGGGAAGGGAGACAATGAGAGACCATGAGGGAGATAATGAGTGAAACAGTGAAAAACAAAAAACAGATTTGAGGAATGTCACATAGCACCAGAGGTAAGATCACAGAAGGGTCACCTGCCCCAGAGGTTAAAATGGCCAATGAAATAGTATGTGACCATGTATGGGACAAGCTGTACCCCCCATTTCTGTAACCTGCTCTAAATGGTATATAAGGAAAGCCCCCTTTGTTCTTGGGGGCTCAGCCTCTGGATGTGAATTTGCTGAGTTGCTGAAAACTTGCTTCCCAAAAGCTTTGGTGCCCTATCTATCTGAGCCTTCCTACATTTCTGGGGACTCAGTCTGGGATTTGGAGGATGATGTTTTCGTCTCCTTGTTGCCGGCTCAGTGTCCTTAGCCCACCAGGAGGGCCGCCCCTGCCAGGCACCACCAGATCCAAGGGGAGGGAGCCTCTCTCCTGGCAAACTGAGGAGGTGAGTTTCAATCACACAAAGGAACCTGGAAAAGCTCAGGAACCAACTCGGGAGCCCTGCTCATCATAGTGGTAAGAAGCTGGGTTCGAATTTAGGCCTGCCTTAGGAGGTAGAAGGGGAGTCTGATAACTCCCAGCAGAGACACCTGAGTAACAACCTCATAGGAGGCTCTAAGCCAGACCTGCCCAGCCAGCTTCTCCTGAATTTCCAACCTTAGACACTATGTGAAATTGAAATGATTTTTTTTTGCAAAGCTGGGGATGGAACCCAGGCTCCAGGACATGATAGGCAAGCTCTCTACCACTGAGTTACATCCTCAGCCCCAATATGTTGTCCCCATGACTTTGGGCTGGCCACTTTTGAGGATTATGAGGAGGACTAGGATGGACCGGGCTCCATTCTACTGGGCCCCCAGGAGCCTATGGTCCAAATGAAGATGGGAGGGCATCCCATTGACCTACTGGTGGACACTGGCAAGACCCATCCAGTTGTAACCCAACCTGTGGGCCCTCTCTCACAGACACATGCAACCATTGTCGGGGCCACGAGAGATGAAACTCGCTGCCCCTTCCTCATATCCAGAAAATGCAATCTTGGAAAGCATGAGTTCCTCTACCTTCCTGATTGCCCTGTGGCCTTGATGGGCAGAGTCTTGTTGTGCAAACTAAGGGCACAGATAACTTTTGACTGATGGCATGACAGCCTTAAAGCTGAGAGGGCCTGAAGCCAAGATTCTAACTCTCACAGTTGTATAGGAGGAAGAATGGCAACTCTGTGCCTCTAAGAAAGAGATTCCTGAGATTCTCTTTAACATTCCAGGAGTATGGGCTGAGGACAACCCCCCAGGACTGGCTCAGAACATACCTCCAGTGGTGGTAGAATAAAAGCTGGGAGCCATTCCTGTTAGCCAGAGGCAATACCACATTCCTTACAAAGCCCAAATTGGGATCAAAAAGCATCTTGATAGACTCCTAAAGTATGGGATCCTTTGGCCTTGTCAGTCTCCCTGGAACACTCCCTTACTACCTGTCCAAAAACCAGGGACTGAAGAATTTAGGTCAGTTCAGGACCTCTGTGAAGTCAACTCAGCAACTGTTACTTTACACCCTGTGGTCTCAAACCCATACATGCTTTTGGGCCTTATCCCAGCTGAGGCAAAGTTCTTTACCTTCTTGGACCTTAAGGATGCATATTTTTGCATCCGCCTGGCCCCACAGAGCCAACCCATCTTTGCCTTCCAATGAGAAAGTTCTAGTACTGGAGAGAAGGAAAAATTGACTTGGACTCAGTTCAAGTCTTCAAAAACTATCCCACTATCTTTGGAACTGCCTTGGCATCTGACCTAAAGGCTTTCTCAGCCAAATAGCATGGCTGCTCATTCCTCCAGTATGCAGATGACCTTCTCTTGGCTGGACCAACCCAGGAGGATTGTATGGATGGAACTCGCCTCCTTCTCTCCCCTTTGTAGAAGGCAGGATATAAGGTTTCCCGAAAGAATCCTCAGATTTCACAGGATACTGTCAAATACCTCGGGTTTCACCTGTCACAAGGACAATGTAGACTGGGCCCTGAGAGGAAACAGGCCATCTGTTCCATTCTGACCCCCAAGACCTGTTGACAAGATTAGGGGCTGCAGGTTTCTGCTGGATCTGGATTCCCAATTTCTCTCTCTTGGCAAAACCCCTTTATGAAGCCACAAAGTGGGGGAGGACGGAAACCCATGATATAGGAAAAGGAGCAAGAAAAGGTCTTTGAAAAGATTTAAGAGGGCACTCCCAAACACCCCTGCTCTGGGCTTGCCAGATGTGATGAAGCCCTTCTTCCTATATGTACACAAGAGACTGGGACAGCTGTAGGAGTCTTGATCCAGCTGTTAGGTTCCTAGCACCTCCTGGTGGCCTATTTATCAAAGCAACTTGATGCAGTTTCCTGAGGCTGGCCACCCTGCCTGTGTGCCCTAGTGGCCACTGCCATCTTGGTAACTGAAGCAGACAAACTTACTTTGGGACAAGAACTCACAATCTGAGTTCCCCACTCTGTTTTGACTCTTATGGAAATTATTGGCTGACAAACTCCTGAATGGTCAGATATCAAAGCATGTTATGTGAAAACCCACATATCCGACTAGAAGTTGTTAAGACTCTAAACCCGGCCACCCTATTGCTGGTTGATTCAAGCCCCTTGGAGAATAAATGTTTAGTGGTTATGGATGAGGTGTTCTCCAGCCGGCCACACTTCACTGATCAGCCTATCAGTCATTCAGATGCTGAGTATTTCACAGATGACAGCAGCTTTGTCCAGGACAGCACATGTTTTGCCAGATATGCAGATATGCAGTAGACTGTCACTGAAGCATGTCTGCTGCCAGTTGGGACCTCTGCACAAAAAGCTGAGCTCATTGCTCTCATGCAGGTGCTCCAGCTTGCTGCAGGAGTGTGGGTAAATATCTATACAGACTCTAAATATGTCTTTACATCCATGGAGCCCAATATACAGAAAGGGGGCTCATTAACTTGGGAGGAAAAAATGTTAAGTATGGAGAAGAAATTATGGAATTTCTAGAAGCAAGTAGTGGTCATGCACTGCCAAAGGCATCAGAAGCGGGAGACAGCAGCTGTTTGGGGAAACTGAAAGCTAATAGGGAAGCCAAGTAAGCAGCCCTCACAGGAGGATAAACCTGAGCCCTCATTGACCGCTTCCTTGTTCCTGTGCCCTTTATCTGAATGGGACCCATGGTACACACCACAAGAACAGGCTTGGTTTAAGACTGAGGAGGGAAATTTTCTGCCAGGCAGATAGTGGAAATTTGCCAACAGCTGTATTGGAATCCCAGAGTCACTGGCTCCTACATTCGTCAAGCAGTTCCATGAAGGAACTCACTCAAGGCGAACAGCTCTCGAGACCACCTTGACCCAGCATTTTTATGTCTCCAAGCTCTCCAGCTTAAGTAAGACAGTATGTGAAAGGTGCAGTATGTGTGCCAACAACAATCCCTGACAAGGGCCAAAAGCACCACCCCAAGTGCCAAGTGTTGGAAGAACTCCTTTTGAAAACCTGATTGTGGACTTTGCTGAGATGCCATGGGCCAGAGGATGTAAATATTTGCTGGTGTTTGTCTGCACCTTCTCAGGATTGGTGGAAGCCTTCCCTATTCAGACTGAGAAAGCCCGGGAAGTGGCCAGATGCCTGTTAAAAGAAATCATCCCTTGGTTCAGAATACCTGTGTCTATTGGATTGGACAATGGGCCGGTCTTTGTGGCTGAGGTAATACAGTTGGTGGTTAAGGGCTTAGGAATAACTTGGAAACTGCACACAGCCTACTGTCCCCCAGAGCTCAGGGAAAGTAGAACATATGAACAGGACTCTAAAATTGCAACTGGGAAAACTATGCTAGGAGACCCACCTACAATGGGATCAGTTGCAGCCCAAAGCCTTGCTCAGGATTAGATCTAGAACCACCAAGTGGATGGGTCTCTCCTCTTTTGAAATTCTTTTTGGGTGCCCACCCCCTTTAGTCAAGGGCCTGCAAGGGGACCTTAAGGAAATAGGTGACCTCACCCTGAGACAGCAGATGCAGGCCCTCAAGTTGACACTCTCAAAAATCAATTGACTGGGTAAGAGAGAGACTCCATGTTAGCCTGTCAACTCCCACACACCTTTATAAACCAGGGGATGCTGTTTCGGTAAAGAAATGGAATATTCAACCACTAAAGCCCAATTGGAGGGGCCCTTTTGTCATTATTGTATCCACCCCCACTGCAGTTAAGGTAGCAGAGATTATTCCCTGGATCCATCACAGCTGAGTAAAGCCAGCTTCCCTCAAATGGGAGTGCATTCCTGACCCAGCCTCATCGTGCAAGATCACCCTCTGGAATGCCCTCACCCTTCCCTGGCAGGACTCTGCTTCCCAGAAGACAACAGGAGACCATGAACAATGAGACATCAGCCCTGCTCTACTCACTCCAGAAGCTGACTAGTCTACGCAAAATTGAAGCTTGAGGAGTTGGCCATCTCACTTTTGAGGATTAGTCCCTTCTGTGTTTTCTTCTTGCTAATCTTGGTCACCTCTCTACCTGGGTCTTGGACTGTGACTCATGTATATGCACTACCTGAGCGGGAAGTGTTGTTACCAAAACTCTGGTTTTCCATACTTATTATTCTTGTGCAGGCACAGTTGTTGGGTAATGTATCTATAACCATACCACCTACTCAGTGGTCAGTATATCTGTTTTAACCCCATCTATCACCCCTGAGAGCAATGGCTAGAGGTCTGAAACTTTACCAGCACTAGGGAGCTTATTAGCCAGACACAGGTTTACAACCCCAAAAGGCCAACATCTAAATACTTTGATGTGTGCGCCATAATAACTAAAAACTCCATCTATCGACCTCAGGGTATTGGAAACACCTGCAGAGGCCTAGCTTGGGAGAAAACTTATATGTCAAATGATAAGTATATGTACCAGGAAGACAGCTGCTCACGTAATAACGCTGTGAAAATACAAGATCAAGATTTGACCCAGAAGTGGGTCTGAGCATCAAAGGGGGGAATGTGGCAGGAAGGCTGGAAGGGGGAAGGCAGATAATGAGAGACAACTAGGGAGATAATGAGAGATAATGAGAGATTTGAGGAATGTCATGTAGCACCTGGGGCAAGACCAGAGAAGGGTCACCTTGCCCCAGAGGTTAAAATGGCCAATGAAATAGTATGCAACCATGTATGGGACAAGCTGTGTAGAAATACTGGTTTCAGATCTTTTTCAAAGGAATACTGCTGAAAGGCACTCACTCTTCCAGGGCCTGAACCCTTCCATGAGAAGAGGAAGAGAGGTGTATATGATCTGATTGGTATATGGCTGGGGAGGGGTAGGAGGAAGTCAGCCAAAAAAACTGGCCCTCATGACATGGGGGTCACATTCACAGGGATTCTGCAAGAGACATTAACAGGAAATAGCAGCCAGGCCCAGAGCACACAAAACTAGCTTACAACACTTTCCTCACCTTCCTGAAACTGATGAATAAGAAAGAGGTGAGGGAGGAGAAACTGACACCTGCAGAGGTTGCTGCCTGCCCCTGCAGTTGGCAGGGAGAGGCATGAGGAGTCAACGCCACAAACAAGGACCAGAATGCTGATGAATATATAGTATATGAGCCCATACCTGCTTCATTACCCAGTTCAGCCTGTTTGCTCCTTCAAGTGTCATTACAACTCTCTTTGTCATACAGGGTGGCTGGAAAAGTCATGGGAAAGGCCTGCTGCCCTGGGCAGATATAAAGGGGCAGTGGGAGATGATTTCTGATGACAACCTTTGAGTCTCACAGGTTCAACACATTAGTTACATGTGGAAACACAATTCTCTCAAAGGATCCTTTCAGCTCTAATAGCCTGTGACTTCTAAGTACAAATTAGTATTTATTATATTTATTTAATTAGCAAATACTTCAATTTCATGATGCATGTACCAGTCAAACACTTTATCAATATTAGCCTTTTTAGTCCTTAAAAACCCTATGAGGTAGCTACTATGAGCATTTCCATTTTACTTATGAAAAAAACAGAGGCACATATAAGGTAAGTCACATGTCCAAGGATACACAGCCAACAAACGGTTGAGTCAGGATTTGAACCTGCCCATCCTTGAATCAAGGATGTTTACAGCCATAGACCAGAACAGAGTTCCTGTCCTGAGTTCTATTCCTAGGTATCAATGCAAGAGCAATGAAAACATATGTCCACACAAAGGTTCTTATGTGAATGACCATAGCAGAACTACACCATGAAAGGCTATTCAGCTGAAGAGGAGTGGAGGGCTACTATGTGCCATAGCACGGATCAGTCTTGAAAACATCATGCTAAGTAAAGGAAGCTGTATGGAAAAAAAACACATATTGCAATATTCCATGTGTGTGAAACACCCCAAATACACAAATCTATCCACATAGAAAGTCAGTCCCGAAATTGGCTGGGTTGGGAAGAGGGACTGACTGCAACGGGGACACAGGGATCTTTTGGGGGTGATAGAAATGTTCCACAAATGGGTGGTGGAAGTAATTCAGTAATTTACCAGAAACCATTGAATTGTGCATTTCAAATGAGTGCTTTAATGACACTTATATTATACTTCAATAAAGATGTTTAAACTACCACAACAAGAACAAAAGGGCTGGAGGTATGGCTCAGTGGTAGAGCACTTGCTTAGTATGCATGAGTTCCTAAGTTATTCCCAGCACCCCACAAACAAACAACAAACAAAAAATCCCACCTTGTTCCAGTCAGCTTATTACACCTATGGTAAAAGCTCTTCACAGGAACTCGGGAGGGGAAGGAGCCAGGCCAAGCAGTTGCCCTGAGGCTTTGGTTCTTCTGCCAAGGCACAGATGGCTTCAGAGCATCTTATGGGGAAAAGCTCCACCATATCCACCTGACCCAGAGTTCTGCACCAACCAGCTAAGACTTCTATACAGAACTGCTCTGTTTTGCAAAGAGTAATTACATGCAAGGGTATTTCCTAACCAAAATGAGACCCCTTCTTTATTATCCCCCAAACACCCCTGCATTATTTTGCAATGCAAAATTATGCCTTCTCAAACTAATTACTTGGGAAATGTGATATGCAATAATGAATTATACATGTGTTTTCTTAGTGATTTTTTTTCTCCTTGGGGATGCTAATTATGAAATAAACTGTTGGGGGCTTTATGCTTTTGAAATAATTCCTTGTTATTTCAAAGCCTTTCTTGCTATGTATTGCCAAACTAATTGGTGGCTTCCAAAGAGAAGGGTATAAGTCATTTTCGATTAGGGATGTAAAATGCCAAGAGAAAAAAAGGGCTAGTCCTATATACATACTCATCTATACATATACGTATTTGCATATTATACCAAAAATGATACATGAAGATTTAACACACTCTTTCTGTGGGAGATTCTGATGGATCCCTGGTGTAGAATTTTCCCATTTTTGAGACATACTTACCTCCTCTTGCCTCACAACTAAAAAGTCATTTTTGGTGCATTAAAATTCCCTTTCAATGGGGAGTGTGTATCCACTGTGGGCGTCCAGCAGCTGACACACACAACTCTCTTGTTGAAGAAAGGTTCTACAAAACTGAGACAGTATTCACCAAAAATAAGGCCCAAGCTGTCCATTCTACAGCTTTGGCCACTTCAGGGATAAAGAGCAGCCTTCTACAGCTTATTTCAGAGCTATAGGACTATGACAGCGATTTAATAAATCTACCAAGCAAGAGCTTTGTGATCTTTAGTTTACTCCTTAAGGGACCATAACTTTTACTTATTAAAAATAACTTCTTCCTTCCTGGGGTCAGAACTTTTACCAGAGTAGGAATTTTCGAGAAGCACAGGCAGCTTTGAGCAGCCTTCTACCTATTAGTCTGGGAAATGGAAAGCTGCCTGGTGATTTTTTTTTATCACCCTTCAAATTCAGTCCCTCTCAGCATTTAAACTGTTCTGTCATGGACATGTGGACAAGAAAATGCTGTTTGTCATAAACCACCTAAGATGTCCCATTTCCACAGAAGAATCACCCTCCCTCGAAAACATAATCATATCAAAATACAAGGTGCCAGAATTCACCAAGGTAACAGGCTATTTCTCTGGTTGACCGATAAAATGCCCTAATAAGTTCCTCCGAAATACCCATGATTTTCACTAATGTGCTACCAACTGTAAGGATAGGCCCTTTTGCTGACTGGGTGAGACCCCTTAGGAGACCACATCAGAGCCTTCTGCCCATGCAACTCCTGAGAGGCCAACAAGAAAGCAGGGCAATCTTGGTATGCAAGAAGCTGGCTAAGTACATCACTATGACAAAGTTAAAACAATTTGAGGCCAGGGACAGTACATCTTCCACATCAAGTATCCACTGCTACTGTGTGCTGATAAGGTACCCGGTAAGTAACTCTTGAATGACTGCAGCTTGTGTGGAAAGCTTAACTCCAACGTGACTGCCACATGATCAGCTCTGCTCTGCTTACCTGTAAAGGTCTCCGTGCATGGGTTCACTCCTGCGAGGCGTTTTGAGGTTCCAAAATCAGAGATTTTCACCACTCCACTGTAGGTATTTACCAGAACATTATCACCCTTCAGAAAAAGAACAGCACTGAGTATTTAATGGTGGATTTAAGTTTGAGATCTTGAGAACCGTCTCAAGGAAGAGTGAACTTGGCACTTGGGAAGCCATCTTGCTAAATCACCACCCTCTGTGAAAAGGTCATTCAGCTTTTATGACCAATATGAGAAAAATGCCACCTCAGTGACTTAAGAGACCCCAATACCTTTATGTCTCTGTGCACTATCTGATTTTCATGGAGATACTTCAGGCCTTCCAGGATCTGTTTGGTGTAAAACTTAATAGTGGGCTCCTTCATGGGCCCCCATTTGGATCGCAAGAGAGCAGACAGGCTTCCTAGAAATGGACACACACACAAAATAACCTCACCAGAATGACAGACATTCGATTATAGGAGTTCAGGGAAGTAAGGTGAAGTGATATTTTCAACCCAACATTTGTATTCAGATAATAATAATTACTTCAAATTTTACAAATTTTGTTATTTCAATGAACACTTACTTCCTGGGCTGTTGCTCCCTGCCAGACACTGTTTTAAGATCTGTATATGTGTTACCTCATTTAACCCTCCCAATGACCCACTAAGATAGTTATTATTCTAATAATTATTATTCCAATTATCATAGTAATTATTTTTACTCCAATTTTGCAGTTCATTTACTTAACCAGAAAACTGAGGGTACATAGAAGTAAAATAATTTTCCTGAGGTCACACAGCTTGTAGACACTAGATCCATTCAAACCAGACAGTGGGCTTTAGATCCAAGAAAGGCTTGCCTTTTATATTCTGTATTGCCTATGGGTGGGCATTTTGTGGATAAAGCACTGGTATTTGATTTCATTATATGTTATTTTGCAATGTTACTTTTAAAACCCGTGTCTCCTCTTCTTCACCCTTTTCCAAAACACCTTTAACTCCTACACTGCAAAGACATCAAGGCTTTCTTTTTGTCTCTAATGCTGGCACTTAGTAGTCAATGAGTATTTGTGGGTTGTATAAACAAACCAGAAACACACGGTATCTGTGACATTTGGAAGGTTCGCATCCAACTCTTTTGAGAACCTCTAAAAGGTCTGTCATTTTAAATGGCAAGGCAATGATGCCCGTACTGCACTTTCAAGAGTGATTTTCAGAATGCGAAACCAGAAGACAGCAATTACTCACCTCCAGGCACCTGCTCCATAAATATCTTAATGTAGCCGTCCTCCGAAACAGAGCCCAGGTACTGGACAATATTGCGGTGCTTGAGGTACTTGTGCAGCGCTATCTCCTCATGCAGAGGCTGAGAGTACCTATTGTGGAAAAAACAAACCCAGTATCACCTGCCAAATCCCAGGGGCTCTGGGCCCTCATGGCACCTCACCAGTATCCGCCCTACTGTTTGGCCATCCCTTCCTTCTGGAAAATCTCTCTCCTTGGCTCCTGTGAACCTACTCAGCTTCCCATCTGTAAAATAGGGGACACAGGCTGAGCATCCCTAATCCAAAAATCCAAAATCCGAAACTTTTGAATGTTAACATGATGCCATAAGTAGGAAATTCCACACCTGACCTTGTGCAGTGGGTCACAATCAAAACGCAGGTGCACTAAAGTATTATATATATAAAAATGACCTTCAGGTTAGGTCTATAAGGCATATGTAAAACATAAATGAAATTTGTGTTTAGAATAGGGTTCCATCCCCAATATGCCTCATTACATATCTGCAAATATTCCAAAATCTGAAAAAATCCAAAATCCAGAGCACTTCTGGTCCCAAGCACTCCAGATGAAAGAATGATAATCTGTGTAGGGATGCTGGGGGCCGAAGCTCTTCAAGTTTCCCAGGTACCAGTGGAATGCTGGGTGTGTGCTAAGTGCTCAATTAATGACAGCTATTATTACTATCGTTACTGTTAGAGCTTGAACTCTTCATTTTTCACCTCTCTCAACATTCCCTCTTTTCTGTCTCCCATGGAGGACAGTGTTCTGGAAGATTCTGTCCTGGGTTGCTTTCTATTCTTACTCTACAGATTAACCCCAGACCCAATGAACTGCCCAGCCACAGTCTCTGAATTTGTTAGTTCATGCCCCATCTCAGGGGATGACCTCGTTTTAAACCACACACTTCCCTGTGCCACTTCCCTCCATAAATTCCACATAAAGACCATATTGCTTAATGTGGCACACAAGGACCTTCAAAATGAGGCCAGACGATCCCTTTAAGAAAAATTTTTTTTTGCCTCAGGAGTCCTCCACTACTCCACATACTACAGTCAAACCATATCAGAGATTTGTTGTTCTCTGAATACACTTTGTTTCAAACAGCTCTGTTCTTCCCTCAGAGAGACTTCCTTTTTTGCCAAATTCATCCCTCAAAGAACAGACTAAAGATGATATATTTTCTCAAACTTGCCACCATTCACCCAGGAAAAGTCAGTACTCCTCTGTGTTAAAACAAAACAAAACAACAACAAAAAAACCACCACTCTATGTAACCTTCCATTATGGTACTTGCCACTGTCACTCACGGGCACCAAACTGGTAGCACCCTAGGATTTGGATAGTATCCTAGTCACCTTTTAGTTCTTGGAGGAAAAAAGGTGCCCAATTATCCTAAATTCACTGGCAAATTTAGGAAGTTAGCCAAAATGGTCTCAAAAGCCCCTTCTAGTTCTAAAATCCCAGGAACCATTATGGACAATGAAAAGTTGGAACAGCTAGTGCTACTAACTGAAGGAGGTGGTACAAGCCAGGAATTTCTCCAAATCTATACAACTACAATATCTTATCTATCACAAGAATAAGAGACAGAATATTGGATGAGAAACTCAAGACACTAATATCCTAGTCTTATTTCTGCATGTCCTTGGGAAAAGTCATTTAATTTTGGCTTACATATTAGTAACATGAACAAATTGGACTAGTTCATTACTACATCGTCTTACAGTTCACATACTCATGAGTGAATAGTCATATAGCTGAGAGAAATCACCTGTAACTCCTCTCTACTCAATCAATGGTCACCTAGATGAAGGGATGTGTGCATATATCCATAAGCACCCAGTGCTGGAGGCAACGGTGCGGCTGTGGCTGACATGCTGTGGCCATGACCGCATATGCACCTTCTCTACAGAATCAATCAACAGTAAATACTGCTGTGCTTTTGTTTAGATTGAGATGGGATATAAGTTCACAAAGAAGTCAATATTTAATAAGATTAAAAATGTTAAATAGGTTAGCAATGCTGATGATGGGTGAGGTTGAAGGGCAGAGTAGTAAAAAAAAGTCTGTATTGCAAAACTCTGATTTTAAAAATTGCATTTAATTTCCTTAATGACAATCCAAGCAAATCATAGCCATTCAATTGTTACAATCTGAATTTAAAAGCACTCAGTCAGGGCTGGTGTGTTGCTCAGTGGTAGAGCCCTTGCCTAGTATGCTCAAGGCCCTGTGTTCGATCCTCAGCACAGAGAAAAAGAAAAAAAAGCACTCAGTCATATTTTAAAACATTTTCAAACAAGTACATTAAAACTTCCAACACAGTCATGGGTGGAAATACAGTTTGTTTGTTTGTTTGTTTTGAAATATGGCCCTCTGTAATTCATAGACCCCTACTAAGTTCTGTTTTCTCAATCTATTTATAATACGCAGAGAACAAAAGCAGATCACTTTTCTTATAAGAGAATTATCATATTTTGGGACAACAGAAGCGGCCACATCATTGTATCAACACAGATTCAATCCTTAAATCTCTGCATCCTAAGTGGTGGGCCCAGGATCGGGGGGTGTTAGGATGGCAAAAGCAGAATGTAGAAGCCTGTCCCAACTTACCTAATATCTCTCTCTGGGATTTCTTTGATGGCTATTCGTACTTGATTGCTCAGATCTCGGCCAGCATACACAATCCCATAGGTGCCTTTCCCCAAGACAACCCTCTCCCCGTTTGCATCATGGTCATACTCATACTGAAGAAGGAAAACAATAGGACAAAAAATGCACAACTGACAGTGGAAAAGCTTCCCAAAAGCCCACTAGTTGTGTAGTAATTTTAAAAAATTATAATCATTATTTAAGTGCCAGGAAAGTCACAGTTCATAAATTATGTACTTTAACAATGATTCTCAGTTGTTCATAGATTTATAGCATGACCTTATAAAATAGAATCCAAGAAAATAAAAGTATGTCTCATCTTTTGGAGATTTTTCATCAATAGAATGCTGCCAATTTAAAACTGCTTCTAAGCATTTAAGTGCACCAAAATGGTGTCTTCCTGCATGATCCCTTATCAACTTGTCAGGAAACAAATCTCTTTTAATAGACCAGGAAAGAATTGAAGGTCAGTAAGAGTTAAAAGTGTCTTAATATAGCATAGACATGCTGGGCTTTCCTGCTTCCAGTCACACATTCTAGCATATACTGCAATGATTCAATTTGTAACTTGTATTGCTATTTTGTTCCCCCAATCTGATCATTAAAAACTGTCATAGTTGAGTGGTTCCACACGCCTGTAATCTGAGTACTAAGAAGGCTGAGGCAGGAACTTCATGAGTTCAAGGCCAACCTGAGCTACATAGAAAGACCCTGTCTCAAGAAACAAAAGAAAAAGCAAAAGAAGAAGAAAAATGGCAAGCCCACACAGCTGCATTAGAGTTGATTCCTCTCAATGATGAAAACAAAGGTTCGTGTAGGCTGAGCAACACTTATTTAAAGCAGTGAGAAAGTAATGTATATTTCTGATGTGTTGCATGTGCCACTGTGTCTACTTACAGAAGTGCACTTTATACACAGAACAGTGTGCGTGTTTCCTTTCCCATCTACTTCTAGGGATGTTCATGACAATTAAGATGAAGACAATTAAAATTACTAAAGCAGACATCACTGATTTAACTAGAAACCAGCCTGCTCCACAACTTTTATCTCACACCCTTCTCTGCCCATGTCTTTTGCCTTCAGAGTGCATCACTCAAGTTCATTTCTACAATAAACTTTGATTCTAAGCTACTAATTCTAGTACCTGACTCAATTATTAAAGTTAATTGCTGTGATATCCTCCCCCTTTTTTGCAGTACTGGGGTTTAACTCAGGGCTTTGTGCTTGCTAGGCAGGTGCTCTCCCTCTTAACCCATGCCTCCAGCCCTTTTTGTTCTGGTTATTTTGAGATAAGGTCTCACTTTTTGCCTAGGTCAGCAATCCTGGATGGTGATCCTCCTATTTTAAGCTTCCTGCTGTAGCTGAGATAACAGGCGTGTGCCACTGCACCTAGCTTTTGGTTGAGATGGGATCGCACAAACTTTTTTGCCCAGGCTGGCCCTGTACCACAGTCCTCCCAATCTCAGCCTCCCAATTAGCTAAGATTAAAGGCTTGAGTCCTTCTGCCTGGCCCTTTTATAGTTCCTAAAAGAAACCTCAAGGGATTCATTTCAGTCTAACTTGAAAGTATAATAAAATCTTATTAACTTATAATCACTGAGAGAACCTCAATGAGTGGCAAATCTGAATAACTGTGAAAAAGTTAAACATATGTGAAGTTCTGTAGTAACTGAGGACTACAACTGTGCAGTCCAATAGAGTTTATGATGATCTGGCTTTCTTGAAAATGATTTAAATTTTTAAAATTTTGTTATACTTAGTATATGATATATAAGCAGATCTAACTGAAGTCATGTTTCCAGCTGGCCAGCTATTTCTCTAGGAGTCTCATAAATAGTACTGATTAGCTTAGAAAAAAAACTATTCATAGGTTGTGCCCAAAAGGAAGTTTGAGTCTAGTCTGTGGCCAAAATTTTTCTTAAACATGCTAAGAGAATTCCAAGGTCGTAACAGTTGTCTACAGAGACACATTAAACTTAATCTCTGAGTACCAAGGACAGTGATAGTTGGCTGGTTCAAAAGTACTTTTAAATACACTCAATAGAGAATTTTCACATGAAAATTGAGACATTTTCTTTAAGCATTAAAAGCACAGTAAAGGGCTGGTGGAGTGGCTCAAGTGGTAGAGCACCTGCCTAGCAAGTGCGAGGCCCTCAGTTCAAACCCCAGTACCGAGAAGAAAAGAAAAAGCATAGTAAAGAACTTTTTCCAAGTTCTACGCCTTTGTGACTTACCTCTAGGGTGTCTCCATCGACCTCTCCCTCTAGCTCTACAGTATTGCCCACTCCGTTGGTTAGCATCTCTTTGACCAAAGAGCAAAACCTAGAAGAGCAAACGTTGCAAAGATACTGCCCATCAGGATCACTCCTGCTCTTTACTTTTAACTTAGCCTTATTACATTAACCTGTACTTATACATAAACCAAACTTACAAGTCACAGAGCAATCAACCCACTCCTGATTTGCTATGGTACTTTACTGGTTATCTAATCTAGTCTAATATCCATAGGATACTTGAAGAATCCTCTCTAGACAATATTTCCACCAACTGGCTGGTCAATTGATGCCTGATCACTCTACCAACAGAGTTACTCACAAAGGCAGCTAATGCCTTGGAGAACTCTTATGAGAAATGTTTTCCCTTCTGTGTATATGTAGCACAATTTCTTTATGCATTCATCAGTGGATGGACACTTTAATTGCTTTTATTTCTTGGCTATTGTGAATATTGCTACAATAAACATAGGCGTGAAGATGTCTCTTTGACAGACTGATTTTAGTTGAGAGTAGAGTGGAGGTTAGCAAAAGCTGGAGTCAGTGAGTATGGGGAGGGAGGGATGGGAAAAGTTGATGATACTAAGCTATAGTTAAGATAGGATAAAGAAGTTCTTGTGTTCTACATTCAGGAGGATGACTATAAATATTGATAATGTACTGTACATTTCTTTGAAATGTTAGAAAAATGGATTTTGAATGTTTCCACCATAAAGAAATGATAACCACTTAGGAGACAGATACATTTACTCTAATTTGAACACTACATAATGCATATATGTAGTGAAATACCACATGGTACCCTACACATATATACAATTTTCTGTATTTTTCCCATTTCTTTCTTTTTTATTTGTTCTTTCAGTAAATAATAGGACCCAGTAGAACTGAACATACTTATCTATACACAACGGAATTTTATGCAGCCATGAAGAAGAACGAAATGTTATCACTTGCTGGTAAATGGATGGAATTGGAGAACATCATTCTGAGTGAGGTAAGCCTGGTCCAAAAGACCAAAAATCACATGTTCTCCCTTATATGCGGACATTAGATCAAGGGCAAACACAACAAGGGGATTGAACTTTGATCACAAGATAAAAGTGAGAATACACAAGGGAGATACGAGGATAGGTAAGACACCTAAAAAATTAGCTAGCATTTGTTGCCCTCAACGCAGAGAAACTAAAGCAAATATCTTAAAAGCAACTGAGGCCAATAGGAGAAGGGGACCAAAAACTAGAGAAAAGGTTAGATCAAGAAGAATTAACCTAGAAGGTAACACACATGCACAGGAAATTAATGTGAGTCAACTCCCTGTATAGCTATCCTTATCTCAACTAGCAAAAACCCTTGTTCCTTCCTATTATTGCTTATACTCTCTCTTCAACAAAATTAGAGATAAGGGCAAAATAGTTTCTGCTGGGTATAGAGGGGGTGGGGGGGAGAGGGAGGGGGTGGAGTGGGTGGTAAGGGAGGGGGTGGGGGCAGGGGGGAGAAATGACCCAAGCATTGTATGCACATATGAATAATAAAAAATGAATAAAAAAAAAAGAAATGAACATATTTTTATCATGCCCCTATGTCTTTCCTTCTTGCTCCCTCGTTTCCCTCAGGGCTCATTTGTGAGTTGCTCCACTAACACATCATTCTTCAAACATGTCCCTGTATAACTCTTCAAGTATAACTCTGAGACCAGTGTTCCAGTGATGATCTAATCAGTGCTAAGGATAGTGGGACCATTCCCTGAGGAGGAAATGCGTAAGATGCCCGCATCACTCTGTTAACAATGATTAAACCTAACATCAACGATTACCCATAAATCCTTTTCACAAATGCTAACTCACATGAGTCCCTTCTTAGTCATGTGTAGTTGCTTATTTGCATACAAGTGATTTTGACATAGTAGACAATTTTTACTCAGAATTCTCTCTTAAGATGGCAGGGAAGAATTATGTACAGTTCAGGATGATTTCCACAAAATATTAAAAATTTTTTTTCTAACTAAGCCATCCCACTTTTTCTTCTTCCAGTATTTGAACTGTAAGAAACCTGATAGGCTTCTTAATAAACACATGATATGTACTCACTAGAATACATATCAAGCACATCAAGCAACTGGACCTCTTATACGTTGCTGGTAGAAGTGAAAATTCACGAGACCCCTTTGGAAAACTACTGGCAGTTATCAACCAAAGCTAAATACAAACCTTCCCTATAACAGAGCAATCCACTCCTAGGCATGTATTCAACAGAAATCAGTGCATATATGTTCACTGAAAAACATGTATAAGAATGTTCATAGCAGTTTTATTTATACTACCCCCAAACTGGAAATAATCCAAATGTTCATCAATAGGACAACAAATGAATTATATGTTCATACAATTCACCACCACAAGAAGTAAGAAGGATGAACAGATACACATAGCACAGCTGAATCTTGCAGTTATTATTTTAAGGGAAAAAAAGAACATCAAAAGAATACAAACTATTTAATTGTAATTATTTGAAGGTGAAGAACAGACAAAAGTACCATGGTGATAGAAATCAAAATAGATATCAATGGAGGGTGTTTAACAACTGGGATGATGCATAAGGCACAATCCTGGGGGTTGATCTGGGAGGTGCAGATACATGTAAAAATTATCTAGATGTCTACTTAAGTGTACTTCACATGTTTCACGCACTTTACTTGTATGTATGATACACCTCAAATAAAAATTATTAAAATGTATAACAAAAGGTACCAAGTACTAAAAAAGGGTAACTTTGTATTTAAAGGATATTTTACCTAATAATTGACAGCATTTTTCCTATTCTAAATTGAAGGCTGTAATTTAAGGGCTCCATAGTCTGAGAATTAGTCTGATCTCTAAATATGTTGTGATAATGATTGCCTTAGGCACACTGGTTTAAAATTTCCTGAAATTATGATACAAACACTCCGACTAGGAATATAAGAAACTTCTTCATCCTGATAAAAGCTGCCTATGAAAACCTGGCTGCTAACATCACATTTAATGAAGAAATACTGGCTGCTTTCTCCTTAAGATCAGAGGTAAAACAAGGATGTTTATTAGCACTAGTTCCACTCCACACTATAGTGGGAATTCTAGCCAGGGTATTTAGACAAGAAAAATAAATAAGTGAATTTAGGTTGGAAAGGAAGAATTCATACTATGTCTTCAGATGTCATGATCTTATAAATGGAAAACCATAAGCAATTCAACAAAAACTATGAGAATGAATAAACAAGTTCAACAAGCTTGCAGGTCACAAAACCAATATACAAAGATCAAGTGCATTTCTAAACGTTATTAATGAATGAGCAATCCAAAAATCCAATTAAGAAAATGGTTCCACTTATAATAGCACCAAAAGAATAAAACAGGTATATATTAGACAAAAGAAATACAATATGGGTACACTGAAAGTACAAAGCACTGCCGAAAGAAATGAAAGGAAACCTAAATAAATAGAAAGGCACCTTATGTTCATGGATTGGAAGACAACCTAATAATATAGTAATGCTCCCCAAATTGATCTATATATCCAACGTATTTCCTGTTAAAATTCTAGCTGCCCTTTTTTTCATAAATTGACAAACTGTTCCTAAAATTCACATGGAAATGCAAATACCCACAATAACCAAAACCATCTTGTAAAAAATGAACAACATTGGATGATTGCTATTTCCTGATTTTACAGCTTCCTACAAAGCCACAATAATGAAGTGTAGAACTTGCAAAAGGATGGACATATAGATCAGTGGGATAGAATTCAGAGTCCAGAAATAACCTTTTACTTTTAAATTTATGATCAGCTGATTTTGAAAGAGTGCCAAGACTATTCAATGGGAGAAAGAATAGTCTTTTCCACAAATAGTGCTGGGACAATCCACATATTCACATGCAAAAGAATGAAGTTAGAAACCTACCTCACATTTTATTAATAATGAATTAAAAGTAAACCACAAAACTAAATAGAAGAGCCAAAACTATAAAATTCTTAGACTAAAACATAAAAACCATAGAACATATAAGATTAGGCAAAGTCTTCTTAAATATGAACCAAAAGCACAAATGACAAAAGAAAAAAATGGATAAAATGAACATCATAATAAAAAAACTTGTATGGAGAATATATAAAGAACTCTCGAAATGTGATAATACAAAAAGACAAATAGATATACCCAAAAGAATGTGACACAGGTTACTCCAGAGGCACCTGCACACCCATGTTTATTGTGGCACTATTCACAATAGCCAAGTTATGGAAACAGCCAAGATGCCCCACTACTGATGAATGGATTAAGAAAATGTGGTATTTATACACAATGGAATTTTACTCAGCCATGAAGAAGATAACATTATGTTCTCCCTCATATGCGGACATTAGATCAACGGCAAACACAACAAGGGGATTGGACTTTGAGCACATGATAAAGTGAGAACACACAAGGAAGGTATGAGGATAGGTAAGACACTCAAAAAACTAGATAGCATTTGTTGCCCTCAACGCAGAGAAACTAAAGCAGATACTTTAAAGCAACTGAAGCCAATAGGAGAAGGGGACCAGGAACTAGAGAAAAGGTTAGATCAAAAAGAATTAACCTAGAAGGTAACACACACGCACAGGAAATCAATGTGAGTCAATGCCCTGTATAGCTATCCTTATCTCAACTAGCAAAAACCCTTGTTCCTTCCTATTATTGCTTATACTCTCTCTTCAACAAAATTAGAGATAAGGGCAAAATAGTTTCTGCTGGGTAGTGAGGGGTAAGGGGAGGTAAGGAAGGGGGGGTAAGGGTGGGGGCAGGGGGAAGGGGGGAGAAATGACCCAAACATTGTATGCACATATGAATAAAATAAAAAAATTTTAAAAAGACAAATAGTCTAAGTAAAATGGGCAAAGTTTGGAGAAATCTGGCAAACACCACTTTCACCAGCTGATCCAAGTTAACATCACGAGGAATGACACAAAGATACTGAGTGGACCCTGACATGAGGTACTGAGAAAGACGCAATGCTACTTCTGTGGTGTTCCTTTCCAAAGTACATAACTTAGTATAACCATAAGGAAAAAGAAAACAAACCCAAATAAAAGGACTACATAACACATATTACCTGCACTCCTTCGAAGTATTAAGAAAGACGAAGACTGATAGTGGCCTCTCCCAGATGAAAGGAGATTATACAGAGAGGGCAAATAGCAAATGTGATCCTGGACTAGACTATGAACCAAACCAAACCAAACCAAAAAAAAAACCCCAAAAACTTTGTTTTGCTTTTGTATAGGAATTGGGGGAGACAATATTTGAATATGGTTTTTAGATTATACTACCATGCACCATATCAATCTTAATTCTTCATTAGTTAACTGCTATAATTACATAAGTGAACATTCCTCATTTTTAGGAAATATACGTTAAGTATTTAGAGGTAATGCAGCATTATATCTACAACTTACTCTTAAACAGTTCAGAAAAAAATGCCATATGCATATAGTCAGAATGTAAAACAAATGTAAAGAGCTGACATGGGAAATCTGGGTAAAACATACATGGAAATTCTTTGTACTGTTTTTTTTCCTGTTTTTTCAAAGCTTTCCTGAAGCTACAAACATTTTTCAAAATAAAAAGTGCAAATTGTTTTTAATTTGGCAAAGGATTTGAATAGACATTTCTTCAAAAAAGATATTTAAATAGCCAATAATGGCAAAGATGCTCAGAATTCTAGTCACTAGGTAAATGCAAATCAAAACCACAATGAGATTTCATTTCATACACACTAGGTGACTATAATCAAAAGGACAGACAATAATAATTGTTGGGAAGGAGGCAGTGAAATTGGAACTTACACATTGCTAATAAATAGTCTGACAGCTTCTCAAAAGGTTAACATAGTTACCATAAGATCCAGCATTTTGATAAGAAAAATAAAAACTTACTTATGAATGTTCA
The DNA here is from genome assembly GCF_047511655.1 of Castor canadensis. NCBI lineage: Eukaryota > Metazoa > Chordata > Mammalia > Rodentia > Castoridae > Castor > Castor canadensis. The sequence continues at coordinate 125,918,979 of NC_133405.1, read as the reverse complement.
TAGAGGCAAAATTCACAATAGACAAAAAATAAAAGCATCCAAAATACCTACCAAGTGATGAACAGCTGAATGTGGCATACTATAATGGAAAATCATTCAGCCACAAAAGCAGTAAGGTACTAATACATGATACTCCATGGATGAACCTTGAGAACACTGTGCTAAGTAGAAGAAGCTAGTCACAAAAGACCACATACTGTATAAACTGCACGTATATGAAATGTCCCAAACAGGCAAATGTATAGAAAGTAGATTAGTGGTTGCATTAGGGCTGGAGTCATGGAGGGTGAGGTTGGGAGAAAATGGGGAGTGAATGCTAATGGATACTGGGTTTCCTTTAGGGGTGATGAAATATTCTAAAATTAGATTGTGGTGATGGTGGCAAAATTCTGTAAGTTTACTAAAGGGCATTGTTATATACTTTAAATGGTTGTGAGGTATGTGGATTATAGCTCAAAGCTATAAAAATCATTTTCTATTAAGTTAAAATTTCAAGAAAGATAGTAAAGCAAATAAATATTTTTCACAACAAAGACCCTATAAAAATGACATGACACAAATAGATTGCAAATACCTGAATCAGCTATAACTCACCTACTACACTGGTCTTCAGTGGAAAAGTAGATTTGAAAGTCATCAGAATTATCATGGACATAAAGAAAACAACATCGTTCATCAAACTTGGATAGGCTGTAAAATTTGAAAACATAAGAATGCTTATACATAAGATATGATATCCATTTTCAATGTTATAGAAAATCTAGTAACAGATTTTTCTTTCATTTTACAAATTCCTGATTCATTAATCTTTTAACAAATATCCCCACAAGTTGCCTTTTATTTCCCTATGAAATTTAAACACCAGAGACATTTATCTTGCTTATGTTTGTGTTTGTACTAATCAACAGTCTTTAACTAATGTGTATCAAAAGCTTCCTGCATATTCAATGCTAAGCAAAGCACATGGATAACAGAAAAGGATATCAAATATGGTCTCTGTCCTCTAGCGTTTACAATCTCACATATATGCCAAAAAAGACAGGTGAAGTATTTGTGAAGTAATTTAGTTTGCTATCAATGGAATTTCTATACTTGGAAAGTATCAGAACACAGTACTTGTGATCACACAAGGTAAAGAGCAATAAGCACTGCATCTTAGCTCAAGAAAAGCCTTTAAATAGCATCTTGTCCATTTCCTCCCCAGTGTCTCGACCTAACTTTAAAGAGCCTCAAACAAGCAATATTCAGCTTGCCTAAACATATCTAGTGACAGAAAGTCACCACATTCCATCTGCTGACATAGCTCACTATTAGAAAGTTCATCACCCACACTGGGCCAAAACCTCTGCAATTGTCTTCATTCTTCCAGGTGGCACTATGGACAATTAAGCTAGATTACCATCTATAGTTAGTTATTTAAGCAAATGAAGCCACTTTATCTGGCTCCTTCTACATCATTTCTTCCTGAAACCTAAAACTTTTGAGAACATTCTTCATGCAATACATGACAAGACAAATAATGTGTTTAAACAGCAACAATCCAGGGTGATTAAGAACAAACTGAAATTAGGTTATACATGAGCCAGTTTTGAAAACCAATCTGTAAAGGAACTACCACAGGACCCAAAGTATGCCCTTCATGTTGTGTGAGTCCTGAGGTCTGAGTCACCTCAGTTCCTATGCAAATCCCAATCGATGGTCGAAATGGCACCTGGAGGTGTCTCTATGAAGAAGAACTAACAGAGGTCCTTGACTACATATTCTTGTATAACTTCGCATTAGAACAATACATTTTTGAAATTGTTTAACATTTTTGGAATATCTTATTTTTCTGGGCAATATTATCCAAATTAACTGCTCTGTACTTAAATTATTTCCCTCCCTATGTCTGAGTGAATGTTCAGTGGCCTAAAACAGTCTTAGATTCAGAGAAGGGGAAGAAAGTTCTAGTTCTAGAGAAAAAAACTAAGACCTAATGAGGGTGCTACATGATTTCTCAATGTCACACAGCAAGGACTTATTAGAACTCACATTTAATTCAGAGCCATCTCCACCCTTGGACATGCTGGCAGAGTGAGGAGTACAGCTGAAGTGTGTCAGCACTTCAAAGTTAGCACTTTGTGCAAAAGCCACAAATGGTCACCATTCCTGATCCAAAAAGCAAGTACCACGCTTCTAGGACTACTTCACCTCCTTTCCTCCCTCCCTAAAAACAACACCTGTGGCTCCATTGCTTTGTCCAGGAGGTCCCACCCACCTTCCATTAGCAAATAATTCCTAGCTTCAGCTATTGGGGTCTCTGACCACTTGAACATTTCTGGTTCAAAGAAGATACATTTTCTTGGTCTACAGCTATAATTTTATTACTTTTTTAAAGCTTGAGATCTGAGAGCTTCTTCTGCTAATAGGAGAAAAGCTACTCTACAATATAATGAGCCAAGAAGCTCTGAGTAGCAGCACATTGGGAACCTCAGGCGGGGCAACAAATGGAAAATAGTCTTTCAGGTTCTATTAAAAATACTAATATCATATCTTATGAATAAGCAGAAACACTAAGGTGCATAAAACATCTTCATTATTTGTATTAAAATAAATTACATTTCTCTTATTCTCTTACCTTATTCCCTTAATAGAAGAGGCTGTAAAATTCCATTCATGAATTTGTTTCTGCAAGTATCAAAGACAGAAGTCAGTAGCTTGATTTTTCCAATAAAGGATCATCTTTTTGGTTTCATTCTCTAGTCAATCATTTCTGCTATTTTATTTTCAATAATTATTAGGGGTTAGAACAATATACTTTGCATAACTTGGAACCCCCCAAACACTTTCTAATCTATTATAAAAATTCATTTGTATCTCTAATCCAGTTTGGAGTAAACAAGAGAAGTTTGAAATAATAATTTGAGATAGAAATAATAAGCATACAATAAACACACACTGAGTACTGTCTTTCCTCTTCTGTCAACATAATAGGCAAACCCTAAAACAGATTTAGGAACAAGACCACCTACGGTGAGTGACTTGTAAAATGTTTGAAGAAGCAAGACTGATAGCATTCATTAATCTGCATTTCATTTTCTCCCTGGGCACATGGCAAAACTATATTCCCCAGCTTCCTTTGCAGTTAGATAGGACCATGTGACAGAATTCTGACTAATGGGATGTGAGCAAAAGTGATGTTCACCATCTTTAGGCATGCCCATTAAAACCTCTATGGTAATCTTCTAACTTTTCTTCCTTCCCCCAGCCATTACAAGACAAAATAGGGGCTAGTACCAACCCTGATATGACATGAGGCATAGAAAAACTTTTATAATGTTAAGATGTTGAGACAAGGGGCTGTTAGTTTTAGCAGCTGTTCTACTATGACTAATAGAAAAACTAACTGGGGTTTCAATGTGTACAAAGATGCAATTTTTTAAATCCAACTGTGCCCTCCATCTACCACCATTCCCTGCTATTAAACTTTGCACAGAGCTAAGTCTCAGAAGGAATGTCTGAAATCCAGTTCCTGAAAATCCAAATGCTACAACACCAATACATCACAACTGTAGAAAATAATTTTAAATAACATTCGGTTTGCCTGAGGTTGTTTGAAATTGGTCATCGAGTGTATTTACATCACAGAAATCAGCAAACACTGCAAACCAGCCTGCAACCCCAGGGAATTAATTGGTTGTTCAACATTTCCCAGTATAGTACTGCCTCCTTACTGCCAATGAGTTCCTAAGTCCTTGACTCATAAACCAAGAACTTAATCTCATTTTACAGTGATGTTACATGAAGTTGTATGCTTGCATATGTGTGTTCTCTTCCCACCAAGAAAAAAAATGCATCCGTGAAGAAAGAATGTCATTTCACTCTAGACAAATCTGCTTGCTTTTCACAATCTGCAGAATTTCAAAATTGTTAAGTGAAAGCAAACACAAAGGATTCCACTCAAAGAAAAAGTCAATTTATTTTTCTTTGAGATGTTTCCTCTGACAACGATGGGCACTTGTGCAAAACATTTTATCAGTCAAGGAAAACTAGCATTTGCTATGTATATAGTTCTTTCCCATTTCTTATCACAGATTATAAACAAAGTAAAAAAATTGCAACTAGTGATATATGTACCAATGGAAATTTCTATGAAGAACCAGCAACCATTATAGAATTCAAATGAGGCGGGCCAAGTTGGTAGAAGTTCATGAGATCAAAAACATTTTGCTTTAAAGGTATGATGCATCACTTTAATAGCATTAGTTTTTTCTTTAACTACTTGTCAAAATATGAGATATTTTGCACCTATATCAATGAAATAGATTACAGATCCAAATTTTGAAAATTCTCTTGCATTACAGTGACATTAATGATGCAAAGAAAACAAACATGGTTGGTATCTGGTATGGAGATTTCCAAACTGAGGACAGGGTGCTTCATGGAGGTGGCACTTGAAGGGCTAGCAAAAGAATAGGAGCAGGATCTACTGATGTCCTGTTCCTTGACCTGCACTGGCTACTGTTTACCTTGTCAAAATCCATCAAGTTAGCCAGGTGCAGAGGCTCACACCTGTAATCCTAGATAACTGGGAGGCAGAGACTGGGAGGATCACGGTTTGAGGCCACCTGAGGCAAAAAGTTAGCAAGATCCTATCTCAAGCTAAAAAAAATGGGCATGGTGGTGTGCACCAGTCACCCCAGCTACATGGGAAGTCTAAATAGGATGATCACAGTCCAGTCAGCATGAATGTGAGACAGTATTCAAAAAACAGCAAAAACAAAAAGGGCTAGGGGCATGGCTCAAGTGGTAGAGTGCCTGCTTAGCAAGCTTAAGGCCCTGAGTCAAACTGCATACTGCTAAAAAAAAAAAAAGAGAGACAAATTAAATAAAAAATGTGAATACTTCAAATGAGATATATCTGTATGAATTTCGTGTATATACTTTATTATAGCTTGAATTTCTCTCTTTTGCACTCACCTATTTAATGTACACATTTGGAAGAAAAATACACAGGTACATCAAGGTAGCCATCCTCACGAATGGCTGCTGACTCGATTCTCAATGCTAAGAATACTGATCCAATGTTGAATATTGGACAAAGGTTACCAGCCTTCACTTCAGATATCATGACTATATCTGATAAGAAGTTTCTAATATGGATTTGAGTCTCTGCTTATTCTGTGATGCCTCATTTTATTTGTGAAGATATTGCTTATTTATAACTGATTGTTACATAATAGTTCACACTCTTGCTTCCAGGAAGAAAAATAATCTTCCTTTGCCAAGTTATTGGCAGAAGTCTCCCCATCCTCCATAGAAATACATGAATAGCAAATAAGTTTATCTAATGAACTTGTCAAAGGTGGTATGTTTCGTTATTACTGTAAAATTTATGAGAGAAAAAAACTGATGAAGTACTTTAGATAAGGAAATGAAATACTGCTACTACTACAGAATATCAGCCCCAGACCAGCATTTCTATAATCTCTTTTAATGGGCAATTATAATCGCTTGTCTCTTGTATTGCTGGTAGAAGTACAAACTGGAATGGTCTAAATTTGATAGTAACCAAAGTTTTGAACATATGTAACCTTGATTCCAGAAAGCCCATTTCTAGAAATCTCTGCTCCTAGTATGGAATCATCACCAGAATGCATTGGCAAGAGTGAAAAATGGGGGACCTCAGTATGCATCGTTAAGAGAGAAGTGAAATAGTCATGCATAGTGGCACACACTGTAATCCCAACACTCGGGAGGTTGAGACAAAAGGATCATAAGTTTGAGACCAGTCTGGCCTCAAAACCCTATCTCAAAAAAAAGCAAGGTCATCTAGACCAGGAAATATACCAGATGATATGGAAATAGGGGATATGACATTTTAAAGTCAAGTGGATCAGTGTGGGCTATGTGAAAAACCAACCATGATACATGAATGAGTTAAAAATACATTGTAAAATAATACACACATACTGTATGTCACACTGTAATGCTAAATCTCTCTATATAAATGTGTATAATGCTTGTACACTGTGTATGTACAAATGAGTTTAGAGAAAGGATATCCATCAAATCACTAGGGATGGGGATGGAAAATGAGGATAAGGTTTGAGAAATATGGAGGCACTTTCTAATTCCTCATGGTTTAACTTTTAAAAAATAAAACTGTACTTGTTACATATATATATTACTTATTATATATGCAAATATAAATATATAGTATATATAAACATACAAAGACCTACTTATCTACCAACATACACAGACACATAGCCCCCCATGTACACACACACACACACATCTGTGATTATAACCTTCTTACAAAGTCTCATAATTCAGAAGTTAAGCATGGGTCCCTTTCTTCCCAATCCTACCACATGGACTCTCCTGTTTACAAATTGAATCTTTGATTAAATAATACGGATGAAAGAACTGTTCATGACTTTTCCCCTTACCATTTCCGTGGGTGAGACATGCCATAAAGAAACCATTCTCTCCTCGGCTTCATTGTTGATAGAAACATAAGAAGGCTGGTAGACTTTGGTCGGTTCTATTACTAGAACCTAAAATAAGAACAGATTCATGTAACACATTGAGATCTAAAACAGGTAACCTTGCCCAGTGAGGATGTGGGAAGATTGTTAACAAACACTCATCAAGGACCAAATATGACAAGCATGGCTCTAGGAGCCGGGACTACAGCAGGACACATAAGTGCCTGCCCACAGGGAGGGCTGTGCTCCAATGGGGCAAATGGAGCAGCAAATAGACAGGGATGTGTAACCCAATGTTATGTAACACTCTGAAGAGAATAAGACAGAAGAGAGATGGGATACTTTTTCAGACAGGGTGACCAAGAAAAGCTTGCCTGCAGAGGTGACAAAAGAAAAGTGGAGGTTACAATTTTTGAGAGAAATAAGGAAATAGATCTGATGGCCAGCAGGTAACATGTGAGTGAACATGTAAGGAGATAAAAAATTAGTGGTATGTCCATCAGTAAGAGAGAGGAAGGGAGGAAGAGGAGGAGGTGGAGGATGAAAGAAAGAGAAAAGGGGACAGGTAGAGAGGTGGGAGGAAGGGAATAAATCTCCAAAGCAAATAAAGCAACACATTTAAGACTGCTAAACCTGAGTAGAGCTTACACAGGTGTGTGTTTCGTTACTGGTTTGTACCTTTCAGGCTTGAAATATTTCACAATTAAAAGAAAATTCTAAAATGTATTAACACAAGAACAAAATAATTATCATTTCCAACAACTCTTTTATTGGATGTTTAATGAAATTCTTGAAAACTGTATGTCCATAAAATCTCATGGCATAAATATTAAACACAATTACTGAAGTTTAATTTCCAGGACACTCAGCTATCTTATTAATAACACATTATAAGATGGTCACAGCATTGAACCAAAAACTCAATGACAAGCTAAAAGCAATTCTTTTTGTATAAAGTTTTAAATATTGACTAGTGGTACTAGAGGCAAGCCAAAGCTTAACAGGAGATAGTATTAGATTTCATGTTTTCACTATTAGTACTGCATTTTTAAAGAAGGGTTTCTCTACCTTGGCCCTATTGACAATTTGGGCTGCATAATTCTTTATTGTGTGGGGCTGTGCTATGCATTCTGAGATATTTACCAGCCTCTCCAGTCTCTATCCTACTGGTGGCCAGTAGCACCACTTCCTTCCACAGTTGTGACAACTGAAAATGTCTTCAGATATTGCCAAATGCTCCGTGGAGGACAAACTCACTCTATTTGAGAAGATATGGCCAACTTTTTCCCCTAGGAATTTATCAATGACTTGCTGATTCCACAGAGGATTGATGGTTATCCTAACATTATAAATTACAATTTTCTTCCTTTGAAAGCATTTAATAATTTGATAGCACTAATCTCTAGTTTCTTTTGTTTACCTTAAAGAATTGGGGGCTGGGGATGTAGCTCAGTGGCAGAGCACTTGCCTAGTATGTGCAAGGGCCTGGGTTTGATCCCCAGCACTGCAAAAACAGTCAAACAAACAAACAAACCAGATTTAGCATAGCTTACTGGAAATCTGAGTCCATTAGAAACTCCATTTGTTGCTTCAAAAATTATATCTAACCAGAAGTTAAGCCGTTCCTGCCTGGGTGAATGTTCGGTAATGGGTTTCTTGTAGCGCTGAATTAATAACAAGTTCTGAACTAATGATCTCAGGTACCTGGAAAAATCACAAACTCTATGTTAGATTCCTAAAGAAACTGAATTCATGCACTGGAGGGGTGTCTTAAGCAGTAGAGCGTCTGCCTAGCAAGTGCAAAGCTCTGAGTTCAAATCTCAAGTCTGTCAAAAAAGAAAGAAACTGAATTCAATTCTACTCCCTTTAAAAGAAACTTCCTAAAGCTTTATTTGCTTAAAACCATATTATATCATGAGTGCTTCATAAACAATCATTTGGTAGCCACATAACTAATTAAAAGAAATTCAAACAGTAGGCAAAATAAGTTAAGTGCAACAAAATCATAAAACATACTTTTTTGTTTTTACTAACACTGGATTAAACCTCAGTTTTAGAACACAGCATCTAAAATCATAGTGACAGGAAAGCATGTGGTAACTTTTTAATAACAAAAGCAAGTAGCTTGAAAGTAAAAGCAATTTTAAAATGACAGTATTTCAAATCTACTATCTTTTTATTTTTAATTAAACTTTTTGTTTGGAGGCATTTTAAAGTTACATGAAGTTGTACAAAATAATACAGAAAGAACGCATATCCTTGACAGTTTACTGTGATGACAACATCTTACATCTACAGTATACCATCACAACCATGATGTTACCATTGATGTAGTCAGGGTAGAGAACATTCCTATCAGCACAGGCCCCCTCATGCTGCTCCTAGAGTCATGCTGACTTTCCTCCCATCCTCTCCCCTTTTATTCCTAGCCATCACTAATTTGAAACTTACTGTCTTTTATTTATTTTTTTAAATTAGAATCTGACAAGGTATTTGGTTTGTGAAGTCTTGACTCTGCCCACACCTTTGCTGCCTTTAAGCAAATTGAACTTCTTTCTCCCCCTCTGGTTTAATAAGGGCTTATTTTGAGAAAAAAAAAAGTCCCCAAACATCAGGCTGTTCACAAAAATAACCGACAGTATCAACTTTAGAAAACAATATTAAGACTATAACACTATAATCTGAAGGATGCATGCCAACGCTCATTCACAAAAATACATCATTACAATTGTGTTGAACAGCCCTATGCAGTACTTATGTGGGGTATAACACACATACCTCCGAGTCAAAGCTGCTCTCAGGTGCTAGGACTAAATGAGAGTGCCTTTGCAGTTAGGGAAGCAACTACTGAAATCGGGTATGAATGGAAAGAACTGTGCTGCCTGCACATCAAGAGGTTATTTTGGAGACAGTTGATAGAAACCATACATTCTTTTTACTGTTAAGTCATAAAGAGGTATCAAAATTAAAAGCAATAATTGCAGGGAGAGACTTAACAAAACTACTAGGAGCACCAAAGGAAGTGAAAATGGAACTAGGCACAGAGCAATACAAATTGACTCGGGAAGGATAAGGAAGAACAGAGCATGTGCCGAAGATACTAGGGGAGAGGATCTGGTGAAATTTTGATCTTAGACAAGTTCCTAGGTAAAGAAATGGTGGGTAAGAGTTCTAAACCCCACCAAGTCATCCTCTCCTTCTTCAGCCTCTTTTTCATATTCTTGATCAAATCCAGCTGGTCTTCCTCCATCTTCATTACCATCAGCGTCCAGTAGGTCCCCCTCCTCAGCACAGTCATCTGCACCCCCTTGGACTCCACCTTCACATTAGTCTCATCTTTCTTCTGAGAGCTGCTGCTCTGTTCCTGTTCTGACTTTTCATTTTTCACCTCTACTGCTTGTTTATGCTGTTCCGTCTCAATTTTTTCCAGCCTTTCCAGTAGAGAATCCAAGTTTTGCTTTATCTGGATCAGCTGGCCTGCAGGTCATCTCCTTTCAACTTTCCAGACTTGGAAGAAGATCCCTGCTGAACACTCTTAGAATTGAAGCCACTTTTGCCCCTTCTTGAGGTGTTTCCTGATATGTGATGGCATGACGACTGTACATCCTGTCACAATAATCCCTTTGAAAGTCATAATCCAATTCAAATGAGGATCCATACATCTCCGCTGCAGATCGTTTCACACCTGCTTTTCCTCCATTCACTTTTGGCTCAGAAGCCAGGTTAATATCTAAAACATGGACAGCAATCATTCTGCCATCTTCTCTTGCTACAGCAGCCTGGGCATTTCTCTCATTAATATACTCGATGAAATCAAAGCCCCATGAACAGAGCAACCCACAATTTTGCCATACTTGGAGAAGACTGCTTCCAGTCAGACTTCTTGACTACAAGAGTGTTGAGATTTCCAATGAATACACAGGAGTTCATGGAGCGAGGATCTGTCTTGTTGGTAACATTGCTAGCCATTGTGTTTGATGACAAGTTCCTCACAAAGCTGAAAAGTATAGCTGAAGATCAAAAAAATCTCACAGGAAGGAGAGGGAGCAGAGATTTGATCGTGAACCTTCTACTCCCAGATTCTAGGTGGAGAAGCTGACTGTTGCTCGAGGTTGACAACGTGGACACAACCGTTCAGTGTTGTGTTTCTTCACAAAATGGCCAAATTGAACTTTTTAAAATATAGTTAATAGGCAGTGGTGGTCACATCTCTCTGGCACTAAATGGAGATGGGTTCAGCTGAAAGCATCTTAGCATTACTTTTGTCTTTGAGGATAAAGTAATCTTGGGAAGGTAGCTGACTTGGTTGATATTTACCAGGCTTTGATGGCCCAAATGCTACACATACTTCAAAGAAAGGTCTGGCCCTTGACTGGATACTGAGACATTGTCTCTAAGCCCTTGGAACATCCTGCCTGCTAAGATTGTCTTTGTTTACTAGTGTCCTTGGGCCATGCTGGACAGTTTATGCTAACAATATGACTCATGGTGGAGGCTTTGGACTATGCATTACATCAGTTTGACCTCTGAAGAGGCTGGAGATGAATGTATTAAGATCAGCCCTGCAAACACTCTATGTTCACATGATTCACCCCCAATAAAAACCTCTGGACATCAAGGCTCAGTGAGCTTTCCTGGCCGGCAACACTTCATGCCACAAAATGCTGCTAGGAGAATGAAGCACTGTCTGTATGAGTCCACTGGGAGATGACAATGGGATATCAAGCTCTGCCCTATGTGTCCTTTGCTGATGTTTATTTAATCTGTATCCTTTTGTTGTAATAAATAATAACTATAAGTATAACAGTGCGTCTGAGGTCTCTGAGTCTTTCTAGCAAATCATGAACCTCAGGGTAGGTCTTGGGGACTCCTGACAATAAGTAACAACACTGTAAGTCAGCCCAGGTGCTGATACAATGACAGTGGATCTGACCCTTGAGGGCTCTTCTCCCTGGAGTCAGTGCCACCTAGTTCAGATGCAGCAATGCACCTTAAGTATGGATCCTGTACACAGCTAGCCATTCCAGGAGGGCTAGAGGCCCAGCCTAGCTATGTTTTCTCAGCCTCAGAGAATTTCCAGGAGGTAGATATGGTTTGGGAGCCAAATTTAAGGTCCTTCAGATTGAGAAGAGATGGGGTCAAACTAGATATGACTGAAGGGATTCCTTCTCCTGGGAATGCAACTGGCCAACTGAACTGGGAAATAAGAAATGGTAGATGAACACAAATCATTAAAAGTAAATTTTTAGGCCGGGAAAGATGGCTCATGCCTGTAATCTTAGATACTCTGGAAGTGGAGATCAGGATGATTGTGGGTTGAAGCCAGCCAGGCAAAAAGTTCATGAGACCCCCATTTCAACCAATAAAAAGCTTGGCATGGTGGCATACACCTGTCGCTCCAGCTACATAGGAAGCATAAATTGGAGGATCACAGCATAGGCAGGCCCAGGTATAAATGTGAGACCCTATCTCAAAATTAATCAAATCAAAAAAGGCTGGGGGCATGCATACCTAGCAGCATGAGCCCTGAGTACCACCAAAAAAGTAAAATTTTTAAAATTATGCAAGTATAGGGTAAGAACCAGAAACCTGAAATGCTCCAGAACCCCAAATTGTTTGAGCATTCACAAAGTTTTTGATTTTTAAGTATTTCAGATCTTAGTTAGTGATGTTCAAGTGATAAAGTTTATACAAATATTCCAAAATTCACAAAGTCCACAATCTGAATCTGATCCTAAGCCTCTGGATAAGGAAAACTCAATCCATGTGTATTTTAGAAAAATCAGAAAATAGAGATAAGCGGGGAAAAGATTAACATATTCTAATAAGGCTGTCTACCTGAGATAACCACTGTCAGTATTTTAGAAAACATCCTAATTCATCATTTATTCATTATGCAACTTTCTACTGAACATCTGTTATGAGATGGAAGCAATCAGTAAGATAATCAATTCCCATAGAGATTCACATCTTTGGTGAAGTCAGGTAGTGCCCATTCCTCCCAGACCTTTCCCTAGGAGTCATGTACCAAACACATAAATCATATAGAAAAGTGGTTCTCAAAGTGTGATTGCCAGACCAGCAGCAGCAGCTTATAATTTGTAAATGCAAATTCTCATGCTCTACATTAGACTTACTAAACTAGACACCCAAGAGTAGCCCCAGAAATTGTGTTTTAATCAACACAGGTGATTCAGGTGTATTAGAAAGACTTAGAACCACCAGTAAAGAAAAATAAGCCCTTCAACTGGCTTTTTTGTGACAATAAACCATGAACACACTTCCATGTCTTTAAGTATCTTTTGCTGTACACCTAACATGGCCGCATAATGGGCTAACCTAGGGCTATTGCGGTATTGTCATTTTATCAACCACACTTTATTATTGGCCTTTTAGTCCCAGCATTTGTGATGAACATCATTTTTTTGGTGTGGTTTTTTAAGCTTTACCACATGCTTTCTTACAAATGCATAATACACACCAGTATGAAAGTGTTTTGCTCCTGAGGACCTAGAAGAAATTATTAGGACTGAGAATGTAATCCAAGGGAGAGAGCATGCAGGGATAGTATTCTGCGTGTGCATGTGTCTGTCTGTCTGTCTTTCCCTCCCTTCATGTAAAAGCAATGAGCCCTCAGTTTGCCCTAACTGCTTTCATGAATTCAGAAGGAGAAACACAGCAGTTGTCACTCTTTTGTACATTTGCACCTTTTGTCTTGCAGGGAGACATTTCAGAACAAGGTCAAGTATGGAGATGGGCAATCACACGGCACAGATGAGACTTACCAGACTGGAGGTTTCAGTTTGAACAACCTTTCTGCTGCCTGGACGGCCTTCCCGATGTCACTGGCCAACATGCTGACAGTGAAGAACTGACCCACATCCCAGTAATTGTTCATTTTTTCCAAGCTCCCTTTTCTTCCCAACAAACTGTTCAGCCGGACACCTTAAGAATTTGAATTTTGGATAGATGCATGAAAGATCTTTCTAGCTTCTGTCATACCATGTAAGCCTTTAGGTAAAGGACAAGCAGGCATTTTATTTTGGCTGCTGTCAGAAAGCAACTGATTATTCCTTTTGAAAAACAACACTAGTTATTTAAACATAATTTTTAATGCTAAGCTTTAACCAAAGCAGCAACATCTGCAATAATAAACAGCTTTACCTATTTTCCTTAGTTCCATGGATGTTTCAAACTGTTGTCCAGCAACTATCAGCAAAACTGCAAGGTTAATTCCTGAATAAAGCGATGACTGGAGTTCAAACCCTTTGCGATACCTATAATTATAGAACCACCAAATTCTTACATTACACTAGAACAAAAATGTGTAGATAATGGTACAAACTACCTTCTCATTAACATATTTATGCCTCTAATTTATTGTTTTACAGTTCCTTCTCTTAGCTTGATGAACAGCTACATGCGACTCTCAAATAACTGAGTTATTTGAGATTATTTTGAGTTATTATGTTGTAATAGAAATATAGTAACTTATACTAGAGAGTTTTATTTTTTTCTTCCTAAGGCTGATTTTTTGTTTTCTTCTTTTTTTATTTTTTAAATTTTATCGTTTTTACATTTACTCACATGTGTATACATTATTTGCCTTCCCCCATCCTCCCCTACTTTTGGGCAGAACCTGTTCCACCTTCTTGTTCTCCAATTTTGTTGAAGAGAAAGCATAAGAGATAATAAGAAAGACAGCATTTCTGCTAGTTTGAGATAAAGATAGCTATACAGAGAGATTCCTAGCATTGCTTCCATGCACTTGTGTATTGCAACCCACATTGGTTCATCTCTACCAGACCTCTTCACTACTTCCTGGCCACCTTCCCATAGTGGCTCCTGCCAGCTTAAGATTACTATATTCACTCCTCTACAGTAGGCACATCAACCACATTCAAGTTTTAGGTTTCCTTCCTATTCCTCCTGTGCACAGTCTCCCCTTAGAGTGTGACCCATGTATAATAATATTACTGCATTTGTTTTAGGTCTATAATCCACGTATGAGGGAGAACATGTGGCTAACTTCACTTAAGATGATATTCTCCAACTCCATCCATTTACTTGCGAATGACAAAACTTCATTCTTCTTTGTGGCTGAATAAAATGCCATTGTGTATAAATACCACATTTTCTTAAACTAAGGTTTATTTTTTTATTATAAAAGCCATAATGAGCATATAAATAGGGAAATCATATTAAAGCACAGAAATTTAAAATATATCATAAGATTATAAGATGATCCACAATTTGATGACCAAATCTCATTTTTAAAGTTAGACGCCAGTTGTACATTGAGAATGTTTTAATTACATAGAAATGGCAGCAATCATAGGCTATTTCTCTCACGCCATTTGTTTGCTTATATCATAACATGAAATCCATTTCTTCATGTATGAAGCCATAATGCTAGAATCTCAGATCTCAAATAGTTATCTGGTCAGTGGTATAAAGAGAGGAAGGAGGTAGGGATAAACCACATTGGGATAAGGAACAAGATATAAAACTTGTAGGTTAGGTGTGGTGGTTTATACCTGTAATCCCAGCACTCAGGAGGCTGAGGCAGGAGGATCATGAGTTCC
This sequence comes from Castor canadensis, assembly GCF_047511655.1. Lineage (NCBI taxonomy): Eukaryota > Metazoa > Chordata > Mammalia > Rodentia > Castoridae > Castor > Castor canadensis. The sequence continues at coordinate 125,903,921 of NC_133405.1, read as the reverse complement.
AGGCCAGCCTGAGGTACACAGCAAATTTGAGACAAGCCTGAGCTACACAGTGAGACCCTACGTCAAAATAAACAAACAACCTTCCCCTAAAAACTAGGAATGTTATTTTTATATGAAAAAGATTAGCAATTCCATTTTAACTCTCTTAATTCTTTTCTATATAAAGAGGGAGGGTAAAAGAAGGAAGTTAAGAAGGTGAATATGGTTGATGCACTTCCTATACAAGAATGAATATAGAATTTTTAAACCTGTTGAATTCACCATAAGAAGAGGACTAAGGTAGAAAGGAGAAAAAAAGAGGAGATAAACCAATTCAGGTTGTAATACATATATACAGGGAAAATCACAAGGAAACTCCCTGTCTAGTTCTCTTAAACAAAAAAAATGTCATTTTTTTTCTTTTACAAAATCAGAGAACAGGAGGGCAGAACATGTCCTGTCTGGGGAGTTGGTGCCAGTGGGAGGGGGGAGGATGTGGGAAAAGGGTGTTAAGAGGGTGAATGTGGTGCAAATACTGTGTATACATGTAGGTAAATGGAAAAATGATACCTGTTGAAACTATTCTAAGAATGGGGAGCAGAGGGGATAAAGGAGAATGGTGGAGGAGGTAAATTCAAGTATGATATATTTGATATACTGTAAGAACATTTGTAAGTGCTACAATGAACTCCCAGCACAACAGTAAAGTTTCTTTCTCTTCCATGAGCAAGTATGACTATAATGATCAGGGAAAATGATTCAATCAATGAAATGCTAACACAATGTCTTTAAGTGGCACAGTAAATACCAAGAACTTGTAAATCAGAAATAATTTTACCACTCCTGTGACAAGAGAATTCAACAATAAAATATTAATTGTTGAAGGGAGGAGTTATTTAAGTCAGCTAAAATGTGGCTTTATGAACCTTGGAGCCTAATACGAGTACCATTAGACAGACCAGAGGACACTAGTTAACAAAATTCCAACCTTCCTCCCCTACCCTGTATGTTCTGAGAACTTAAGTCCCGTATCCCATTGGAATTTTTTAACAAGAAAGAGTTACACTGAGAGCAGAGAGGTTCCTTCTTCATAAATCACACAGGGTGGAGGTGTGGCTCAAGTGGTAGAGTGCCTGACTCACAAGTGTGAATTCCTGAGTTCAAACCCTAGTATCTCACACACACACACACACACACACACACACACACACACACACACACACAAAAGATAAGTCACACAGGACTCACTTGGGCACTTGAGCAAAGATGATTTGAATTCTAGTTAGATTACAGTCCCAGATTTGCTATCAACCATCCCTGTGACCCTGGACCAGCCACCCACCTGGGCCACATGGTCCATATCCATACTTGAGGGTCTGGGTTAGACGATCTGGAGGGTGTCATCTGATCATGGCAAATGTGCCATGATCAGAGACTAAGCTGCATTTGCCATGATCAGAGACTAAGCTGCATTTGCCATGATCAGAGACTAAGCTGCATTTGCTTCCGTACCTACTGCCACTACCTTTGTAGTGGGTAGAGACAAACTTCTATGACTTTCGTGAAGGAGTCATGGGCAGTGATTTCCTGACGTGGGAGTTGAATTCTTAGCCACCAAAAATGGGAACACAACTTACTGTTTTAGCTCTATCAAACATTAACTTCACTTCAAAATCCTGTGTGATTCTTCTGTATCATACAGTGCATTAGGTACTTCTAGGGATTAAATGAGAATTAAAAAGGTCCCTGCCTTCTAAGAACCTACACTATGAAGTAGGGGATCAGATCCATACACAACTAGTGAAAATATAAGAAAGAATGTGAGAAGTATCCTAAAACCACACAACTCCAAATCTAGAGGGCCTCTAGAGACTGGCGATATGGCATGAATATGTTTAGAAGTGTAATAACAGCAGTGATGTGGAAAAGGAACCCCTAGAACAAAAAATGTCAAAAGCAAAGATGGGAACTTGGAAAGCAACTAAGGAACTTCAGCTCAGTCGAACACAAATCAGTAGCGGAAAACAGGGCTGGAAGTGGGCTGGAGAAAGTTTCCAGGGCATTTAGGATGGTTATCTAAGAGTCTGAATTTTTATATAATAGGGAATGGGGCTCCATGGTGGGGTTCTTAACTTTAGGAGGAATAAGCTATAAATCTATGAAGGATGGACTGAAGAGACACCAAGCAAGTGTCTATGTGGAATAGTGTTAGAACATTCCTGGTAAAAAAAAATGGCAGTGACTTGGGGAGGGTCATGGGAAAGGATTAGAAAGGAATAAGGGAAGACTCACAAAAGGGCTGGAAGTGGGAACTGACTATATAGAAAGATAGGTGAGTGAGTTAGAGGAATCAAGCATTAATCAAATATTTACGTCTGGGTGGGTAAAAAATGGTAGTTAGCAAAACACTGGAAGCCATACCTTGTGGAGAGGAGGAATGACTTCAACCTTCAACATGGTGACTCTTAAATACTAACACCATCTTGAGGCAGAACAGGTAGGTAAAAAGAGGGTAATATTAGGCCACAGCTCAGGAAAGAGGTTGGGTCTCCAGTTAAGGGTCCCATGGCATGGGAGTGGCTGGGATTGCCAGAAGTATGTGTGAATGGAGAGAAGGTGGCAGAGGACAGAGCCTCCCACATTATGGAAGGAGGGGGAGAAGGAAGGACAGAAAGGGAAAAGGAGGGAATACAAACAGAATTAAATTAGAGCAAAACAACAATGTCAAGAGCTCTTCTGATGGAAATGGATGATGTGAGTTGTTGGCTCCATCTTCAGAATATATCATTTACTTAATCAATATATATCTCATCATTTTCATCACTACTACCCTGGTTCAACTTGCCATAAGTTCTCCCCTAAATTACTACTGCAATAGTTTCCTGTTCCCTGCTTCTGTCCTTGCCCCTATGGTAGACTGCTTAATTGACCAAAAATTCCTCCCTTTTCAATACAACTTTGCAGATCTTCCCATAGAGAAATAGAGTGCATTTCTCCATCCTTTTGATTTGGGCAGGTCAAGTGTCCTGCTCTGATCAATAGCATGTGGCAGACTTGACTTCACATGAGTTCCTGAGCCTAAATCCCAAAAGACCTTGCAGCTCCCACCTTTACTCTTAGAATGCTGTTTACCAGGTAAGAAAGCTGGTCTGCCAGGATTAGAGCGACATGGCGAAGAACTGAAGCACACTACCAGCAATCAACACCAGCTGCCAAATGTGTGTGGGACCATCTTGGATCTTCTAGATCTTCCTGACCCACTGGCTGACAGCAACTTTAGGAGTGAGCCCAGGCAAAGCCAGCAGAGGAACTAGGATCATGAGAAACCATAAATTGCTGTTGCTTAAAGCCACTAACTTGCATGGTTGTTATGCAACAAGCCAAAACTGAAACACCTCCTAAAATACATTCTCTTCATAATGGTGAGAATACTCCTGTAAAAATGAATGTTAGAAGGCTGGGAGGGGCGCATGGCTTGAGTTGCAGGGTGCCTGAGCACAAGGTCTAGTTCAAATCCCCATATTGCCAAAAAAAAAATGCGTATCAGATCCTGTCAGTCTTCTCAGAAACCTCCAGTGTCCCTTCCCACTTAAGAGTAAAAGGATCTTCCTTCTCTCCTGTGTCATGCTGCTCTTCCTTTGCCTACTCCTCACCATCCTTGAGTGTGTCTACCATGTTTCCTCCTTGAAGTCTTCACAGAATAATCTGCAAAGCCCACTTCCTCACCACCTTCACATATTTATTCACCTTCACTAAGCACACTTTTTAAAACTGCAGACCACCTTCCCAGCCCTTCTTTCCCCTGCTCTGCTTAACTTTTTCCCATTAGCTGTAATCCTACCACACATTTTGCTTTATTTGCTTGAATTACTTTCCTCACTAGCAATGCAGGGTCCCTGAGGGCAGGGACTCATATCTGTTGAGTCTGCATCCACCCATCTAGAAAATTCTCTGGTATAAAATAAGCCCTCAATAAACAAGGGAGGGAGGGAGGGAGGGAAGGAGGGAAGGGGGGAAGGAGGGAGGGAGGGAGGGAGGGAGGGAGGGAGGGAAGGAAGGAAGGAAGGAAGGAAGGAAGGAAGGAAGGAAGGAAGGAAGGAAGGAAGGAAGGAAGGAAGGAAGGAAGGAAGGAAGGAAGGAAGGAAGGAAGGGCTTACTGGGAAGAAAATACTCCAATGGTGGTTGACAAGATTCTGGAAGGGGTAGTGAAGAAGGAGTGTGCTGAGCCTCCTTCCTACCTCATAAATGGGAAAACAATGTTTCTCATGGCTTTCTCTCAGAAGAGGGAATCTGGAAATTCCTGGACCACATTTATTGCAATTTTTCACTGCTAGCAGACAGGCACACACATTCTGTTCTCCGCAGAGCTGTATGTGCTATTTACCACTCAATGGCACTGTCTCGGCTGGCATCGTCTTCACAGTCTGAATCCAGAAAGATGTCCTTGTAGATCCTTCCACACAGGCAGAACATGTCAGGGGCTGGGTGGTCACAGCTCTGTACAACCTGGAGCATGACCTGAAGAGCTTTCTCACGGTCACCTGCACTGTTTCTCCTGGAAGGTACATGTTATTAGATCATAAATAAGGAATATATGTGCATTCATTCTGTTGAAAGACTGGTTGTGAGGATACTGCACTTTAATGGGAAAATATCTTTTAAATAAGGTTTTGGGGTTTTTTTCCTTTGGCAATACTGGGATTTGAACTCAGGGCCTCACACTTGCTAGGCAGGCACCATACTACTTGAGTCAGGCCCCCAGGCCTCCTTTTTTATTTTCAAATGTAACAAGTGCTTAAGATCTGCACCAGGAAATCTTGTACAAGTACACTCGGTCTCTGCCTGATTCTATTGTGAACAAATGAATCATAAGGAAAAGATAAATAAGACAAGAAGGGGAAAGCAATGTAACAAAAAAGACTTAAGAATGATAGCAACCAAATGCAATGTATGGACTCTGTTTGGATCATAATTCAGACAAGAAAAAAATTTAAAAACCAGGAAAACATGAACACTGACATTGAGAAATTTGGGTTTGATAACATAGCCATGATTGTTTTATAAAAGTATCCTTAACTTTTAGAGAGACATGTTGGGTAAAATGGTACATCTTTGACTCGTAAGAAAAGAGTACTGGAGTATGAAGGAGTGGGGTGAAGCAAAATGACCACATAATAATTTTATTTATATTCTTTCTCTCTCCCACTCTCCTGTCCTCAGACATTGGAGCTGCGGGTCCCAGGCTTTCAGTCTCTAAGACTCATTCCAGCAGCACCCCCCAGTTCTCAGGTCTTTGGACTCAGACTGAATTGGACCACTGGTTTTCCTGGCTCTCCAGCTGGTGGAAAGTGCATCAGGGATCTTGCAAGCCTGCAAACCAAATATCTTTTTGCACACGCTACCTGTGGTATTCTTTAATTTTTAAACAGCTAACAGATACCAATCCAACTCAAATTTACGAAAGCATTTAAATGACTTCTAATGTCTGTGGCGAGAATACAAAAAGATTAAAACTTTAATGAGGTACAAAATTTCTAAACCTGTTACTAGCTAACTTTGAGGTGTGAAATATTCATGATTCTGCAAAAAATGTACTTAACTCACTTAAATGCTTAATTATTGATGTGAGTTCAGGGGTTTTTTTTGTTGTTGTTGTTTATTGAGGGGGCAGTTACATCAAGATTTCCCTTAAAGTTTTTCATTAACTTGAAACTTACCCTTGTTACTCAAAACAAAAGGTCTTTTGAGTATACATAAAACAAAACAAAAATCAAGCACGTGAAAAAAATGAAAAGCAAAGAGATTTTCAGCTTAAAAGCCACTTTAAGACAGGTGCTAATATCTCTAGAGTGGTTAATAATCAGCTTTAGGATCTGCTTATCACTGTCAGATCCCAAGGTATCCAAGAACAAGCCTGTAGGTAAAAACCCCTGTGTTTGATCAGTCAGCAGCATCTGTTTCTGGCAATAAGGCCATGTCACATTGAAGAGAAAGTGATGCCAGTGGGTTTACATAGTAGAATCACCTAGGGAGCTTTAAAAGCCCTGGGGTCTAGAGAGCACCCTAGACTAATTAAATGTGAACCTCTGGAGAGAAGACTAAAGACAACCCTGCTTCTTATCCTGCACATTCTGACTCAGTAGGTCTGCATCATTGCTAAAGCCACTGAGCCATGCTCAGTCCTTGTCCTGCTTGACCTATGCATTTGACCTACAGGTACACTTGTGTACTCCTTTCTTCTTGGACTATCTTCATTCGATTTACAGGCCACCACACTTGCCTGATTTACTTTCTATGGTAGTCCAATTTTCTGGTTTCTATTCATCTCTCTGTTCTTTTAACATTGAAGCATCCTCAGACACAACCCTTGGATCTTTCCTCTTTACTGGTAATTGCACAGATCCCTTGATGGTACCATCTAGTGTCATGATTTTTCAAACCATTTATATTCTGATGACCCCAAATTCCTATTTCTGGTCTAAGCCTCTCCCTTACACTCCAGACTTACACACCCAACTGCTTTCTCAGCATCTCCTTTGCATGTCTAATACTTCAAACTCAACACATCCAAACTTGAACACTTGGTCACCTTATCAAACTGTTCTTCTCAATAGTCTTCCCCATCTTATTTAATGGCCAGTCCATTCTTCCTGTTATTCAGTCCCAAAACTTTAGAGTCATGCTTAATTTCCCCTAATACACTTTATTTACTCAGTAGATGTTACTGGCTCTTATTTTAAACCATCTCTGAAATTGGTCCACCAACGTGGTCCAAGCCAATGTCATTTCTTACTTCCACCCCTTACATCTCTATAATCTGTTACAAATACAGATCCTGCTGCTCTACAAGTCAGGTCAGGTCACTCCTCTTCTGAAAACTCTCCAGGGTCTCCTAGCTCAGAACAAAAATTAATTTTTAATGGTGTATAAGGCTTTGCAAGCTCTGGTGCCCAGTTATTCTTCAACCTCATTTCTTACCACCCTACTCTCCCTTTCCCTACTCTGCCCCAGTGGCACGAGCCTCTTTCTGCTCCATGTGCATATCACTTTACCTAGAATTCTATTCCCCCATGTATTTACATAGCATGTTCCCTCACAAAGTGGTGAGTCATTTTAGACAAGCACTGTACCACTGAGCTACATCGCTAGCTGAGTTGGCCATTTGAAATGGCTGACTTGTATGGTATGTGCATTATATTTCAATAGAGCTATTATGAAACCCATATACAAATTGCCCTTGCAATGCACTATGTTCTCCCTTTTCTTATCATTCAGCTGATAGTAGATCCGAGGATCTATGAAGGGGCAGAGCCTCAAGATGGAAAGAGGACTGGCACAGTGGCTCAAGCAGGAAGAGCACTTGTCTAGCAAGCATGAAGCCCTGAGTTTAAACCACAGTGCCACCCCCCACCAAAAAAAAGATGAAAAGAGACTGGGCTGTCCAAAATAACCCAAAGAACTGCCCAGCCGGGATACACCCACATTTGGATATTGTATGAGTGAAAATAAACATCCATTATGGTAAGTTTCTGATTTTGTGGGGCTTTTTGTTATAGCAGTTACCTTGCCCTGAATAATACACAAGTCAACAACACTAAGAAAGCATGGGGTTCCTTGGTCAGAAAAACCTATTACCTTCTGAATCTGTATCAAATCCCCCTTTTGGCAGATACCTGAGGTCCTAGACTTCCATCACCACTGACCCTTACCTTAGCCTATGCAGATCTCTATTTTTCCTAATCCCCTGCTTTGGGTCATACTTTGGATAGTAGTTATTACCAATAATTGCTTTTACATTTTTTATATTTATGTTTTACTGTAAACATTGAATATATATGACTGAGATACATTTATTTTATGCATAGACTCACATATAAAGAAAAAACACTGTATTTGCATTTTATTGTCAACCCTGAAATTAACCGTTGCACTCAAACACACATTATATATGGATCTCTTCTAACTCCATACCACAGTTGATTACTCATTCATTCATTTGCCTATTCAACAAGCACTTATTAAAACCCAAATTAGCAGAATCAGGAATGCAAAACAGAAGATAAAAACAAACACCATGGAAGTCCAGGAAATCATCAGAGACTACTTTGAGAACCTATATTCAAATAAATTCGAAAATCTTAAAGAAATGGACAGATTTCTAGATACATATGATCATCCAAAACTGAACCAAGAGAATATTAATCACCTGAATAGATCTATAACACAAAATGAAATTGGAGCAGCAATCAAGAGTCTCCCCCCCCAAAAAAGTCCAGGACCTGATGGATTCTCTGCTGAATTCTATCAGACCTTTAAAGAAGAACTGACACCAACCCTCCTTAAACTGTTCCATGAAATAGAAAGGGAAGGAAAACTGCCTAACACATTTTATGAAGCCAGTATTACACTTATCCCAAAACCAGGCAAAGACACCTCCAAAAAGGAGAACTATAGACCAATCTCCTTAATGAACATTGATGCAAAAATCCTCAATAAAATAATGGCAAACCGGATTCAACAACACATCAAAAAGAACATTCACCACGACAAAGGAGGCTTCATCCCAGGGATGCAGGGGTGGTTCAACATATGAAAATCAATCAACGTAATAAACCACATTAACAGAAGCAAAGACAAAAACCACTTGATCATCTCAATAGATGCAGAAAAAGCCTTTGATAAGATCCAACACCATTTCATGATAAAAGCTCTAAGAAAACTAGGAATAGAAGGAAAGTATCTCAACATTATAAAACCTATATATGACAAACCTACAGCCAGCATTATACTAAACAGAGAAAAACTGAAACCATTCCCTCTAAAATCAGGAACCAGACAAGGATGCCCACTATCTCCACTCCTATTCAACATAGTACTGGAATTCCTAGCCAGAGCAATTGGGCAAGAAGAAGGAATAAAAGGAATACAAATAGGTGAAGAAACTGTCAAAATATCCCTATTTGCAGACGACATGATCCTATACCTTAAAGACCCAAAAAATTCTACTCAGAAGCTCCTAGACACCATCAATAGCCACAGCAAGGTAGCAGGATATAAAATCAACATAGAAAAATCATTAGCAAAAGGGGACCAGGAACTAGAGAAAAGGTTAGATCAAAAAGAATTAACCTAGAAGGTAACACCCACGCACAGGAAATCAATGTGAGTCAATGCCCTGTATAGCTATCCTTACCTCAACCAGCAAAGCCCCTTGTTCCTTCCTATTATTGCTTATACTCTCTCTACAACAAAATTAGAGATAAGGGCAAAATAGTTTCTGCTGGGTATTGAGGGGGGGAGCGGGAGGGGGTGGAGTGGGTGGTAAGGGAGGGGGTGGGGGCAGGGGGGAGAAAAAAATAAAGAAAAAAAAATAAAAAAACGAAAAATCATTAGCATTTCTATACACTAACAATGAGCAAACTGAAAAAGAATGTATGAAAGCAATTCCATTTACAATAGCCTCAAAAAAAAATCAAATACCTAGGTGTAAACTTAACAAAGGATGTGAACAACCTCTACAAGGAAAACTATAAACTTCTGAAGAAAGAGATTGAGGAAGACTATAGAAAGTGGAGAGATCTCCCATGCTCATGGATTGGTAGAATCAACATAGTAAAAATGTCGATACTCCCAAAAGTAATCTACATGTTGAATGCAATTCCCATCAAAATTCCAATGACATTCATTAAAGAGATTGAAAAATCTACCGTTAAATTTATATGGAAACACAAGAGGCCACGAATAGCCAAGGCAATACCCAGTCAAAAGAACAATGCTGGAGGTATCACGATACCTGACTTCAAACTATATTACAAAGCAATAACAATAAAAACAGCACGGTACTGGCACAAAAACAGACATGAAGACCAGTGGAACAGAATAGAGGACCCAGATAGGAAGCCACACAACTATAACCAACTTGTCTTTGACAAAGGCGCTAAAAATATACGATGGAGAAAAAGCAGCCTCTTCAACAAAAACTGCTGGGAAAACTGGCTAGCAGTCTGCAAAAAACTGAAACTAGATTCATGTTTACCACCCTATACCAATATTAACTCAAAATGGATCAAGGATCTTAATATCAGACCACAACCTCTAAAGTTGGTACAGGAAAGAGTAGGAAATACTCTGGAGTTAACAGGTATAGGCAAGAACTTTCTCAATGGAATCCCAGCAGCACAGCAACTAAGAAAGAGCATAGACAAATGGGACCTCAAAAAACTAAAAAGCTTCTGCTCAACAAAAGAAATGGTCTCTAAACTGAAGAGAACACCCACAGAGAGGGAGAAAATATTTGCCAGCTACACATCAGACAAAGGCCTGATAACCAGAATATATAGGGAACTTAAAAAACTAAATTCTCCCAAAATTTATGAACCAATAAAGAAATGGGCAAGTGAACGAAACAGAACTTTCTCAAAAGAAGAAATTCAAATGGCCAAAAAACACATGAAAAAATGCTCACCATCTCTAGCAATAAAGGAAATGCAAATTAAAACCACACTAAGATTCCACCTCACCCCTGTTAGAATAGCCATCAATAGAAACACCACTAACAACAGGTGTTGGCGAGGATGCGGGGAAAAAAGGAACCCTCTTACACTGTTGGTGGGAATGTAGACTAGTACAACCACTCTGGAAAAAAATTTGGAGGCTACTTAAAAAGCTAGACATGGATCTACCATTTGATCCAGTAATACCACTCTTGGGGATATACCCAAAAGACTGTGACACAGGTTACTCCAGAGGCACCTGCACACCCATGTTTATTGCAGCACTATTCACAATAGCCAAGTTATGGAAACAGCCAAGATGCCCCACTACTGACGAATAGATTAAGAAAATGTGGTATTTATACACAGTGGAATTTTATGCAGCCATGAAGAAGAATGAAACATTATCACTCGCTGGTAAATGGATGGAAATGGAGAACATCACTTTGAGTGAGGTTAGCCTGGCCCAAAAGACCAAAAATTGTATGTTCTCCCTCATATGCAGACATTAGATCAATGGCAAACACAACAAGGGGATTGGACCTTGAGCACATGATAAAAGCTTTAGCACACAAGGGAGGGGTGAGGATAGATAAGACACCTAAAAAATTAGCTAGCATTTGTTGCCCTCAATGCAGAGAAACTAAAGCAGACACTTTAAAGCAACTGAGGCCAATAGGAGAAGGGGACCAGGAACTAGAGAAAATGTTAGATCAAGAAGAATTAACCTAGAAGGTAACACACATGCACAGGAAATCAATGTGAGTCAACTCCCTGTATAGTTATCCTTATCTCAACTAGCAAAAACCCTTGTTCCTTTCTATTATTGCTTATACTCTCTCTTCAACAAAACTAGAGATAAGGGCAAAATAGTTTCTGCCAGGTATCGAGGGGTAAGGGGGAGTAAGGGAGGGAGCGGGGGGGGGTGGGTAGGTAAGGGCGGGAGTGGGGGGAAGGGGGAAGAAATGACCCAAACATTGTATGCACATATGAATAAAATAAAAATAAAAAAAAACAAAACCAAGCACTTATTGATCACCTTCACTGTAGTCGTCAGTTGTACTATGCATTGGCTACATTATGGCCTACTATATACCATGGGTCTGGCCCACCTGAGATTTACAGCCTGGTAGGAGGGAAAGATAGGTATTAAATAGGTAAACACAGAAATGTGAATACTAGGAGAATGAATTACAACAGGAATATCATTTTCAGAATTGGTATTCTTTACTATTGTAACATGTCTTGGAAAATTTCACTTAAACTAGACCATGAAGGATTATCCCAGTCAGTCAGGTGAACAATAGGGTAAAAGGATTCATGGCAGAGCAAACAGCATATGCAAACAACCATAGGTGCCAATAGCCTGTTGCTCCTCAGACTGAAGGGAGGTGAGGCAGCTAGAGAGCACTGAACCAAAAGGAGCAGGACCAGAGCAGAAGGTAGTGCCATGCCAGAGTCATTTCTATTCCTCTTCTTCAAAGATTTTCTTTTTCCTATTAATGTATGTTAATTGTACAATAGGATTTCATTGTGATAGTTCCATGTATACATTTAATAGACTTTGATCATATTCACCCCCTCTATTACTGTCTGCAAAGTTTCTCAAAAGCTCTACCTACCAAGGGATACCTACCCAGAAGAACTCTGAAGCTCTTCTCAAGTTTCATGTTTTACTTCAAATGGCTTTCCAGAATCTAGCTCCTTCAAAAATGTCTCTCCTCAAATACCCAAGGAACAGCTAGTTCCTCATAGGCACACTCCACCCACAGGGTCTTCCTCACACCCCCAAACACATGTGAAAACCAGCAAATGAATAATTGGTTCCTCCATGTTTCTCAAGTCCTTTTCTGGGCACTTCTGGTGCCCAGTTAATAATCCTCCAAAAGGCTGGCTGCTGGTCACAACTTTCTTTCATTTGACTTGCCAGGCAACGATTCTTAAAACTACAAAAATGGCATTGCTGTTAACATTTAGTGTACATTATCTGAGATCATTATATGAGACCTACTCTAATTCATTGCTAAAAGTATAGGTAACAGGTAATTCTTAATAAGGATTTTCTCATCTCATACAGGTCTTCTGGGGGTTAGCATTGATATTTCCTTTGGATCAATGACAGAGCCAAGATTCTCCATCTGTTCATAAAGCAGGAATCATGGGGGAATGTTCTCTCTGTAATGATTTTCCCAGCCTGCTCTGAGTAGAACCCCAATGTATGTGTATATGATCCAGAGATAAGCCACAAAATTTTCTGGCCACTTAATTCATTGGACACTCAAACATTGATTTAAAAGAAATAAAAACTTTGAGGGGATGGGTTTTTTTCTGTGTTGCCCAGCTTGTCTCAAGTTCCTGGGCTCAAGTGATCCTCCTGCCTCAGCCTCCTGAATAGCTGTGGCTACAGATGCATGCCATGATACCCAGCTTAAAAACACTTCTGTATAAATACTATATACCAGCAAATAAAAATCTTTAGTAAACATCAAGATTTCTTGTAAAATATCTCATCAAAGATTAATTCCAGATGGTTTTTGATGTCTTCGTCAGTCAAAAGCACTGTGAAAAACTAAAATGAAGTTATTCCTACAATTCTGCACCAAACAGAAAGGACTTAGAAGTTCATCAGAAATTACTATTCTATAGAAATTGATTGATGAGTAAAAAGAATGCCTTAAAGATGTAAAACATCAGCTCCAACAGCAACAGTACGGGTAGCAGACATTCAGAGTTCTGCACATATCCCACTGTCACTCACTCGTACATACAGGTTTGATGGGTTCTAGTACTGCTGCCACTATTTGCCGCCCTCCAGTAGCCTGAGATTTGTGCTGGATAGGAGTTAACGAGTAAGTCCCCAGCTTCCTCTCCCCTTGGGTGGACAACTCTGAGGCATGTTATACATAGAAGAGAGCCTTAGTTTCCCCACAGAGCCAATCTGCTTAACATATAACTCTATAGCCTTTCCCTGTCTCACATCCTCCCTTTCCCTTCTGAAGGGTCCTAGGATCACCTCCCAAATAAACTATTTGCCCCCAAATTCTGATCTCAGGGGTTGCTTCTGGGGAGAACCTAGACTATGATTCTACAAGTACATAAAAGTTCTTAGTAAGAAAAGTTCATGGTAAAAATACCATCCTCAAATTGTTTTTAAAACCAGACAGAGGGCAAATATTTTGAAGAAAATTTGAAATAAATTATGACATTCAGTTAGCCTGTGTTCTCCTGACAAAATCTTCATTGCTTAATCAAAATATTATTTAATACAATGTGTTACTAGAAAGCAATTGAAAACAGATGGTATACGCCTTACTCTCCCTGGAATGGTGATATAATTGAGATTACATCTGTAATAGGATTGAGATTGCTGCAGAATAAAGGATTCAGTATAAAGGCAAGTTCTCAATGAGTTTGTCTACTATCGTTTAACTAATAAAATATTGTTTCAAGTTATACACTTGCAGAACTTTTAAAAGGAAAACAGTATTTAAGATTATATGGTCCAACTGACTCCCTTTGTTTTAAAGAGAACAACAGGGTCCAGAAAAGTTTGGTGCTTAAGAGGCCAAGGCCATGAAGATAGTGTTAGAGTTGAGACCTGGCTCATGTTTGTCCTCTGCTTATATAACCTTCAGTAACCCCCTAGTGTCTATAGAACAAAATCCAAATTCCTTAGCTTATCAGTTAAAGTCCTCAACCACTGGGCCTAACCTCTCTCCTTAGCCATCTATTTCTCCCTATACTAAGCGGTTCCTTCTTCCAGGCTGAACTGATCATTATAGTCAGAGCTTACCTTACCCTCTCATCTTGTCAAGCATCAATCACTGAAATACCTGGGGTGGTGCTGGATAATCTTACAATCAGGCACCTTGAGTACAACCAAAAATTACTCACACATACAAACATACCCACATACCACACTCCTTTTTATTTCCAGTCTTCACCATGTCCACCCCCTAATATCTGGGAAGTCAAGTGACTTGCCCACAGATACTCAGCAAGGCCATAGCAAAGCATAGATAGAATACAATCCACCCAACTCTCAAATCAATAATTCCCCGTCACATAAATGCCTTTCTTTACAAGTCCTTCAACATGGGTATAAAAGTGTCCTCTCTATATTAAATAAGGGCTGTGACACACTGCAAAGTATTCATACACACATACTCAAACAACTCTTCTGAATCTTCAGGAAACCTTGCCTGAAATAAACTTATTGATAATATTTTAGATGAAATATAATGTAAATTGCCATCCCTGGATTTACATAGGGTTGATTTGGTGGCCCTTGTGTCCCTTCAGAAATTTGTATTGGGAAATCTAAAAGGCTGCTTCCCTGCTTCTTCCTGATCAATGCCCTAATCCAAGGGCAATGGTGACAGGCATGAAAGCATGTGAAATCTCCCACTATACACTGGAAGGCATAGAAGGCTAAATCTATAGGAAATTCTCAGTAAAGTTTTCCAAAAAGGAATTGAGGCTTTTTTCGCTTGTTTGGAGTCTTCTGGCAGATGATGATAAGGCAGCTTTCCCAAGTTTACCATCTCCTGGACTTACAGTTTGGCCTTCCAGACTCAACACAGCAACTGTGATTTACAAATGACAGGGAATGTTCACGTGCTCTTTATTCAGAGTGCCAGGTGGAGGACTTGGTTAGCAACCTACATTGGTGAGGATTTTCCTCAGCAGCGGTTAATAATTAATGATTTAGTCTCTGTGTTAAAATGTATTACAAATAATTTCCTGGTCCTCAAATGGTATCTGAAGCTGGTAACTGCAATACTTGCTACCATGAGCTTTAAAACATTAATCAAATGAGTGACTGATAAGGCTGTTGTCACTGGAATTTTCTGGATGTTCAGGTACAAAGATAACAGACATGTTAAAGCAAAGTCCTATATCTGACTTTAATGTTATAGGGGAAAAATACCTTAAGCCATTGGAGGAAGCATTTTAAAAATACATAAGAAAAATATATAAACATAAGATACCATATTTTTAAATCTCATTGTTGGAAATGATTTCAAGTTGGGGGAAGTTCCTCTTCAAAAGTCCTTTACTAGACAGAGGCCAACAGGAGAAGGGGACCAGGAACTAGAGAAAAGGTTAGTTCGAGAAGAATTAACTTAGAAAGTAACACACATGTACAGGAAAGCAATGAGAGTCAACTCCCTGTATAGCTATCCTTATCTCAACTAGCAAAAACCCTTGGTCCCTCCTATTATTGCTTATACTCTCTCTACAACAAAATCAGAGATAAGGGCAAATTAGTTTCTGCCAGGTAGTGAGGAGATGGGGGGGAGAGGGAGGGGGTGGGGGGAAGAAGGGTGGGGGTGGGGGGAAGGGGGGAAGAAATGACCCAAACATTGTATGCACATATGAATAAAAGAAAAAAAATAAAATAAAATTTTTTTTAAAAAAAAGTACCTGAAGGGAGAAACACGCTCTGAGCTTCGGGCTTCCACCTGGGCCCCACCACTCTTCCCTTTGTATTCCTTTTCCTTAACTTTTAATAAATTCTCTTTACACCCAAAACAAAAAGTCCTTTACTAATTGTATCTAATTCTTTCAGTCTTGTATTTTCTTAGGCTGACAGAAAAGTTGGCCACAACATTGTTTTAGGTTCTGATAATCATTAAAAATGACCTAACATTGGTGGTTAGGATTCTCTTTAGGGAAATAGAAGGGCAATTAACACTTATCCAGCATATTCTATGCACTAGGTACTATGCTAAAAAATTTTACTTATTTAATTCTTAGACTCCCTCATTAATTCCTATTATCCTTATTTGTTTCATAGCAATCCAGTCCATGGCTTTGTGAGTTATAAACAGCAGAGTGATTTTGAAATATTTCTCAAACTATTCTAAAGTTAAATGTTCTGTGGATAAGCAGTACTTTCTTAAGATCTATGAGTAACTTTTTGACAAGGTTACAGATAGTTTTTCTTGCCTACTTTAAACTATAATTCCTACAGACTAAGCTACTAAATCACTTGGCACGTGCCATGTTGACTCTGCAATCTTTTTGTGTAACACTCAGTTTGCACCCAATTTGAATTAAGAAATGTAAATGGGGGATAAATGCATAAGCGACCCAAATTTTATGAACCGTTTTCCAGCTGCCAGGGACTAGGCAGGTCATTTGCCTATGGTATATCTTATTTAATCCACACTATAAGCATCACCATCCCAACTTACAGAGGAGCAAACTCAGAATTCAGTTTAATTGCCTTGTCAACATCATATTGCTAGTAAGCAATTCAAATCTCAAAGTGTGTGCTCTTCCCATACCCTGCAAAACCTCCCTCCCATCCAAGTACTAACCAGGCCCGACTCTGCTTAGCTTCCAAGATCAGATGAGATCGGGCATGTTCAGGGTGGTATGGCCATAGACAAAACCTCCCTCTAGAGCAATGATCTCAACTAGCAGCAATCTTGTCCCCTGTGGGACATTATCAATATGTGGAGACATTTTAAATTGTTACACCTGAGGGAGTAGGATGCCATTGGCATCTAGTAGGTAGAGACCAGGGACAGCTGCTAGCACAGGAAATTATCTAGCTCCAAATGTCAACAGTGCCACGGCTGAGAAACATGCTGTAACATCATTAACTGTGAAACCACCAAACACACGATTCCTTTTTCCTACAAAGATCAGCACTCAAATAGACATGTTCCATTCAAGGTAGTCATCTCAGAGGGCACATATTTCTTCCAACAGTGTTCCGGTGCCAACAACACATTCATAAACTTCTCGTAATGAATTTTGTCCAGAGCCAAAGGTATGTTATGATAAATACCTTCTGTGGTAGCAATGTCTGTATTTTGTTAGTAGTTTGGATATTTAGAGATGACCAAAAGTTATCCTTCCAACCTGGCAAAAAAATGAGCGATCAAACTATAAAGTAATAGGAACAGCCTTAGTTAAGCACCTGCTTTGTGCCATGAGTACTCCAAGTAGTCGAGGTTGAGTTTCCCTCATCCAAAAGTCCAAAAAATGAAATATACCAAAACCTGAAATTCTTTGAGTATCATATTGGGGCATTCTGGAGTTCAGTTTTCTTAATTGGATGGGAGGTCCTCAACTGGTAAAATAAGTGCAAATATTCCAAAATAAAAAAAATTGAAATTGGAAATACTTCTGGTCCCAAACATTTTGGATAAGGGATACTCAATCTGTACTCACCATATGGTAGATATTGGTATCTTATTTGGTAGATAAAGAAAGTAATGTTCTGTGAAGTTAAGTGGCTTAACTATGGCCATAACACTAAAGTATAAGTGCTGCAATTCAAGCTCAGATCTGTCTGTCTGCAAAACCAACTGGAATGATATTAGTTTTCTATGTGCCTTGTAATTTGGCTCTTAAACCAATACCATCTAAACTGACACTGAAATATTCTGAATAATGGCAGCATTGTCAAAATAAATGCAAATTATTGCAGTACAATTAGTTTGAAGAGAACAAGTTTGCTTATCTGTGTAAGTTCAAGTTCAGGTATGTCTGTGTAAGACATACATGTGATAATATTTTTTAAATCGCCTACTAACTTTAGTTACCCTTCATGAGCTCTCTTCTCTTTTACATATGACTCTTCTGCTGCCACATACATGATTCCAGTAAATAAAGAAAGAAGGACAGGGCTGGAAATGTGGCTCTAGATGTAGAGAGCCTGCTTTGCAAGTGTGAATCCCTGAGTTCAAAACCCAGCACCACCACGAAAAAAAAAAGCATGAAAAAAAAAAGGACAAAAAAGGAGGGAACCAAAGGAGGAAGGAGGCCAAAAAGGGTGGCATGGTAGGCTGAAAAAAAGCTCATTGCTCTAGGAAATGCTGCTGTTAAGATGACAAGATAATGCAGGAAATAATGCAACTAGATTTTTGCTATAAAACATATATATGGCAATAATTTAATGGACACTAAAATCACAGGCAACACACCAAAACTTTTGAGTATCAAGGGACATAACCAGTCAGGCTTGGTGACTCATACCCGTAATCTCAGCACTCAGGAGGCAGACAGGAGGATAATGAGTTTGAAGCAAGCCTGGGTTACATAGTTTCAGGCCAACCTGAGTGACATAAAGAGAACGTGTGCCAAATAAATAGATGGATGGATGCATAGATAGATGGATAGATAGACAGATAGACAGATAGATAATAGATAAAGTATGCATTAAACAGTATAAAAAGGTAACCTACAGAACAGGAGAAAATATTTGCATACCATATATCTGAACAGAAGTTAATATCCAGGATATACAGAATTCCTAAACAAAAAATCACACAACTTGATTAAAAATAGGCAAAGGACTTGACTAGACCTTTCTCCACAGATGACATACAATCAGTCCACAGGCATATGAAAAGATGCTCAATATCACTAAGCATCACAGAAATATAAATTGAAATTATAAGGAAATAATATCATCATACATGTGTTAGGATGCCTAGGAAATATATGCTCACAAGGACTGGACTGAGAAATTGTACAATGCTGATAGGAATAAAAGTAGTCTGGCAACTATGGAAAATGGTGTGGAGGTTGGTTCCTCAAAAAATCAAAACTAGAACTACAATCTGATGCAGCAATCCCATTTCTGGGTTCATAGCCACAAGAATTGAAAGCAGGGTCTCAAAGAGATATTTGCACACCCATGTTCATAGCAGCACTATTCACAATCGCCAAGAGGGAAAAGCAAACTAAATGTCCATTGATGTATGATTATATAGACAAAATATGATCTATGCACACAATGGAATATTATTCAGGCTTTAAAAGAAAGAAAATTCTGATGTATACTACAACATGGATGAATCTTGTGGGCATTGTGCTAAGTCAAATAAGGCAGGCACAAAAGACAAATACTATATTATGCCACTTATATGAGGTAGCTAAAGTAGTCAAATTCACAGAGACAGAAAGAACAGTGGTTACTAGGGACTTGAGAGGGGGGAAGAAAGAACTGCATGATAGATACAGAACCACAAGCTTAAAGACAGTTAAGATAGCAAATTTTATGTTGTGTGCTTTTATCACAAGAACCAAATCAATCCAGGCACTGGTGGCTCACATCTCTAATACTAAGCTACTCAGGAGGCAGCGATCAGGAGGATCATGGTTAGAAGCCAGCCCTGGGTAAGGAGTTTGTGAGACCCTGTCTTAGGGGGGGAAAAAATCACACACAAAAAAGAACCAAACCAAAACTATGGGCCATCAAAGCAGCTTCAATATCCAGCTATTGTTGAGTACTCTCATTGCTTATGCCAAACCAGGATATATAAAGAAACGGTCAGATAATTTCCAGTGGAAGCCCATGGCTTGTTTTGGTGGTCCTGGCACATGTAGCATACTGTGCTAAAATTAGGGTGTTCTGGTCCCAGGTCTCTAACCGGCCAGCTGTTCTATTTTGGGTCCCTACTTTTACTTCTTTCCTCATCCTCTCTAAAATAAAGAGTTTGCACTACATGATTCTAAGTTAACAGATTTTTCAGTTCTCTTCACTGGCAGGAAAGCGCAAATAAATACATGTCCTCCTTTTGCAATATGCTTTTAGTACCTAGAGACAATACACTATAATAATAGGAAGATGGCATCATTTTTCTACTTGATACAAACATGTAATATGGAATGGCTATTTATATAACCATAGAAAAAAGATGGTAAACCACTGAATATAAACAGAAGAGAGAAGAGGATGCTGATGACTATTATAGAGGTGACAAGCTCACATTGTGTTTCTAGGAAAAGTGTCCCCTTACCCAAGCAATGACCCTACTGGGGAACCCAGAAGCTAAGGTTATAGGGTCTGAAGGTTCTGGAACAAGCATGGAGCCCCTCTGGTGGGTGCTGGATTCAGTTACTTTCATCTGTTATTCCTGCTCCCTCAATATTCAGGGTCCACAGAGCATCTTCCTCTATCACATCCCCTCTCCCTTTTCTTTTCTTTTTTTTACAGTACTGGGTTTGATCTCAGGGCCTACCTTGAGCCACTCCACCAACCCTTTTTTTTGGGATTTTTTGTTTTTCAAGATAGGGTCTCATGAACTATTTGCCCAGGCTGGCTTCAAACCACAATTCTTCTGATCTCTGCCTCCTGAGTAGCTAGGATTAGAGGCGTGAGCCACCACACCCTGCTTGTATCCCTATTTGATGACTGACACATTCCAATGACTGTGCCCTCCATTCAGTTATCCCTCCAGGTGCTGAGTAATTCAGTGAGGTAAGTTCTGCCCACATTGGTGGTCTTGATCCAAAGATGCAGGAAGTAGAATATGAATACATGCCCTTTTTGCAACAGGCAAATTTTGATTTGTTTTAAACCTAAGACTTTGATTCTGATCTTCTTCTTCTGGATCATTGTGATAGTTAATCTTGATTGTCAACTTGAATGGATGGAGAGATGCCTAGGGAATGAGTAAAGCACACTTCTGGTGTATCTATGAGGGTATTTACAGAGACAACTGACATGTGATACAGCAACTGAGGGGAAAAGATCTGCCCTGAATATGGGCAGCACCAGCCAATTAGCTGAGGGCCCAGATGGAATAAAAGTGGAAAAAGAAGCCACCAGCCAGTGTGTGTGAGCTCCATCTTTCCTAAGTGAATGGGTCTATTTCTGCTGCTATTGCCCTTGGACAGCAGACTCCAGCTTTTTCAGCTTTTCAACTTGGACTCTCCAGGGAGCTTCTAGGCCTTTAGTCTCAAACTAGAGCTGTATCACTGGTCCTCATTGTTCTGAAGCTTCCAGCTTTTTTTTCTTTTGGTATCATATTCCTTCTGATATGTATCAAAATTCATACTGAACAATGAGTTCTGGGTTGCAAAAGAGGATTTATTATTTGCACTTGTCCTCCAGTTTTTGTCCACAAGTTAAACAAAAACACATACAAGTGCTATAGCTTCCAGTTTCTTGGACTGAGCAGGTACCGGGTTCTCTGGCTCTCCAGTGTGCTGATGGCCACTGCTGGACTATCCAGCCTCCAATTATATAAGCCAATCTAAAATATACCTTTTTTAATTAGGTATGTATATATTCTACTGGTGTTGTCTCTTTAAAGAACCCTGACCAATACAGATATTGTTGCCAGGAGTTGGATTGTAGTCTGAGCCTCTGGAAGTGGTTGTGGGAAGAGTTTGGAAAAATTTAGAGTTAAGGGTTAGAGAAGCTAGAATGCTGAAAGCAGAGCTTAGTGGGCAATTCTGGCTGGAGCTCAGAATGCTGATAGGAATGTGGACAGTAAAGACTGTGCTCATGAGGTTTCAGATGGGAAGGAAGACACTATTGAGAACTGGACTAGAGGCCATTCATGTTATATCATGGCAAAGAACATTTTGTCCACATCCTGAAACTCTGTAGGAAGCTGAATTTTAAGGTGAGGGATTAATTAACTTGCAGAGGAAATTTCAAGGAATCCTAGTGTTCAGGCTCTGGCATTTATTTTGTTGGCTGCTTTTAGCCAAGTTTACAGTGAGAATTATGAGAAAGAAAAAAAAAGAGTAGAAAGGTTGGAAAAACTTGCAGTATTCCTAGAAAAGTGGGCAAAGTTGGAGCCATGGAAAGTATGACTGCTGAAGAGACTGGGACCATTAAAGAGAAGCCAAGTACTCTGCATCAAGAAAATCAGAAAGATGCATTGAGGAGACAAGGTGTAGTAGCTCAAGTCTATAATCCTAGCTACTTGGAGGCAGAGATTGGAAGGATGAGGCTAGCCTGAACAAAAAGTTTGTAAGATTCCCATCTCAATCAATAAAAGCTGGATGTGGTGGCATGTGCCTGCTGTTATCCCAGGTACATAAGGAAGCATAAATAGGAAGATCATGCTTCAGGCCATCTTGGGCACAAATATGATACTCTACTCATAAAATATGTAAAGCAAAAAGGTCTAGTGGCATGGCTCAAGTGTTAGAGTACTTGCTTGGCAAGCACAAGGTTCTGAGTTCAAACTCTGATACCACCACTAAAAAAAAAAAGATTGCTTGAAGGCATCTCAGGAATTGGTCAGACCACACCCACTGGTGGGCTCAAGAGTATAAAGGTTAACTCATTTGAAAAACTTTGCTTTAAGAGGCAAAGGGCCCTATAGGGAAGTGTTTCCTTGCATTCATTCATTCAGGAACTCAGAGGCCAATGCAGCCGAGATCTAAGGGGGCCCAGACACTGTGGCAGATCTTGGTGTCTGCCACATGATGCTGGTTTTGCAGGAAAAAGAATGCAAGAGTTACAGGGTCATGGACACTTCCGCCCAGATTTCAAAGGAAGCCCTGGGAAGCCAAACAATATGTGTGGGGTTAAGATCCCTGCAGGTATCCACTGAGAGGGCAATGCATGAAGCTGTGAAAGTGAAGCTGAAGACACAATGGAGACCCCAGAAAGTTAGAGATGTCAAAAGTGTTGAATGTCTGCCAATGAAAGCTGTAGGCAGTAAGCCTACATGATCTCCCAATTAACAAGATCATGTGTGCTAAAACCAGTGAGGCCACAAGTGCTGTCTAAGCCCATCGGAGCTCACATCATGACACCATATGCGATGGATGCCAGACATGAATCTACAAAATTTAATGTCTGCCTGATGGGTTTCAGTATTGGTTTGTTCCCATTCCTCCTTTCTATAACCCCAATTTCTCCCTTTTGGAATGGAAATGCTTCTCTGTGCCTCTGTATGTTGGAAGTATATAATTTGCTTTTTGAATTTTATGGGGGGAAGGGGACTTAGTTAAGAGTTTGCCTTGAGTCTCAAAAGAGACTTTGACCTTAGACTTTTAAGCAATGCTGGAACTGTTAAGACTATGGGGACTCTTGGAGATGGACTGAAGACATTTTACATTATGAGATGGACATGAGCCTTTTGGGGGCCAAGGGCAGAGTGTTATAGTTTAAATATGAAATGTCCTCCTCAGGCACATGCATTAGGAACTTGGTTGCCAATTGATGGGCTTTGGGGAAGTGATTGGATCCAGAGGGCTCTGACCTAATCAACGCCTTGATGGATTCAGAATATGATAGCATATTATTGGGAGCTGGTAAAAAAGTAAGAGGTGAAACCTCATTGGAAGAAATAGATCACTAGAGACATGCCATGGGAAGATGTATCTTGTTTCCTGCCTTTTCCTCTCTCTTTGCCTCCTGTCTGCCATGAAATGAGCTGCTTTGCTCTACCACATGCATCCCTGCCTAACTACACACAGGCCCAGAAGCAACAGAGCCAAAGACTATGGACTAAAACCTCTGGAACCATGAACCAAAATAAATCCTCTCTTTTAAATTGTTTCTCTCAGGTAAAAATCACAGCAATGAAACACTGACGAACAGAATCATCTTTCTGACCACCGGCTGGATCCCTGGTTAGAATATTCTGCCTGCATTAGTGTATGTAATAAAGTCTCCTCTATAAAAGCAACAGCAAATTAAAAATGCCCATAAAGGAACCTATGCCATTGAGAGGCCAGCAGTTAAACTGCTCAGTGGAAACTTGAAGTCATCTGAATGGGCTTCTGAATGCAGTGAAGTGGAAGATACCAGGAAAAAGGTGGCTGGCTCAAACCAGCTTTCCCACTGATAGGGAGCCCTTGTCCTCTGAGGGTCAAACGTTATGGCGTTCATTCCTTGCCAACCTTTAGTAGCTAATTTATGGCCATGATTTATTCCACTTCCTAAGGTTTAAAGGTCAACTATAATACAGGAAAACTCATTTTTGTCCATCACTACTTTCCCCTTACAGGTACAAAGTAGCACCACAAACATCCTCAAAACTGCACACAATACCAAATCCTACTGAAACAATGCTGACAACTGGCCAGTCAAGTTGAGCCTAAAGCATATTTATGTGAAATTCAAGATTAGATTGCATGCATAAATGAAGCAATTCTATAGAAAACTGCTCGTTTGTTGGGGAAAAAGGGGTTCTTAGCATTGAGGACCCTGCCTGGCCTACAAGATAGGGCCACTATCTAACAGGTGACAATCAGACTAGAAGGTAAAGGGAAAGATGACTCTTTGTCATATAATCCTGCCCATTCTGCTTCCAAATTGGAAATGTACTTGTCTCAGGGTCACCTCATCCTGCCACATCCATTCCTCTTAAATACCATTTTTCCATGTCAAGCCCTGTTTTACTGTTATATTCTTTTGAGAAAATGCTAATTAATTGTTTTATTATCTGTTTGACAACAGTTACCTCTACTCTTTCTGGGAAAAAGACATGATGATGAACAACTTACATGGCTGTGGGTTTTTATTCTGATTATTTATAGCACTTAGTGTAGCAGGCATTCTCCTAAGAACCTCACAAGTGATAATGAATTTGCTCATTATAAATCAAGAATCAAGGGCTGTGGATGTGGCTCAGTGACAAAGTGTTTGCCTAGCATGTATGAAGCCCTTGATTTGATCTGCAACACTGAAAAAAAATTAATCAAATATAACAAAAAATGGGGCCTACTATGCTAGAGGAACAGAGTTACAAGACTTTCCTTTTTCACACTTAACGAAGACTTGCCTTCATTCTTGAAGATGCTCCCCACCTTGGGATGCTGAGTTTAAAGGCCACTGGGGAGAGAGTAGACACATCTTCATAGAGACCATAAAGCCTCATCCCCCAAATGAATCAAAATCTCATGATTGTTGCTAGTGTCTACTCTATGCACATGTGATATGTCCAACAGAAATGTGTAAATATATGTACAAAAATGTTCATAAAAGTATGGTTCTTAGTATGTCCAAACTGGAAATAATCAGGTCTATCATGAGTAAAATGAATGGGTAAATTGTGGCATATCCATATAACATAATACTCCATAGCAATAAGAGTGATCTACTGATACACACAGCAGCATATGTGAATCTCATGAACATGACATTGAATGCAAGGAGCCAGACATAAAAGAGGGCATAATGTGTGATTCCACTTATCTAAGTTCAAGGACAAGCAAAACCAATCTATGAAGACAGAGGATGCAACAGTGGTTCCCTATGGAGTGGTAAGGGCTGCCTACAAAGTGGCACAAGGGACTTCTGGAGTGATGAAAATGTCTTCTGTTTTGATGGAGTTGATGTTTGCATATGTATGTTCATTTATCAAACTTATCAAATTATATTCTTAAGATCTATGCACTTCACTGTCTGCAAGTTTTACCTTGATGTGTCTTTATAAGTGTTACAAGATTCCCAAAGCCATGAGCTCCTTTATTGCAGCTGTTCTGCAGATGCTGCCAGAGGCAGGTCAACAAACCGGTAGCCTAATCCAGCTGCTGAAGCAAAGCAGAGCTTCTGAAACGGGGAAATCAGCTGTAGGAGTCCTCTAACTCCATTCACTCTCAACCTCACTTTATTGGTTCCCTCAGCCATAGAAGGGTGAGGAGGAGGTACAACAATCCTCTGCCTCTCAAGTCAAGTTTGGCTGTCTTCCTAGAGTACTTTGATGTATGATTCAACACAACTAATTCCCAGCTCAAGTAGGGGACAAGAGGGAATGTGTCTGGTTCTCATGATACTCACCTAATGCTGCTCCTCTTCTTATATGTTGGAGGAAGGAAAACAGTAAACTAAGACATTTATGCACCTAGGGTTTTGTGAGGTTGATGGGGCAGACTCCTAATTATCTCCCAAATCCATACTAGTCAAGTCTGGATGGGCACATGGCCACCCAGGGAGAGACTATATTTCTCAGCTTCCCTTGTAACCAGATGGAGTCATGTAACTGAGTTCTCATCAATGAAATGGGGTAGAAGCTATAACTTGCTTTAAAGGAAATTGCTTGCCCTGGGCTTCCTCTCCCACCCCCAATCCAGCTCCATAGGCTAGAACAGAACATCAGTGACCTAGGTTCAACTATGAAGATGAGGCCAACACTCTTAGGGGATGTAAAAGCTGTAAATTATTAGATGCTAAGTCCCAAAACAATTTTTGGAGCAGTGCTGTGTCACTAGCCTTGTCCACTCACCTCTAGCCTGCTAGGCAAAAGGGAATTTTTAATCTTATTAAAATCACTGCATTTGTAGGCTCTTTGTCATAGCATCTTAACTAATAATATCTCTACCACTTAAGCTTTTGAGGCTTGTAGTCTCTAGGCAGGAATTTCCAAGTTTCACACATACTACTTAACTCAATACTTTGAAATCCCGTGTTCAGATTTTACTAGTACATAAACACCCTCTTTCTCTATCATAAAATGATAAAATGATCTTGCTGCTTGAACTAGTCCCCTACAATCTACAAAATACTAACAACTCCTTATTCATGTATGCAAAGTCCTTTTAAGACATGATCCCAATCTTCCATGCTTAGCCTCTTTGCCTGCCTCTATTTCACCTGCATCCTGTGTGTTGGGTGCACTGGATGTTTCCTGAATGTACCTTGCACACAAAGAATTTTATGCTCACACTCTGGTCAAGAAGAATGTCATTTTACCACCTTCTCCCATCCATTATGCAATTCTTAGTAAGAACTACTAAGAATTTAGTAAATTCTTACTAAGAATTTCTTACTAAGAAAACACCAGAGAAGCTTCTCTAAAACCCCCAAACAGAAAGACTTCCTCCTTCTACTATATTTCCCTATCATTTTAGACAAACTTTCATTAAACCATTTATCACCCTGAACTATCAGGATGTATTTATGGGTCTGATCTTACAGCTAGAATGTATGTTCTAAAGACAAAATCCCAGAGACAAAGACTGTGTCTTGCTCACCTTTATAACCTTGGCATTCAGCATATGACCTGCTCATAGTTGATGAATGTTGAGCAAAAAAAAGAAGCAGAATTCAACAGATGGCATGTTTCAAAACCCTATACATAATTATTCTTACCTATTCAGTGCAAATGCATAGTGGAATTTAATATTATGCTGATCAGCCAAATCACATGTAGGCAGCATCTCCAGTGTTTCTACCAGCTTCACCATTGCATCATAGTCCTGTTGGCAAGAAGTCCCAGGGTAAGGAGAGGAAACACAGCCCTTTACAGATTTTTCTGAATAGTTACACATGTGAGACAGCCTCCAAATTGAAAAACAAGCCTTTCCTTACAGAGAGTATTTAGTGAAATTAGTTGTAGACTTTACTAGAACAGAAAATAAAATTAGAAAACAAAACAGATGTGAGAAAGGAGAACAGAGAAGGAATTCTTGCTATTGGAGGGCCCAAAGAATCAAGGGAAAATTAAATACAAAGGCAACAAAAGAAAGCAAATGAGGTCAGCAGTCAGGAAAAGACACTGTGTTTGGAGAATAAGAGGGTTAATATAAGCAGCAGAGCTCTGTATTAAAATGAGCTGGATATATGCACACAAGAAAACTTAAAGTCTATTTCCCACGTAAATGAAGAAACCATCCTAGTCTTTCCTATTTTGCCAGAATCAATTGAATTAATCTAAACCAGGACTTTCCAACCTGAGCACTATTCACGTTTCAGGGCCCAGAACATTCTCCCTTGTAGAATGCTGCCCTGTGCACCATAGGATAGGTAGTAGCACCCATGGTCTCAATTCACTAGAAGCCAGCAGCACCCCAACATATACCCTCAGTTTTGACAACTGAAATGTCTCCAGATGCTGCCAAATAATCCCAGGCTGAGAACTACTGCTCTAAATGCTGCATAATTACCCATGGAAAACTGCTATAATGTGTATCTTGACTGGGTTCCCTCTTAGCTGTGCCACCAGTTACCCTTTCAGCCAGGCTTAGAATCATTGGTATTGGCCAACTAGCTGCCAGCCACAGTCAGCAGAGGAAGGCTTCCTACTAAAATCCCATGCCTACCTTGTGGCTCTGGACCTTGATGCTGCTGCCCCCCAAAAAGAGAAGTCAATTTATCCTAGGAACTTCCCAGCTCCCCTTTGAACTTAAGGGGCTCACCAATGGAAGGTTAAGAAACAAAGGGGCTTGATGCCATGGCTCACACCAATAATTTCAGCTACTTGGGAGGTGCAGATAGAAGGATCACAGTCCAAGGCCAGGACACTATCTGAAAAAAAAAACTAAAGCAAAAAGGGCTGAAGGTGACTCAAGTAAACTCATGCTAGCAAGCATTAGGCCTTGAGTTCAAACACCAGTACTACCAAATAAAATAAAGAAATGAAGGGATACATGAAGGAAAGAACAAGAGGAAGCCAGCAGCTCCAGGAAAGAAAGACTTCAAGAAAGCTCAACCCCATGCTCTTGCCACGTGGGGCATGATGTAATAATTATCATAATCCCTAATACTACCTGCTATTAATATAAGTTAGCTGTATTTGTTTGTCATTAGGGGCATGAATTCCTTAGTGGATGACCCTGTCTGGGTCATAAATGGATGCCTCCTCCATTTAGATTTCAATAACTGTGGTCAACAACCTTCAAAGTGGCTTTGGAGGATTCTATAAGGTACATTATTATGCTTTGTGCCTCCAGAGGAGAGGCCAGATATCCTTAGAAATGGCTCACTGGCATTAAACTTGGAGGAAAAATTCTCAAATTCCTACATGGTATTACATTCCACAAGCCCTATCTTAAGAACTTTCCAGTAGCTTCTAATGCTTGTCTTAGAATAAGCATCTGCATTCCCTGGGTCCTGGACATGCCTCTGCTACTCCTCCTGTGTCCTGATGAGTGGTGGTAAACAAAGAAGGAAGTGAAAAGGCCCTAAGAGAAGTAGCAGAGGAAATAAGAACAAGCACAACAGAGCTAGTCGGCCTCAGTCTGAATCCTGACCTCACCAACTGCTCTATGACTTCCAGCAAATTTCTTAATTTTTCTGTGCCTCATTTTTCTCATTGGTAAAATGGGGATAATCAGAATAAAACTGCACTATACGGATGTTAAGAGGACTAAATGAATTAGGATTTGCAAAAGGCTTGGAACAATGCCTAGCATAAAGTATATATAAATTGATTAAATTCTTAGTTACTTATTCTAAACAGTCCTATACATGTGATTTATTGGAGTGGTCATACTAGTCCAAATATGACAAAATATTCCCTAAAACTCTTATTGAAGAGATAAACTGGATAGCCTATGACCAGGCCACATACCTATTTATATACCAAAGCTATCTACCATACACCTAGTGTAAGAGTACTGAGTACTTCATGTAAGGAGTTCCTCAAGCCAAGGAAATATTCAGTATATGCCAGGTTCAGGTGGGCACATTTCATACCTGGATGTCACGGTAGGAAAGGAGTAAGTTAATAATGATGTCTGAGGTTAGAACCTCGATGTTATCCATGCGAAGTTTGATCCGAGCCAGCTCCTTCGCCAGTTCATCACCCTGGTATTTCTCTCTGGCTTTCCGGATGTCATTTAACAAGGTTTCTTTGTAATAAGTACTGGAAAGAAAACCACAAAAACCTTCAGTCATATCTACATGCCTCTGGGAATCTTCTTTGTGCTCAAACAAACATGGTTCTCATTGACATGACTTAGACTAACACACAGAGATCTTGGCTAGACCCAAGCCTCCTTGCACCAGCAAATGTGAGACACTTCAATTTGTTCACATGTTGCAGAGATGGACCAGTAAATGATAACAAATAAAAATCAGTTCATTACAACCTTAAAAATATTTTCAGAGCTGAAGTATTCAAATGATATGCAGGACATTCTATCCAACCCACTCTTTTTTTAGCATTTTTAAGCATATCAAAGACAAGAAGGTACATTACTTGAATATTTTCCACAGTAATAACAGATAATCACAAAATCACAAAATCAAAAAAGCTCCAAAAGCTATGAAACAGGCAAATTCATTTTAAAATTACTCTCATCTCTGTCCCCCTTTAGTAATCACAAAGGTGTCCCCAGTTAAAGGAGAGTTGGAAACTGGTGTTGTGTCCCTGAGCAATCCAAAATGGCATGCACAAAAACCATGCCAGAAGACTTACAGAAAACCTTACCTTTCACCCCTTCATGCTCATCATATTCAGCTGCCAAAGTGTTTTACTAATATAAAATTTCCTTCATGTGGGCATCTAGATAGTAACGAGGATATGTAAAAACATTTAAAACAGTTTAAATCCACTCTGGAATGTTACCATAGCGTCTCATGGAGCCAACACTAGTAGCTGGTAGTTGGTTTAAACATTGAAAAATGACCTTATTTGGTTGTACAGAGGCTGACTTACAACAACTATAGACTGATTTAAGTATCTTGTCTATTGTGAGTAATTTTAAGTAGAGACTGGGCATTACCAAGCAGTAATACTACCAACCCATCAAGAGGCTGAAATGATCTAACTGTAGAGAGTAAAATTTTAAGCTGCTCATTAAGGAAGAGTAAGCTAAATTAAATAATTGTCTCTTGAGAAAGAGAAACAACACATGAGATAGAATAAGAACAAATGGTGCTTTCTCTGAATAATTATAAAACTATGCCACATAAATGTGCATACAGCATATAGCCTGATTCAATGCTTATTGTAAGACCTCAATTAACATTTAAAGAATGAAATGACATCCCACAGAAAGAGTTCTGATATAAAAATATCCAAGTGAATTATTTTCATTTTTATTTCCTTATTTGTTAATAGCTATTACCCTCAATGATGAGCAAATTAGCCATCTCTGTTAGTTTTTAAAATTCTGTCATTAATTGAATGAGTCATTAAGTTGGGTGGCAGCCATTGCCCATTTGGCAGGCTCTAAAGGCATCAAAGCTATTAAAGTGTTTTTAGTGCAGCCTGATGAATAAAAAGTTATATTTTAGTCTTGTTTTCAAGGGTAATTCTGAAAAAATATTTTAATAAGTAAAGAAATATAATAAACAAATCTTTAAGTAAATAAAACACTGTCGTGATTATGGGTTGGGAACATCAGATATGTAATAAAAATGTAGTCATTTCTGCCCCTGGTAACCAGGGAAGATGCAAATCAATGTGAACTTGGAAATGGCTTCAAAACAATTTTCAGCACAGGACTCAAGATAGACTTTTATAAATCTGCCAGTTAGCACTTGGGCTAAAAGCTTACTTGCCATCCCTGAGGTAAATGTTTTCAAATATAGATACAATTTACCCTGCCATTCATGGCGTGGAATCCACTAATAGGTAATTTAAGCCCCTGGAAATTAAACCAAATCAAAAAAGTTGTTTTCCTCCCAATACACAGATGCACTGAATGAGAAGCAAACTTGAACACCATTCTTGCATGATTTGTCTGGGAGATTCAAGCTACCTACCCCTTGTCAGACCTGAAAATATGGTATCAGGAGAGCTTTATCCAAAAACTTCACTAAAATGTTTGGTTTTGCAATAAAACAATAGTTAGTGAGGTGTGACTGAGTAACATTTTCCAGGAATGTGCCATAAAAATTTCCCTGTTTGCTTTCTGCATTGGCTTGTATGTGGTCACACATGTCTAGGTTTCCTGTCTTCTTTCCCACTAAAGTCTTAGAAGAAAGTCTGCATCCAGAGAAGAGGTGGCAGAATAGAAAAGGAGAGCAGACTGTTAGCAAGTATGAAACTCATGCCAGTACTTCAATAGTAACCCTCCACAGTTCAGGGTGCCATGATTTGAGCCAAAGCATGACATGAGGTCCTTGACATTTCAAGTCAGCTTTGCCAGTCCTTCGGATTTTCATTTGTTTTGGAAGGACAAATCCTTCTTGTGACACAACTTACAGGAATAAATCCTTTAAGTTGGCTGCAAGCAAACAACTGGATCCCTTGGTTAAGAAGAATAATTTTTCTGCCTTCAACTTTCAGAATAAGAACATTGAAGGTACAGTTTCTTAAGCACTGAGGCTCAAAGAGGGGAAGTGACTTTTCTAAGGCCGTCTGGCTAGGAATCATCTAAGTCAGGATCTCCATTCAAAATTGTCCACCTGTGAGCATTTCATACAACCTCTGATGTAAATCTAAAGAGAACATGTCACAGGACATCCTGAGGTCAGGATGGCTGCAGCTTGACTCGACGCATGCAAGCTCTCATAGCACAAGAACTTAACTGAGACAGTGTAAAGTCATGGTCAGAAATGATCTTAAAACACAGAATCTGAGTTGAAAGATATCATTTTAAACAATCACTGACTTAACTTATTTTCTAGAGGAGAAAACAGCCACAGAGAAGAGGAGTTATACATTAAGGTCACACAAGGAATCAGAGACAGACACAAGCCCAATTCTGACCCCTAACTCTATTTCTATTCTCTTTTGGCTTCACCTCAGTGTCTCAATTTAGTGAGACACTAAAGGGACAATAATGGATTCCAGGATGATTTTTTAAA
Organism: Castor canadensis; assembly: GCF_047511655.1. Taxonomy (NCBI): domain Eukaryota; kingdom Metazoa; phylum Chordata; class Mammalia; order Rodentia; family Castoridae; genus Castor; species Castor canadensis. The sequence continues at coordinate 125,871,251 of NC_133405.1, read as the reverse complement.
TTATTGGCCAATGTTTCCCATTCTCTGGGCATCCTGGTCATCCCTGAAAGTGAAGGGAAATTTCTGGAAAACTCCCAGGGTTGTTGGTGGCTGATGGAAATTACCATGAAGTCACGTGGATGTCCTTAAGGAGGCTAATGAATCTGTCCACCAGGGGCATGCATAGTGGGCCCAGGATGGTATCCCAGTTGGGCTGCATATACTCTGAAGCTCGCCTTTGGGCATCACTCTCGCAGCAAAAATAATCAGCGCACGGTGTCACAACGTAGGGGATGAAATAATAATTTCCGCTGGATGCCTGGAAATAAGAAACAAAAACATTCCAGAAAGTAACTGATATGGCTGTAACTTTTGGCAGGTGGGACCTGGCAGGACAGGGAAGAAGATGCCTGAGCATCAACAACACCTTGTGCAATATTACTATGAATCTCTTAGGCACAAAACAGGAAACCACTCAATTTCAAAAACTCTACCACATAAATGTCAAAAAATTGGTTTCAAATACTGAACTGACCTGCATATGCCTCTGAACTTAATTGGCAAAAATGTTAGAACTTTAAGTCTCAGAAATCACATCAATTCATTACATGCCCCCCAAACCACAGGGAATGTGAACCCCTTGATAACCAAGGACTGTAATGTATCATAATGTTTTTCTTTCAGAAATAAGGAATATTATTTGATAATTTAATACAGGTGATCTTTTTTGAGTAGAAATTGTTTTGTAGGATGCATAAATATTTTTTTGCAGTGCTGGTGATGGAACCCAGGGCCTTGTCCATGCTAGGCAAGCATTCTACCAATGAGCTACATTCCTAGCCCTCTCAGAGATTTTTTGGGAAAAAAATATATGTATTGAAATTATTTTTGCATCCTTAAGTAATATTCAGGTAAAACTACCTTTGATCTAAGGAATAATTGTTGTTTGACTATGAATCATGATCCTCTGTAAAACATAAACATTACCTTTAAAGGACATTCCCTAAACACTCAAGTTTTAGCACATTTGGAGGCTAAAAATATATTCTTTATGTGGAATTCTTATAACCGATCTTTTGGTTATAAAAACCAACTAGATTAAAATTTCAGACTTTTATTTTTTTCCCTGTGCTTTTATTATTTTTTTACCTTTATTGTTATTCTGGGTGGGGGTACATTGTGGCATTTACAAAGATTCTTACAATATATCAAATATATCATACTTGAATTCAACCCCTCTACCGGTCTCCTTCATCTTCCCTCCCCTTAATTCCTGGAACAGTTTCAACAGGTGTCATTTTTGCATTTATATACACATGTACACATTATTTGCACCGTATTCATCCTCCTACCCCTTTCCCCCTCTACCCGCTGCAGAACCTGTTCCACCTTCCTGTTCTCTAATTTTGTAGAAGAAAAATTTCAGATTTTTAAACTCCTATTCATCCACTTTGTTTTAAAGACTATGACACCAGAAGTAATTCATCTGAATTGTTCCATTTTTTAAAAAACAGAACCAGTGGAGGTATCCAGAAGGTTTTATATACTGCAGACAAAACCTCACAAAGTATGCTTTCTCTAAAAATGAGACATCAAATTAGGGATAAGTCACCTAAATTAAAAAGAAATTCATGAATTGCAGAGAAAATTGTCAGAATGTCAAGATACCAGAATAAATAAAACTTGGGAAAATTTACGACATGGAAAAACTAGTTTCAAATGCATATATGAAATACATTTGAAAGACATTTTCCTTTTGAGTAAGATCTGCTTACACAAAGATAGGTTGTATTCTTATTTCTATCTTAAAATATAAATAATTATCCCCAAACTCTATATTTTGTATCTTGTTAGGCATCTGTAGCCTATGAAACATTTTGAACCCTAAAATATTTCATTAAGAGGAATTACCACTGCTGCCCCACTAAAACATATTTTAGACCAGGTGAGCTAACTTTTTCTAAAAGGCCTAATGGTCAATATTTTTGGCTTTGCAGACCTCACAGTGTCTTGCAGCTACTCTACTCTGCTGGTATAGCAGAGACTACATGCAATCACATGAGTGTGGCCGTGTGCCAATAAAAAATGTATACATGACACAAATTTGAATTTCATATTTTTATGTGTCCTAAAGTTATCTTCTTTTCATATTGCTAATCACTTAAATATTTAAAAAAAAACCCTCTTAGCTCACATCCCATACAAAAACAGGTAACGGGTCAACATTTTTCTTAGACTATTTCCTGATTTTCAATTATCTACGAAAATAGTTTTACCCTCCTGCAAAACTGCATCTGGATAACATCCCTGTGCATACCAACTATTGGCATTAAAGCCCTCAAAACACAAATGCCAGTGTTATAAATAAAAGGGGCAAAAATTTGGGTTTATAGATGATAACTGGGGAAAGTGGCACATCTACTTCTATATAATCACTAGGAATTGCCTGCATCAGAGGAACAAACACCCTACTCCTCCCTGTAACACTTTGAATTTCTCAAAGAGACTCAAATTGCCTAGCAAGCTAGGATTTTGGTATGTTAGAGACAAATTCTCCCTTATCCACGTCAGGAAAGCTATGTTGCTAAATTAAATTAAATAAAATGCCATTTAAACATTCAGAAGTTAAAATGTTTTTTCTTGTGTTTGAAATTGGTTGAGTCTATGTAAAAACCTTCCTATTTCAGAACAAGAGAAAGGAAATGGTTGTGTGGATTGGTGATATCTAGAAGGCAAAATATCTTTGAAGAATTATAGCTAATTTTCAAAAAGTTAGAGCTGGATTGGAGGTGTGAGGAGCTCCTCAGATCTTATTCCCAGAAAATTAACATGATGGGTAAAAACAGTTAAAGTCTTCATAAATTATCATAAGGACATATAACAACTAGAGAAAAAGTATATTCAAGAAAATTTAATAAATCTTTGTAAGAATGGTGAAATTCTATGGCATTTAAGCCCTAACCTGCTCTTCCTCTGTGCCCATCTCCAAGTGACAGTTCTACTCTGGGTGGGTCCAACAAGACGGGCACTCCCTTTGCCTCCCCCCCCCCCATTGACATTTGCTCTTTGGGAAAACCAGGCCACCACCATTCTCATGTGTTGTAGAGGCTCTATTCCAGACAAGTGTGGTCAAAAAGGACCAAGAGGCTGGGTGCCAGTGGCTCATGCCTGTAATCCTAGTCACTCAGGAGGCAGAGATCAGGAGAATTGTGGTTCAAAGCCAGCTTGGGCAAATAGTTAACAAGACCCTATCTCAAAAAAAAAATCACAAAAAAGGGCTAGTGGAGTGACTCAAGGTGTAGGCCCTGAGTTCAAACCCCAGTACTGCCAAAAAAAAAAAAAAAAAGGACCAACACTTCTCTTCTCCTCCCAGTCTTACTTAGGGCAGAAACTCTACCATAGACAAAGACAGGCCAAGAACACTGGGCTCTGATTGCTGTTGCCACTGCTCACTCATAGGGTGAAGGTTCCATACCAAAAAAGGCAAACTGAAAAGACCAGGGGCTGCCACTTCTCTTTGGTGCCCCACTCACAGAACAGTATCACCCTAAGAGAAGCATTGTCTCCACTGCAGCTCCAGAGCAGTGGTCCAAAGTGGTCCCTGGAGGAGATGCAGGCTGTAAGAATAGACAGTTCTATGGCTCTCACTAAGGGAGCTGATTTTCTGTGGAACACAGCATGTCTATGGCACTATTTTTTTTAAATGGAGATTTTAGTAGCAAGCAGTTGAGAGAAGGTGGGCAGCTCCATGATGGCAATAAATGAGAGGCAGACCAGTTATACATTTTTCAGGGAGAGCTAGAGAAAAGAAAGCTAAAAGTAGTTTCCTGAGGTCAGAGCAAGGCTCAAGGACTGGACTTAAAAGACCACTACCACAAAGGAGCCTGACTGTAATTATATCAGACCATGGAACAACTTATATCTCAGGAAATCATCGAAAAAAAAAAAAAAGAACCAAAGCATGGCAGACCAATCAGCTAACAAGGAAGACTAAAAACTGGGTACAATATCAATACAGAAAAATTTGTCAGAAACTTAACAAGGAGATCAAAAGGAAAAACAGTCAAAGAGAGCCTGGCTATAACCACTGTCATCCCTGAGTGAGGATAGAGGGGTCATAGTAACTGTGCACATACCTGAGGCAAGGCCCTTAAAGAGTCATATCAGAGGCTGGCCACTGCAGAGACACAAGAGTTCACTGAACTAATACGACCAAGTCACAAAGCAAATAAATAAGTGAACAATACAAACAACATGCCCCAGAAATGGGAAAGAGATCAATATTCAGAGCTGCAACAATATACTACCTAAAATGTTCAGTTTTCAGCAAAAAATACAAAATATACAAAGAAATAAGAGGGGAATCCATATACAGAAAAACAGGAGGCAACAGTAACAGTTGAGCTTAGCAAAAACTTGAAAGCAGCTATTACAAATATTCAAATATGTTCAAAGAACTAAAGAATTACAGGAAGGCATGATGACAATGTCTCAGAGAACATCAATAAAGTAAAATTATCAGAAAAAAAGAACCAAATGAGAATTCTGGAGTTGACAAGTACAATAACCAAAATGAAAATGTCACTGAAGGAGATCAATATATTTGAATGGCAGAAAAAAGAATCAGCAAACCTAAAGATAGATCAATAGAGATTATGTAACCTGAAGAACAGAGAAAAAATAATGAAGCAAATGAACAGAGCCTTAAGGAAGTGTGGGACACCATTAAATACATCAATATATAAAACACATAATAGGAGTCCCAGAAGTAGAGAAAAGAGAAAAATGCTCAAAAAATAATTGTTGAAAACTTCCAAAATTTTATGAAAAATATTAACTCTACATATCTAAGAAGCTAAATGAACTTCAAGCAGAACAAAGACAAAGAGGTCCACACTCAGACATATCATAGTCAAAATTCTAAAAGACAAAGAGAAAATACTGAAAGCAACAAGAAAAAATGTCTTGTCATATACAAAGGAACTTCAATAAGAGTAACATCTACTTTTCATCAGAAACAATGACCATCATAGGATGACATATTCAAAGTGCTGGAAAAAAGTCAACCAAGTGTGCTGAGTATGGAAGTCTAATACCAACATTCAGGAGGCTGAGCCAGGAGGATTTCCATTTTGAGGCCCACCTGAGCTACATGGCTACCTTGTCTCAAAATAACCAAGGAGACTGGGGATGTATGTAGTTCAGTGGAAGACCTCTTGACTACCATGCACAAGGCCATGGATTCCATCCCCAGAACTGAAAAAAAAAGTCAACCAGAAATCTCTACCCACCAAAACTATCTTTCAAAAAATGAAGGTGGACATTTCATGATAAAGGCTCTAAGAAAACTAGGAATAGAAGGAAAGTATCTCAACATTATAAAACCTATATATGACAAACCTGAAACCATTCCCTCTAAAATCAGGAACCAGACAAGGATGCCCACTATCTCCACTCCTATTCAACATAGTACTGGAATTCCTAGCCAGAGCAATTAGACAAGAAGAAGGAATAAAAGGAATATAAATAGGTAAAGAAACTGTCAAAATAGCCCTATTTTCAGACGATATGATCCTATACCTTAAAGACCCAAAAAACTCTACTCAGAAGCTCCTAGATACCATCAACAGCTATAGCAAGGTAGCAGGATATAAAATCAACATAGAAAAATCATTAGCATTTCTATACATTAATAATGAACAAACTGAGAAAGAATATATGAAAACAATTCCATTTACAATAGCCTCAAAAAAATCAAATACCTAGGTGTAAACTTAACAAAGGATGTGAACAATCTCTACAAGGAAAACTATAAACTTCTGAAGAAAGAGATTGAGGAAGACTATAGAAAGTGGAGAGATCTCCCATGCTCATGGATTGGTAGAATCAACATAGTAAAAATGTCTGTACTCCCAAAAGTAATCTACATGTTTAAAGCAATTCCCATCAAAATCCCAATGAGATTGAAAAATCTACCATTAAATTTATATGGAAACACAAGAGGCCACGAATAGCCAAGGCAATACTCAGTAAAAAAAACAACGATGGAGGTATTACAATACCCAACTTCAAACTATATTACAAAGCAATAGCAATAAAAACAGCATGGTACTGGCACAAAAACAGACATGAAGACCAGTGGAACAGAATAGAGGACCCAGATATGAAGCCACACAACTATAACCAACTTATCTTTGACAAAGGTATTAAAAATATACGATGGAGAAAAGACAGCCTCTTCAACAAAAAACTGCTGGGAAAACTGGTTAACAGTCTGCAAAAAACTGAAACTAGATCCATGTATATCACCCTATACCAATATTAACTCAAAATGGATCAAGGATCTTAATATCAGACCCCAAACTCTAAAGTCAGTACAGGAAAGAGTAGGAAATACTTTGGAACTAATAGGTATAGGCAAGAACTTTCTCAATGGAACCCCAGTAGCTCAGCAACTAAGAGATAGCACAGATAAATGGGACTTCATAAAACTAAAAAACTTCTGCTCAACAAAAGAAATGGTCTCTAAACTGAAGAGAACACCCACAGAATGGGAGAAAATATTTCCCAGCTACACATCAGACAAAGGACTGATAACCAGAATATATAGAGAACTCAAAAAACTAAATTCTCCCAAAATTAATGAACCAATAAAGAAATGGGCAAGTGAACTAAACAGAACTTTCTCAAAAGAAGAAATTCAAATGGCCAAAAAACATATGAGAAAATGCTCACCATCCCTAGCCATAAAGGAAATGCAAATTAAAACCACACTAAGATTCCACCTCACCCTTGTTAGAATAGCCATCACTAGCAACACCACTAACAACAGGTGTTGGCAAGGATGCGGGGGAAAAAAAGGAACCCTCTTACACTACTGGTGGGAATGTAAACTAGTACAACCACTCTGGAAAAAAATTTGGAGGCTACTTAAAAATCTAAACATAGATCTACCATATGATCCAGCAATACCACTCTTGGGGATATACTCAAAAGAATGTGACACAGGTTACTCCAGAGGCACCTGCACACCCATGTTTATTGCAGCACCATTCACAATAGCCAAGTTATGGAAACAGCCAAGATGCCCCACCACTGACGAATGGATTAAGAAAATGTGGTATTTATACACAATGGAATTTTACGCAGCCACGAAGAAGAATGAAATGTTATCATTCGCAGTAAATGGATGGAACTGGAGAACATTATTCTGAGTGAGGATGGCCTGGCCCAATAGACCAAAAATCGTATGTTCTTCCTCATATGTGGACATTAGATCAAGGGCAAACATAATAAGGGGATTGGACTGTGAGCACATGATAAAGCGAGAGCACACAAGGGAGGTATGAGGATAGGTAAGACACCTAAAAAACTAGCTAGCATTTGTTGCCCTCAATGCAGAGAAACTAATGCAAATATTTTAAAGCAACTGAGGACAATAGGAGAAGGGGACCAGGAACTAGAGAAAAGGTTAGTTCGAGAAGAATTAACTTAGAAGGTAACACACATGCACAGGAAATCAATGCATGTCAACTCCCTGTATAGCTATCCTTATCTCAACCAGCAAAAGCCCTTGTTCCTTCCTATTATTGCTTATACTCTCTCTTCAACAAAATTAAAGATAAGGGCAAAATAGTTTCTTCCAGGTAGCGAGGGGTTGGGGGGGGTAAGAGAGGGGGCAGGGGGAATGGGGGAGAAATGACCCAAACATTGTATGCACATATGAATAAAATTTAAAAACATAATAAAAATTATAAATAATAAATTTTTTTTAAATGAAGGTGGATAAAATACTTTTTCACATAAACAAAAATGGAGACAGGTTTATGCTAGCAGAACTATCTTATAAAAATGCTTGAAGGAAGTTCTTCAGTCTCAAAGCAAGTGACACCAGACAGTAATTTAAATTCATAAGATAAAAACAAAGAATGAAAGGAAGGTGTGTAGGCAATTACAAAAGATGGTATGATTATTGCAAATTTCTTCACCTTTTCTTTTGATCTAAAAATCAAATCCTGAAAATCATGTATATTATCAAATGTGTCAAATGTAATCTATTTGACAATAAAACAAAAAGGATACAGGTGGTAACAAGGAATAAGGATGTAATACCAAATGATTACTTGAATCCACAGGAAAAATTTCAAAGAACCAGAAATGGTAAATAAAAAGATAAATATAACACTTCCCACTCCTCTCTCCCTCCCCGCCTCACACACACACACACACACACACACACACACACACACACACACACTTAAAACAAAAGTATTTATAAACATTACAGATAAATAATCCCAAACCTCTGTATCAGGTAGATAAATTGAAGGCGTAAGAATCTAACCTATTTGTATTGAATTGTTATGTCTTATAATTGTTCCGAAAACAAACATTTTTGCTTTAGCAAACCTGGTCTTCCCAAATAGCACAAGAGTAAGCTTTACCCTAGTCCTGCCTAAACCCTGAATAACAAGGTAAGAAAAACAGGATTTTGACAAGTATGATATGTGCGGTGACAAGTTCTTTTCAAGACAGAGCAGTAGCAGTGGAGACAGATGAAGGCTTCCCTGCAGTCAGGAGAGGAGTAAATGGTTAGCTACAGTTAGAGAAAAATGAGGAGGAAGAGAGGAAACGCATGAACTCTGAGACCAGCTGAGTGAGTTTAATAAACAGGACTAAGGAGAAAACAGGAATCTGTTGACTTGGAAAGGTAAAAATAATTCCTTTGACAAAATCTTTCAGAAACTGTATAAAACTTTAAGAAATCTGACAGAAAGAAATTGGGACTAATGACTGCATTTTACAAAGCAATTCACAGACTCCAAATGAAAGCACAGGCTTTTGAGTGCAGTACTTTTGTTCTTACAAAGAGGAAGAATAGGCACAAACATCTTCAAATGATCTAAAACATTCAGACTTTTGTTGGTGGAGAGACAGAAATTAAAAAGAAAAACAATGATTAGCATAACACATGTTCAATAGTGAACTAGGATCAGTTATTTCTAATTGTTACATTTATAAATGGGAACATCTCAAGAATCCAGCTCATTAAAACAAATTTAACACAGGCAGCTTAGTTTCCTCCATACAGAGACATTAGAACCAATTTTATGGCCACATTAATATGTAAACTCTTATTCTAAACACTCTCCAAATATTTCCAAAAGGATGATTCTGATACAGAAAGTGAGGTCAGGGGGAAGAGTAAAAGTCATTGGTCTCTGACACTCTGGAAGTAGGAAGGAGAGAAATCTGTCCTCTAAATTTTTAGTTCTTAACATAGCAATTGGAATTTTCCAGAACTACTACCATCTACAATCTACCAAATTGTCCGATGTAATCAGTAGGATTAAATAACAGGTGTTTTTCATAAGCACTCATTACAAAAGTTTAATTACATGTCTTAAATGTCATTCTATTTAATGCCTGCCTAATGCAGTGCCTAATAAATATATGTACCTACCCATCCTCTTTTTACTGTATTTTGTTTCCCTTGAAAATTTAAAAGTATCACTTTGAGACGAACATCTCTGCATATGGTATCTTTTTATTATGGTCTTTTCCTAAAGATATCTTCAAAGAAGTGAAATTACAAGAACAAGTTTAAGGCTCTTGATGTGTATAGCCAAGTCATCAATAAAAGATGAACATGAGGGCATGCCAGTTTCATCACCCTCTCAGCTGCACTGGGTAATTTTTTTCCCATTCATGAACACAGGTGATCAAGAAATATCTTATTAATACTGAAACAGGACATCAGTCTCACCTCAACTTGAGCACATCAATGTGGCGAAGAATTCAAATGGCCAAGAACTGAGTCCCAGCTCCACCTCAACCTACATGGATGACCCTGAAAAAATGTACTCATCTATCTAAAATTCAGTTTGCTCATTTTTAGAATGGGGACAATAATAGTATCAACTTTGACAGGTGGTACAGACTTAAATATGGTCGTTTTTGTGAAGTGCTTTACACATAGTGAGCAGCCGACAAATACTAGCTATTTGCAGTTAGTTCCAAGCTAGACTAAGAGTTCTGAACTTGTTGTCCACTAATTTTTGGGGGTCTGTGACCTTGAAAAAAATTCTGTCTTTGTTATCATGCATCTTCAATTGAAACATAACACTTCTTTCAATTAGGAATGTAGGTAACATATCCTAGCAGCATTAGCAAGACCAGAGACTTTGTGACTAATGGAAATCATAGACTTTTTTGTATCCCAATACAGTTTCTGTGGACATCTCAAAATAACTTTTATGCCCATCACTACTCCAAAATTATAACTTTTTAGAACTGCTGTTTAATCTTATTATTTAAGATATTCGTGAAGTAGTACAACTTTTAAAAATAGTTTGATAACTCTTTGCCAATATGCTTGGTCTTCCTGTAACACTTTGTATGTATTTAAGCATATTTTTTTTCTTTTATTATTCATATGTACATACAAGGCTTGGGTCATTTCTCCCCCCTGCCCCCACCCCCTCCCTTACCACCCACTCTGTCCCCTCCCTCTCCCCCCCCACCCCCTCAATACCCAGCAGAAACTATTTTGCCCTTATTTCTAATTTTGTTGTAGAGAGAGTATAAGCAATAATAGGAAGGAACAAGGGTTTTTGTTGGTTGAGATAAGGATAGCTATACAGGGAGTTGATTCACATTAATTTCCTGTGCGTGGGTGTTACCTTCTAGGTTAATTCTTTTTGATCTCACCTTTTCTCTAGTTCCTGGTCCCCTTTTCCTATTGGCCTCAGTTGCTTTTAAGGTATCTGCTTTACTTTCTCTGCGTTAAGGGCAACAAATGCTAGCTAATTTTTTTAGGTCTCTTACCTATCCTCACCCCTTCCTTGTGTGCTCTAGCTTTTATCATGTGCTCAAAGTCCAATCCCATTGTTGTGTTTGCCCTTGATCTAATGTCCACATGTGAGGGAGAACATACGATTTTTGGTCTTTTGAGCCAGGCTAACCTCACTCAGAATGATGTTCTCCAATTCCATCCATTTACCAGCGAATGATAACATTTCGTTCTTCTTCATGGCTGCATAGAATTCCATTGTGTATAGATACCACATTTTCTTAATCCATTCGTCAGTAGTGGGGCATCTTGACTGTTTCCATAACTTGGCTATTGTGAATAGTGCCGCAATAAACATGGGTGTGCAGGTGCCTCTGGAGTAACCTGTGTCACATTCTTTTGGGTATATCCCCAAGAGTGGGATTGCTGGATCAAATGGTAGATCAATGTTTAGCTTTTTGAGTAGCCTCCAAATTTTTTTCCCAGAGTGGTTGTACTAGTTTACATTCCCACCAACAGTGTAAGAGGGTTCCTTTTTCCCCCGCATCCTCGCCAACACCTATTGTTCGTGGTGTTGCTAACGATGGCTATTCTAACAGGGGTGAGGTAGAATCAGTGTGGTTTTAATTTGCATTTCCTTTATTGCTAGAGATGGTGAGCATTTTTTCATGTGTTTTTTGGCCATTCGAATTTCTTCTTTTGAGAAAGTTCTGTTTAGTTCACTTGCCCATTTCTTTATTGGTTCATTAGTTTTGGGAGAATTTAGTTTTTTAAGTTCCCTATATATTCTGGTTATCAGTCCTTTGTCTGATGTGTAGCTGGCAAATATTTTCTCCCACTCTGTGGGTGTTCTCTTCAGTTTACAGACCATTTCTTTTTTTTTTTTTCTTTTATTATTCATATGTGCATACAAGGCTTGGTTCATTTCTCCCCCCTGCCCCCACCCCCTCCCTTACCACCCACTCCGCACCCTCCCTCTCCCCACCCCAATACCCAGCAGAAACTATTTTGCCCTTATTTCTAATTTTGTTGAAGAGAGAGTATAATCAATAATAGGAAGGAACAAGGGTTTTTGCTGGTTGAGATAAGGATAGCTATACATTGATTTCCTGTGCTTCTGTGTTCCCTTCTAGGTTAATTCTTTTTGATCTAACCTTTTCTCTAGTACCTGTTCCCCTTTTCCTATTGGCCTCAGTTGCTTTAAGGTATCTGCTTTAGTTTCTCTGCGTTAAGGGCAACAAATGCTAGCTAGTTTTTTAGGTGTCTTATCTATCCTCACCCCTCCCTTGTGTGCTAAAGCTTTTATCATGTGCTCATAGTCCAATCCCCTTGTTGTGTTTGCCCTTGATCTAATGTCCACATATGAGGGAGAACATACGATTTTTGGTCTTTTGGCCAGGCTAACCTCACTCAGAATGATGTTCTCCAATTCTATCCATTTACCAGCGAATGATAACATTTCGTTCTTGTTCATGGCTGCATAGAATTCCATTGTGTATAGATACCACATTTTCTTAATCCATTCGTCAGTGGTGGGGCATCTTGGCTGTTTCCATAACTTGGCTATTGTGAATAGTGCCGCAATAAACATGGGTGTGCAGGTGCCTCTGGAGTAACCTGTGTCACAGTCTTTTGGGTATATCCCCAAGAGTGGGATTGCTGGATCAAATGGTAGATCAATGTTTAGCTTTTTGAGTAGCCTCCAAATTTTTTTCCCAGAGTGGTTGTACTAGTTTACATTCCCACCAACAGTGTAAGAGGGTTCCTTTTTCCCCGCATCCTCGCCAACACCTATTGTTCGTGGTGTTGCTAATGATGGCTATTCTAACAGGGGTGAGGTAGAATCAGTGTGGTTTTAATTTGCATTTCCTTTATTGCTAGAGATGGTGAGCATTTTTTCATGTGTTTTTTGGCCATTCGAATTTCTTCTTTTGAGAAAGTTCTGTTTAGTTCACTTGCCCATTTCTTTATTGGTTCATTAGTTTTGGGAGAATTTAGTTTTTTAAGTTCCCTATATATTCTGGTTATCAGTTCTTTGTCTGATGTATAGTTGGCAAATATTTTCTCCCACTCTGTGGGTGTTCTCTTCAGTTTACAGACCATTTCTTTTGATGAACAGAAGCTTTTTAGTTTTATGAGGTCCCATTTATCTATGCTATCTCTTAGTTGCTGTGCTGCTGGGGTTTCATTGAGAAAGTTCTTACCTATACCTACTAACTCCAGAGTATTTCCTACTCTTTCCTGTATCAACTTTAGAGTTTGGGGTCTGATATTAAGATCCTTGATCCATTTTGAGTTAATCTTGGTATAGGGTGATATACATGGATCTAGTTTCAGTTTTTTGCAGACTGCTAACCAGTTTTCCCAGCAGTTTTTGTTGAAGAGGCTGCTATTTCTCCATCATATATTTTTAGCTCCTTTGTCAAAGATAAGTTGCTTATAGTTGTGTGGCTTCATATCTGGGTCCTCTATTCTGTTCCACTGGTCTTCATATCTGTTTTTGTGCCAGTACCATGCTGTTTTTATTGTTATTGCTTTGTAATATAGTTTGAAGTCAGGTATTGTGATACCTCCTGCATTGTTCTTTTGACTGAGTATTGCCTTGGCTATTCGTGGCCTCTTGTGTTTCCATATTAATTTAACAGTAGATTTTTCAATCTCTTTAATGAATGTCATTGGAATTTTGATGGGAATTGCATTAAACATGTAGATTACTTTAGGGAGTATCGACATTTTTACTATGTTGATTCTACCAATCCATGAGCATGGGAGATCTCTCCACTTTCTATAGTCTTCCTCAATCTCTTTCTTCACAAGTGTATAGTTTTCCTTGTAGAGGTCTTTCACATCTTTTGTTAGGTTTACACCTAGGTATTTGATTTTTTTTGAGGCTATTGTAAATGGAATTGTTTTCATACATTCTTTTTCCGTTTGCTCATTGTTAGTGTATAGAAATGCTAATGATTTTGCTATGTTGATTTTATATCCTGCTACCTTGCTATAGCTATTGATGATGTCTAGAAGCTTCTGAATAGAGTTTTTTGGGTTTTTAAGGTATAGGATCATGTCGTCTGCAAATAGGGATATTTTGACAGTTTCTTTACCTATTTGTATTCCTTTTATTCCTTCTTCTTGCCTAATTGCTCTGGCTAGGAATTCCAGTAGTATGTTGAATAGGAGTGGAGATAGTGGGCATCCTTGTCTGGTTCCTGATTTTAGAGGGAAAGGTTTCAGTTTTTCTCCGTTAAGTATAATGCTGGCTGTAGGTTTGTCATATATAGCTTTTATAATGTTGAGGAACTTTCCTTCTATTCCTAGTTTTCTTAGAGCTTTTATCATGAAATGATGTTGGATCTTATCAAAGGCTTTTTCTGCATCTATTGAGATGATCAAGTGGTTTTTGTAGAGACCATTTCTTTAAGCATATTAAAACATATTCTCAAGACAATAATCCTTAGACTCCTCCAGACTAATAAAGGGATCCTGGCCCCGCAAATGCTAATAACTGTCACTTAAAACTCTTTGCAGACACAACACAAGAATGTCCTAGTTGTGGTGCTAAAATGTCACTGCTCCTCCAGTGAGATTCACATGTAAAGCTTTCTGTAAGTACAGGGCACTTCCCACCCACAAACAGTTGCCTGTATTTCCAGGAAAGCAGAGCATGTTGGGGCCCCTCTCACTTGTCTGTTTGGTTTAATCATGGCCACTAACCAAGGATACCTAAGATTAATCTTCAGCTGGTTCTGCTCTGCTGCAGGTGTTCCATGCAAGGGGGCCAAAGGTCCAAGACGACCAGGATGGAAATACAAGCCAAAGGGCCTCATTTTACCAGCATTTACTTTTATTTATGGCTAGCAGCAGGTGGCAAAGCTAGTTAATAGCAGTATAGGGTTTATGAATTAATTATTTGGAGCAAATACTATATGTAAGGGCTTATCTCAGCTGACTTCATAATGAGACTTTCAGCTGACCTTCCCAGAGTAAATTTTTATATACTGATACAAACATTTAATTAGTCAACACATGGCCTAATCAAAAGGAAAGAAACATTAAAGGCAGAAGGACAGTAGTTCTGTACCACTCAAGATGAACTGAGTTCTGAACACTTGCAGAAGAATGCTTATCTTTTTTTTTCTTTCTTTGGTGGTACTGGGGATTGAACTGAGGGCCTTGACCTTGCCAGGCAGGTGCTCTATCACTTAAGGCATGATGCCAGCTCTAAGAATAAATGCGTATCTTTACTCCTGGCAGAATGTAGGACTAGCTTGTATTTTGTGATACAAATGGGCCACAAATTCTTAGTGAAAATCAAAACTGAAAAAACCCAAAAGACTGTTTACCAGAAAAATTAGCAAGCTAATGAAGGGAAATACTTTTTTGGGGCAGTATTAGAATTTGAACTAAGGGTCTTGTGCTTGGTAGGTAGGCACTCTGCCAATTGATCTATACCTCTAGTCCAAAATACTTTAAAAAATATATTTAACGTGATCATATATGACAAAATCAACTTATTAAGGAAAAAAATTCAAGTTGACACCGCTCCAAAAAGAATGATTACAAGGTTTATGCTGTCATTTTTATCTAGCCATTTTAGGGGAAAAATTTTAAAAATCACACATGCATGTCCAGGAAAATACAGGTTCCTTTTTGGTTTTTAAATGCAACGAGCATTCCATGTTGTTATTTTTCTATATGTCTCTGGTCATAGGAGGAATATATACACAGAAGATGTAAACAATTTCTACATGAGAACTGGGCCATTGTGCCACTTCAAAGTAAATGTACAAGTCCCTACTGGAAACCTGCCATCAAGTTCTAACTGAGTTGTTGCCATAGTTGACCCACTTTGTTCCAACAACTGCCCAGCTATCATAAAGTCACATAATTATGTCAGAGTTGGTACAAATCTCAGAAGTCATCCCATTCATTGTCTCATTTTATAGAGGCAGAAACTAAGACCCTGGAATATTAATCAACTTGGTCACAGATGACTGTTGAGCCAGACAAATCTCAGATCTTTCATCTCCCTTCCCAGGAATCTTGTCACTCACTGTCGCTTCAGTTCAATTCTGAAATATCCTTAAATTAAAAAGCTAAATAAAATGCCCAGCATGGGTGGGGAAATGGTAAGTTTTATGGTATGTGAATTATGTCTTGTTTTAAAGAAAATAGGTGACTGTTCTAGCTTCCAAAGACTTATTCAGTTGGCAGGCAGAATTTAGTACTGATCACATGGTTCTGACATTGGCACTGTGACATCTGACATTACCTCTTTGATAGTCAAGTGATATAGAGAAAAGTTTTATGGTTTGTACCTCCCAAGTACTCCAACTTATGAGAACAAACAGGAGCATGATCACAGGAATGTAGGGAAAAGACAAAAAGACTTTAATAGAGAATGTAAGGTGAGGTAGAAATGATAGAAAACAGACATACAAATCAAGGAAATACTCAAAGGGCAGATTTTTACATCATTCATGTTCTTCATATAAAAGAAAATTCTCCCTCTCCATCTAATACACAATATAGCCTTCTTGTTTGAAATTGAGTCTTGCTAATAAAAAGTGGTAAAAAAATCATGATTTTGACCTCAGAAAACCCAAAGGACATGAAAAGAGAAAAGAAATGTAACTGTCCTACCAAAATATTCCTAAATGCTCTGTATTATGTTTGATAATTTTGGATTCCAAGCCATAGCAAACTTTATAAGTGAGGAAGGCAAAAGGGAAATACCAGGAGAAATTCTGTGATCTTTGAACTTAGGGCCTAGCCATGCTCATAAATCAGGGGGAAGACTTCTAGTATTGAAGACAATGTCCCCAATATTGCCAGTATCTGTTTCTCAAAGAATTTCTAATTTATTGGGATTACAAAGATAACCATTTAAATGGGAACAACGAGTTTCTCATAAATCTCATTGCCTTTCCAGAAAAAAAATCACCTAGTCCAGAGGTCAAGAACCAGATTAGTTTTTAATAAAATGGTTTTTAATAAGGTACTTTTAATAATGTGATCAGAGCTTAGAAATTTCTCTCTTTTAAAAAAAAAACTGTGAACTCTGGCTTTAGGACATGTCAAATGAAAATAAGGTCTAGTGCTCCTTCCACAATTCCTATACTTGATCTTAGCCAAAAGGCCGAGAAGCGATCCTTCCACAATTCCTTCTGTGAGTATTGGGTAGAACAACTCCTAGTAATTCTCCTAGAGTACAGGCACAGTATATGTCTCCATCTTTCTTCTCTGGCAAGGTATGAATAGTTTTCAGGTAAACACCCCTCCCCCACTACTACCACCACCTTAATTGGGAAAAATATTTCTGTACCTATCAGCCTTGGAGATACATTTCTTAGTATTGGGGTATATATGACTTATGCATTTTTCAAATGACATGACTGTAATGTGGTAGACACTCAGGTGTGCTACCCAGATCCCCTTCAAAGGGAGGATATGTTGCCTCAGCTGCTGGAAGTGCTTCAGCTGTCAGTCCCTGCTGTCAGGCTCTCCCAGAACTGCTTCTGTTGCAGGAAGCACCTCGTCCAAGGTTACATTCTTGATGATGGATGGATGTGGGGACATAAAAACCTGGCCATCTCATCCCAACTCAGTGCAGCTCAGAAGGGCCATTCTAGCTCCATACCTCCCTCCCTACTGAGTTAGCCACAGCTGTCACTGGGTCTGCATTGCAGCTCCCTTTCTCCCTCTGCCCAGTCCTGCTTCATTCCCTCCTCTTTCCCAGTGTCAATCCCAAGCGTATTTCTTAATAAACCTCCTGGGCCTTAAACTCAGTCTCTAACTATGCTTCCAGGGGAAATCAACCTGCAAGATATGTCATAAGTTAAAAGGTATGGTTATTCACACAAAGGAAAATTAAAACAAAGGAAGTTACAGAATACCTATGGACTATATACTAGTCACAAAGCACCAGGAAGTTCAAAGGTTTAACAGATAAAATAGCCTCAGGATTGACTACATTTCACTCTTTTGCTTTCATAAAGGTGTAACATTGGTCTATCGTCATATAACCATGTTTTCTAAATAGACAAAATTGCTAAGAGTGGCCAGCTTTGTTATCTCCAAAGCAACAGAAAATAACATAAGAATTAAAATGGATAAAAATAACACAGGAAAAGCAAGAAGTTATTTTCTTAAAATTCTGATCAAAAACTGAATTATATTTTTTAACTCAATCAAATACTGAATCATGAACTAAAATGTGATGTCAAAAAAAAGACTTTTGTGAAAGGTATTTCTAAAAATCAGTCCTGAAAAGGAAATTATAGAACAGTTCCATACACAAGAGTACTCAAAAGAATAAAATACCCAGAAATTAATTTAAATCAAGGAGGTGAAAGGCTTGTTTGCTGAAAACTACAAAACACTGTTAACAGAAATTAAAGAAAACCTATGTTTAATCCCATGTTCACAGACTGGAAGACTTAATATTGTTATGAGAGCAATAAACAATTGACAGATACAATGCAATACCTGTCAGTGGTCTTTTTTACAGAAATAGAAAAGTTGATCCTCAAATTCATGTGGAATTTCAAAGTGCCCCAAATGGCCAAGACTATGTTGAAAAAGAACTCTCCAACTTTGGAGAACTCAGACTTCCCAACTGAAAAAATGACTACAAGGCTAGTAATTAAAACAGTGACACATAAGGACAGACAATACAGACCAATGGAATAGAACTGAGAGTCTAGAATAAAGTCTTTACCTATATGTTCAGTTAATTTTGACAGGGTGCCAAGACAATTCAATGGGGGAAAAGATAGTCTTCTCAGAAAAATGGTGCTGGGACAACTGGATACCCACATGCAAAAGAATGAACTTGGATACCTACCTCACACCAGATACAAAAGTTAACTCAAAATGGATCAGAGACCTACATGTAAGAGCTGAAACTAAAAGAAAACAAAGGAGCAATATTCCCTGATTTTGAGTTGAGCTAAGAATTAGAAAAGAAGTAACTGATAAAGCCTCTGATAAGGGCCTTGTTTCCAGCTTATATAAAGAATTCTTATAACTCAACTAAAATTAGAAATATTTGAATAGAAATCTCACCAAAGAAGACTATGAATAGCTAATATGAACTTAAAAAGACAGTCACCATCACTAGTCATTAGGGAAATGCAATTAAAACCACATTAAGATATCACTTCAGACTCACTAGAATAGCTATAATAAAAAGACAGACAATACCAAGAATTGGTGAGGATTGTAAAGAAATTAGACCTCTCAGTGCTATAAATGTAAGACAAGCACAGCCACTTGGGAATCATTTTGGTAGTTTCCTAAGACGTTAACTTACATTTACCATATAATGTAGTAATTCCATTCCTAAGAATGAAAACATCTACATAAAGACTTGTATTTAAATGTTGATACAGCAGCATTATTCATAGTGGCCAAAAAGTGAAAACAATCTAAATGTCCATTGTTGGAGAATGGATAACTATAAAGTGGAATATCCATATAGTAGAATGCCAGTCAACAAAAAAGGATAAATGACTGATACATGTTACATCATGGATGAACTTCATACCAAGTGAAAGACAGCAGACATAAAATATATGGTTGCATGTTCAGGGCATAGTGTTTAATCTGTACCCCTGACTCACTTTAGAGTTCACTATGACTACAGTGTGTGTGTGTGTGTGTGTGTGTGTGTGTGTGTGTGTGTTTATTCTTTCCAAAATGATCACAAACCAACAATTCTATTCACTTCTCTCTAAACCTCGGAACTCATACAATCTAGGCCTCTAATTTTAATGTTACCCCAATCCATATACAAGGAGACAACTGAGCAAACTCTCCTTAAAAGTCAACCAATTTGCTTTGACATTCTGTTTTAATGTTTAATCACCATTAGTTGCAATCTGTCCACTCTGCTGATGCAAACCATTCTTCTGTTTGCCCTACTTCCATCCCATCTGGAGCAGAAAAAGTAACTGTCTCCTTACTTCCAGAAAGAGGACAACGTTGGGGGATGACCATGAATAATACCTCCCAGGATTATTTCCCTTGAGCCTTTCCTAGTTGGTGCTATCTTCCATACTTTGTATCATCTCAGAGCCTTTTCTTAGTTCTTCTGAATGCTCTAATCTCTCACACCTTGTCAAGCATGATTGCTGAATTCTATTGTAATGTCAACTACTGCCAGATCCTACAGAATAAACTCATTCCTAATAAGTAAATGAACAAACACACACCTAGGAAGAATTGTGCCAAGGTATGCTTAGAATCACTATGAATATTAAAGGAATTCCTGGGTGTTTAGGAGGAGGGACAATGTGCCATAAGAGAGAATACATAGAATTATTACAGAATTTGCTACTCAGTGCCATAACATTACTTAGTGCTAATTATAACACCAAGTCTCCAGGAAGACAAGAATATTTCTAAGTGCAGATACATGCAGAAGGCAGGAAAGGGAAAAGAAAACAAATTGTCTCTCTTGCTCCTTGATTTAACATAGCACTTGTTTCAAGAAATAAGTGTTTCATAGGCATTTCTTGCATTAAATCTAAGTTGCAACTTCTTGTTTGTGCAATAAAAACAGAACCACAGATGTTAGATGCTGGAAGGCATCCACAACAACACAACAGAGTCTAACATTTCTCATTTTAACTGATGTAGCCCAGACAGGAGTGGAACAACTGCCCAATGTGACTTAGAAACAAAGATAGACTATAGCTGCACCTCTTGGGCCTTGGACCTAATCTTCTTCAGATGTCCCCCCAACCATTTCTCCATAAAGGAGGTAATCTGAAAACCCAAGATCTAGAAAGAACAGGAGTACATAAGGAAGGGACAGAAGGAACTGGAATTCAACTCCACTTCTTTTCAGCTTGTGATACCGAACTTCAGGTCCAGACCCGAATTAACTGTTCCTCCATCATCAGGGAAACGCTAGTGGGCAAGTATGGGAGTGTACTGGTCCCAGCAAAAAGACTCTTGGTGGTGCATGGGAACAGAGACCATACCTCAGAAGGAAACACCCAGATGGGTCCAAGCTCAAAGCTCTAGTGAGTAATGAAGAACACACACTTAGAGTTAGGGATGTAGCTCAGTGGTAGAGTGCTTGCCTAGCATGAGCAAGGCTCTGGGTTCTATCCCCAGCACAGAAGCAAAAAAAAAAAGAACATATACTTGTCTGACCTTGCCTGCTGTCCCACACCCTCAATGGCTTAGTGGAGCTTGAGCTAGCTTGTGGGTTAAGGGACAGACAGTTTCTAACTGTCCTTAGAAGCACAACCAACAGGCATGATTAAAAACCACCTTGCTACCTGTGATATTTATGCAAGCATTTTGCTAATTTACATTTATAAGGCTAAAAATTAAAATTTTAATACTTACTGTGTTTTTTTGAGCTACCATATCCTGAAAAGAAAAAGAAAAGATGAATATAGTTATATTTTGTTTTTCTGGCAGTACTAGGATTTGAATTCAGGACCTCAATACTTCCTAGGCAGGCATTCTACTGCTTGAGACACATCCTGGTCCTAGTTTTTATAAACAGTTAATTCCCATAAGCATTAGTCAGCACCCCTCCCCCTTCCCATCAACTAGCAACCACCTTGGAGCAAGAACTAATCATTTGAATCCTCTCTGAAGCTACAAATAGGATGAGCCTCTGGAAATCGTAAAATTCAAATCCTGAGGAAACTGATCATGTGACTGGTTACCTTCAGAACTATTGGGGTACATCTGTGCTTATAAGGATTTCCTCATAGCAGTGCCAATGCCTTTGCCCAAGATATTCTGAGATTCAACTTTGGGGTACTGAGCTGAGTGCCCACTGTCTCTCACCTTCCCAGAGAAGAGTATCAGTGAGAATAAGAAAGCACCTAGCAAGTACTGTGCTGTGCTCACATTTAGAACAATTGCCTGAACAGATCAATGTGAAGGCTGCAGGCCATACCACAACCAGCCTTTTTTCAGAAGGGGAGTTGCTGGAAGTATTCCTGACACCCCACTAGAACTGTCTAGGCATGTTCCAAGTGCAACGACAACAATTTTAATCGGTTAATTTAGCGTGATAGCTATGCAGTCCTTGACTAGCATTTCTACACTGGAAACTGACACTTCTGACAAAAGAAAACATAATTAAATAGCTTCCCTATAAAACATGTTTTCTATATTCTGACATTTCTATTTTCTGATAACAAGTGCAAACTGCTTCTTCTCATGTTAGATATAACTGACTAGCCACTTCCATTTTAGGAAATATTTGTATCATTAAGAATTTTAAAACTTTTCAATCCCCAGCACTATAAAAAAACTAAAATTTAAAATTTATCTAGGTCAGAGGACTTTCTAGAAGGCTTTGCTAAGGCATGGTTGAGGAAAAACTGTATTGAATCAGGAAAAATATATTCTAACTTCATATTTCTCATGAAAATGCAGGTTAATAATCTATGCTTTCATATTTCACAAATATAACTATTTCTAAGCATAACTACTTCAGTGAAAAAACAGTAAAAGAAGTTAAAATTTAAATATCTGAAGTGCTTTAGACTGGTTTATAGTCTTTGGGAAACTACAATGTAAACTATACTAACAAAACAGTTTCTTTTTTCACTGTCATATGAATGACTTCTTAAAATACAGTACTGAGCTATAATTACAGAGCACACGACTACGCAAAGTATATGTGAAGTTTTTCACATACAGGTTATGTATCTAAAGCATGTGGTTTTCTACCAGGAAATAATCTCAAATCATTACAGAACCCAGAAAAATCTGGTTAATATTAAATCTCAAGAAACACAAACGTCCAACTTTGGCATAAAATTGTACTATTATATACCATTGAGTTTTAGTCCTGAGAGGACTGGACATTTTCAAATGATAGCTGTGGAGGCTAACTCTAAACCACAGATTCCCACTCCTGATTGGACATTTGGAAGTTTAAAAAAAAATCCCCATTCCTGGGCCCCACCCTCAGAGATTATGACACAATTGATCTGGGATGACTTAAAGTGCAGTCAAGGTTGAGAAGCATTGCTGTAAAAAAATTAATCTATTATTCCTAAAATGATTTAACATAGACCAGGATTCCCTAATACTAAGATATTCAACAATATTAATATTAAGTAAATTTTAGAATTACACATTAGACATTTTCCATTTTACAAATATAAATGTGCTTAAAAGTACTGTGTTATCCAAAGCATCTTGTATTAAGCTTGTAAAAATACCTTTCAGAAATTCTCAATAATTACTGAGTAGTGCAGGAACACACAAATTTTCAGTTTTGCTTTGCTTTCTGACTGTAGGAAAATAAATACTATGTCTATACTAAAAATTTCTGCTCATGTTGGTAACTCTGAAACGTCTTCATATCATAAGTTAAGAACTGATTTTTATACTGTGGAGGTTTGGATCAAATTGCCCATGAAGTGAAGTTCAGAACGGTGTGTTTGTATCAATTAGCTTGTCTAATAAACCTGACGTCCTCAGGTTGCCTGCAAAAGCACAATGTAGCAAGGATGTTCATGCAACAGCCAGGAAGCCATCTGTGGGAGCTAGAATCTCTGGTGGGAAGAAGAGAACTGCATAAACAATTCTTCACTATTTTTTTCCAAACTCCTGTGCTATATACATCTCAGCCTGTCATATAATTCTGTTTTTCTAAAATGAAATATTCAGGAGAAGGTGAACAATGCCCTTTACCTTCAATGACAGAGCAGTGTCAGCATCAGTGTCATAGTACAGAATCACATTATTGGCCATGTCAAAGCTTTCACGGACTCCAAGATGGTAGAAGAGGGATGGCTGTCTGGAGATGTCACTCATGTCCACGATGGCAACATCTGAAATGAACAAGGAGAGGCCAGGGGTTTGGGTAGTGATGATCTGTCTACTCAGTCTGCTTGCTGCTGATCACCCACAAGAAGCTATAGCAATTTATATTTGTACCATCATCTTTTTTTTATAAGGTAGAAATGAGGAATGATTACTCTTATGGCCAGGTGGCTCACACCTGTAATCCTAGCTACTCAGGAGGCAGAGATCAGGATTGTGGGTAGAAGCCAGCCCCTGGCAAATAGTACATGAGACCCTATCTCAAAATAGTCCATTATAAAAAAAAGGGCTGGTGGAGTGGCTCAAGTGGTAAAGTGCCTGCCTAGCAAGCATGAGGCCCTGAGTTCAAACCCCAGTGCTACCAAAAAAAAAAAAAAAGGATTACCTCCATGAACTATGGAAGAAAAGCAATAAGAATTTTATAAACAAAAAGTGCTGGGATTCCACCTCACCCCTGTTAGAATAGCCATCATCAGCAACACCACCAACAACAGGTGTTGGCGAGGATGCGGGGAAAAAGGAACCCTCTTACACTGTTGGTGGGAATGCAGACTAGTACAACCACTCTGGAAAAAAATTTGGAGGCTACTTAAAAAGCTGGACATCGATCTACCATTTGATCCAGCAATACCACTCTTGGGGATATACCCAAAAGACTGTTACTCCAGAGGCACCTGCACATTCATGTTTATTGCGGCACTATTCACAATAGCCAAGTTATGGAAACAGCCAAGATGCCCCACCACTGACGAATGGATTAAGAAAATGTGGTATCTATACACAATGGAATTCTATGCAGCCATGAACAAGAACGAAATGTTATCATTCGCTGGTAAATGGATGGAATTGGAGAACATCATTCTGAGTGAGGTTAGCCTGGCCCAAAAGACCAAAAATTGTATGTTCTCCCTCATATGTGGACATTAGATCAAGGGCAAACACAACAAGGGGATTGGACTATGAGCACATGATAAAAGCTTTAGCACACAAGGGAGGGGTGAGGATAGGTAAGACACTTAAAAAACTAGCTAGCATTTGTTGCCCTTAATGCAGAGAAACTAAAGCAGATACCTTAAAGCAACTGAGGCCAATAGGAAAAGGGGACCAGGAACTAGAGAAAAGGTTAGATCAAAAAGAATTAACCTAGAAGGTAACACCCATGCACAGGAAATCAATGTGAGTCAATGCCCTGTATAGCTATCCTTATCTCAACCAGCAAAACCCCTTGTTCCTTCCTATTATTGCTTATACTCTCTCTACAACAAAATTAGAGATAAGGGCAAAATAGTTTCTGCTGGGTATTGAGGGGGTGGGGGGGAGAGGGAGGGGGCTGGAGTGGGTGGTAAGGGAGGGGGTGGGGGCAGGGGGGAGAAATGAACCAAGCCTTGTATGCACATATGAATAATAAAAGAAAAAAAAAAGTGCTGGGAATGTAGTCTCACTTAGAATTTGCCAAAGGATTTATTTTCAATGTTATTCTTATGAAACATATCACATATCTAAATAATATATCTAGTATATTTATGAAGTATAATGAAATGAAAACCCACACACCCACCATGCGAACCCATCACACAGCCTTACCTGTGCTGTCAGAGCTCCGTGTGACTTCCTAGTGAAAGAAAACTACCTCCACCTATGCATTTATCATTTCCTCGCACGTATGTGTATGCTATAAACTGAACATTTATGTCCCCGCAAAATCCACATGTTAAAATCTAACTTCCAATGGAATAGCATTTAGAAATGGCACCTTTGGGATATGATAAGGTCATGAGGGCTGAACCCTCATGAATAGAGTTAGTATCCTTATAAAAAGAGGCTCTAAAAAGTTGACTTTTCCCATCATGTGAGGACACAGGGAAAAGTCTCATCTATGAAGCAATCCCATATCAGACACTGAATCTGCTGGTACCTAGCCTCCACAACTGTGAGAAATACACTTCTGCTGTTTATAGGCCATCCAGGCTCTGGTATTCTGTCATAACAACCTGAACAGTGTAAGACAACGTGCAGAAACACACAAACATAATATATGTATAAATTCCTAAGCTGTATGTTGTCTAATTTTGCATGTCTTTGAATTTTATATAATTTTCTATATTCTTTGACTTGTTATTTTTTGGTAGGATTCAACCAATTTGTATGTCTAGCTCCAGTTTCTACATTTTCACTTCTGTATAGAATTCCAGGTTATGACAACTAGATCACAATTTCTTTATACATTGTCTATGGAAATTTTACCTTATTTCAAGCTGCTACAATAAATATTCTTGTGTCATAGCTCCTGGTTCACATGTCCATCATCAACTTGACAATAAAAAATGCCCCCTGAAGTTGTGCCATGTAGTAGAGACCTATTCAAAACAGAGGAGCAACTTATTGCATCAGTAGTAAACATGCTGAAATTTGCCTAGTAATATTGGATGCCATTTCAAAACTTATCATTTTCAAGGGGATATAAGTGCTTCATGTTTGATGGGCATTTCCCCACATGTGCCATATAGAGATCCAGGAATGTGTGTCCAAACTTATGCTTGTACTGCTGTGATCTACAGAATGTCCACGAATATATCAATGAAAGAATAGAGAATTGTGGGTATGAAGTATGTAGGCATGAAAAGCGAAGCAACAGGTAGAAGCCACATTCAGCTCCAGGTACCCCTGGTTCTGTGCAAAGACACTAAAGGACTTGAGGCTAAGTGTCACTAAGTCCCGAGGTGGGCCTTTTATTCTTTTATGTATGGATTGCCTGCTGTATGACAAGCATTGTATTGGGCACCAAAGATAGACGTGTGAATGGTACATAATCCTTTTACTCAGAAAAAAAAAAAAAGCCATGCACGTAACTGGCGGAAAGCAGAGTCACTGTGAGGAGGGCTATGGCTAAAGTGAAGGAAACAACAATGATAGAGGTGCTCCCTAGGAATCTCCAACCACACTTATGTGGAAAGCAATCAGTGAAGACCTGGAGGAAGTAATGTCGTCTGCTACCAGAGGATCCATGAGACTTAGGCAGGAAAATTGGAGTGAGGATGGTGGGATGCAAAGGGAAGAATACAGCAGAAAGGCAAGAAAGCAAGGGCAAAGGGCCAGAGGCAAGATGGTGTATGAATGTTAATTCTGTAGCCAGAACACCAGTTCTGGGTACCAGGTGTTAAAGAGTTCTGGAGATCTCAAGAGGGCTGAATTCTACCTTGAGGCAATGGGAAACTTATGGTAGGGTTTTAACTTTTATTATGAAGAACTACAAATATACATAAAAATAGGCAGAATAGTATATGAAACTCCCATGCCCCTCACCTCAAGGATTATAATCTCATAACCTGCTTTATCTCCACTGCCACCCATGCCCTTGATATTATTTCGAAGCAAATATCAGACACTATATAATTTTCTTCTCAAACATTTCAGGATGTATCAGTGACAAATGAGAACTCAAAGGAAAAAATTCACAATAGTATCAATGTCTCACCTAAAAGTACTTTAAAATAATCATGAGAGGTTTTACAAAGAAGACTATCATACTCAAATCCACCCATTAGAGGTTATTGCTAATGAAAGGACAAATGTATATGCTAAGGAAACACTTTGCAACTCAGCAGGGTCAATTTATCTCAAATGGATAATTCTGCTCCACATAGACAGTAGACATTTGCTCGGAGTCAAAAATAACACTGCAACTGAGAAAATTAGACATTCTGCCTACATGATTATTCCCTGGATTCTATTAGCTACCCAAATTAAAAATTAAGTATTTCATAGTGATGCTATTAAAAAGTGGTGGCATAGATGTCAACTCCAAGGCCATGGTAACTCCTATCATTAGTTAAGAAAGGAAAAGAAGCAAATGGAAGAAGAAAAAGGATAGTGGTAGGAAAGGGCAGAGCACAGGGATGAAAGACAGCAGCCTCCAAGTCACATGAACCATTTCTGAAGGCATTACTTTACTTGGTAGAGTAACTTGTTGTTAAGTAGATTCAAGTTTTTGTCTGGTGACACAAATGCCTTCTTTTCTGTGCTCTCTCAACATTCTCGGCCGGGCCTCACGACCTCAGAAAGAAGCTCTTCTGTGGCTCCACTCAGGGCTGGGATAGAGGTTTCCCAGTACCAATTAAAACAGGACAGGTAAATACCTCTACTCAAAAATAATTCAGACTTGGGAGGCTGAGGCAGGAGGATCATGAGTTCAAGGTCATCCTGGACTACACAGTTAGTTCAGAGGCAAGCTTGAGATACATAGCAATATCGTGTCTCAAAAGAACAAAACAAAAATTCTGATCAATTCACATTTAATAGGAAACAATGGAACGGTCTCAAAATTCAAAGTGAAATTTTTGCCAGATATTTGTCAGGCTAGTAGACTGAGTTCACTTCAAGGATTTATACCCAAACAACACTCAACTGGCTTATTTTTAGAGTTTACAAACTACCTTAGCATTGGATTTCTAAATGTTAATTCTGGTAAAACACTTGACTGGAATTTTTTATAATATGGTGGATTGAGGTTTGTTCTCCTAAGAAGGCCACCAACTTTCTGAAAGCTTTACTAATCACGACGTTCAGATGCTTTGCCTTGTACAAAATCCCTCCAGACATCTCAGCTGAATTTCAAAAGAGACGCTAGGAAGCAGGCAGGGCAAGTGCTGGCTTCACTTTGCAGGTGAGGAAATGAAGCACAAACAGGTTAACAGACTCGCTCAAGGTCACTCAGCTAGGGCAGGACAGAGGCAGGGCTCTAACTCACCTTTTCTGACCCCCAAGTCCCAGGCTCCCCAGTGCACAGAATAAGCTTACTATTTTCCTGACTCCCCAAAATCGAGCCACCTGTGAGCAAAACAATTTACACATCATGCTAAATCTTAACTAAACAGATCACAGATTTAAAAAAAAAAAAGAAAGAGGAAGAGCTAAAAATTCAGGTTTTCATTCCCAAATGCACCCTGGTGCTCCAGCAACCATCACTTTACAGTTAGTTCCTAGGTGCGGCAGACCAGTGTAGGGGAGGGGAGCTTGTAAAGCACAACTCATCTTCCTTGACCAAGAGGCAGACAAACCCTCCTTCTCCCCACCCCCCACTACTTAGCATGGTTTAACAAACTTTAAGAAGTTGTACCCCATCAGAGACTGCGAAAAGCCAAAGCTCCAGCTAAAATCTACACTTAGCAGAAAAATGTCTGAATTTATCATTGAAGTAAACCCCTCAAATAATTTCTCAATCTTAAGACTCTCAAAACATGCTAATATGAAATAAGAAAAATGAAATACATAGGATTTTAGTTCATTAAAAACTTTTGAACACTAGTTTAAACATAATTTTTGTTAAATGTTTTATAGGTAAGAATAAAACTGTAATTTTTAGTGTGGTTTAAAAGTAGTGGATTTCTGCAATGTAACATTAGTCAATGAAATGATATGATAGCAAATGATTTACCACATGGTAAAATCTGTAATCGTGCTGGTTCATTCCAGTCTTTAAATATGTTCCAGGTTGTCTGTAAGCCTATCTTCTTCCCATCAAAAAGAAAGAAATAATGAATATAAATAAGACTGGTTTTCTCTACATGAAAAGAGCTAGATTTTAAAATAAGTTTCCTGCCAAAGACATTTTAAAAATGTGATTGGACTTATGGCAACATTGGCCACCTAAAAACTCCCTAAAAATAAAAAGCCCAGATTTACTAGACAGAAGATATGTCAACTAACTATAATTTAGATCTGATTTCATCATTGCTGCTCATTTCCAACATACTTCAGGTCAGGCCAATGGAAAG
The DNA here is from genome assembly GCF_047511655.1 of Castor canadensis. Taxonomy (NCBI): domain Eukaryota; kingdom Metazoa; phylum Chordata; class Mammalia; order Rodentia; family Castoridae; genus Castor; species Castor canadensis. The sequence continues at coordinate 125,841,893 of NC_133405.1, read as the reverse complement.
AATATTGTGAAGTGTCATTAAATCTTATTTTGCAGGCCTGGTGTGGTGGGGCACATTTGCAATACAAGCTACTGAGGAGGTAGAGATCAGGAAGATCACAGTTCAAGGATAGCCCAGGCAAAAAGTTAGTGGGACCATTTCAAGTCTATAATCCCACATATGTGAGAGGCATAAAAGTAGGAAGACCAAGGCCAAACTATGCTTGTTCACTAAGGTGAAAGGACTCACTGGGCCTAATGTCAGACCACTCACAGTATACTGTAAAGCACACAATAGCATGGTTTAAGGCACTTTTATCTTTTTGCATACACATGTTGCTCTTCCAGTTAACAATGAAGAAAAAGTGGGCCAAATTATACTGTAAGCTAGGTTGCATTCACCAGGCTAAATGGTATCAGTGCCATGGTTCCAAGTCTGGCTTCCCTGGCAGCCTTTTAACAAACCTCAATATTGTCATCTTTACCACTTGAAGGTTCCTCTTCAGCTTTCTTCTACTGCTTCACAAAGGGATCATTCTGACATGAGTCTCTTCAGCAAAATTTTTTGAGACATATTTCTTAGAAGCCTTTTCTGAGCAGATAACCTTCTCTTTCAAAAGGTCTGTGTCAGACATCACATATGCATGATTTTAAAGTCAAGCAGGGTTCGATGTACTGCTACCACGCATCACGCACCATGAAAAGGGTACCAGTGAGCTCTTCTCTTACAGCAACAAAAATCACAGGAAATGGCCCCTGTATTTAAGTTGCTCTCTAATTGTCTCATTAAAGTGAACATCAGTCAACACAAGAGGACCCATGGTTTTTATATGTACTTCAACAATAAGACCTCTTTCTTTTTCCTGCCAAAAATCAACTGCTCCTTAAAGATCATCAATAACCATCAGGACTTTTGTATGATTGCTGATTTCACCCATTCTGTGCCTTACATTTCCTTATCAGAACCTGTCCCCACAGCCTGTGGAGGGAAGTGAATTTGTTTGATGGTGGTGACTCACTGCTGTATATGAGACCATCTTTCTTTGTCCTTACCTATTCAAATTTCACTTTTTTTCATGTCCAATTTCCTTTTTCTTAGGTAGTCCTTTGAGTACAGTCAAAATTCTCTCTCTCTCTCTCTCTCTCTGTGTGTCCATGTGTTATACCTCAATAAAAAGACAAACACAAGGGGACAGTGAAAATAGGATTTTATGGCTTTTCCTCACCCATTCTTCAGCACAGAACAAGGAATGGAATTAGGATGAAATCTCTCTCCAACCTCCAAACTTTGGAAACCTTTCTTAAAAACTGCCCAAGTATAATGTGACCACACCACATGATGACTATCTAAGGGATTTGAGCCCCGAGTCTTTACTACACCAAGCACATTTCATTCTAGAAACTGAGGTTCGGGTATGTTTACTGATGGGGGCAGAGGGGAGTGGTATAGAGGGAACTGGCATTTATTGAGCACTTACCCAATTCAAGACACAGCTTGAATCTCTACAAAGATGTTTATCTTAATGAGATTCAGAGATATTAAGTTATCCAGGGTCATACGCCAACAGACAATAGGGTAGACATTGAAACTCTGGTGCACAAAACCAATATCCTTTTTCCTGCACCACTTATATTGCCAGGCTGGTGGGACACACTGATAGAACACATGTTGGTCTGTTTGGGAAGTTTTTGCTCCAGAAGGCAGACAGGCCATGGGCCTAAAGGATAACCTGCACTTTCTTGGATGATGAGAAGAAAAAGAGACAGTCATGGTCCTACTGTCCAGATGCCAAGTGCCTGCTGTACTCATCCTGGGCCAAGACTAGCCTCCCTGCATGTTTGAGGCAAGGTGTCAGGCTCAGATTATCAAAAGTCATCAGTGTCAAACTTTGAGTCATAAGTTTGAGTCACAGGTGTAAATGTAAAATCTGAAACTATAAAGCATTCAGAAGAACACATACAAGAGTATCTGTACCATCACAACCTGGAAGATGACTTAGGGAAGACACATAGGCAACCATAAAAGATTAATATTCTAGGGTCTGGGGACTTGGTTCAAGTGGTAGATGCCTGCCCAGAAAGTACAAGACCCTCAGTTCAAATCCCAGTACCACCAAAAAGCAAAAACATGAAACAAAATTAAGATCCTAAATTAGACTGCAAAAAGAAAGCCTTCTGCTCATCAGAAGTCGCCAATAAGTAGATGAATAAGCAAGTCACACTACGGGAGCAAGTGGTCACGACAATATTTCTGACAAAATACTTAAATCCAAAAGACAGGGCTGGTGGAGTCTCTCAAGCAGTAAGAGTACTGGCCTAGCAAGTGTGAGGCCCTGAGTTCAAACTCCAGTGCTGCCAAAAAAAAGTGTTCTGTCAGTAGAAAAGATTTTGCTCATATATGAAAATGGAAAAATGAAGCCTGTTAAAACTATTCCAGGAATGGGAGGAAGGAGATAAAGGAGAATAGTGGAGGAAGTGAATTCAGCTATGATATATTGTAAGAACTTTTTAAATGCCACAACGTACCTCCAGCCTAACAATTAAAAAAAAAGAGAGAAATTTTTAAAAAATACAAAGGAAAAAGAAAGATCACTTACTGGTTTTCTAACACATAAATTGAAATTTTTCTGATAAATTCACTGGAGGAAAAATAGTTTTACATTAAATAAACTCACTGAAAAAATTCAATGTGTAAGTTTTATCAGACATAGCTATAATTCACACCTGCTAGAGAGATGCTAGCTGCACACCACTACTCATCACTTCAAATGTGGGTGGCCTGTATTGAGAGATTGAGAGGCACTGTAAGTCTAAAACACACACTCGATTTTAAAAACTCAGTAGAAAAAGAGAGTGTAAAACATATCACTAGTACTTTTATACTGTTTATACTAAAATGATAATAGTTAAATTAACTTTATTATTAGAATAGTATATATAGCTCTCTCTCTCTCTCTCTCTCTCTCTCTCTATATATATATATATATATATATATATGAGCGAGCGCACGCTAAGTCAATAATAAGGTGACAAACACCCAATTAGATGGGTAAATGACTTGAATGGACATCTTACAATGGAAGATATTTACAATGTCAAACCACACATGGAAAATATTCAGCATCACCAATCATCAAGGAGGGGAGGTGGCACAAACAATGTATACACATGTAAGTAAATGTAAAAATGATAAAAGAAGAGAAACCAATCATCAAGAAAGGGCAAATTTAAACCATAATGAAAGACCTCTATACTCCCCACTACAATGGCTAAAATTCAAAAGCTCAATAATACAAAATACTGATGAGGATATGAAGCCAGTAGAACAGTGATGCACTGACAGTAGGAACATAAAATGGTACAACCATTTTAGATTAAGGATTGAAAGTTTCTTACATAGTTTAATATGCACCATTCCACTCCCAAGAGGAATAAGAAAATTGGTCCACAAAAGACTTACATATAAATGCTCCTAGAAGTCACAAACTGGAAGCAACCCCAATGTTGTCTGCTTATAGGAGAATGGCTAAACTCTGTAGTAAATTCTTATGATGGAATAGTACTTAGCATCAAAAAAACCAAACTATCAATACATGCAATAATAAAGGTGAATCTCAAAAACATGCTGAGTGAATGAAGATGCAAACCATCTATACATATTGGGATAGGGTTTAGGTTACACAGGGTTAATCATTTTTCAAAGTTGTACAGTTGAGATCTGTGCATTTCAGTTACATATATTTTACATTAAAAATGTTTGAAAAGCGTGATAATAGTCAATCCGGGGATGGGGAAATGGATAAGGGAGAAGAGATAAGAATGGCAGCATGTTAATAATTATTTAAGCTGGGTAATGTGCATGTTTGAAATTTTCCACAATAAAAAAAATTTAAGAGGGAGGAGAAAAAGGTACCTACATCAAATGTACCTTCCCTTTCCCTCCACTCCCATGTGTCCAGTTCTGCCTGACCCTGGGCTGCCCGCCCCCAAACCCCCAATTCCCAAATAAGCTCTACTTCCTGCCAAGGCACACAACTGAACTCCATTCTGCTCTACAATCCCCCCCCAAACACCCTCCCCTCACACACACCCCAACCACCAGGCATTTCTGCCAAGTCCCATCACACCCAATAGCTCAAACCCTAAACAAGATATTGGGAAACATGAATTTTTCCAGCCTACTCTGTAGACGTTCCTTCCTACCCCAAATATATTATTTGGCTAGGATTTTAATAGAACCTATATCCCAAAGCCTGATACATAAAAGGCATTAAAAAAAGTTTATGGCATATATTCTAAAACTATGTTTGTAAGCTCACTGTTGGGAACTGAAAATAATACATTCTGTTCTAGTAACAAATAATACACACCCAGTAAGGTAGTGAACCAGCTCACAAATATCTATCCTAAAGTACATTCAAGGTGAACAGCAATGCTCAATTAAATACTGCAGTCCAAAGGCTTCTTTCATTAAATTGGTCCACATGTCTAAGAGTTGAGGAAAGCTCCAGGCCCAATGCTGAGTGAGTAGTAGAAACAGTAGCACGGAGACAAAGGTGGCTTAAGAAAGGAACCCCATGGGTATGCCAGTAGCCAGGTCCAGCAGAGGACAGCTGAGATCTGGGCAGGTACTCATGTGGCCTGGTGCCTGTGGAGGGGTGAAATCATTGCTGCACACCAGGCAACTCTCTCCAGCAAGGAAGGAGGCATCAAGAAGGATTCAGTTATAATCCCATCTTTATTCTCTTATTTTGTTTAAAATAAAATCATATATTATAGAAAATAATACAGTGAATAAGCAAAACCAAAAAGACCGGTATTTCCAGCACACAACTGAAGCCACTGTTTCCATTCCAGTATGTCCAGTGACATATCTTATTTCTTAATAAACTCACAGTACATTGTATCTACATCTGGCCACCATTCTCAACATGTTACCACAGGAAACTACATTCTGAGTTTCTTTTGAGAGCTCCTAACAAGTTTTGCTTAACTCAACAGGAGAAGCCAAGTGTCATCTGTGCCCACCAATGGTTATGCTTAAAAGGTGACATTTACAGGAATCACTTAAACAGTAGCAAAGACAGCTGCACCTGACTCCCTGCCACTGAAGAGTTCACTGTCTGGTAGAAAATCAATTATTAAATCAATAATTATTTAGTAGCAATTGTGCTACCTGCTAGGAAAGAACCCCTCAGCGGGCAAAAGGCAGAAGGGAAAAGGAGAGGAGTCCAGGAAGGCTTCTTAAATTTCTTTGTGACGTATGGACAGGTATTTGGCCAGAGAAAGACTGCAGGATGAAGAAGGTGGCCAGGGTACAGTGGCTTCTCAGCAAACAACATGGATTTGAACACACTGAGACTGGCCCAGCTTTAAAAAGCTGTTGGCAGTAACCCAGATGAAAGAAGCAAACCTTGGACCAAGATGATAACAGGATACATAGCAAGTAGGCAGATTTGAGATCCATTTTGAAAGTAATTAAATGGAGCTGGCAATGAGGGAGGGGCTGGGGTCAAGACTGACTCTTAAGATGATGCATTCCTATAACCCCAACTACTCAGGAGGTGAAAGCAGGAGGAGCTCCAGTTCGAGGCCAGCCTGGGAAACATTAACAAGACCAAATCTATGCACAGATGCCACACAAAATACAGGTGCTGAATCAGGGGCTACCTGCTTCATCATTCCACAACCTTCAAACCCAGGTGTCCTACAGGGACATCATCCTCTGAACATACTCACTTTCCAGAAAGATGAGGAGAGAGTATCCAATAAAGAAGTCATAAGGTGTTTGGCAGGCTCCTTCTTGTGTAGGAGCCAATGTACGTGTGGACTGAGCCCATGGAGGAAGCGGGACGAAGGGATACATTTAGACAAGTCAAGCAGAAGACACAGAAAACTATATTATTCAGGATAAGTTAGGGCATGCTGCCATAAGAAACAACCCCCCTCCAAATGCAGTGGCTTAAAGTGTCACCTTGAACATGTGATCTTCAAGTGTGCCATGAGAGGGGCAAAGACAGATGCAAAAAAAAAAAAAAAAGATCCAGTGAACTTCCACAGCCCCAAATGATACTCATTGCTGCTGCTCACATCCATATTGGCCAGCACTGGTCACAAGAGTCCAAGTGATACTAGGAAGCATGGCTGAGGACATATGTTTGGAAAACACTCTTTGCCACATCGAGCCAATCAAGAATCCAGGAGTAATACCACAGAGGAAGAAGCTAGACATAAGCCCCAGAAAGGACAACAAAGAGAAGTAGAGCCAGCCTTCTTTTAAACCACAACACATCCTATCCAACACCGCTGTTGGCTAAAATCTACCAGAATCATTACAGTATCATTTCATACTAAAGGAAATTTTCACCTAGCCTCCAAAATGATGAACATGTGAAGTGAGGTAAAATGTCTCCCCTCCCATTGCTGCTGATGCTCCAAGCATCTCGTTTCTGTTTTCTTAGCCCACAGCAGAACAGTGTGGAGCCCCACGACTAGCAATAATATGCACAGCAATGATCTGTGGCCTGACTCACTTGGTCAGGCCTAGGGGACAACTTTCTAGCACTTGTGCTAGATTTTCATAACCTAAACTGTACTCTCTTACCACCATAACAAAGAATCCCAAAATCTCAATCTCTGACAAATAAAAGCCTCTCTCTTACTTATGCAAAATCTAGAGTGGATGTTCCTGCTCCCACAGCTGTCCTCCAAAGAGTGACAAAGGGATTCAGGCACCTTCTATTTTATACTACCACCATCTTCTACATGGAGCCTCCAAGGTTGCCATGGAGACCATGGACCTGGATAAAAGAATATGGGGAGGCCTACTAGATACACCAGCACTTGGGCAAGGAAGTCACAGACAACATTTATCCTATGCTCAGTTGGTAAGTAGTTCTGTGACCCTTCTACTCTCAAAGAGTGCTGGGAAATGTAGTCTCCCGCCTTTCCTACAACAACTTAGAGAGGCGTTGGCATTCATCATCACTGTCAGATGTCCCTACCAACACAGGCTTCATCATAGGTAGGGCCTACAACAACTTAGAAATGTAACTCTTGGTAGTCACCAAGCTTTCTTCACCACAATTCCTATCCCCCATATGACCCTTGTGCAAACCAGGCAGAAAAGGGTAGCAGGATAGAGGAAAGCCAGAAAGCTAATGTGGAGATTGAAGTCCTAGCCTTGGTCTTTTTCACCAATGTTCAAGAAGTGTTAAGAATTCCCTAGTATAAGCAGTAATACTTAACAACTTTTAAAATCACTGTAAACATAACTGAAGAAAGAAATCAGAAGCAAGGCCCCTGAGTCAAGACAATAACAGTTACATGAGGTCTTAGGCAAAGAAGTTAGGAGAGAAGTTAGGCAAAGCCAGGCATGACAGGTATGGAAAGATTATGTGTGCCTCAGAAAGCTAGAGTCAGGGCTTAATTAAAGGGACTGTTCTTGTCATTTGAGCAGTTAATAGGTAACTCAAGAAAGCTTTGAATTAGCATCTAGGTGGAGGTCCTCACTTAGATTGGTCATTAACTAAGCACTAAGCTAACTGGAGAATAAGCCTACATTAATAATACGGTGTGCACCCAGCAGATAATGATTGTATTCTAACAGTCCCAATCTCATTTTAACATTTGCTACTGCAGTAAGTGTACTCCATGCAGCGTCCAGGGAGAAGAAAGTCTCCCTGGTCAAAATGGTTGGAAAGCCTGAAATAAAGTAACACAGGTTTCCTTCCTGCAGGATGTCTCTGTTAATGTGCTCACAAAGAAGGGAGAGGCTGCAGGAGGGAGACAACCTGCAGTAGAGTATCTAAAGACAGGTTAGCTTAAACACACAGTGCATCAGTTGAAGTCCTAACAACAAATTCTGTTAAAGCAAAGAAGAGATGGGCAATGAAACCAAAGGAGTTAAGGCATTTCCAGAAGAAGGAATTTCTCTTAGGAGAACAAAAGGACATGTTTTGTTCTCCAAATACTGGAAGTAACCTGGCAATTGACACTTGTTGAATTGATAGTTCTGCTGAATTCAGGACTCCAATCTTTGGAGATGGTAGATACTAAATTTTTTTTTTTGAAAAGTGACATTTCTGGAATTCCAAGATGGCGGCTAGAGGTAGGAAGCAGAAAGTGACCCTCCTATAGTGAAATCTTGGAGAGACGCTGGAGACACACTTTGCAGGCATAATCACCGAGAAAAGGCATAACTTTGACCGCTCCACACCTCCAGCCGGTGCAGAGAATCTCCACTTCACGTTAAACTGAGAAACGAGGAGGCCCCAGGGGCCGCCAGTGGCCAGCGCCCATACGGCTTGGGAAGACGCGGACCAGGTGAGCTTCGCGGTACCGCGGTAGCCCCACAGACAAGCCTGGGCCGGAGCAGCATAGCCCCCTGGACAGACTGACCTCCACCCAGGGAAAAAAGAGAAACTGAGTACTAAGCAATAAGAACAGTTAAGACGCTGGAAAGAGGGTGGGGCACCCTGAGCGCTGAAGATTGGGGGAAGGGAACCCTTCCCGGGACTGTAAATAAACAAGCCGGGCAGCCGGAGAGCCTCTGGTGGGAGCTGGGCGCGCCCAGCAACCAGGAGCGGGGAAGCTGGTGAGAGGAGGGAAAACCCACTTCCCACGTGAACTGTAAATAAACACGCAGGCCTGACAACGCGGGAGAGTGTCACCTTTCCCAGTGCTTGGAAAGGGGAAAGCCTGTAGCAGAGGCCCCCGCACAGGAGAACTCTGAGCAAACAAAGCCTGTGGGACCAGGTGAGCGCTAGCTCACCCCAGAGATCTGCATAAATAACACCGCCAGCTACAGGCTGAGAGCAGCAGGCAGGCAAGTCACAGTTGCAGATACCACTCTCAGAACTGTCTCCAGACGCTTTTTTTTCTTTTTCTCCCTACCTTTGATGAGAGAACAACCGAATTACACCTGCAAGCCGAAAAACTTACTGAAACTGTATTGCATTTGAACTGGGGACACTTGGTGGGTTTTTTTTTTTTTTCATCTGTGTGTGTGTGAGTGTAGTTTTGTTCTACTTTATGCATCCCCTTTGATGAGACAACTACAGAACAACATCTGAGGCACCAACTCCAGGACTGGAGATTGAGACGGACATCCAAATTATTAAGACTGAAATTGCATTGCATATAAACTTGGAAGTTTTTTGGTTTTTTTTTTTTTTAATTTTCTATTTTCCATTTTATTTTAATTCATTCTTATATATAGATATTACTTTCATATACTTATTTTTTATTTTTTTTATCTTTGATTTTCAATCCTCTCTCTGTCTCTCTATTGTCTGTTCAGCTTACTGTCGATTACTACACTAACACTCCCTGTTTATACCTTTGAAACTCTCTTGTCTGATACCTTGTTCTGCTTTCTCCCTCTTGTATGTATATTTGTTTTCCCCTTTTCTTTAACTTCTTGCTTTCCATCTCAGCTCACTCTTCCATTCTCAATATTACCATTGTTATTATTACAAGCTAGAAAATACTTAATTACACACAGTACAGGGACAGTAACAACACCAAGCACAATGACAGGAAGACAGAAAAAACAAGGAAACCAGTTTCCCCACAGCAAAAAATTAGTACAGGAACCAGAGGGGAAAGAAGAGAACAGAAGCTCAGATCCAGACTCCAACAAAATGAAGATAAACTATGCCAAAGGACCCAATGAAGCCCACAAGAATAATTTAAAAGAAGATATACTACAAGTACTCAATGAGAATTTTATAGAGATGATACTGGATAGGGTCAACCAAAATGTACAGGAGACACTCAAGAAATTCCAAGACAATAAAAATAGAGAATTTGAAAAAGCAAAAGAAGAAATAAAGGAAACCATAGAAGCACTGTATAAACACCAAAGTGAAAGAGAGAACACAATGAATAAATGGATAAATGAACTCAGGACAAAAATAGACAACAATAAAGAAGAAAACAGCCAGGATATGGAAAACCTCAGAAAAAAGAACGAAACAGAACTGCAAAACAAAACGGAAGGCCAATCCAGCAGAATAGAACAAACAGAAGACAGAATCTCAGAACTTGAAGATGAAATGGTAATTAAAGGAAAAACCGAAGAACTATTAATTAAACAACTCAAGACCTGTGAAAAGAAAATGCAAGAACTCACTGACTCCATCAAAAGACCAAACTTGAGAATCATGGGCATCGAAGAAGGAGAAGAGGTGCAAGCGAAGGGAATGCGTAATATATTCAACAAAATAATAACGGAAAATTTCCCAAATCTAGAGAAAGATATTCCCATACAGATGCAAGAGGCCTCCAGGACACCAAACAGACCAGATCAAAATAGAACTACTCCACGACATATCATCATTAAAACAACAAGTTCAGAAACTAAGGAAAGAATATTGAAGGCTGTAAGAGAGAAAAAACAAGTAACATACAAAGGTAAACCCATCAAAATCACAGCAGACTTCTCAACAGAAACATTAAAAGCAAGAAGAGCGTGGGGTGAGATCTTCCGGGCACTGAATGAAAATAACTTCAACCCCAGGATACTCTACCCAGCAAAGCTATCATTCAAAATAGATGGAGCAATAAAAGTCTTCCATGATAAGCAGAAACTAAAACAATATGTGACCACAAAGCCACCATTACAAAAGATTCTGCAAGGGATCCTGCACACAGAAAGTGACACCCAACTTAACCATGAAAAGGCAGGCAGCACCAAACCACAGGATAAGAAAAAGCAAGACAGTAGAGAGTAACATCAAGTTAGGTACACACAATCAAACCTTCAAACAACTAAGACAACTAAATGGCAGAAATCACCACATACCTATCAGTACTAACGCTTAATGTTAATGGACTTAATTCACCCATCAAAAGACACCATTTGACAAAATGGATTAAAAAAGAAGATCCAACAATTTCTTGCTTACAGGAGACTCATCTCACCGACAGAAATAAGCATATGCTTAGGATGAAAGGCTGGAAGAAGATTTACCAAGCCAATGGCCCCCGAAAACAGGCAGGAGTAGCAATACTTATCTCTGACAAAGTAGACTTCAAACCTACATTGATCAAACGAGATAAAGAAGGACATTCCATACTAATAAAAGGGGAAATAGACCAAAAGGAAATAATAATCATCAATCTGTACGCACCCAATGTCAACGCACCTAATTTCATCAAACATACCCTGAAAGACCTAAAAGCATATATAAACGCCAACACAGTGGTTGTGGGAGACTTTAACACTCCATTATCATCAATAGATAGGTCATCCAAACAAACAAAAAAAAAAAGCTGGACATCGATCTACCATTTGATCCAGCAATACCACTCTTGGGGATATACCCAAAAGACTGTTACTCCAGAGGCACCTGCACATCCACGTTTATTGCGGCACTATTCACAATAGCCAAGTTATGGAAACAGCCAAGATGCCCCAGCACTGACGAATGGATTAAGAAAATGTGGTATCTATACACAATGGAATTTTATGCAGCCATGAAGAAGAACGAAATGTTATCATTCGCTGGTAAATGGATGGAATTGGAGAACATCATTCTGAGTGAGGTTAGCCTGGCCCAAAAGACCAAAAATCGTATGTTCTCCCTCATATGTGGACATTAGATAAAGGGCAAACACAACAAGGGGATTGGACTATGAGCACATGATAAAAGCGAGAGCACATAAGGGAGGGGTGAGGATAGGTAAGACACCTAAAAAACTAGCTAGCATTTGTTGCGCTTAATGCAGAGAAACTAAAGCAGATACCTTAAAGCAACTGAGGCCAACAGGAAAAGGGGACCAGGAACTAGAGAAAAGGTTAGATAAAAAAGAATTAACCTAGAAGGTAACACCCACACACAGGAAATCAATGTGAGTCAATGCCCTGTATAGCTATCCTTATCTCAACCAGCAAAACCCCTTGTTCCTTCCTATTATTGCTTATACTCTCTCTACAACAAAATTAGAGATAAGGGCAAAATAGTTTCTGCTGGGTATTGAGGGGGGGGAGCAGGAGGGGGTGGAGTGGGTGGTAAGGGAGGGGGTGGGGGCAGGGGGGAGAAATGAACCAAGACTTGTATGCACATATGAATAATAAAAGAAAAATGAAAAAAAAAAAAACATTAAAAAAAAAAAAAAACTCAATAAAGAAATCCAAGATCTAAAATATGCAATAGATCAAGTGGACCTAGTAGATGTCTACAGAACATTTCATCCAACCTCTACACAATATACATTCTTCTCAGCAGCCCATGGAACCTTCTCCAAAATAGATCATATCCTAGGGCACAAAGCAAGCCTCAGCAAATATAAGAAAATAGAAATAATACCATGCATACTATCTGACCACAATGCAGTAAAAGTAGAACTCAACAACAAAAGTAAAGACAAAAAACATGCAAACAGCTGGAAACTAAATAACTCATTACTTAATGAAGAATGGATCATCGACGCAATAAAAGAGGAAATTAAAAAGTTCCTAGAAGTCAATGAAAATGAAAACACAACCTACCGGAACCTATGGGACACAGCTAAGGCAGTCTTGAGAGGAAAGTTTATAGCCATGAGTGCATATATTAAAAAGATTGAAAGATCCCAAATCAATGACCTAATGATACATCTCAAACTCCTAGGAAAACAAGAACAAGCAAATCCCAAAACAAATAGAAGGAGAGAAATAATAAAAATAAGAGCTGAAACCAACGAAATAGAAACCAAAAAAACCATACAAAGAATTAATGAAACAAAAAGTTGGTTCTTTGAAAAAATAAACAAGATCGATAGACCCCTGGCAAACCTGACTAAAATGAGGAGAGAAAAAACCCAAATTAGTAGAATTAGGAATGCAAAAGGGGAGATAACAACAAACACCATGGAAGTCCAGGAAATCATCAGAGACTACTTTGAGAACCTATATTCAAATAAATTTGAAAATCTAAGAGAAATGGACAGATTTCTAGATACATATGATCATCCAAAACTGAACCAAGAGGAAATTAATCACCTGAATAGACCTATAACACAAAATGAAATTGAAGCAGCAATCAAGAGTCTCCCCAAAAAGAAAAGTCCAGGACCTGATGGATTCTCTGCTGAATTCTATCAGACCTTTAAAGAAGAACTGATACCAACCCTCCTTAAACTGTTCCATGAAATAGAAAGGGAAGGGAAACTGCCAAACACATTTTATGAAGCCAGTATTACACTTATCCCAAAACCAGGCAAAGACACCTCCAAAAAGGAGAACTATAGGCCAATCTCCTTAATGAACATTGATGCAAAAATCCTCAACAAAATAATGGCAAATTGAATTCAGCAACACATCAAAAAGATTATTCACCACGACCAGGTAGGCTTCATCCCAGGGATGCAGGGGTGGTTCAACATACGAAAATCAATAAACCTAATAAACCACATTAACAGAAGCAAAGACAAAAACCACTTGATCATCTCAATAGATGCAGAAAAAGCCTTTGATAAGATCCAACATCATTTCATGATAAAAGCTCTAAGAAAACTAGGAATAGAAGGAAAGTTCCTCAACATTATAAAAGCTATATATGACAAACCTACAGCCAGCATTATACTTAACGGAGAAAAATTAAAACCATTCCCTCTAAAATCAGGAACCAGACAAGGATGCCCACTATCTCCACTCCTATTCAACATAGTACTGGAATTCCTAGCCAGAGCAATTAGGCAAGAAGAAGGAATAAAAGGAATACAAATAGGTAAAGAAACTGTCAAAATATCCCTATTTGCAGACGACATGATCCTATACCTTAAAGACCCAAAACACTCTACTCAGAAGCTTCTAGACATCATCAATAGCTATAGCAAAGTAGCAGGATATAAAATCAACATAGAAAAATCATTAGCATTTCTATACACTAACAATGAGCAAACGGAAAAAGAATGTATGAAAACAATTCCATTTACAATAGCCTCAAACAAAATCAAATACCTAGGTGTAAACCTAACAAAAGATGTGAAAGACCTCTACAAGGAAAACTATACACTTCTGAAGAAAGAGATTGAGGAAGACTATAGAAAGTGGAGAGATCTCCCATGCTCATGGATTGGTAGAATCAACATAGTAAAAATGTCGATACTCCCCAAAGTAATCTACATGTTTAATGCAATTCCCATCAAAATTCTAATGACATTCATTAAAGAGATTGAAAAATCTACTGTTAAATTTATATGGAAACACAAGAGGCCACGAATAGCCAAGGCAATACTCAGTCAAAAGAACAATGCAGGAGGTATCACAATACCTGACTTCAAACTATATTACAAAGCAATAACAATAAAAACAGCATGGTACTGGCACAAAAACAGACATGAAGACCAGTGGAACAGAATAGAGGATCCAGATATGAAGCCACACAACTATGAGCAACTCATCTTTGACAAAGGAGCTAAAAATATACGATGGAGAAATAGCAGCCTCTTCAACAAAAACTGCTGGGAAAACTGGTTAGCAGTCTGCAAAAAACTGAAACTAGATCCATGTATATCACCCTATACCAAGATTAACTCAAAATGGATCAAGGATCTTAATATCAGACCCCAAACTCTTAAGCTGATACAAGAAAGAGTAGGAAATACTCTGGAGTTAGTAGGTATAGGTAAGAACTTTCTCAATGAAACCCCAGCAGCACAGCAACTAAGAGATAGCATAGATAAATGGGACCTCATAAAACTAAAAAGCTTCTGTTCATCAAAAGAAATGGTCTCTAAACTGAAGAGAACACCCACAGAGTGGGAGAAAATATTTGCCAATTATACATCAGACAAAGGACTGATAACCAGAATATACAGGGAACTTAAAAAACTAAATTCTCCCAAAACTAATGAACCAATAAAGAAATGGGCACGTGAACTAAACAGAACTTTCTCAAAAGAAGAAATTCAAATGGCCAGAAAACACATGAAAAAATGCTCACCATCTCTAGCAATAAAGGAAATGCAAATTAAAACCACACTAAGATTCCACCTCACCCCTGTTAGAATAGCCATCATCAGCCACACCACCAACAACAGGTGTTGGCGAGGATGCGGGGAAAAAGGAACCCTCTTACACTGTTGGTGGGAATGTAGACTAGTACAACCACTCTGGAAAAAAATTTGGAGGCTACTTAAAAAGCTGGACATCGATCTACCATTTGATCCAGCAATACCACTCTTGGGGATATACCCAAAAGACTGTTACTCCAGAGGCACCTGCACATCCATGTTTATTGCGGCACTATTCACAATAGCCAAGTTATGGAAACAGCCAAGATGCCCCAGCACTGACGAATGGATTAAGAAAATGTGGTATCTATACACAATGGAATTTTATGCAGCCATGAAGAAGAACGAAATGTTATCATTCGCTGGTAAATGGATGGAATTGGAGAACATCATTCTGAGTGAGGTTAGCCTGGCCCAAAAGACCAAAAATCGTATGTTCTCCCTCATAGGTGGACATTAGATCAAGGGCAAACACAACAAGGGGATTGGACTTTGATCACATGATAAAAGCGAGAGCACACAAGGGAGGGGTGAGGATAGGTAAGACACCTAAAAAACTAGCTAGCATTTGTTGCCCTTAATGCAGAGAAACTAAAGTAGATACCTTAAAGCAACTGAGGCCAATAGGAAAAGGGGACCAGGAACTAGAGAAAAGGTTAGATCAAAAAGAATTAACCTAGAAGGTAACACCCACGCACAGAAATCAATGTGAGTCAATGCCCTGTATAGCTATCCTTATCTCGATCAGCAAAACCCCTTGTTCCTTCCTATTATTGCTTATACTCTCTCTACAACAAAATTAGAGATAAGGGCAAAATAGTTTCTGCTGGGTATTGAGGCGGGGAGCGAGAGGGGGTGGAGTGGGTGGTAAGGGAGGGGGTGGGGGCAGGGGGGAGAAATGGACCAAGCCTTGTATGCACATATGAATAATAAAAGAAAAATGAGAAAAAAATTAAAATAAATAAATAAAAAGAAAAGTGACATTTCTATGGGCTAAAGGCACACAGAGATGACCACCAATTCTGCTAAAACTAAATGGAATTTTTCTCCAAAAAAATCAAACACAGAATTATCATATGACCTAGCAATTCCAGTTCTAGGTATATACCCCAAAGAAGTACAAGGAAGAACTCAAATATATATTTGTAATTCATATTCAAAGCAGGGTTCTTCATAATAGTAAAGGTGGAAACAACGTAATGGCTCAGGGATGGATGAATGGATAAACAACATGGTGTATAGGTAAGACAGTTATTAGCCTCAAAAAGGAACTAAATTCTTATACATGCTACAACATGGGTGAATCTTAAAAGACTAATATTGTGCTAAGTAAAGTAAGCCAGACACAAATAAAGAAGTACTGCGTGAGTCCACTCAAACTAGTTAGAATAGGCAAATTTAGAGATATAGAAAGCAGAATGGGGGTTAACAAGGGCTGGGGGAGAGTGAAAATGGGGACTTACTGTTTAATGGGTACAGAGTTTTGATTTGGAATAAGAAAACTCAAATAGTTCAGTAGGCAGAGCACAGAGAATTTTATCATACTCTGCATAAGATAAACATGGATACATGTTTTTGCTCATTTGTCTAAACACACAGAATGTACAACACTGAGGGTGAATTCTAGTGTAAATTAAGGACTTGGGGGGGATTGTGACATACAATGTATTATAGGGTCATCAATTGGAACAAGCATACTATTCTGGTGGGGGATGTTGATCAGGAGCTTGTGGGGGTCAGGGCTGAGGGAAATCTCTGTACATTACTCCAGTTTTACTGTGGACCTCAGCGTGTTCTGAAAAACAAAATCTTTTTTTTTTTGGCAGAACTGAGGTGTGACAGGGCTCTACAACCTTTTTGTTTTTGCTCTTTTCCAAATAGGGTATTGTGTTTATGTCCAGGCTGGCCTGGACCTCGAGCCTCCTATTTACACTTCCTGCAGAACTAGGATGACAGGCATGCCATCATGACCAGCTTTTTTCTCTTTTTCTTTTTTTTTTGGTGGTACTGGGGCTTGAACTCAGGGCTTCACACTTGCTAGGCAGGTGGGTGCTCTACCACTTGAGACACTCTGCCAGCCCTTTTTGGTGTTGGTATTTTCAAGATAGGCTCTTGAAAATTATTTGCCCAGGCTGGCTTCACACCATTATCCTCATGGAGGCAGAGATTCTGCCTCTTTAGTAACTAGGATTACAGGCATGAGCCACCTCACCCCACTAAAATCTTAATAAAAGTTCTGGTGATAGATATTGGTGATGGCTACATAACAATGTAGGTATAATTAATGGCTAAAATGGGCAGGGCTGATGTGGGAGGACCGTGAGTTTAAGCCCACCCTGGGCTATGTAGGGAGACTGTGTCTTAAAAAAAAAAAAAACCAAAGAAATGAAAGATTAAAATGGTAAATTTTGTCATATACATCTCACCACAATTTAAAAACTAAAATCCAATGTATGTATTGTGTCCCTTGTGGCCCAGGGTAGTTTTCTTTCCCAACAGTGTCCAATTCTTTTTGTTTGTGTCAAAGGCCTGCCCTTCTCAAAGTTTAACCAATCACTCCGTCCTGGTGACACAGAACCTCAGATTCAGATCCACACAAACCCACATAAAACAGTATATTCAAAGACAGGGAAAGATGCCACAAATCCAACCTGGACTTGCTATGAGGACAGGAAATAGGAAGTGCCTCTCAGAGTCTAAGATTTCCCTAAAACACACAGGGGGCTGCTGAATCGCTGCCCTCCACCACCGGCCTTTTCAAGTACTGCATTGTCAATGAGACCTTCTGTACTGAGGAAAACCTGTGTCTTTCCTTTCCAGTACAGGGGCTAGCTCTCTTCTGAGCACTTGGAATATAGCTAATCCTACTATTTTATTTTATTACATTTTAACTAATTAACTGTAAATAGCCACATGGGGCTTCAGGCTACCACGCAGGATATTATAGATATTTTACAAAATAGTCAAGTGACAGATTTCTCTATTTTTGGAGGAAATGCCAAAAAAAGCTGTGAGAGTAGAGATTAGGAAGCCAGGAGAGGGTAGGGGTGGGGAGGTCATCTGTTTAATCCAGAAACCCATTTACTGTGTCCATCCTTTTGCAAGCCTATGGAAATAATTTTAATTACGGTGTATTGAGAAGTGATTTATTCAAAACGCGGACAAGGTTAAGTAAAGGGAGTTTAGGGTATTGTCAAGATTTGAGGCAATCTGGACCCATAGTAAGCAAAGGTGGTACGTGCTTGTTCAGGAGCTCTGGAATTCACGGCTGTATGGTCATACCCAGCTGGTCAGAAGGGCCCTTGGCAGCAGGTGAAGACTTACTACACACGTACATGTTGCTGCATACATACATGTATACACACACACCAGCCCAGAAAAGCGAAGCCACTGCACACAAATTTGTCAGAGTTGACACCAGCAGGCAGAGGACAGAGTTGTGCCTCATGGCAAAAGGGACATTTAACCATTGAGAGAAGAGTGTTCAAATTCCAATTGGGAGCAGAAGGAAAGGTTGAGCAAACCAAGTGGTTCTAGGTGAAATGGGCCCCTGAACTTTTCTGAAAAGATGTGGTGCTCAAGAAAATACTCAACCCGGTCAGCAATGTCAAGAGAGGTTCTCAATGGCCCAGCTGCCACTTGTTTGAACAAGCCTGACACCCCGCCCTCTTCCATCTGTGGGGGGACGACAGGAATTTGCTCTGTAAAACAGCCAGATCCAGCTGCCTCCAGTAAACAAGGAATTGTAGTGGCCAGAATGTGTGGCTCAGTGGTAGAGCACTTGCCTAGCATGCAAAGGTCCTGGGTTCCAACCCTAGCACTATAAAAGAAAAAAAAAAGTAATAAGCCTAGCTCATGATGACAGCATGCCAGGCCAGCAACGCATTTCTCTTCTCATATGCTTTGAGGTTTAAGGCATGCATTGCTATCCCTTTTGGCCAGTGGAGAAACTAAGGCACAAGGATTCCTAGGTAATTACTGTCTCACATATACTGCTTAAGAATGTCACCCAAGTGCCAAAGACTTGAGGTAAGGAAAATAGCCAAGCAACAATTCATTCCACACCTGCAGAAACTCTGGCCAGCACAAAGGTAGTGACTTGAAAGTGGATTTTCGTAGTACACTGGAGGCGATGGAGACCTTGAATCCCTGAGTACTTGCACATCACGTGATCAAATCCACCTGTCGCACGGTGGTAGCTCACACTCCACTGTCAGTGGAATTAAAGTGTACAAAAGAACACTGGGCTATTTTAAGAGGCCGCACACATGCACGTGCGCTTGTAAGCCACTGATTGTCACTTTTGGCTGCAGAATGGAATTGTGTGGGAAGCACTGGACCCTTACTTACTCTCAAGGCCTCAATATGGATATCATTGGTCTGGGGTGGGCAAGGAGCATTTTAACAGCTCCCAAGGTGAGTCTCACATAGCCTGTGCTGGGACCCATGCCAGTAACGATGGGCAGAAGTGAGAAAGTAAAAGTTTGAGAAGGGGTTGAGGAGAGCCCTCAGCATTGTCTGGCCTATAGTGTGTTTCTTGGGCTACCGGTATTTTTATTGTTACTTGGTTTTGGCACTACTGGGGTTTGAACCAGGGGCCTCACACTTCCTAGGCAGTTGCTCTACCACTTTTTGCATTAGTTATTTTTCAGGCAGCCCTCTGACCATGATCTTCCTACCTATGCCTCCCAGTACCCTGGATCACAGGCGTGCCCACTATGCCCAGCTTGGTTGACAAGGGGTCTTACTAACATTTTGCCCTGGCTGGCCTTGAACCAGGTTCCCTCTTGATGTCTGCCTCCCTCTGCCTGCCAAATAGCCGGGATTAGGGATGTGCACCATTATGCCTGGCTAATCGGATCTTTTAAAAGACTGAGGAACAAACTGGTCTAAATGCCAGTGGCCTCTATTTTCTTATCTGTAAAAAGGCACCATGTCACCTACTACCTTCTCCAAAAGGCGGGGCGGTAGTGTCCTAAGTGTCAGAAGGTGGGAGGATGGGGAGGGGACAAGAGGAGAGTTTAGGGGAAGGGGGGCAGGAGTGTCATGGGTTGTGAGAGGAATAGGAAAGCAGGAGTGGGCTGGGGATGAAGTGGGCACCTGCCCTCACCTGCATCGTAGAAGGCGTCGAGCACCGCCGTCTCCCCGAAGTCAAGCTCCCCAAAGGGCACGGAGGTGAGGTGAGCACCCTCAGCCTCGCACGCCCGAAACAGGCACTTCAGGGCTCCCGCCTCAGGGCCGCCGGCCGGGCTGCCCTGGGAGCTCTCGTTGCGCACGTATACTGCCCGCAGAGCCCGCCGCGGCCGGTTCCCGCCCTCACCCTCGCCTTCGCCCTCGCCGCAGCTGCCTCCTGCGGCGTCCGCTGTCGCCCCGTCGGGCTCCGCCAGCCCCGTCGCGGCCTCTCCCCCAGGCGGCAATTGGCACTGAGGTGACTCGCCTGCCGCTCCGGGTTCCTCGGCCAGGGACGTCCCGCCGCCGCTCTCCATGTGGTCGCGCGGTGTAGTCGGCGGCTGCGACCTGTTGCGGGCCACAAGTTGCGGCGGCCGCGCAGTCCCAGCACCTGCACCTGAGAGCCCGGGGACCTCTGTCGCACGGGTGGCCCTGAGGCGGGCAGGTGACAGCAGGGCCCTCCGCGGCGTACTAAGGCTCAGGCCCCGAGCGCCCTTTGAAGGCCCGCGAGAAGAGGCGGGGGCTGGGACGTCAGGGCGAGCGGAGGGGGCGGCGGGGCGGGCGACGGGGCAGCAGCCGGAAGGGCGCCCCCTGCCGCCTCCCCCCGGCAGCGCCAGAGCAGGGACACTGGCCGAGTCAAGGATTCCAGGACTCGTTTCCCACCCATCGTCCCAGTCTGACCACCCTCAGGAGCCCCAATTTTTCTCAAAGCAAGTTGAAGTATTTTCAAGCAGGGTACAGACTCTCGCATATCACCGATTGGATGCAAATATTCAATTCCAAACTAAGCACAGAAGCAGTTTGAACTCAGTGTGGGGATGTGCACAGGCCTGGTTTTGTACTCTTCATCCTCAGCTGCCCGGCTTGTCCTGACTTTCACTGTGACCTTGACAAGGCACCGGAGGCACCAGCAACAAACCTTGTTTGCTTGGGAAATAGACTCCAAGTTCAGTGCCTGACCTATGAAGTTCTGAGAACCCAAAGGGGCCCTCACTGCGCATGCTGCACTCCTCACCATGTTAGTGTCAAATCTTAAATTGTATTTAAAAAGATAGGATGCACTGGGCATTGTCACTGAGTTTTTAATAACAGCTTTGATTTATAAAACACACACCATCTAATTCACTCATTTAGCATATCCACTGAATATGTGTTTGTTTTCCTTCTTGTTTTATGGTGGGACTGGGATTTGAACTCAGGGCTTTGCACTTGCAAAGCAGGCACTCTATCACTTAAGCCATACGCCTGGTCCATTTTGCTCTGGTTAATTCGCAAATGGGACCTTGCAAATTATTTGCAAGTGATGGGCTCCAACTGTGATCCTTCTAATCCCAGCCTCCCAAGCAGCTATAATTACAGGCCACAGATGCTCAGCTTCAATGTTTTTTTGGTTTTTGTGTTTATTTGTGTTGTTTTGTTTTGTTTTATAGTCACAGACTTGTGTAGACATCACCATGATTTTAGAACATTTTCACACACACACCCCCAAACCCAATAACCACTAGAAATCACTCTCCACCGACCCCCCCAAAAAATATCCCCAGCCCTAGGCAACCACCAATCTACTTCCTGTCCCTATAGCGTTGTCTGTTCTCGGCATTTCATATATAAATAGAATTATACGAAGTGTGGATGTGGATTTGCATTTGCCTTGGGTATACACCTAGGAGGGGATTTCTGGATTGCATGGTGAATCTACGTTTAACCTTTGGAGAAACTGCCACTGTTTTCCAAAGTGGCTGGCACCATCTGGCATTCCCACCAGCAACCTATGAGGGTCCCAGTTTCTCCACATTGTCACCAACGCTCATTATCATTTTTTTGATTACGGCCATCCCAGTGGTGTGACGTCGTATCTCACTGTGATTTGAATTTGCATTTCCCTGAGGGCTAAGGATGGTGAGCATCTTGTTATGTACTTACTCACCATTTGTGTAACTTCTTTGGGTCCTTTGCCCACTTTTAACTGGGTATTTGCCATTTTAATATTGAGTGGTAAGAGTTCTTTACCTATTGTGGATATGAGTCCCTTATCTCACTTTCTTGATGATGTCATTTGTCATTTTCACACAGGCAGAACAGGATTTAACTGCTGAAACAACACTCCAGCTTCTCTTCACATTTCAGTAACAATACAGCCCGGGGTCCACCCCCTCCCAAAAAAAAAAAAAGACAGCAGAAAGTGCCCATGTAAATCCTTGAAGAAATCCTGCCTTAGCTGCATCCCTGACAGAAATCAGGAGCTTCATGAGTGGCAGTGGAAAACAGGCTCAGAGGAAATCTATGAGAACACACACAGACCAGAGCTGGGACAGCTCTCAGTATTTCTGTACTAAGACTTTTTTCTCATGATGCTATAAAAGGACCCGTGTTCTTTATAATCCTGTAATGCATAATAGCAGTAATTTTCTTAATGAGCCTGTTCATCTGAAATTACTAGAGTGACTGGCACAGTCTTTCAAAGGGCAAAGATGCCCACTTGGAAACCTCTTGCCAGGGTCTTGCTGTTGACTTCACTGCAATCTTCCCAGTTCCTCTCAGCACTATCTGGGGCCCTGCTGATTGAGTGAGACGTGCAGGGCTTGTGAATTATGGCTGGAATATCTTCCCTCAAATACAAACCCTGCTGAGCAAAGAAGCCAGCATTTGCCCAAGCTAACGAGCACCTGTGGCACACACAGCCCACTGTCTCGTTGTGTCCAGCAATTCGCACACCTGAAGCAAGCACCTTCTCAATGGCCACAAGCTCCTCTTAGTCCCTTGGAGGAGAAAATTGCAAAATGCTGGATTAGTCTTTTCTGTTTAGTTGAACAGTTGTTCCTTTCTTACCCTTGTCTTGCATGTCCTGGAAACCTCTTTTACTCTAATGCAGAGGTATCATTATATGTCTTCCAGATATGTAAATGAGGTCTTTTCTTTGTACCTTCTCCCTGTGGCTTCTAATTTAATCCTCTTCCTCGTGGCAACTCTCCAAGTACTTTCCCCGAGAGGGTCTCTTTTTTCCAGGGATTGCAGACCCTGGGGTCCTTTCTCCAGGACATTACTTCCAGGTTACTCTCTGCCCTGATGATTCTCTTCTAGAGGATTCCCTGTTTGTCTCTATTGCCGTTTTGCATATATAAGACTTTTTTAATTCAACTTTATTTTGAGATAATTGTAGATTTATATGCAGTTGTAAGAAATCATACAGAGAGCTAGTGTGTGACCCAGCTTCCCCCAACCGTAACATCTTTTTAAACCTGATCTAAACCAGGATATTGACATTGATGTAATCAAAATAGGAAACAGCTCCATTGCCACCAGGATCCTTCCTGTTAGCCTTTGAAAGCTACTACAATCTCTCTCTGCACCCTCATCCCTAAGCACCAATCTGTTCTCCATTTCTATAATTTTGTCTTTTCAACAGTGTTAGGGAAATGGAATCGTAGAGTATGAAATGTTCAGGGATCTTTTTAACTGAGCATAATTTCGTGGTAGGAATACACAATTCCTACCTACTTTCCCGATTCGCGCATCAGCATGTGCTGATTCGGTACCAGCAGTCCGTTCCGTGATGTGGGCGTACCGCCGTTTCCTTCACAGCCACCATTTGAAGGCTATGTGGGTTGTTTTCAGTCTTAGACTGTAATGAAGAAAGCGGCTATGAACTTTCATTACAGGGTTTTGTATGAACACGAGTTTGCATTTTTCAGGCCCAGGAATAAAAATCCTGGACCATATGGTAATTGTGTGTTTAATTTTTTATGAAACCATCCAGTCGTTTTCCACAGAGGCTATTCCATTTTATGGTCCCACTCACAATGCGTGTGACCTGGTTTTCCCATATCACAAAGTCATTCTGATAGATGTGTAGGGATGTCCTGTTGTGGTTTGACTTGCATTTTCCCAATGGCTAGTGAGGTTGACCATCTATCCATGTGCTTCTTTGCCATCTATATGCCATCTTTGGTGAAATATTTGTTCATATCTTGTGTCCATTTTCTAAGTGGATTTTTTAATTGTTGAGTTTGAATATACTTTATATATTCTAGATTCTAGTTCTTTGATGAATATGTGATTGCAATTATTTTCTCCAAGTGTGTAGCTTGTTTTCATCCTCTAACAGGATCTTTCACAGAGCAAAAGTTTTTAGCCCTTTTTATGTTTGGTGGGATTGGGGTTTGAACTCAGGGCTTCGCACTTGCTATGCAGGTGCTGTACCACTTGCACCATACTCCAGTCCATTTTGCTCTGGTTATTTTGGAGATTGAGTCTCACAAACTATTTCTTCGGACTGGCCTCAAATTGCAATCCTCCTGATCTCTGCCTCCTAATAGCTAGGATTACAGGCATGAGCCACCAGTACCCAGCCAAATTTTTAATCTTGATGAGGTCCAGATGATCAATTTTGCTATTTATGGATTGTGCTTTTAGTTCCAATATAAAGAACTCGGCCTAGCCCTGGGGCCTGAAGATTTTCTCCCTTTTTTTTTTAAGTTCTGTAGTCACATTTTACATTTAAGTCCATCAAGATATTTTATATGAATTGTAAAGTTTAGATTGAAGGTCATTTTATTTCCATATGGATGCTCAGTTTCTTCATCCAGCACCATTGGGTGAACAGGCTAACCTTCCCTTATTGAGTTGCTTTTGCCCCTTTGTCAAAAATCAGTTGTGCCTATGTGTGGGAGTCTATTTCTGGGTTCTCTGCTCTATCCCACCGACTTATGTGCCTATCCCCATAGAACACTGCACTGTCCTCATTACTGAAACTATATAGTAGCCCTTAATATGAGCGAGAGTGAGTCCTCCTTTAGTCTCCCTTTCCAAGATTGTTTTAGGTATATTAAGACCTGTGTTTTTCCATGCAAAGTTCAGAATGGGTTTGTCTGTGTCTACAAAAAACTTGCTACAATTTTGATAGGAATTCTAGTAAGCCTATAGATCAATACGGAGAAAATTATCATCATCATTGTCATTATTTTGGTGTCATCAGACAGGGTCTTGCCATATAGCTCAGGCGAGTCTCACAAACTTCCTGCTTCTGCATCCCAAGTGCTGGGATTACAGACATGCACCACCATGCCTGACTGAGAATTAACATCGTTATTACATTAAATCTTCCAAATTAGAACATGGTATGCCTCGTCTTTTATTTACACCTTATGTGATTTCCATCATTAGAATTTCTAATTTTCAACAGCAGATACTGTACATGTTAAGCTTGTATTCAAGTATTTCATTTTCTTTGGAGTGACTGTAAATGGTATAGTGTTCAGTCTTGGCTCCTCACGGTCATTGTTACTATGTGGAAATGCAACTTTCTGTGTATTAACTTTGTGTTACACAACCTCACTGATCTCACTAGTTCAGGAAAATTTGTTTTGCTTTCTTGCGATTTTAAATGTAGATAATCATGCAACCTGTAAATAAGAACAGTTTTATTTCTTCTTTCCAATCTGTATGTCTTCTATTTCTTTTTCTTGCTTTATCACTGTGGCTAGAATTTGCAGAACTATGTTGAAAGACTAGTGAAGGTGGGCATCCTTACCTTGTTCCTGGTCTTAGTAGGGAATTCAGGTCTTTAACCCTGAGTATGATTATTAATAAGTTTTTGTGGGTGCCTTTCAAGTTAAAGAAGTTTCCCTCTACTCCTAGTTTGCTAGGCATTTTCATTGTTCCTGGGTATTAGATTTGTTCAGGTATTTTATGACATGGTCATAGGAATTTTCCTCATTAGCCTGTTGATATGGTAGAGTGCATTGATCGATTTCCAAATGTTGGACCAAACTTGCATACTTGGAATAAATCCCACTTGGTTGTGTTTTACAGTTCTTTTTATACCTTGCTGAATTTGATTGCTAATTTTTTTGTACTGGGGTTTCAACTCAAGGCCTCACACTTGCTACACAGGTGCTCTACCACTTGAGCCACTCTGCCCAGCCCTAATTGCTAATATTTTTTAAAGATTTTTGCATCTTAGGTTCATGAGAATTCTGTTTCTAGGTTCTGAAGTTTTGTTTTCATTTTTGTACTGCCTTTGCTTGTGCATCTAGTAATACCAGTTTTATAAAGTGGCTTCAGAGGTATTCTGTCCTCTTCTATTTTGTGGAAGGGGTTGCGTAAAATTGATGTTACTTCTTCAAATGTTTGGTAGAATTACCCATTGAGACCACTTGGACCCAGAGATTTCTTTTGGAGGGCCTTTTAGTTACACGTTCAATTTTTTCCAATGGTTAGAAAATGATGTAGAGTTTCTATCGTATGTTAGCTGAGTATGAGTAATTTTTGGTTTTCAAGGAATTGGTCCAATTTTTCTAAAATGTTGAATTTATAATCATAGAGCTCCCATTATCTTTCTGTGGCTGGACAGTCTGTAGTGCTATCCTGTTTCATTCTTGATTTGGTGACTTGTGCCTTTCTTTTTAACAGTTTTGCTATTTATCCAATACAAATATTCAAGTCTATTGATAAACTCAAAGGTATTTTTCATTTCTCTGTTTATGATTTCTAGCCATTTGATTCTTATAGTTTCCATCTCTGTTGAAATTACCTATCTGATCTTACATGATGGCTACTTTTCCCACAAGTCTTTAACATATAACTATTTTAAATTCCCTCTGATGCTTTCAATAGTTGTGCAATTTCTTCCCTTTTGGCATGTCTTGTAATTTTTTGTTGAAAGCTGGACATTTTATATACAGCAGCAGATACTGAGATAAGCAGACCTTTAGTGTGGGACTTAATCTAGCCAGGAGTTGGGCTGCGCTGACATTTGTTTTCCTACAGACATGAGAAACTTCATTTTCCTTCACTTGTCTTCGTTCTCTGCTTTGAGGACTTACCTTTGTGCTGCTCCCCAAAGTTAAGTCACTTGCTGTTGCCCATGCTGTTATTCCTGGGGGCTTGTTAGCATGCTGGTGGGACGTGGGTGGCGGGGTGGATTCTCTAATAATCTAAGCTTCTGTGTCTGGAGTGCCTACTGGACTTACATCTGAGGAGTGTCATCTTCACAGGTGTTTCTGTCCCTCCTCCAGGGGTAGATGTCCCCATTTCCTCCCCCAAGCTGAAGTGGGTACCCACCAGTGTTTCATCCCATAGATGTGAGGTCTTCTTCCTACAAATTAAAACTTGTTTTTAAGTGAGATGGGGCAGCAGAGCAAGGGTGGGTGCTGGGTGAGTTCCCTTCACCTAGCTGCAATGGTATCTCACAAGAGCCCTCACACCTGCAGGGTAAGCCTTTTGCTCCTTAAGGACGAAGGGTCTGAGATTTCTCAATGGCTCCTGAGCCAGCACCAAGAGCTTTCCCTGAATTTTCCCAATCCTCCCTATGAGAGCCAGGAGGGGCTCCTAGAAAAACAGCCTGCAAAGGTGTTGAAGTCCTTCCCCCAACTGCTGCCCCCAGAAATTTTGCACTCTCAAGCCAGCACAGCAATTTGTCACATTTTCTAGGTTCTGATGGCATCCGATGACTTCTGTCCCTGTAAGCAAATGTGAGATCTTATGTCTCACAAGCAGTACCTCCAGATTTTGAAATGACCATTTGCTCTGCAAACTCGGTTCTCTTATAATTTCTAGTATGTCCAGATTTTTTTGTTTTATGCATGGAAAGGCATCCCTTGCAGCCCTCCACATCGCAGAGCTGAAATTGGAAGCCCTACTCAACTATACTGGACCTGCAAAAATGTCAGTTTCATAAGTTTCCACCTGAGAGAGGATGGCATAGTTTATGGATAGTATATCTTGTCAAATCTGGAAAAGATTGGGTTATTCTACACATAACTTACTGGGAGTTGATTCCCTCGTGACAGTGGTCCTCAAACTTGAGTTGTAGAATCACTGGGGGGACTTATTGAAACACAGATGACCCAGTCCTTCTGCAAAGTCTCTGATTTAGTAGGTCTGGGGCAGGGCCAACTAATTTTTACTTCTACGAAGTTCTCCAGTGGTGATACTAATGTTGCCCCTCCAGGAATCCCCCTCCAAGAACCACTGCTCTGTGGCATGTCAGAGCCCAGGGCTCATTTGCATGTTCACTTACCCATCACTTTGAGGACAGATGGTCGGCCATGAGAGGCAGCAATTATTAGGGTCTCAGCTGACATCAATAGAAGTGTCAGCAAAGAATTTTTTCCAGAATGAATACAAGAAGAAAAAAACTTTGTTTTAAAATAGAGACAGCCAGTTTTCCAATAGCGGATGAGTCTTTGAGATAACGATGTACAGACCACATGCACCTCTCTTCAAAAACCACAGTGATGCCAGAAGCCAATTCCTTAGGGTCAGGTGTTAGTGGAGACTCAAGTGCAAGTAAAGTGACTGAAGGTTTTTTTCATGTTTGTTTCCTTTGTCGAGGATCGTTGCTAATGCTTCAGTTTTGTGCTGGACATTTAGTAAAGATAAAACTGGGCTGCTCAAATTTATACAATGAATGCCATTTGGCATAAGTCCCAGTTACCCATTTATCTACTCAAATATGCATCACGTGATTACTGTCACTGTGTTAGGTGCTGGGGATACAGCAGTGAAGAAAGTCACCTGTCCTCATGGTGTTTCATTCTAGTGAGGAGAGACAGCAAACAGGAGGGACAGAGAGACAGAATAAGAATAAATGAAGCAGCATGTTGGTATGGGGAGTCAGTGGTGGATCAGGGTAAAAGTTGCTCTTTTATTTAGGGGGTTAGGAAAGGCCTCTCTGAGGAGGTGACATTTGAGCAGCAACCGGACATAAGAGATCCAGTTTTGATACCCATTGAGGTTTAGACAGATACAACTTTAAAGTGGGTGGTTAGTCACTCTGTATGTAAATATGAATTCAGCCATGTTTACAACTGGACAAAGATTTTCGCTAAAAATCTCAGGCAATTCATCCTGATACACTTCTAGGAATTATTTTAAGGACAAATTGAAATATAAGCACAGATTCATGTCAAAGGATATTCATGACAGCTTTATTTATTTTGGAGGGGCTGGGGTTTGAACTCAAGGCCTTATGCTTGCTAGGCAGGTGCTCTACCACTTGAGCCACTCTGCCAGCCCTTTCTTGTGTTGGGTATTTTCTAGATAGGGTCTCACAAACTGCGATCCTCCCAATCTCTGCCTCCTGAGTAGCTAGGATTACAGGCATGAGCCACTGGTGCCTAGCAACATTTTTATAAAAAAAAAAAAAAACTTTGAAGTTAATGAAAAATGCCCTTTGTTCCTTGACCTTCCCACCCCCACAGCTCCATTGGAAACCTCTCCTGTGATTCCAGCGCCCTCTGGAATGTTTTCATATTTACAACGATGTGCTTGTTTATTTATCTACTTCTTATTACACTCTGAGCCCCGGATGGTAGAGACTTCCTTGTTACGTCACACTAGCACCTGTCACAGCATATCAGAAGCACTCTCTGTGTGTTCAGTGAAAGACTGCTTCAATACCTCCCGCATATCTGTAAACGGACTGCTATGCAGCCACTGTGAATTAAGGTTCTGAAAAAATTAATGAAATATTAGGTATAAAAATAAATCTATATACACAGAAACACCTTGGTTATTAAGAGAGCAAAATAATTAAAGGCAGTTTCTGACTAAGATTATGATCATTTTTGCCTTCTTTTTTTTTTATTTTCTACTTTGGGCATAACATATTAGCTTCATAATCAGAAAAAAGGTCATTTAAAAAACTCAATGTCTGATCTACATTTAGTCATCACTCTGGACCTCTAAGCTTTTTAAAAAGGAAATGCAAATTAAAACCACGCTAAGATTCCACCTCACCCCTGTTAGAGTAGCCATCATTAGCAACACCACCACCAACAGGTGTTGGCGGGGATGCGGGGAAAAAGGAACCCTCTTACACTGTTGGTGGGAATGTAAACTAGTACAACCACTCTGGAAAAAAATTTGGAGGCTACTTAAAAAGCTAGACATTGATCTACCATTTGATCCAGCAATACCACTCTTGGGGATATACCCAAAAGAATGTGACACAGGTTACTCCAGAGGCACCTGCACACCCACGTTTATTGCGGCACTATTCACAATAGCCAAGTTACGGAAACAGCCAAGATGCCCCACCACTGATGAATGGATTAAGAAAATGTGGTATCTATACACAATGGAATTTTATGCAGCCATGAAGAAGAACGAAATGCTATCATTCGCTGGTAAATGGATGGAATTGGAGAACATCATTCTGAGTGAGGTTAGCCTGGCCCAAAAGACCAAAAATCGTATGTTCTCCCTCATATGGGGACATTAGATCAAGGGCAAACACAACAAGGGGATTGGACTTTGAGCACATGATAAAAGCGAGAGCACACAAGGGAGATATGAGGATAGATAAGACACCTAAAAAACTAGCTAGCATTTGTTGCCCTCAACGCAGAGAAACTAAAGCAGATACCTTAAAAGCAACTGAGGCCAATAGGAAAAGGGGACCAGGAACTAGAGAAAAGGTTAGATCAAAAAGAATTAACCTAGAAGGTAACACACACCCACAGGAAATCAATGTGAGTCAATGCTCTGTATAGCTATCCTTATCTCAACCAGCAAAAACCCTTGTTCCTTCCTATTATTGCTTATACTCTCCAACAAAATTAGAAATAAGGGCAAAATAGTTTCTGCTGGGTATTGAGGGGGTTGGGGGGAGAGGGAGGGGGCGGAGTGGGTGGTAAGGGAGGGGGTGGGGGCAGGGGGGAGAAATGACCCGAGCCTTGTATGCACATATGAATAATAAAGGAAAAAAAAAAGAAAGAAAGACTCAAGGGCTAAGTGTGGTGGTGGTGCATGCCCGTAATCCTAGCTATTTGGGAAGTAATCGGGAGGATTACGGTTCAAGGCCAGCCCTGGCAAAAAAGTTATTGAGACCTCTATCTCAATAAGTTATGTGTACCTGTGGTTCCAACTCCGTGGGAGGCATAGGTAGGAGGATCAGAGCTTGGGGTCAGCTCCAGGCAAAAACACAAGACGGAAAAGGTCTGGGGACGTGGCTCAAGCCCCTTCTTTAGCAAATGCTAGGCCGAGTTCAAACCCCAGTAACACCAAAAAAAGGAGGGGGGGAAGATTAGTAAATCTCAGTATGTGAGGCCCAGCACCAAAGTGTCAGGTGTCCTATATTATCACGAGCATGAACACCCTCAGCTCCAACTGCTCCATCTTCCTCCTCATCCCATCCCAGATTCTCAGCACTAGATGAATTTCTATGTAAGTAGTCCATTCTACCTCCAGGCTGGAAGCTCCCTTTTGAGATTTCTCCCTCTCTAAAGCCAGGTCCTTCTACATGTTCCAGATTTACTTTCTCCAAGGAGATCATCCTGATGGAGAACAAAAAACATTTTCCAAGCACCTCCTGGGACCAAGGCAGGGGGATGGGTGGGCACTTCACACACCTGTCCAATCCCTATTCATCTGTCTCGCCTGAGCATTCAATGAGCAGAGCTCTTACATAATCATGAAACTTGAAAAGAATCGGTTCCATTCCTCCTAAGACATTTTTTTCTTCAGGGGCATAACCCTGGAAATATTAATGAGTCCTTCATGGTTTTTGTGTTTGGTTTCAGGATGGTTTTTATCAGCTTGATTGGTTTGAAAACTGGTTTGTAAATCCCTTAAAACTTATTTAATTAACAGAAACTACAATGAAAATTTGCATTTCCAAAGCACCTTCCTATCAAAGAGCTCAAAGCCTGCCAACAAACCTTAGTTTCCTGTAGCATCAGGAACATTCTATAGGAGTAAGTAGGAGATAGAAGTATTTAAGACTTAAAATGACATTGTTTTATATGCATAATTTAATCAAACTTGTTGCCCGTGAACTGGTTTGCCCCAATCTCTCCATTTAATTGATAAGTTTCCTCAGAAAATTCTAGCTGTGAGCTACGCTACTAGTTCACCTTGTATCGTTTTGTTGAAATAAGTTATCACCTATTGCTCCAACAAGAAAAAGGAATAGCTCATTTTATTAAGAATTCCAAGTTGACAAACACGATGAGCATACACTGCTGTTTGCAGGAAGGGCTGTCCCCATGACCACTTCAATTTGGGATCAAGTAAAATGGCAAGAAATAAAACCCCTCTCGAGGGCCTGCACCTTCTTCATGGGTTCTTGTTAGCATTGACAGCCACCTCAGCACCACGGGAAGGAAGCCTTGGTGACCCTAGGGACAGGACTAGGAATGACAGCAAAGGTTCATCTCCCTAAGAGACATCGTCCTCTATCGGTCCTTACACCACTGACATTTATTTCTGGATGAGAAAGTTTTCTTTGCCTTGGCCCTTGCCAAGCTAAGTTTAGGACCAGCATCGTTGTCTGTCGACCAGATCTTAAGCACCCAGGCTTCCCTCTGTTAGATGCCACAACCAGCCACGCTTAACACCTATCACCTATGCATGCGTCGTTTTGTACTGCTTCTCATTTGTACAAAAGCAAAGGGAAAAGCTTTACGCCAAGCTCTCTTGGTAGTGAAACATTTTGACATTAATTTGTGCAAAAAATAACTAGAGAACTAAAGACTAATACAATTTTTAAGAAAAAGAGGGACGGTGATGATGACCTCAGGTTGTAACACAAAAGCCTTTGTGGGATTATTTTTATACAGACCATGGCAAGTATGGGTAATGAATTACACACCCTGCAGTTTTCTCATCAAGATGCTGCTTATGAAAGGAAATAAAACCCCACCATTACTAACAAGAGACACACGGGTGGTGGCAGATACAGGATGTTCTTATGGGAGAAAACATCACGTACTTGAATGTGCTGCCTTGAGGACTGTGGATGAATAAAAGTGGCTTTACACAATTATTTGAATAATGATAATTTAATGGTTTTTACACTAAAAAGGTATTTATACCTAACTAGCATTTTTGCTTAGATAGGAATGTAAAACTGAACAATTTAAAAAATGGAATCCACAGGCACGGGTTTTAATGGGTTATTTTATGTCTTTTAAGGACATTTCTCTATGAGAAATTAAGTTGTGTAAAATAGAGAAAAAGGGTTTATATTCCAAGAAATCATTCCTCTTGGACCATGACAACTTTGAACAAAAATATTTTCACAAAATTTCATTTTAATCATCTTCTTTTACAAAGCACAATACTTAAGACTTTTCTAAATACAACTTTAGAAAATGAAGCAAAAAAATAATTTCCATAGATGCCTGGTTGAGTCCATGCTGAATGCCAAAGAATTTTTTTTCAAAAGTAATATTCCCAAGCTTTTCAATGTTCTTGGTGGTTCCATTTTGTCAAGAGTAAAGATGGTGGCTGTTTGGGCAGTGGCTCATCCAGTTCCATGATGCAGAATCCTCTTGCTGGTTATCCCAATGGGCAGTAATGAAGCTGGATATGCCAACTTCTTTTTCTACCATTGCTTCTCCCTCTCTTTATATGAAGAAAGCCAATGGCCTCTATGAGGGGAAGACATTGACTCTCTATGTTCCATGTTGCCAGTGCCCCATGAAGGTGCCCCAATCTCTCCATTTAATTGGTAACAATTCTACTGTGGACACACATCATATAAAGCTCTATCAGTAGGGATTTTCTTGATGAGTAAATGAAAAATTCAAAGAATCTCATCCTCATTGTTATATACTAGGTGGGAAATCTCTGAAGTCTTCAAGTTTAATGCAGAAATGCTTAGAACAGTCAGGGGGTACAGAAATAGTTTATGCTGCCTTAGAAACGTGGTGCTCTGGCCCCAAGCACACTGAGACCACGGGTAGCAGCCATGGGAAATGAAAGGTACATGGTTCCTTTACACACTTCCCTCCCGTAACTGTGTCCCCATCCAGGAAGACTAGGGCTTTGGGGTTCTATAAATATGGAGAGGGAAGTAACAGCCCCAAGCAGAAAAGATGAATCTGCAGGCCAAGAGCAAGGCAGGGGAAGGGAGAGAGGAAGACAAAGGAAGAGACATTTGTTTGTTATATTTTCAATGATGAATAACATGGGGTGATTTTTTTTTTTTGCATCATTCCTTCAGTGTTATCAATTCTCATTCTTTGTGGTTGTGCAAATCTATTTATGTTTCGGAGTTGCACTATAAAATGCAGGAAATAGACAAAGCGGCTGTTTAGAAACACATCAAACATCTTTGGGGGCCACCTTTTACCCCTGAACAATCTTGCAGTACAGTATGCCCCTTATTTTCAGCTAAGGATGAGAAAACAGTTACATAGTCTAAGGCTGAACTGTTCCATATGCTACAAAGATAAAGCAGACAAGCAAACATCAGTTTCCTTGAGAAGAAAAAAGCAATTCCATAAATGCAAGAAAGATCCAATGAGTGCACTTCAACAAGACCTTCCCCCCATTCTCCTGGACCTGAGGAAGGGATTACAAGTGAGCAAGGCAAATGACATTATGTGAATACAGTTTAAACAGTAACACACACCGATAACCCAAGTGCAGGAAATAATACAACTTCCCCCCCTTGTTTTCATTTGCATTTTACTTTTATTTATTTTTGCTTTAATAATGCATATTCTGTTCACGCAAAAGGTGCAAAGGACAGGAAGCAGGGGTTTAACTTGGCTGATGAAAAATCAAGCAGGGATGACATTTCTAGTTTCATGAACAACCTAAAAGTGGGAGAAACTGAAAAGTCACAGCTGGTACCACAGACCATGTCCTACTTCTCAGCTGTCTCCACTTAGGACCTTTGGCTAGGGTGAGAGAAGCTGTGAAGACAGTGGCCTCTAGTGGACTTGGGTAAGTGGCTGATTTTTATTTATTTATTTTTTGAATCATGGTAGCTGCATCACAAAAGCTCCAATCAAGAGGGTGGTAAAAAGAAGGCACAGATCATTGCAAATACCAGATTTTCTTTTTGTAAATATACCATCATATATAAGCTAAAATTTCTCTTACGGCGGTGGGGTCTGCTGGCAGGGGAAGGGACAGGTTGGACCTAAAATTGCATATGTAATAGAATTCTAAAGAGGAACACAAAGTGAGGCAGCTTTCTGCCTGAAGCAAAAGAACAAGATGCTCGCTTCTGACTAGGTGTAGTACAAACACTTGGGGCATCTGTGACAAAACACAATTAAAAAATCATAAAATTATAAAGCTTGTAAACGAATAATCTGAAATTACATTTTATTAATGGAAAATATCATCAAAATAGTACCACTATGGACTAAACTGCCTGAGTTTTTGTTTCGCATGAGATCTCAAGGTAGAAAAGCTTTTAGCACAATTTGCTCTAAGTCACAACCAGTGCCAGACCCAGGACTAACACCATGGGGAAGATTCTCCTCTTGGATGGAATTTGTGTTGTGCTATCAAGACTTTTGTGCTAATCTTTCAAACAGGGACATGTTGAGGCAAACCTTTATTCTTTTGGCACAAGATTATTTTGGCTGGGGCAGAAAATTTGAGTCTTGGACTCTGGATGAATAATGCAACATCTCAATTATCAAGTATTCATTTTGATTGAAGAGCTTTCTTTATGTCATTCACTTCCATCTATAAAGGGAAAAAATGGACAAAATCAGAATGTATTAACTGGTTTTATAGAAGCTGAAAGATAATCAACCTGCTCAGTAGAAAGAAAATACACAACCTGGCAATTTTAGAGGTGAAACAGATGGAATGACATCTGAATGAAAAATCAGTAACAATGCCAGGGATTACATGAACCTAAAGAACAGACACATAGGCACAACATACTAGGAAATGGCCGACATTTTAATTCTCAGGCCTACGAGGGTCCAAAGTTTGCCAAGAGCAGAACGATTCCAATTTCCTAGCTGTCCTGACATACTGGACCATCTTGACGGTATGGGAAGGCAGCTGCAGTTGGCCCAGCAGGGTGTGTGTCAGTACCTCAGAAGTGATAGAGAGCAGTATCTATCCCAATCACTACCATGGAGGCACCAACTAGATGAAAATTGAAAGCCAACCTCTGGTCATTTGGTCATGGGAGAGTTGGATGAAAGGATGGGTGGGTGGCTGACGAATGGATTAAGAAAATGTGGTATCTATACACAATGGAATTTTATGCAGCCATGAAGAAGAACGAAATGTTATCATTTGCTGGTAAATGGATGGAACTGGAGAACATCATTCTGAGTGAGGTTAGCCTGGCCCAAAAGACCAAAAATCGTATGTTCTCCCTCATAGGTGGACATTAGATCAAGGGCAAACACAACAAGGGGATTGGACTTTGAGCACATGATAAAAGCGAGAGCACACAAGGGAGGGGTGAGGATAGATAAGACACCTAAAAAACTAGCTAGCATTTGTTGCCCTTAATGCAGAGAAACTAAAGCAGATACCTTAAAGCAACTGAGGCCAATAGGAAAAGGGGACCAGGAACTAGAGAAAAGGTTAGATCAAAAAGAATTAACCTAGAAGGTAACACACATGCACAGGAAATCAATGTGAGTCAATGCCCTGTATAGCTATCCTTATCTCAACCAGCAAAAACCCTTGTTCCTTTCTATTATTGCTTATACTCTCTCTACAACAAAATTAGAGATAAGGGCAAAATAGTTTCTGCTGGGTATTGAGGGGGTGGGGGGAGAGGGAGGGGGCGGAGTGGGTGGTAAGGGAGGGGGTGGGGGCAGGGGGAGAAATGACCCAAGCCTTGTATGCACATATGAGTAAGAAAAGAAAAAGGAAAAAGGATGGGTGGGTGGGAGGGAGGAAGGGTGCTCAGATGCTCTGGTGGGACTGACATAGCCATTAGGGAGAAGTAAAGAGATGAAGAGCAAACACCAGGTGTGGTCTGTAGAGTCCCAAAGATCATGTGACAGAAACTACCTAGGCAACAGGGCCTCCCCAACACCATGCCCTCTGGCAGTTACTATAATGAGGCCTCCTGGAAACTGAAGAGACCTTTTTGTAGAGGAGATGCTTAAACTAAATTCCAAATGAGAAGCCAACTGGGGACATGTTTACTAATCTTCCCCTGCACCCAGGCTTTCTGATTCTAAGAAAGGATGGGTAGTAAGCCTATAGAA
This sequence comes from Castor canadensis, assembly GCF_047511655.1. Classification (NCBI taxonomy): domain Eukaryota; kingdom Metazoa; phylum Chordata; class Mammalia; order Rodentia; family Castoridae; genus Castor; species Castor canadensis. The sequence continues at coordinate 125,804,809 of NC_133405.1, read as the reverse complement.
AATTGTCACAGAAATCCTATTTAAATATGAAGAGAAGCAACAATCATTTATTTTCAAAATAAAGCCCTGTCTGTGCCTTCAACCTAAACTGAGCCAGCCCAGGCCTAATGGGCAGCAGGACCCTGAGGGACCTACCTGCAACCGAAGCCGGATTTTCTTCTCTTCATCCAACTCTGACAGTAACTGCTTAATCTCTCGTCTGAAAAGCAAAGGGCAATAGAATCAAACAAAAACCCAGAGTTTCCCATGAAGAGGTAAGAAACCTATTATCACTACAAAATCCATCTGACCCTTTTACAAAGAAAATGTGGACCAAACATACTTTCCTGACAATGTTATTACTTAAGATTTATATCAAACAGAAGGGCTTGCCATTATTTGGGAGCCACCAAAATATGTAGCCATCAAATTGTAGGTCTTGAAATGACCCTTGAGTTCCTTAGTCCAAATTTATCCCAAAAAGAGAAGATAAGGAAATTGAGTCCCAAAGTGGTGGCTTGACTTGCCCAATGACTGGACTCCAGGCACCAAGGCTCATATTCTGTCATCTTCCTTCTACTCTTGTGTAACAGGTTCACTGGTCTTCAAATGTACTTAGATTATAATTTTCATTGCAGACACTTTTACCACTCCATATATACTTCATTTTCTACAGAATGTAAATTAATAAAAAGGTCACTGGTATGTTTTCACCAATTCTCACAAAATCCTGCAAATTTTAAGATCTGAACCTAGTGATGAAGTCTGAGAGGAAACAGCCATGAGTTGGGACCCACAGCCTGCTACCCTTTCCAACTTAAATAACAAAGTGGGGCAAAGCTAATCATCCTGACAAGTCAGGGCACTGTACTTAGGATGCTGCAACAACTTAAACACTGGTCTGAGAGCTGCATTCCATTTTAAGGTATCAAATGCTGCATTGCACATGTACATTTGTACGAACTGGGCTGATTGGAAAATGAAATAGCACAGGAAATATGGTAGCAGTGATAGTGCATGTATTTGCTCACTTCAGATGAGCACCATGATGGCCACTTGTACTTGGGCCAGTGCTCCAGCACTGCTGTCAATATGTTGGGTTATCTGAGAATAACCAGCTGTGATTCATTCCCGTATTTACTGAAGCACACATTATGCACCTGTGTCTCAATGCACACTACATAGAGTTTAGGAAAGAAGTGGAAGGTGAGATCCTAAACCAATGGCCCAGGCCCAGGAAGACTATAGCAAGAAAAGCCTTGAGGGGTCTGGGTACAGGAAGTCGGTTGGGGAAGGTGGTCCAAAGAAAGTCTCTAAGCCTTGAACTACTAAAAATGGGCATAAGTCTATAAGGAGGAAGGAGGAAGGAAGATGTGGGGTTAGTAGGGAAAGTCAGGGCATAGACGGAGGGGGACTTGCCTCTGAGCACAAGCAAGTTTGGAGATGAGGGTAAGTGTTGGCATAGACTTGACTTGAATACTAAAAGGGAAAGTGACGCCAAGAGCTAAGAGAGCAAACTAATGGGGACTCACTTACCCTAGGCATGAGGGCCAGAGGCAGGCCATGGTAGAAGGGACATTGTAAGGTGTTGATTCAAGAAGGTATTGGCTGGGGAAGGACCATTCTGGCCTGCTATTCACAGGGTTCAAAGCCCAGGTGGCTCTGCACTCATAGGGGAGCTCAGGCCATGTCAGACATGTTGGTAGTTTCCAGGTACCTCTCGGAGGGTACAAACGGCCAAAGCCCTGGATCCAGGCAAGTCTGACTCAATGGCCCTGTTCAGAAGGCTGAGAATCAGTGCTCTGGGATGTCCTGAGGCCATGAAGTCACACTCTAGGCAAGGGATCCATGCTGGGTGGACAAGGATGAGGCTTTTGCGTCCCCAAACCTGTAGCCTTCAGAGTCAGATAGGAGCTGGGGACTTTGAGGAGTTAGAGGCAGCCTGGCTGGCCCCAGGAAGACCCTTTCAAGGAGTACCATTCTGCCAATTTTGCATATTTGTCTCTCCTAGTCAGGAAGTTAGTACAAGAAGCCTCAACTTTGCCTGACACTACCCAGCCTGAATGAAACATAAATTACTTAGATCTACTTTACTCAAAGTTAGTTCCACGGAACCCTTATCTCAGGATGCTCTGGACAAAAAGGGTTCTATGATTAAGTATATTTGGGAAACTGCATATACTATCTTCTGCATCCTCCCAAAATATGGTGAAGGCTTTAAAGGGTCCTTCAGAGAAGAAATGAACTTTGCTTAACAAAATTATCCACCAAAGTCTCTAACTGTAATCACTTCAGGGCCCTCTAGCCCTGTAGGGGGAGGCAGGTAACAAGGCTTCTGCCAGTAACCCCAGACTCCCTCCACAAGGTGTGACCACAGGTCTTCAGCCACATCTCCCACCCCCACCCTACTTGGCTCCAAGGTGGCCAGATGCCTGGGGAGGCGCAGTCCCACCAGGCTGTTCTGTGTCCTCTGAGTGTGTGAGCTTGTCCCCTCTGCCAGAGTGCTCTGGGCAATTCCAGACCATCTTTCAAAATCCCCCTTGAGAAATGTGACCTTGAGATGCCTCCTCTTAAGAAAGGTTCCCTCCAGAAGGAGCTAGCTGATCTCTAAACTCTCCAAGCCTGAGTTTCTTTAGATAAGTGCTGTCTACATCTAATCTTCTACCAGCTTTCTCATTGCAAAGAGCATCCCGAGTGATAGCTATATATGATACTTATTTTTGCTCACAGGTATTTCTCCCCATTCAAGTGCTCCCTGAGGATGACAGCATGTGTGCAGGCATGCATACAGAAAGCCCCCTGAGTCTCATGGTAAGAACATCTTGCTGAGGGTAAAGTCTTGAGTTTAAAGATTCAATACGTCTTCATACATTATGGTCCTTCAATGCAAGAGAACTGTTTCATCTGGCAGCTAAGTGAAGAAGTCACAGTTTTCCTGATGCTAGAGGAAAAACTGACAATTGGGCTTATTTAAGAAGTGGTAGGCATGGCTCAAGTAGTAGAATGCTTACTTAGCAAGCAGGATGCCACGAGTTCAATCCCCAGTACTACCAAAAAAACAAAAAACAAAAAACAAAACAAAACAAAAGTGGGATATGAATATAGCACACAGGAGGCAAGAGGATTGTGAGTTCAAGGCCTACCTGGGCTATAAAGTGAGACACTGTCTCAGAAAAAAGGGGCATATGTACTACTATAGTTTGGATCTTGAATGTTCCCCCAAAGGAACAAAGGGTTGGCCTCCAGCCTGTGGTGCTACTGGGAGATGGTGGATATTTAGAAGGTGGGGCCTAGTAGAAGGAAGTTAGGTCATTGGGACTGTTCCCTTTAAAGAAATATTGGGACCCCAGACCGTCCTGTCTCACCTTGCTTCCTGGCTGGGACACAAGGTAAGCAGTTTCCTCTACCACATGCTCCCTGCTGCCTTGCCACAGGCCCAAAGGCAATGGAGATAAATGATCAGAGACGAAAACCATGACCCAAAATAAACCTTTCCTTCTTATAAGATGATTTTCTCAAGTATTTTCCCACAGTGACAAAAAGCTGACTGATGCAGAAATACTGTACTTTATAGGGGATATCAAGAATTTTCTCTTTAGCAGCTTTCTGAAAGTGTTGGTCTTTGCAACTGACTCATTCCCGTACACCCCACAACCAGCCTGTGCTCTTCCTGCACACAGTAAGCAGAGGCTAAAAATAGAGCATGATTCAAGTATAAATTAAGCTTCATGAGGTCCACATCTGCTCCCACTACCAGTGGAGAAGCCTGGTCCACTCTCTGGGGCAGAGTAGAACCCAGGCTTGCTAACCAGGCCCTGCCCTAGTTCAGAGCCACCTGAAGGCAATTGCATGTGGTCCCTGGGCACTCACTTCTGCTGGTCCTTCATGGTCTCGATGATGCTCCTCAGCTCACGGACCTGTGTCCTTAGCTCCTCCACAGCTGCTTGGTTGCTGGTCATAGGCTCCATCTTTGGTTTGCCTTCCATGCTGAACAGAGATGGGGAATTGGCTCTGTGTGCAGCTGTTCCCAAAGAGGATGACAAGGGGGAGGACGCCACTGAAGACAGAGAGGCTGGACCACTGCCTGCTGCCATAGTCCCCGGCTTGGGTGGCAGGGACGCCTTGTTGTCAGACACCTGTGATGAGGGAAAGTGGAGAGGCTTCAGAGCCAGGGATCCAGGCATGGCACCTCCCAGTCCTGGTGAGTCATATCCTTCTTCAATATCCCATCCCTACCTCTCTCCACAGACTCCACACTCACTTATTCCTTCATCCAGAAGCCAACAAGGGCCAACTTGGTGCAAGCATACTTGCACCCAGTGCTGCCCGTAGGTATTTTTAATTTGATCTTCTTTCTGGACAATCCCTGGCTAGTTTCATATACACATAGAGATGCCCAACTGCTTGCTGGGCACCACAAACTCTGAAGTGAGCAAGACAGTCTCCTGGCCCCTAGATGTTCAGAACCCAGTGGGGTGCAGACTGACAGACAAACCAACACATTGCAGCAGACGAAGAAGACTGCACGAGAGAGAGGAAATACAGAGAGCCCTGGAAACACATCAAAGAGGCAAAAGTACTGGAAGGAAAGCAGTGGGAAAGAGCTGCTAACAATCCTATCTTGAAGGGGGTCAGAGGAAAGGAGAGATTTTTGGGGAAAGCAGTTGTAGGAGGAAGGAAGGCCCCAAAGCCTAGAGACCAGAAAGCAAAACACATTAGTGGGAAATGTGGCTAGAAGATCAGAGTGGACAGGAGAGAGCTAGTGAAGGAGAGTAAGGCTGGGAAGGGAGACGGGGCAGGTTGAAATGATGGCATGCCCTGGAAATAGAACTGCTGGGAGACTCTCATACAATGTTGGCTAGAAACAGTGAGGGTGTGACCTTAGCAGTGGCCAAGAAGATAGGTGATTTTGAGAGATGTGGTTAAGAGTAAGCACATCTAACAAACAGCACCAGGCATCGTCCCTGGTGCTGTGGTGGGGAGTGGGTGAGACTGATGGAGTCTGCCCTCACAGAACAGATAGCCCATGACCAAGAAGATAAGGTCTTAGACAGGCTGTAGAGGGTCAAACAGGGAATAAAGATCAAGGGCCATGGTTGGAGAGGTAAGAACCAGGCATGGAGGTTGCACCTTTCATGGGAAGAAGGACAGGTTGAAGGCCCAGATAATTTTAGCTTTAGACATACTGAATTTTAGGAGCTTGAGGGATGGCTGAGGGGCAGAGCCAGTGACTAAAGAGTGAGTTGGGCCAAAGAAAGTAGAAGCCATGGGGGCAGATAAGATAGCATGAGAGGAGAAGAGGCCCAATGTGGGGAAGTCCCACATTGAAGAGGCCAGGAGAGAAGGGAGAGAGAGCCCTTGACAATAGGGAAAGAATAGCTAGAGAGGAGATGAAGCAAGACCAGTAGAGGAGCCTGGCTTATAGAAGCTCCCTAAAGAAGTTTCTAGGAGGAAAAAAAATTTTGGGTAAGTGGATTAAGGATACTGAGAGGAAAAGAGGAGAGCTCATTTGGTGGTGGAAGAGAGACAGAAACCCAATGGCAGCAGATCAGGTTCTGAAGGGGAAGTGAGGGTACAGCTGCCAAGCAGAGGATGTGCCTTTTTCCCCAAACCTTGGCAGAAGATGGGGAGAGATTATGAACTCATGCAGAAGCCTTAGGAGAAGAAAGCATCAAGGGCTTTGTTTGCTTATAGAGATGGGTGAGACCCTGAGCTGCCGGAAATGCTAGTGGGAAAAAACAGCGGAAAGCCAGGCTGAAGATGGAGGAGAGAGGCAGGAGAGGCTTGATGGAGAAGTGTCCTGAGGAAGCCAGGAGGACACTTGGGTGTGGGACAGTCTGGGGTGGGAGGGAAGAGGGGTACCTGGAAAGCCCAGAGAGGAGACACCTGGAAAGGAAAGTGAGTTGATAGGCAGTTGGGGAGAAGGCATAGTAGTGGGATGGGACTTTGAGAGGTGAGGGCGTGACAGGACTGAAGCTGAGGCTGATAGTGAAGCTTGGCACTACAGCCATGGGACTCCCTCCAGCAGCAGGCGTGCTCAGCCGGCCATCCCAGGGCAGGCGCCAAGAAGGGGGTTGGCTGGCACAGCAGTGAGGAGGTAGAGTCTGGATTCAGGCTGTGCTAGAGGCAGAGACTGGGCAGAGGGAGCCAAAAGCAGATGGGCCATCATTCCCAGCCTCTCTGCTCGCCTTTTCTCTGCCAAGTTACCATTGAGGAAAAGCGCTCTCTGCTGCCAGGGAGAGCGCTCCGCCAGCCAGGCTTTGTTGTTAGTAGACGTTACAGTATGAGTGAGGAGGAATTGACATTTATGGAGCTTTGATTGCATACTGGACGTCAGCTCTACAATTTAAACAGGGATCAACTGGCACACGCATTTTACCAAGCAGGAAACTGAGGCTTTGAGAGCTGGTTGAATGACTCTCCACTTCTCCTTGCTAGTCACATGCAGAACTGGGAATTCAACCCCTCCCCATCAGCCAATTCTCAGACAGCACTGTGACTGTGGCTGCCCGAGTCTGAAGATTTGTGCTCTCCTGTTATTTTCTTTGCTGATTATGTACTCCTGGGCTCATGCCTTCTTCCATTTCCTGTCCTTCATCCTTTCAGGCCACTCATGACCTACTGATGCCCTTAACACTGATGGACTTCCAGATGCTTCTCGAATCAATGCTTCGTTTTGGAATGCCTGTATGGCTAGCTCTCCCAGCCCATTTCAGTTAATAAGTACTTTTAAAATCCCTCATAAAGTAAAGGTCACCACCTCTCTGATCAAATTAGCTCAAGTAGAATTTCTAGAGGCAATGAAAAACACAACCTGACAACTCCAGGGAAGTGAATAGGCTAATGGAATTAGAATTGTGCAAATTAAAAACACGAAAGCCACAGTCCACCAGCAGATGTCACTGTAGAGACACCCCAGGGATGTCAGAGAAAGGGACAGAAAAAATAAAATTCTAAATCCAATTTCAGTAATGCTTTGGTTTTGTGGATAATTAAATTGATCTGTTTTATAGGATCATGTTTTGCTTATTGTATCAGATTTTTGAGAAAACCTATACATGCAAATTCTTAAATCTATTAGAAGGAAAATCCCACCTGATCTCTGACTTCTTTATAGTAATTTCTGCTTCAAATTGACTAGTTTTCTGCTTTTAGACAGAAAAAATTGCTAACGCTCCAAGAAAATAATCCTAACCGACTGGGCTTTCTTAGTTTGAGAAAACAGGATTTTATAGGGAGAACAGAATTTTTACAGGGTGCTTACGCTTCAAAAGTTTTATGTAGCTGGGTATAGGGGTACACACCTATAATTCCAGCTATTTGGGAGGCAGAGGTAGGAGGATAATGGTACAAGGCTGGCGTAGGCAAAAGTGTAAGACCCTATGTGAAAAATAACTAAAGCGGAAAACATTGGGGGCATGGCTCAAGTGGTAGAGCACTTGCCTAGCAAGCATAAGGCCCTAAGGTTCAAACCACAGCAACAGCAAAAGAAACCTTGCATGAAGTAGCTAAGCAATGTTTTTGTTTTTTAGTGCATGCTAGGTAAGTACTTTAGCACTCAGCTACATCCTTAGCCTCTTCCTTCCTTTTTTGAGATGGGGATCTCATTATATTAGGTAGGCTGGTCTTGAACTCCTAGGCTCAAGAGATCCTTCTACTTCAGCCTACATGGTAGCTGGACTACAGGTGTGCCTAACAACAATGTTTTCTTTGTTTCTCACAAACAACAATGTAAACTAGCATAGCACCAGTTGCTTATGCCTATAATCCTAGCTACTTATGAGTCGGAGATCTGGAGAGGATTGTGGTTTGAGACCAGGCTGGGCAAATAGTTTGAGGGACTGCATCTCCAAAATAATCAGAGCAAAATGGACTGAAGGGGTGGTTCAAGTGGCAGAGCACCTGCTTTGCAAGCACCAAGCCCCGAGTTCAAACCCCAAGTCCACATAAAATAGATATAGCATTCCCTGAGCATGCAATGAAATTAAAATACTTTAGATTATAAATTTATCCTAGAATATGAATCCAAATAAATTTTTCCTTGGGAGATCGTATTGGTTATTTATATTAATGATCTTCCAACAATGATTTTTTTGGTGGTGGGGTTTATGCCAGGGCTGGCCTAGATAATAATCTTGATCTCTACCTCCTAAGTAGCTAGAGTTATAGGCAAGAGCCACTGTGCCCAGCTACCAATAATTTTGGCCAGTTTTTTTTTTTTTGGCAGTATTAGGGCTTGAATTCAGGGTATTGCACTTGCGAGGGAGGTGCTCTACCACTTGAGCCATGCCTCCAGTCCAATTTTTGCCAGCTTTGAACATAAAAGATAAGATCTGTGAACAGAGGGCACAGCATTTAACACATTTAATGTAGACTCTCTAGATACTCCAAAGCCTTTTAAATTGTTTTGGTTGCGCTGGTGGTGTGCAAGGGCATGTGGGCGTGTGTATGATGGCATGAAGAGGAGATGCAACCACAAGAGCCATGGGAAATAAACAACTGAACTTGCAGCCCAGGGGCCCTGCCTGCCTCTGGAGACTGCAACATGCCTCCGGGATTTTGATGACTAAAGTAATCACTGTCACAGAAGAATGACAAACACCTGTGTTGTCTGTTTATCCTTGTCTGGTTTATAACCTCTCATTAATGCAGCACATACATGGACGGGCAGGGATACCTCGCCCTGGCTGGTCACTCACTTGGGATATGGTAACAGTCTTTGAAGTCTTCTTTGACACGTCTACTCCTCTGTGCACAAGCGAAATGTGTTCCTCTTTATCTTCTTCGGGACTTGGGGAGTCAAAGATATCGGGGCTTGAAAGGGAGGACTGGATAAAGCCAAAAGAAAATGCTTTCGTCAGAATCATACTTCAGCTGACACAGCTTTCATTAATATGGTGCTGCTTGCTTTTCACTGCACCTGATGCTTCTATTTTGTCTCTCTCTTCACTATAGCCCTGTGAGGCAAAAAGTGAGATCCATGTACTAGAGATAGACATAAAGCTGGTTAGTGACAGGACTGGGACCAAGATGTAAAGTTTCCTAAACCAGGGGTCTTTCCCCCAATGGGAATCCATAACTTCATCCACACAAGCATATCCATCACCCCTCCTTTCTCTAAACATTCACTACTGAGCTTAGTACTGCACACTTAATGATGATGTGCCCTACATGGTCTCTGCCCTTGTGGGGTTACCAGTGTGGTGAGGAAGAACCCATAGTCAACAGGAGGCTGCCTGTTATCCTCATCCTCATCCTTTTCCTTGACCCTTCTCCAGGATCATGAAATCTATGCACCCTGAATGAAGTGTCTTAAAGGATGCATCTGAGAGGAGACCATTCCTAGAGACAAGGGACCATCAGGCCTGAGGTCCAGTGACAAGCATATCCGCTGCCTAAGAGCACAACCTGCCTTCTAGCACAACAAATTCATCTCTCTTTTGGTACCTGCTGTTAAATCTCTGTCCTCATTTCTGTGCACAGTCAACATCCATTTCAGAGTCTGTATTTGCTAAAGTATATTTATGGAGTGGCAGCATCTTTGGGTAAAATATGGGACAACACCCCTGCCCTTTCTGTCTCATTGTGAACATCATTCTGAACATCAAAAAACTGCATGAATGGGGACCAATTCACCAGAATTCACTTGTTCAGAAATGATCCCAGAGCTCGAACTTCCCTATTTGAGAACAAAGCAAATGAAAATAAAAGTTCCCTTAGCAAGGAATCTTTTTTCTAATGAATCTTCAAGAAATACGATGGAGTGAGCTCATATTCAACCTCATCTCTCTACCCCTGTGGTAAGAACACAATCCTTTTTAAAAATTACCATTTGATATCATTATGGAAAAATTATAACCACATTGTTTTCATCTCTTTATTTTATTTACTAAGGCTGAACACTAGTATGTTTTAGGGAATTTTAAGAAAAATTCTGCTTGAAATGTCTCATTTGTTAATCTTCATTTAATCTGAAAATCCCATTACCTAAAATAACACCCCCCACCAAGCTTTCTTATTAATCTAGGCTTAACTGCTTAACCACTATGCAATGCCCAGATCCTTTCATTTTTAGATTTTTTAATTCAAAAATCCTATTTCTTCCTATACAACCTATGTTGCATGAGCTGTCAATCAAAGTTTGCTCTTTGACTTCTATACACCTAAATAGCTTCAATTAGAATGGATGGCCCCAGGCTGGGGAATCATAACTGGTGTTTCCTCAATCATTCCCCCAGTAGCCTTTTAGGAGTATGTTCTTATCCACTAATCCCATTTGCCATGAAAACCCCACAGGTGCTAAATGCAAGAGGAGTAAACAGGAATTCAATGTACACATCCAAATGGGATGGATAGGAATGAAGGGAAGACAGTATGGCTATCATACTTCATGAAAGCACCAACATATCCTGTTGTTGTAAAGCTGCAGATAAAATCACTTCCTGTTACTGTACCATAAACTTCCTGCAGGCAGTGATCATGTACTTCGCATTCCCAGCTATATCCCTGGTACCTGGCACAGCGTCCAGTCCACAGGAGATAGATGTCTAAATATTTGTTAAATGAGTGAATAAACAACTGTGTAGTGTAAAAGCAGGGTAAAAATGAGATGCCTTTACTTGGTCCCCAAAATACACACAAACTCCTAGACAAGGGATGCATGGACCAAGGGATATGGTAATTTGAACCTCTGAATTTAATTCTGGAAGCCATAAGGCTCTCTAGATCTTAACAAGCAGAGGAGAACTTGGAGGGAAAACAAAATGATGAAGGATTTATAGAGAAGATGAGAGAGGAAGGACTGAGAAATCAAAATGCAGAGATGCTCAGAAGCAATCAGATAGGTTGTGTACATATGTGCATGCTGGGGTGGGGTATGGGGACGGAGAGGGGAAAGAAGGCAGGGCTGCTAAAGAACTCTATAGAAAAGTGAAAAAAGCAGCCACTTTTTCTAAGACTTTCTCTCAAAGGAGTCAACACAAACTTAGGTCTGTTTCAGACAAAGAAAATAGAGGGCAATTCAAGCCACATTTCCAGACTCCGTAGATATGAGAGAAGAGGCTCAAAGGAAGTGGCATTCTTTTTTTCTAAAAGACAACAGTTCAGGTGGGATTAGTAATGAGGTGAAAAGAGAAAGTGTCCTGGGAAACCTGCAAAAGGTTATTTCCTTAGTGCATCTGAGTGGAGGTTATAGGTGTCAGAGCTGCAAGGAAAAAGCAATGTGGTAAGTAGGCAAGTAGGTAGGTAGGTAGGTAGGTAAGTAGGTAGGTAGATAGGTAGAGCAAATGAACGACAAACACGCACACACAGCTTCAGGAAGGTAAATTTAACCTTTGTGGAGGGTAAGTTTGCAACTTATGGCAAAAAATAAAACACATTTCCTTTTGACCCACATTCAGAAAGTTTGTACCTAAGTGAATAATTTTGGAGCATCAAGATTGTTTTACAGTGACATTCACTTGAATGTTGTTTATGATGAAGAACTAGAAACAGCATAAATATCCAAAATAGTACACTGGTTAGATACATTCACATACTCACTTAGAATAATAGGCAGCCATTAAATGAGTTGTTCTGGAAGGATGGATAGTGATTGGGGAGAAAGGTGTGCAGTATAAGTTAGGAGAAAAGCAAGTTTGAAACACTGTATCATGTGATGCCATTTTTGAAGAAATGATTTTGTACATACAAATAGAACCATTTAAAGCTATGGATATATAGCAAGAGACTAATGGTTCTTTGCTCTAGGGAAGAATTGCAGGTACCTTTCTTCTTTATGCATTGTATCCTTCAGATTTGGTACAATAAATGTGTAACAGGTTTGTAATAATAAGTTATTCAAAATTACCCAAACACAAAACTTCTACAGGTTATCATGAGTGTTCTGACTGGTGTCTTCTCTGTGACCAGCTGCCTCATAAGGTTAAAAACAATCTCCTGAAGGTCTGCGTGGGGTTCCATGGACGGGTGCAGATGATGGGGTTTTGGGAGATAAAGGCCACTGCCTAGTGCTGTATAGTGGAAGATTTTTTTTTTAATAAAGCATTCTCTTATTTATAGACCAAACTAGTCTTGCACTCTTTTCCCACCTTAAAACACGACATTTTTTCTTAGCAATTTCATTTCAGGTTCAAACAAGAATTTGGTCTAGGAGGAGAGAGAAAGAAGGTGGGAACAGGGAGTACCAGCTTTCTGGCTGAAACACTAAGAACAAGTATAAAGAAATACTGCTTGATTCAAGAAGACTCTCCAATCTCTTTTAGTTGGCAGTATATCTGACAGCATCCCTCTTCCATGGTGTCTCCAATCAGTCACTTGCAGAAGAGTCCTTAGACAGAATCTCAAATCCTTCTTACTTTTCAGCTGTAGAAAAGAAAAGAGACACTGAGGAGACACTTACAGATGTGAGTGACTGGGATGGAGGCCGCCTCCCAGTAGCTTTTGGTCTGCTTGTAGTTGGATGACTAAGTTTCTCAGTAGATGATACCACGGAGTCAAAACCTTCTAGGTCTAAAACAAAAACAAAACACATTTTTAAGAACAAAAATAGGAGTGAGAAAAGGTTCTTACAATGTGTTACAAGTACTTCTTTTCCTTAACGATCACCCTTTCTGTCTGGATTATGTTCATTTATACCCTTGGGTCAAACAATATAGGCAATTCAAAGTGAATGAGATAATTATTTCCTTCCCAGATTAACATGCTACCAAGAAAGAGAGAGAAACATGACTTTTCGTTTTCCATTTAACAATTACATCCATAAATCTCTAAAAAGCTACACAAAGAAGATTAAAGAAGGAATCTTCTTTCTTTCACAAATCCAAGTCTGCCTTAGAAGACTGAACATTCTTGCAGTCTCAACACAAAAAGCAATTGTCACAAGGTCTAATAGCCATGGGCAAGAGAATATTGCTCGGCTGTTGATTCTAAAAGCTGGTGGCTCAGACCTGTAATCCTAGCTATATGGGAGGCTGAGATCAGGAGGACCAAAGCTGAGGCCAGTCTGGGCAAATAGTTTGCAAGACCCTCCACCTCCAAAATAACCAGAGAAAAAATGGACTGGACGTGTGGCTCAAGCAGTATAGCACCTGCTTTGCAAGCACAAAGTCCTGAGTTTAAATCCTGATCCCACCAAAGAGGGGGAAAAATCCAAGAGGGCTGTCTCCTCCTTTGCTCATACCACAATAATCTAGCCATCAACTGTTACCCTAATGTTAGACTAAACACCCTAGAGAAGGGGGCCACACTTTTCCACATAACTCACCCAGCCCAGACCTACTCTCATCCAATGGAGACATTATCTTCATTCATTCGCTCCACTGTTGTTGAGTGACTACTCTGTGTCACACAGAGCACTAGATACTGAGACTAAACCAGAAAACATAAAGGAATAAGCCCTGCCTCAGAGAGCTTACATCACAGCAACAGGTGCTCAGGGGAACGTGAAATCATTCATGTGTCTGACATGTGACCAAAGAAAGGCCTCTGTCTTTGCTTTGTCACCCTCCTCAATGAATGGTCAAGCCATGGGTTACTCACTTCTACAGAGTTCTGGGGACCAAGTGTGGATGGATGTAGGGTGCTCAAAGCAATGGCTGGCTGAGAGGGCCAACCCTGAGCACCATTACTGCTTCTGACAAGGGCAACATCACTTCCTTCTGATAAGTAAACAGTGTCTTAAATGCTGACAGGTGCTGCCTTCCCAAACCATTTCCATTCTCCCTTCTAACACATCCCCAGTTTTGTCTCAGGACAGTGTATCCAGTCCTCGGCTAAAGTTTGCCTGTGACTGGTTTACAGGAAGCTGTGTTTCCCAATTTGGGTCACTTAGAGCCTATGGGAAAGAGGTTTTCTTTCTGGTTGAGGGAGGTGCTGTCCCTCTTCTTTCCTGCTTTGGAAGCTATTGGGTAAAAATAGAATGTTTGGAGTTGTGGCAGCCAATTTAGGACCATGAAGAGAGTCATGGCAAAGGCTCTCAGAGAGCTTGAAGACGGAAGAACAGAGAAATAGAAAGAGCTTGGATGTCTGACAACCCCAGTGAGCTGCCCACCAATGCTGGAATGATCTACTACCTAGACTTCTTGCCATAAGAAATTAGCAAACCCCTGTTATTTCAGCCAGTTTTAATCAGATATTCTGTATTTATAACTGAAACCATCCTAATTGCCATAACTCAAAATATGCCAGTTCAGGACATAGAAGTTAAAAATAAATTATGGTTGGTCCTCCCTTATTTTGGGGAGAACACTTGGGTCGATGGTTATGAGTAGTGGTCTTGCTATGTGACAGCTTTATTCTATTAATGAACAGGCATGTGCTATCTGCAAATTGTTCTATTTCCTTTAGTGGACTGTGGTGCTTGGTTTTGACTGAGCACAAGTCACTGGTCAGAAGAAACCACGAAATTATACCTTGGATTATGTTAAGTGCCATTATCCTAGCACATTGGTGAATGAGTAATTATTCAATTAATTCCTCTTATCAAGGCAAAGCAAATATAATCAAAGGTTAACCATCTGCAAAGATGGAACAAAGAGAGATATCAGTGAAGCTCTGAGGCCAAGCAGGAGCCAACCAGCATCTAGTACCTGAGGGAGCTCAAAATAGGCCTCGTCCGTTGGTTCAGCAGGGAGCCAGGAGGACCCAGGACTAGGGGAGGGCAAAGATTCCCACTGCTGGAATGTACCTCTCCAGTGCCGGCTTACTGGACTGGGCCCTCTCAGGGGCCATCACTTTAGAGAATCTTATTTTCCTAAAAGGTTCTCTTCCTGACTCTACCTCAGGACTCTATCAACTCCACTTTGTCTGGAATAGAAATTCCCCATTTGCATCAAGTTGAATTGATGTAAAAGTCACTATCTGACATTAACATCCCCTCAATCTTTGAAAATGAGCTTTTCTTTGATTACAAAAATAATACATATTCAATGCATTTTTAAAAATGTGAAATTGTAACAGAAAAAGAAAGTCAACTATAATTTTACCACATCTGGAAAACCAGTTAGTATTTCAGTATATTTTCCTCTAGGCTTTTAAAAAAGTAGAGCCAGGCACCAGTGGCTCATGCCTATAATCCTAGCTACTCAGGAGGCAGAGATCAGGAGAGATCACAGTTTGAAGTTAGCCCAGGCAAACAGTTCATGAGACCCTGTTTTGAAAAAAACCTTTCACAAAAAAAGGCTGGTGGAGTGACTCCAGGTGTAACCCCAGTACTGCCAAAAAAAAAAAAAAAAGTAGATATTAGAGCTCACATTATATGTGATACTGTTTTCTGATTATTTCACTTAACACTATATGCCACATCTCTGAAACATTTTTGGGCGGTCCTGGGGTTTGAACTCAGGGCTTCATACTTGCTTAGGTAGGTGCTCTACCTCTTGAGCCATAGTCCCAGCCCTTTTCTGCTTTAGTTTTTTTTTTTTTGCTTTAGTTTTTTTTCCCCTGGAATGACCTGGACGGCAACAGGCTTGTGCCACCACACCCAGATTATTGGCTGAGATGGGATCTCACTAACTTTTAGCTCTAGTGGCCTCAAACTGCTATCCTTTTGATCTCTGCCTCCCGAGTAGCTGGGAGGAGCATAGGTTACTCCCAGCCTCAAAACTCTTCATAAATATTTTGTATAATCATCAATGGCACTACAATTCATCTTTTATTTAGCCAATCCCCTTTTGGATAATAAGTCTCCAAATCATTCCCCCTCCTCTTATTTTTTTCTGCTATAGAAAGTGCTGCACAAAATCCTTGCACGCACTCTACATGCAATGAGTTTAGCAGGTTATCCATGCATATCCTCAACTGCTCTGGAAAAATGGAATAAGACCCAAGACAGGCTTGTTTGCTGGTGGGGGTGAGCTGGGTGGGGAGAGAAGGAGGCACAATGAAGGGCAGAGGAAGCCTGGGGAATAGGAGGGGACAGAAAGCTGAGGAGCAGATATTGAATGGCCAGCCAGCTAGGGGAGGAGGTGGAAGAGGAGACTTAAAAGCTCCAACAAACAGGCCTTGCCAAGAGCCTTGGAAGGGAGCTCCTGAGGCTGAGCTGGACACCTATATCCATATCCAGTCCAAGAAACTGCAGGCAAACTCTGAGCAGGGTATGATTAAAGAACAATTAAGGACTAATTAACTCTGGTTCTCCACCGTGACCGCACAGCAGACTCACCAGGACAATTAAAACAGAAAATGAAACCTCATCCCCTGACGCCACCCAGGGACTGGGTGCAGCCTGGGCATGGGCAGAGTCTGGGGTCTCGGGGGAAGGAAGAGGAAGGACTGGATCCAGTGGAAGAGCGAAGAACAGAGGCCTCTAGGTGAATGGTGGGGTGTTCTGGGCTGTTCCCACGGAGTTGTAGGGCCTGTGGGACAAGTTGTGGGGATACATCCCATCAGTGTGGTCAGTCTGCCAATGACAGGCTAGGAATGCTGGCCTGAACTGGGTGGCAACAGGGGCGCTGAAGCACTTGATTAAGGTGGAGGCCAAATGCTTGAGTGACTGGCGACAGGCCAATACAGCAGAGTGGGCCAGCCAAGCTTTTGGATTGACTCAGAGGCATGGTGTCTGTCACCTGCACTTAGGCTGAGAGTTTCAGGAGGGCAGGAACTTATCTTTGTGTGCTCAAAGTCTAGCACATTCCTGGGAAAAACAGGCTTGATATTCTGTCAAGCAAGGAAAGAACGAGCAAATCACTGAATAATCTCAAGGAAAAGCTCTTACTTCCTGGAGTGCAGCTTAGAGAGGTGGTTCCTAGTGGGACATGAGGTGGCAGTTGCAGGGCCAACGGCAGCATTGTGTGCCATGTTGGCAGAGGAAGCTTGGCTGGCCCACTCTGCTGTATTGGCCAAGGTTTGTACTCAAAAGACCTATGCACATTGGAGCCTGGCCACACTCAACAAGCATCTCCACGACAGATGGCAGAGAAGACTGCCTCATTCCTGTCACTCATGAGTTAAGAGGAGGGTCGGAGTCCCTCAGGGAAAACCACTCCTAGCCTCTTAATGTGCATTTAGCCAAGTTTAACTTTTTACAGTTTTAGATTGTAAAGAGTACTTTTTGGAAACAGTAACCAAACCAAACTGCCATAAAGAAAAAGACAGACCAAGGATGAGGTCACTTGCTGAAAAAGGAACCTCAGGTTACCCTGGTAGTTTTCCAGACTGAGAACTGAGACACACTTCTCAGTCTGAAGTGTGTCTCAGTTTCTGACAGTGGAGACAAACTCTTCAATACTGTCATGTAAGTTTTTAGTGGTTCAGAGCATGCTCCTCATGACTGTGGCC